>NC_142012.1:9846201-10446201 GCF_049901735.1 Notechis scutatus | reverse complement strand
TTTCACTTCAAGGTGATTTTTCATACGTGTTTATTTAAAATATTAATTTTCTGAAATAAGGTACATTTTAAAAAAACCGTCCATAAGAAAGAAGAAATCAGGCACCTTCTTTCCTATGTGGTGGTCGTGTTCTAAAGCAAAGAAACTTTGGAATAAAATCAGGATTTGGCTGCAATAAATAATTGGTTTAAAAATAGAATGTTCTTATTAGGGATAATCAGAGGTGAATACAAGGAAGACATTGAATATATAATACATATATTGACAGCAGCTAGAATAATGTATGCCCAAAATTGGAAATTAGAGAGTATTCCCACAGATAATATGGTTACAAAAAAATTATGGATTATGCAGAGATGAATAAACTTACAATGGAATTGCAGGAGAAGAAAAATGGTATGTTTGGTTAGATAACAGGAATAAAAGATAATGTAAAATGTAAATGATGTGTGTATATATGTGTGTGTGTGTGTGTGTGTGTGTGTGTGTGTATGTAAATGAATATGGAAAAGTCAATGCCACAACTTACTACAAAAATTGTATATATGATTTGTTTTTAAAAGTGTAAAAATTTAATAAAATTTTCTATTAAAAAAAGAAAGAAAGAAAGAAGGAACTTGCTAGCTGCTGACAATAAACATGCTATGCAGTGATGGGATTCAAATAATTTAACAAACGGTTTGCCCATGGTCAGGTTAGTTGTTGTGGGAGGCATGGCCCATCCCCGTCTTCCAGTTCCACCGCACATGCGCGACGAGCCTCCTGAGACTGCCAATCTGGCCCTGAGCGAACCGGTTGTTAAATTCTCCCCCCCCACCCGCTATCGAAGTGGATCCTGGGCGCTGCGCTGCAATGGCAAAACAAGGAATGGAGCGGCTGGCACGAGGGAAGGAGGAGGAGGGAAGGAAAGCAGCCTTCTCCTTCCCTTGCGCCAGCTGCCCCACTGCACATTTTTCCATTGCAGCGCAACGCCCAGGATCAACTTTGATAGCGGAGGTGGGAAGAATTTAACAACTGGTTCATGTGAACCGGTGTGAACCGGCTGAATCCCACCACTTATGCTATGGCATCGTAACAGTAAGAATACCGTCAAATGGCTGAATAATTACATTTCTGCCTTGTTATGAAGAAAAAGCTGGTAAGTGGGGTACCTCGTATGTTGAAAGCTGATAACAGACCACTGAATATGGAAGATATTATCAGCGACAATGCTGGGTTTGCTGTCCTTCACCAGAAACTGAAAACTATCTTCTGTCCTTTGAACATTCTCTTCATGTAGCACATACTGGATCAATCCCAAATTCACGTCCTCTGTTAGATAAAGATTTCAACAAATTAATCCAGAAATTGAAGATAATTTTTTTTACATTCCTTTGCAAATCATGATAATAGCCTCCGTGCTAATCTATTTTCTGGATACGGAACAACCCCTGTTGCTCAAACATGATTTCACCATATCTAAGCTTATCAATACAAAATTTTATAAAATGATCCAGGCTGGGGAACACAATTCGTTTCATCCAGAGCCTAATAGAACCTCAACTGAAGACGACCAAATAAATAAGGCTCTTAGGGGCTGCAGAATTCAATGAAATTGCAGACTTAAGCAAGCAACCCATAAAAACAAACTTATTTTGTGCATCAGTAGGAAAGGGAAAATCAAAGCGACCATATTATTAATTATTATTAATTATATTATTATTATTAATTATTTTCTAAGAATCTATCTGGCCACACTCAGAATACTGGTCATTCCAAAAGATATTATTGAACTTTAGAAAAGGAAAAAAACAAAACAGGAAGAAGACACCAGACTGAAACTGTAGCACTATAGAAAAGCAAGTGTTGGGATCAGAGAAGAAGAAACTGAACCTTGATATGGGAGGGAAATGTTTCTTCCTTTCTCTGAATCTAAGAATATTAGACATTCTCCATCAGTTTGAAGGGTCGGGAGTTTCAGGAGAAGTAAAAGGAAAAAATTAACTCTTTAATTAAAACTTTCTCTTGGGGTGTATAGTTAATCCCATGGGATTGGATGGTTAGCATTAGGAGCGGTGGTGGGGCGGTGGTTAGAGTGCAGTACTGCAAGCTACTTCTGCTGCAGCCAGCTGCCTACAATTTGGCAGTTCAAATCCCACCAGGCTCAAGATTGACTCAGCCTTCCATCCTTCCGAGGTGGGTAAAATGAGGACCCAAATTGTTGGGGGCAACAGGTGACTCTGTAAACCGCTTAGAGAGGGCTGTAAAGCACTGTGAAGTAGTATACAAGTCTAAATGCTAGTGCTATTGCTATTAAACCATAATGAGGTTAGGTTCTGTCTCTGCATGTTGAGTCAATCCAGAAATACTAATTTGTAAACCGGGTTATAGCTTAGCATGGTCCAGCCATTATGGTTAAATAAACCAGGGCTCACTGGTGGGGTGGGAATACAATCAGTGATTACAACCAACTTGAACACAAAACAGCCCAGATGGCATCTTTGGGTGTCTTCCCTGATTGTTTATGTCCTTGGAGATGTTTCGCTTCTCACCCAAGAAGCTTCTTTAGTTCCGAATCTTTTTGGACAAAGGTCCTTGGATGAGAAGCAAAACACTTTCAAAGGAAAAACCAAGAAAGTCCAGTTGCCTTTTTGAAAAGCACCTTTGGGACAACCATGACCAGGATGATTGAGAATTTCCATAGACATTTTCCCTGATTGTCAAATTCAGAGTTCTGCTTTGCATGGGTCATGTTCAATCTTCTCTAGGTTCATCCAGCATCAAATCTTATCCAGGTTTATCCAGCATCTCCTTCCATTCCTCCAAGAGAAAAGGACTTACACTCGGTAAGAAGGCACAACACCAAAGAGCAAACGCCAACCTGGCTTATACCTTGTGTAAAGGTAGTCACCATCGTTCTCGGCTGCAATTTCTTCTCCACGTAACCATATTTGGGCCCTGTTGTTATTTCATAGATCAGATGGTTGTCTTCTGTATCAGGGTCCATAGTCAACAGCTCCTTCTTAGTGATGAGGTTTTTTGGCTGGATGGAAGACCAGAAACCAGTGAAGAAGAGTTTGTAAACCCTGAGATATAAAAATGAAATCCTACTAACACATTTGGGGGCGGGGGGGCTGGTGTCAGAGTATATTCATTAACTGGCAGAGACATGGTTAACAAAGTAAGCATGGCAACAGACCAGCCAATGGGAGCTGACAGCCTGGATGTGGTTTGGCTCTGTGTGCTTTGCTGAAAAGTGAAAGAGAAACTAACTTGCTTGCTTGCTGAAACTGGTATCTGCTCTTAGCTGCTGCTGCTGCTGCTGCTGCTGCTTGTGTTTTTGCTTATGTTACATTGAAAGAATCTACAAATGGTATTGTAAACTTTACTCATTTATGATGTTTATAAAGAAGTTAATGATCCTGCTGAATCAATCACCTGTATATTTTCTGGACTTGAATTTATGGTGCAAACTCAACAACTATGCTTGTGTGGAGTGACCATTTCAAGTTACAATGCCACTGAAAAAAGAGACTTATGGCCATTTTTTTACACTTATGACCATTGTAGCATCCCCATGGTCACGTGATCAAAATTCAAATGCTTGGCAGCTGGTTCATATTTATGATGGTTACGGTGTTTTGGGGTCATGAGATCACCTTTTGCGACCTTCTGAAGTCACTGGGGTACCAGATTCACTTAACAACCGTATTACTAACTTAAGAACTGTAATGATTCACTTAACAACGTAAGGAATTAGTCTCCGGTGCATAAGGTCTCAGTGTACATACAAGCAATAAGTGATAAATCACGATCACAGTCATCGTAGAAATACATTCATCATGAATCATAAGCTACAACACTTAGTGATAGTCTTAGGATGCTAAGTAAGCAATCAACATAAATCATACTAGGATACTAAATAAACAATATAAACCATAAGATACAAACACCAAAGTTACAGTCACAAGAAGATAAGGAGATAGGTAATAGGAAAGATGAGAATAATAATAGAATATAGCCCAACTGGATAGTTCGACAATGTTGTGGGAATTAGTTGTTTAGTAGAGTGATGGTATGGGGGGAAAAAGATTTCACCTTTTAAAGACTATATATTCTATATACACAGAATAGAATAGAATAATAACAGAGTTGGAAAGAACCTTGGAGGTCTTCAAGTCCAACCCCCTGCTCAGGCAGGACACCATTTGGTGTTCTGACCCGAACCTGATTCCAAGGAAGCAAACACGAGACAAAGGTAACAGCACCATCTTTTAATGTTTTTTTTTTAATGAATCCCGTTCTTTCACGGGTAAAAGGCTGCTTCAAAACCAATGAGCTCCAATAAGAAAGAGCCTTGCCAAGGTTTTGCAAGGCTGCCAAGAACACCAGATAAAGTTACTAAGCAATAATTCCAACACAAAGAGTCTCCAAACACCAACTCAGATATTCCTAATGTCCACCAGGTTTGAGTGTAAAACTTCTTTGCCTTCTGCAAAGAACTGCAGTTTCACAGCCGGCTTTTATCTCCTCAGGGAGGGGCCACTACCTTGCAGCCTTACTCCTGAGTCGCCCGTGCTGTTGCAGCTACTCTTTCCTTTGAGCAGCCCTGCACGTGCACGCGCTGGGCACGGGCTCCTTGGAGGCCTCTTCATCTCTGCTGCCAGCCTCCACAATCTCCAAAGGCAGCGCTCCACTCCCTGATGGTCCTGGCCCCATCCCTACATCACACGCAGGCCCCTCATCTGAGTCCTCGCTCTCTGAGACCTCAGCCATCCGCACCTGCTGCAGGTAAACCACAACATTTGGACAACCTTACACCATTTCAGACAAACGGTCGTCCAATCTCTTATTTAAAATTTCCAGTGTTGGAGCATTCACAACTTCTGGGGGCAAGTTGTGCCACTGTTTTCTCCAAGATGTTGAACTTACATCGATCATTATATCCTCCCAACAATCTGGTGGGGTAGGTTGGCCTAAGAGAGAATAACTGGGCCAAAGCCACTCATGAGCTTCCCTGGCCTAGGCTGGATTTGAACCTCAATCACCCTTGTTCTACAACAGGGGGTGTCAAACTCAAGGCCTGGGGGCCAGATCCAGCCACGTGCTTAGATCTGGCCTGTGGGCCGCTGGGGAAACAGCGAAGGACCGGCCCGCGGTGCCTCTACCAGCAAAAATGGAGCTCGGGAGGGCCACAGGCAGCCCTCCTGAACTCCATTTTCGCTGGCAGAGGGTTGCAGGAGGTTGTCACAGCCGAAAGTGGAGCATGGGATTTCACTGGCAGAGGGTTGCAGGAAGCCCTTGCAGCCAAAAACGGAGCTCGGGAGCCCGTTTTCACGGGCAGACCACTCGGGCCACCAACAGGCACTCCCAACACGCATGATGTTGAGCTGGCCACACCAGTGGTGGGAATCAAAAAGTTTTTACCACCGGTTCGGTGGGCGTGGCTTGGTGGGCGGTGCCAAACACGCCCTTTGCGCAGAGGCGTTTGCGCAGGTGCAGAGGCATTCCCGCTCACCTCCTGCAAGCCTGCAGTCTCCCGGTCGCTTCAGCAGCTGCCGCGCAGCATTCTGCTGTGCCGCGCAAAGCAGCCGCGCTTCAAAAGCAGGACATAAAGGTGAGTATGGGAGACCGGAAAGGCGGGTGGGCCCAACAGCAGAGCAGTGGAGAGAACCGGTTCTGCTCATTGCTGCTACCAGCTCAGTAGAACTGGGCCAAACAGGTAGAATACCACCACTGGGCCACGCCCAACCTGGGCCCCCACAAGATGAAACACAACCCTGATGCGGCCTTCAATGAAATCGAGTTTGACACCTCTGTTCTACAACAACCCCGTCATCCTTGAACACCCCCACCCAGATCCCTTCAGCTCTTTCAGATCTTCTGGTGTTGGGCTATTGCCTATTCTCTTAAATCTGGGTCCTTGGTGCGAAACCTTCTGATAAGATACCGAAGCACTGGTTCCCAAGGCAGACTTCAGACCTTTTGAAAGCAATCTGTGCCACAAAAAAAAAGTTTTTAAAAGTCACTCGCATCCTCTCATCTGTCACCCGTCCCGCTGTTGAAATGTGCGGGGTGTTTGAGCACCCTGCTCAGCTTTGCAATTTAAATCTGTTTCCATTTCTCGGCCTCTTCACAGCAATTAATCCATCGGAGCTTCCCACTTAAGGAATGCAAACGCTCTTAGCCAGGAATAAGACATCACGGCCCCGCAGCCTATGAAACGAGAACGTTGGGCGGGGAGGAACTTTAGCCTTACAGTTTAAGATGGATTGCTTAGTTTAGCCACAACTGCTGATGTAACAAACAGCCAAGGTCTGTTCCGTTCATCACAGCAGCTGGCAGCAGCGAGAGGAGGTGCACACTCACAAACATACACCATCCAGCCTTTTGCTTGGAGAACTTCGCTCAATCTCTGTTTTGTGTGTGTGTGTGTGTGTGTGTGTGAGTGTGTGTGGTCAATGGTAGCCAGGAATAGCTATGTTGCTGTCCCACAGCAGTGATGGAAAAACCTTCGGGCTTTGCACATCAAATATTCAGAAAAAGCTTAACTTGATTTTGAGGGGTCCCTGGTGCTCTGAGCTTGCTTCTTTCACTGCAGATGTTTTATTACCCAACCCAGGTAACATCAGCAGTGCTAGTCTTCAACTAGCACCGATGATGTTCCCTAATTTGGGTAATGAAACGTCTACAAGAATACAAAGCAAGCTGGAGAGCACCAGGGACCCCTCATGGCTCAACCCTGAGCTACAAATAATCTCCCTTATTGGTAACTGGACTTTGCTGGCAAATACAGTCTGTTGATGCTGTGTACCATATAAAGAAATGTCAAGTAATTGCAAAAAATGAAGTACAAATAAAATGCACTTATTTTCAGAGGCTCCTGAAGCTGCCCGAGATCTCTGCCCTCTTGCACTAATACTGGAGGTGACGTATGAGAGAGGAGTGTGCTTTTAAAAATAGTTGTTGTCAGGTATTATGGTCGTATGTTGAGGGCTACATGTATATCATAAGCTTGGCAACTTTAAGACTTGTGGACTTCAACTCCCAGAATTCTCTGGGAGCATAGCTGGCTGGAAAATTCTGGGAGTTGAAGTCCACAAGTCTTAAAGTTGCCAAGTTTGGAGGCCTCTGGCCTAGTGTCACAGAGAACAGGGCGATATATACATAATATAATAAATAAACTTTATTCTACTTTTGCCTGTTGATTCCATTTTTAGTTCTCAGAACACCTCCCGAGTGGCTGAAATAAAAAACATGCATGATTTTTCCTCCCCAATCATTTCATTGAAGGATGGAGCTGATGCAACTCGCACATAAATCGTGGCTTACGATGGAGTGCATTGTGTAAATCTCACCGTTGTGGGTTAATGATAAAGCTATAATTAAAACAATTTCATGCTTTAGATGAGTAAAAAGTCTGCCTGAATTATCCACAGTTGGATAGAATGAAAAATGGCTTTTTTTTTTCTGGCTCTTCGCCTTCCTATTTCTGTGCAAGTTAAAAAGGGGAGAGTTCAAATTCAAACTGGAAACAAATCAGATGTAAAAAGCTCACCTTGCCATTCATATATTCCAGCCACTGAAGACCTAAATTAGTGACAACTCTTGGAGTCCCATCATCCACAGGGAGAATTTCAATTCTAAACCACTGGGGCACAGCAGTCACAATCTGAAAAATAGATATATATATATATTCAGGACGCTTGCTTCTGCAATGGTATGGAATTTACCATACTGGACAAAATGCCCTTCTGTTCTTTTGTGTCCCTATGTCAAGTCACTCAAAACAGTATTTCAAAATATGCACTGTCCCAAATGGGTTTTCACTTCTCTTTAGGTTATTTAGTATGTCAGACAGCTCCTTAAAGAAAAGGCGAATCCTATGTGCAATTTTATCAGGCCCTTAACCCAATCACCCAACATGATTCTTCCAAATAGAATAGAATAGAATTCTACAAATACAATGAAATTTGAAAGCTACTATAGCACAGTGCCCCCAAAAAGCTACTACAGCACAGTGCCACCACATCACAATCACACTACAGAGTATTTAAAAATTAAAATAATGAAAATAATAATAATTAAAAACCTAGTCTAAAACCTATTTAAAACATATATTAAGTTAGATAGTTTAAAAATGCCATTTTATACATAGGACTAAATCACAAATGTACTGTTTGATTCAAGGCAATTTTTGCCTTAGAAAAGAAACTGTTTTTCAGTCTATTAGTCCTCATTTTAAGACACCTACAATGTCTCCCTGATAGTAACAACTCAAAATATGAATGACCAGGTTTCAGATAACAGATAATAGTTTGATTATCTATTCTAAGTCGGAAGGGACCTTGTAGGTTATCTAGTCCAACCCCCCACCCAAGCAGGAGACCCTTCACCATTTCTGACAGATGGGAGTCCAATCGCTTCTTGAAAGTCTCAAGTGATGGCACTCCCACAACTTCCGAAGTCAAGCGGTTCCATTGGTTGATTGTTCTCACTGTCAGAAAATTTCTCCTTATTTCCAGGTTTCCTACAATGTCAGTTTGGTCTAGTGGCAGTGATGGCAAATCTTTTCACCACCAAGGGCCCAAACCGGAATGCATGCGCGCGCATGCACGCTTGTATGCAGGAAACCGAAGACCAGCTGGCCGGTGTACATGCACGTGCTGGCCAGCTGGTCTTCGCACACGCCAGAGCGCTGGAAACCAAAGACCAGCTGGCCAGCACACCAGAAACCAGAAGAGCAGCTGGCGACGGCGCGCATGCTCACAGAGAGGGCTTTGCATGCCATCTCTGGCATATATGCCATAGGTTCACCATCACGGGATCCAGTAGTTAAGACATCAGGCTGGAAACCAGGAGATGGTGTGTTCTAATCCTGCCTCAGGCATGAAAGCCGCCTGGAGTCCAACCCACCTCACAGGACTGTTATGGGGAAAAATAGGAGGAGGAAGGAGCATTAGATATATTTGTCATCTTGAGCTGTTTATAAAAGTAGCAGAGGTGGGAAAATACGGTAGGGTAAGGTCGAGTAGACTAGAACAGAACAGAGCAGAGCAAAAGAATGTGTCAGTCTCTGCTCCATTCAAAATCCAAGAAAGAAATACTTAGACTCCATAGATTAGAGGAAAGAAATATTTTACTGAAATTTGAAGTGGTAGCTTCAGGTAGAATTCTGAATCTAAGAAATTAGGCGCGCAGATCACATATACAAAGGGATGGAATTGTTCCCACCCCCCAAAGTTCAAAAGATTCTTCCAATTAAAAGTTCTGGATATGGTCATGTGGGCATCTTCAGGTGGTGATGAGGCCTCTGTCCGTTGACCTTGACATATTTTGATAAAGATTTGCAGTTGCGCAGAGAAAAGAAGGCTAAGCAAGGAATAGAAACTTAAGAGCAGGAATTTATACTCCCCTCCGCCCACTCCTCATTTATACAACACAAGAATGTAACACCTCCAGCTCTCTTCCCAGACATATCCCCTCCCCCCGTTACTTATGGCAGCCAAAAGATGCAAAGCAGTAGAAAAGATCTTGAAGGCTGACAGAATGGATAGATCATCTTCTTTCTTTTAACGACCCCATAATCCCTTGAGCAGTAGAGATCTGGGCAACTGAATGGAGCTGAGTGTTTACTGGCCGGATGCCCTTCCTGTTGCTAATGCGGAGCTATATTCAGCAGGTACATTCTCATTTGCCCAGAGAGAGAAATATCTGCCTCTACCCAGGATCCAACTCACAGACTCCTGTGAGGCAAGAGGTCCACCTCTAGGCCACCGCACCACTCCTGGTGGTGGTGGATAGATAGATGTGAGAAGAAAAGAGAATAATAGATATACGTGATGTAGAGCAGAATAGAAGAATGGATAGATGTGAGGAAAAAAGAGAGCAATAGATATATGTGATGTAGAGCAAGCAGAGCAGGACAAGAGAATCTTGCCGGACTAAAGCACTCTGCCATTTACGCACAAGCATATTCTCAGAAAACTATTAGGAAGTGGCTGTCTTTACCCTCTTTCTCTCATCAAAACAATCTGAACTGAGATCCGCTTATTCCTCTAGAATGCACCTCCTCTCTCCTGGGAACCCAGATTAGTAAATTTGATCACATATTTACAGATATAAAAGACCAAGCCGCAGTAAACTACTACAAGAGCTGCTTATGACCTCTCCTTGGTCTCTTTCCCACTGCTCTTCCATGTCAGGGAACAAAAGGCTTACTTGACTTGTTAGCTTTCTGCACGCAAGGGCTAGATAGAGAAAACTAAGGTTGGATTTCTTGGCCTACTATCTGAACGGCCAGAGCTGTGAGAAATTGTACCATGCACGCAGAGGCGGTGTTCAGCTGGTTCGGACTGGTTCTGGCGTACCGGTAGCTGAAATTTTGAGTAGTTCGGAGAACCGGCAAAAACCACCTCTGGCTGGCCCCGCCCACCCGCCCCTGCCGTTACCTCTCCTATATTCCCTTGTTTTTTAGCTCAGCTGATTCGCATGGCAGAGCAGATTGCCGCGCCTCAGCTGAGCTAAAAAACAGCACAGCTCACCAGCGTTGATACAGAGGGCGGTCTCTGATCCCTGCTCACTCTCAGGACTGTTAGGAAAAGATTTGGAAACCCACCATTGCATGTACATGAAAGACAATTTGGGCGTAGAGACCCTTGGCTTCTCCACTGACCTCTTTCCCTTCCTTTGCCACCACAAAAAGGGGATTGGTTCCATCGGACACCGTGAAAGTGAAACGGTCTTCTAAAAAATTGCTTCCGTCATGACTGTAACTGATTCGGTTCTGGAAGATGTCCTCCATGGAGAAGGCATGGGCCTGTTGGTAATGATGGCTGTCACTGGTGCGCTCCAGCTGGCCGTGGCGCGGGGGCTGCACAATGTTAAAGGTGACAGACTTGGCCTGCATACAGAACAAAACGTGTGAGGAGAAAAGTAGAGGTCACATCACACTATGATGGGTAGTTGACAAGATGGATAACGGTTCAGGAGAAGGTCTGGTAAACTGATAGTTCTAAAGTTCTCCACAGTCTGCAGAGAGGCCCACCTGACCACTTCACTGGAAAGCAATTCTTCTAGAGACATCTACACCAGGGGTGTCAAACTCGTGGCCTGGGGGCTGGATGCGTCACACGCTGGCCATGCCCATGCCCGCTTTAGTGAAGGGGAGAAAAGCCGCGATACGTCATGTGACGATTCTGTGATGACGCGAGTTTAACACGCCTGTTCTACACTAAGGTATTTCACGGTATCAATTCATTCTGTCTTAGAAATAATACAGTTGCTGAATTTATTCTATGACTGTAGCTGCATCCTTTCCGGCTCAATAAATCTTGTTAAAGAAGACTCCGTGAGAAAGTTATTCTGGAAGATGCGGGAGCCAAATAGCTTATCAATCCTGCTAAAACTTTAATGGGATAGGCTGGCTTTAGCTCAACGTAATATGTAAATGTGACCATCAAGGGATGGTTAAAACAAACTCACAACCATTTGTTTAGTGATCGTTCAAAGTTACAACAGCATTCAAAACAGTGACTTATTACCATTTTTCACAACTGATGACTGTTGCAGCATCCCTATGGTCACGAGATCAAAATTTGGATGCTTGGCAGCTGGCATATATTTATGAGTGTTGCAGTGCCTTGGGGTTGTGTAATCACTTTTTGTGATTGTCCGACAAGCAAAGTCAATGGGGAAGCCAGATTCACTTAGCAACCATGTTACTAATTTAACATCTGCATTGATTCACTGAACAACTGTGGCAAGAAAGGTTGTCAAATGGGGCAAAACTCACTTAACTGTCTCGCTTAGCAACATACAATTTTGGCTCAACTGTGGTCATAAATGGAAGACTACGAATAATTCTACCAAAGAATCAGAACAAAGAGATCTAATCCTTAACTCTATATAATCTAAATCAGGGGTGTCAAACTTGGGGGCTGAATCTGGCCGCAGGATGCTTAGATCTGGCCCGCGGGACCGCCCTGGAAACAGTGAAGGACGTGAGCTCCATTTTGGCTGGCAGAGGGTTCCAGGAGGCCATCACAGCCAAAAAACGAGCTCGGGAGCCCATTTTCACTGGGAGACTGCTCGGGCCACTACAGGCACCCCCGACATGAGTGATGTCGGGCTGGTTACCCCCCCAAGGTCAAATACAACCCTGATGCGGCCCTCAATGAAATTGAGTTTGACACCCCTGATCTAAGTCATGGCATCATTTCTGCAGACAAAACCGAAATCTCATTGCATCCAGCCTTCAGTTTTTCATGCTCGAGGAATTTATGAAACTCAGCACTTGAGGATGTGCAGTTATTGCCTCAGATGTCTCTGAATAAGAATTTGATAATTTCATGGAAGTTCCATCTCTGAAAGGTCTGTTAGTTCTGCCAACTGAACAGAACCTCCTAGCCCAGAGGTAGCATATCTCAAGATATTAGATCAGTAGAGAGAAAGGGTTTATTTATTCATGAATATATACAGTATCCTTCTGTTTATCCTGATTTTCAAGATGGTTTATGGCAGGGGTGTTGAACACAAGGCCCGCCGGATGTATCCGGCCCACAATGCGGTCGGATCCAGCCCACGGGGCCATCTTGGAAAATGTAAGGGGCCAGCCCATGTGGCTTCGGCCCAGTCTACCCAATGCAAAGAGGAGCAGCCAAACTCAGGTGAAGGGGGCAGGGAGAAGGATCAGCGAGGGGGACTCTGAGGGCACTTGGGTGGGAAAGTGCATGCGTTATTCTTTGTTTTTTCCTCCCCTCCCTCCACAAATACAGTGGCTCCTGCAGCGGTTGCCATGGAGACAGCAGGAAGCAACGCGGAAGTTTTGGGAGTGGCGTCAATCTGGCCCCATCCACCCAGTCCCCCAAGGTCAACCATAGTCCTGATGCAGCCCTCAATGAAATTGAACTTGACACCTGCCCTGGTTTACCACAGTAACAAAATTACAGAAAATAACATGGCCGTAGTGTAGCGATAAGCATTGGGGTAGCACAGGTTGTAGTCCACCCTCTGCCATGGAAGCACCTTAGGTGACTGGGTCAGTCCAAAGTATCTCATATTTTTCTTGTTGCCAAAAATAAAAAGATGGACATGGAGGGTCAAACCCCTCCCCCATGAACTTTGCCTCATGTCCCCGAACAAAAAGCAGAATACAAGTAGTCTTTGACTTTCAACAGTTCATTTAGTGACCGTTCAAAATTACGATGGCACTGAAAAGAGTGATTATGACCGTTTGTCACACTTGTGACCACTGCAGCATCCCCATGGTCACATGATCAAATAATCAGATGCTTGGCGATTGGTTGATAATTATGATGGTCACGGCGTCCCTGGGTCGTGTGATCCCCTTTTGTTTCTTACAAACAAAGTCAATGGACAAGCCAGATTCACTTAACAATCTTGTTACTAACAACTGCAGTGATTCACTTAACAAGTGTGGCAAGAAAGATCGTCAAATGGGACAAAACTCACTGAAATGTCTCGCTTAATGACATAAATTGTGGTCATAAATCGAGTGCTACCTATGTAGAGCATGCACGCAGGTGCTCCATATGATTGTCTACTGCTAGAGCAGGGGTGGACAATTATGGTTGCTTTCCCACCTGTAGACTTCAATTCTCAGAATTCCTGAACCATCACAGTTGGCCCAGGAATTCTGGGAGTTGAAGTCCATAGGCAGTAAAGGCCTCATCGTTGCCCATCCCTGTTCTAGAGGAACATACCCATTGGATGGAAACTACCATTTCCTTCTAAAGTCCCTCATGGAAGAAGACCCCAAAGAGAACTCCTTTCTTCACCTCTGTGTCCGTGTCGGTGGCTTTGAGATCAAATTCCGTGATGGTTTTCCTCACGCCTTCCTGCACCGTCGTGCCCGCCATCTGCACCACCGGCAAAGAATCATCAACCGGATTAATGGTGATTTCAAAATTCTGGGTCACCTATGGGAAGAAAGAATGAGATCAGGGGTGGGATGCAAATATTTTTACTACTGGTTATATGGGCGCAGTCAGGTGGGCGTGGCCATGTGACTGGGTGGGCATGGCTTTTTTTTTGGCAGCACCCCCCTGCGCACCATTTTTTTTTTTGCCTTCAGGGCCTCAGAGAAGCCTCTTGGGCGAAGGAATAAGACAGCGAGGGGGATCCTGGCACAGCTGATCATTGGAACAGCTGATCGTTGGGAGAAAAAAAAAAGAAATACCAGTTCGGCCAAACCAGTAGCTGTTTTTTTTTTACTACCAGTTCAGCCTAACTGTAACATTTTTTACTACCAGTTCACAAGAACCAGGCCAAACCAGTAGAATACCACCACTGAATGGGACCTTGAACAAAGCTATTCTTGTGGGCCTTTCCACGAACAAAAGAACCATTTTGGGGGGGGGGGGAGAAACCAATGGAAGTTGACTGACCTCCTCATGGCCATCTGAAACGGTGAACGTGAACGTGTCAGCATGTTCTTCAGCCTCGCTTGTATGGATGTAGTGGAGGCTGTGGGAGAGAAGGTCTCCTTGTTGGAAGGAACTAATCCTTCTGCCTAGAAAACAGTAGCAGAAGAATCCACCAGGTGCTCTCAAATCCCAAGTGTTTCTTCCAGCTCAAAGAATTCCTCCAAAACTTGCTTTTGGAAATTCTCCCTTGCAGCACAAACACCTATGGGAGGCTTTCAAATGTGTCTGGCAGCCATATTTATCCCTTCATTTATTAATACCATCAAGACTTTAAAAGGAGACACTCCAGGCATCTTAACTTCTATCTATCGCTAAATAAATCAGCACGATTCCCTGGGTAATCCCCCATGGATTCCGTAAAATATGAGTCTTTGTTCTCACTTCGCTCCAAAACCAGTAAATGTTTGCAAACCTGGCCATGCCGTGTGCTCCAAATGTCCCAGCTGGGGCTGCTTAATAATCCTGTAGAGGAGATCACTGGATTCTCCACCCTGCTTCTTGGCTGACAGCTCCAAAGTGGTGATTTTTTTCACTGAGTTTTCATCCAAGGTTATCCCAGTGTTGACAGTGACGGACAGAGATAATTGATCCCCTGGGGGAAGTGAAAATAAGAGGGCAGTCCTGGCTACAGGAAGGGGGGAAAAAATCAGTTTTTCTCTGCTGCTACAAAGCTAAACTCAATGTTTTACTTTACAAGCATAACTGGGACAACCTGAAATTGAACACACTCAAAACCGTAGATATGGTGGTAGAGTTTTGGAAGGGTCCTCATTGTAGACTTCAGTTCAGCATTCAATACCATCACTCCAGACATTCTTCCAACTAAACTAAACCAGCTAGTGGTACCTGAACACACCTGTAAGTGGATCATAAGCTTCCTAACAGTCAGGAAGCAGCAGGTGAAGTTAGGCAGAATCACATCTGATACCTGTACAATTAGCACACACACACACACGCCCAAGGCTGTATGCTTTCTCCACTTCTCTTCTCCCTATATACCAATGACTGCATCTCAAACGATCTGTCTGTTAAAATACTCAAGTTTGCAGATGATACAATTGGTCTCATTTGAGACAACGACAAATCCGCATACAGACGGGAGGTTTACTGTTGACACCAGTGATTGTTCTCATTCAAGACAATGACGAATCCACATACAGACAGGAGGTTATACAACTTGCCTCGTGGTGTAACCGGAACAATCTGGAACTGAACACACTCAAAACCGTAGAAATGGTGGTAGACTTTAGGAGACACCCTCCCATACTACCACCTCTTACAATACTAGATAACACAGTATCGACAGGGGAGATCTTCAAATTTCACAAGACCTAAAATGGACACCTAACATCAAAAATGTCATCAAAAAAGCACAACATAGAATGTTCTTTCTGCACCAACTCAGAAAGCTCAAACTGCCCAAGGAGCTGCTGATACAGTTCTACAGAGGAATTATTGAGTCTGTCATCTGCACCTCTATAACTGTCTGGTTTGGTTCTGCAACCCAACAAGACAGGCACAGACTTCAGAGGATAATTAGGACTGCAGAAAAAAACAATTGCTACCAACCTGCCTTCCACTGAGGACCTGTATACTGCACGAGTCAAAAAGAGGACTGTGAAAATATTTACAGACCCCTCACATCCCGGACATAAACTGTTTCAACTCCTACCCTCAAATTGACGCTATAGAGCACTGCACACCAGAACAACTAGACACAAGGAGTTTTTTCCCGAATGCCATCACTCTGCTAAACAAATAATTCCCTCAACACTGTCCAACTATTTACAAAGTTTGCAACTACTATTACTATTACTATTAATCCTGACATCCTTCCTTTCACACATCTCCTCCCACTTGTGACTGTATGACTGTAACCTTGTCGCTTGTATCCTAATGATTTTTGTTGACTGTTTCCTAGTATGATTTGATTGCTTATTGTACCCTGTGACTATTATTAAGTGTTGTACCTTATGATTCTTGACTCTTGATGAATGTATCTTTCTTTTATATACACTGAGAGCATATGCACCAAGACAAATTCCTTGTGTGTCCAATCATACTTGGCCAATAAAGTATTCTATTCTAATTTAAAGAGACCTTTTTCAAGTGAAAAATAATAAAGTGAGCAAACGTAATTGTGTACCAATGTTTGTATTAGAAGCATTTTTCAAAAAATAATTGGGGCACTTTTTTTTTTGCTAGAGAATCGATTTTAGGTGACTAATTTAACAAGCTAATTAAGCTCTAATTTTCAAGTAATGTAGTTTCCAAATGTGACCAATTTTTCAGGAAAGCCAGAACAAGGATGGATTTCTGTTGACTCCTCATTTAACACCTCAGAGGAAATTCCCCTGAAATATAAACCTAATCAGTGGAATTCTATGACAAATTATATTGTGGTGAACCGTGAATTGTTCATTGGAATATCAATCTGTACCATTCAGGATGCAGAAACTAAGCAGCTAAGGTTCTCAACAGTTTCTATTATTCCAGTGCTAATAATTTGCAACCCCTAAATTGTCTTTGTAATTGATTCTAACCACCCTACTTCACAGCTGCAGGCTTTTCCAGAATTTCTTTGATTCTAGCTAATTGAGTTCCTCGTCTATCTTGCTAAAGAAAGACAAAGCTAGGACAAGATTGTTGACTTACCTGTTACGTTAATTGAAAATTCCAAGTCTGCCATTCTGTTTCCCTTTCCATCTGTCACATCAAAAACAAAAAAAAATGCCCCAATCGGTTCTCCTTTCTCATGGCTGTATTCGACTTGTCCTGTTAATGGGAAGTCAGAAGGAAAAAAATAGAATACTTAGAACATCTGCAAGCTATCTTGTGCTAATTGTGTTTTGCTGAAGTATGTAACCAAGTTCTCTGTGAGATGATAAACTCGTCTAGAGATGCTGACTTTGATGGTCCATGGTGCTCCGCTGAACTCCTCTTTTGATGCTATCCTTCTACAAATCTATTTGCCTATATAACACACTCCTATTTTGCAGATAATTCAGCCTATTCCTGTGTTGGCGAACCTATGGCACGTCTGCTGGAAGTGGCATGCAGAGCCACTTCTGCCGGCACATGAGAGATCGCCCAAAAGACACACCCCCTGCGCATGCACCGCCGCTGCCTGACAGCTGATTATCGGGTATCTGTTGCGCATGTGTGTGGGGGAGACGCACAGCACACACAGGGGATATAGCGCGCATGTGCAGTTGCATGACATGCACGGGGATTGTGACGCATGCGCAGACATGCATGGCATGCGCAGGGGGTGCATACACATGCGCAGAGGATGGGGAGGCAGCACACATTGCCTTCTGGGTCCTGGCACGCGAGTGCACACAATTTTCCGAAAAAGGGAGCCGAAAAAGGTTAGCCAACACTGGCCTATTTGTTTCTTGGTCCCATGGACTTTCCTCAGTTGATAAATATAGGAACGATCAACAAATCAGAGGTGGGTTTTCAAACTGTTTCTACCGGTTCTATGCGCGGTTCTATGCATGCACACTTTGTGGATGGGCGCGCGGAGGACTCAAAGATCGACCTCTGTCTACACTGGTGAGCTGAGCTGTTTTTTAGCTCAGCTGAGGCACGGCAATCCACTCTCCCACGCAGATCAGCTGAGCTAAAAACCAAGGGAATATAGGAGAGGTAATGGCGGGGGTGGGTGGACGGGGCCAACCAGAGGTGATATTTGCTGGTTCTCCGAACTAGTCAAAATTTCCGCTACCGGCATGCTAGAACCGGTCCGAACCAGCTGAATATTACCTCTGGAACAAATAGAGGACATCTGAGTGAAGCATGAATTCTGCTAGTTTTGAGATTCTTGCTTATCTCCACGCCCAGAGGTGGGAAGGACAATCCCCAAAAGATTTTTGCTATATTACAAATATTCCTAAAAGCAACTTTTGGAGGGGGTTGCAAAGTACAGGTAGTCCTCGAGTTACGACCACAATTGACCCCAAAATTTATGTTGTTAAGTAAGACATTGGTTAAGTGAATTCCCCCCATGTCCCTTTTTACGACCTTTCTTGCCACCATTGTTACATGAATCCCATTCGATAAGTTAGTCACCTGGTTGTTAAGTGAATCTGGCATTGACTTTTGCTTGTCAGAAGGTCACAAAAGGGGATCATATGACCTCAGAACACTGCAACCGTCATAAGTATGAACCAGTTGCCAAGAGTCCAAATTTTGATCACGTGACCATGGGGAGGCTACAAAGATGGTAACTGGGAAAAACGGTCGTAAGTTCCCTTTTTTCATTGCTGTTGTTAACTTTGAACGGTCACTAAATGAACTGTGGTAAGAGGAGGATTTCCTGTATTCATCCGCTACCTTGGATTTTAAAAAGGCAACAGTTTATTTGCGCGCTAGTTATTTACAATATCTTACACAACTTCTCCCTGATTAATTTCTCCTCTCTGCAAAACAGGCCAAAAAAGTCTTTCTGAGGCAGCAAAGAATTTCATGCAAGGGGAATGTAGTTAGTCCTCAACTTACAAACATTTGTTAAACGACCATTCAAAGTTGTAACACGACTGAAAACACGACTTACAACCAGTCCTCAGACTTAACGACCACTGCAGGGTCCTTATGGTCATGTGATCATAATTTCATACTTATGACGGTTGCAGAGTCCCGGGGTTATGTGATCCACCATTTTGTGTCCTTCCCAGTTGCCTTCCAACAAGTCAATGTGGGGGGGGGTGGGTGGGAGCTGGATTCATTTAATGACTATGACTCATTTAACAGCTACAGTGATTCACTTCTCCAGTGATTCACTTAACAACCAAAGGTCATAACATTAGGCGCAATTCGCTTAACAACTGCCTTGCCTAGCGGCAGAAATTCTGGTCCCAATTATGCTTGCAACTGGAGGGTTACCTGTACTTTTAATCACAATTTTACGGTTCCCTCTAGTAGTCAGAATCGGAATATCAGAGTTGGGAGGGACCTTAGAGGTCTTCTAGTCCAACCCCCTGCATAAGTAGGATCTCCTCAATCTCCTATACCATTTCAGACAAATGGATGTCCAATCTCTTCTCAAAACTTCCAGTGTTGTGATCACCCACAACTTCTGGAGACAAGCCGTTCCATTGATGAACAGAAGGATACAATCAAGATCAAGTGGGGTACTAATACCACTCTATAAATGAAGTCTTAGTAAGACCACACCTAAGAGTACTGCATCCAGTTTTGGTCACCACATTATAAAAAAGATGTTGAGACTCTAGGAAAAGTACAGAGAAGAGCAACCAGGATGATGAGGGGACTGGAGGCTAAAACATACGAAGAACGGTTGCTGGAACTGGGCCTGGCTAGTCTAGTGAAGAGAAGGACCAGGGGAGACAGGATAGCAGTCTTCCAATATTTGAGGGGCTGGAAATAATAAATAGTTAATAAAATTAACCTGGAAATAAGGAGGAATTTTCTGACAGTGAGAACAACCAACCAATGGAACAGAAGTTGCCCTCAGAAGTTGTGGGAGGGCCATCACTGGAAGCTTTCAAGAAGAGATTGGACTCCCATCTGTCAGAAATGGTGTAGGGTCTCCTGCTTGGGCAGGGGGTTGGACTAGATGACCTACAAGATCCCTTCCAACTCTGATGATCTGTTATATGGTTAATTATTCTTTTTTTTTAATAAAAGTTTTTTTTTATTTTTTAAAAATTGTACACATCTCTTCACGTGAGCAACATGATTCCGGATTATAATACTTGTACATAGTCATACTTTCATTTCTATTAATCTTATATAATGTCATCTTATATCATTATCCATTTCACTCATCTTTATGTGTGGATGAAATGATATTGATACTGAATTAATGAATTGAAATATGAAATGCAAATGTATTTAAAGGTTAATTATTCTATTTGGAAATTTCTCCTTAGTTCCAGGTTGCTTCTCTCCTGGATTAGTTTCCATCCGTGGCTTCTTGTCCTACTTTCAGGTGCCTTAGCGGATCCCCTCCTCTTCGTGGCAGCCCCTCAAATACTGAAACAATGCTATCATGTCATCTGTAGTCCTTCTTCTTTTCATTAAAATAGACATACCCAATTCTTGCAACTATTATTCATATGTTTTAGCCTTCAGTCCCTCTAATCCAGTGGCCCCCAACCTTTGGGGCATCAGGGAGCAGTTCTGTGGATAGAGATTTTTCCGTGGATCTCAGGGGCCGTGGTTTCGCGTTCTGCCTGCATCCCGTGGATGGGCCTTCGCTTGTTTCCATGGCCCAATTTCTGGCCCGATGCTAGTCCACAGACTGGGGATTGGGACTCCTGCCCTAATCATCTTTGTTGCTCTTTTTTTTTTTTTGCTTCATTTGTAGTATTACAAGAATCTAATCCTTTTTGAAATAGATCATGTCATGTTTGTGCCGAAGTATAAATCCAAAAGTCTGAGGGAAAAACCTGCTGTGCTATGCAACTCAACTCAGAGATAAACACCAGAATTTTACTGATAAAGAACCAGAGAGAGCACTTCACCTTTGTTTATATCTGCCTGGGTGAAGCTTTTGGCTGGTCCCCCAGCAGAGATCTGCGTCAAAGAATCTCTTTTATGCAAGTGCAACGATCCATAGGTTGGGTCCTTCTTCATGATGTATCTGATAGACAGGTCATCTGAATCAGGATCTGTGGCTCTTAAATGCTGGTTTGTGATGACTGCCACAGACCCTAAAGTGGGGAAACAAACAGGCACAAACGACATTAAGTTTCTTGCTTAATTATTCTGGGAACGACAGCATATTGCTTATTCATCATCATCATCTTTTTTTAAAAAAATATTTTTATTATATTTTCCACCAATACAAATCACATTCATATATGTGACAGCATTTTGACATCGACACATATAGTCATCTTATAAATCATCTTACACTTTATACACATCAACCAATAACTATTATCTCTATCTATAATTATTCCCTATCTTATATATTTATATATTTTGTATATCTACATCATCATTTTAACGACCCCATAATCCCTTGCGGGGTTGAGTCTGGGCAGCTGAATGGAGCTAGTAGAGTGTTTACTGGCCGGATGCCCTCCCTGTCCCCAATACAGAGCTTTGTTCAGCAGATATTTTCTCATTGTGCCCAGAAAGAGAAATACCTGCCTCTACCTAGGATCGAACTCATAGCCTCCTGATTGTGAGGCAAGAACTCCACCTCTAGGCCACTGCACCACTCCTAGCATACTTGCTTATTGATTGATTGATTTCCTTCAAGTCAATGTCAACTCCTGGGGTTTGCCTGGATTAATCCCTGCAATTACCTTGGCGGAATTTTAGAAGGAGGTGCCATACGGTGGGACCAGACTTCACTATTTTTCCCTCCCACAAAATCAGAGATAAATGAACCTCCATTCTAACACACATTTGGGAATATTTCTTCTCCAAACCAGAGAGATTGTCTGATGTGACCCCCTATCTACCAACTTCTGGCCAGGTTTTTGTTCACCTCGGCTACAGGAAAGGCTTCCAATTCAATTTTTCTAGCCTGTTTTTATTTCTCTCACAGGGTCTTCTGAAACCGCAGCCTCACAAAGCTGCCTGTAACACTGATTTGGCACCGTGGTGAAGGGAGAGTTCTTTCCGAAGCTTAGGGAAAAATAAATAAATAGATCCCTCAACTTTGACAGTCTATGTAAAATGATGTTTCGCAAGCAACCAGATTTCCACCCCCCCTCAATACAACTCAAGAAATACGTGGACCAAATGCCTGTGGAGAAAGGAAAAAAACTAGAAATGTGTTATCTTCTTTCTGGAAGAAGAAAAGGATAACAGCTGATTTTTAAGTCACATACATTGGTGCTCTAAGGCAGGGGTGTCCAACCTTGGCAACTTTAAGACTTGTGGACTTCAACTCCCAGAATTCCTCAGCCAGCTTTGCTGGCTGAGGAATTCTGGGAGTTGAAGTCCACAAGTCTTAAAGTTGCCAAGGTTGGACACCCCTGCTCTAAGGCCATATGGCTGGGGAATTCTGGGAGTTGAAGTCTACGCATCTTAAAGTTGCCAAGACTGGGGAACATTGCTCCAGGAACAGTATTCAGTGACTAGCCGTTCTTAATTGGAAATAATGAATGTCAATTGGTTGAAGTTCTCTCCACCCAACTATCGGTTAATTTCAATTATTTATAGTCTCGGGGAGTTCCCAGCTGACTTCCGTAGAGCCAATACCACACTGTTCTGACCTCGGCTTCCCCAAAAAGCACTAAGCAGACTTTCTGTCCCAGCAAGACCCCTTTTACTAAACAAAGGTGAATTTCTTGCATTCAAATTCAGCCAAAGGCCTGGCAAACAGTCTTTCAAGGGTGTAACTAGGAGCACAGACCTTACCTAGCTTGGAGAGCTGCCAAGTAAATATTTCCAAACGCAGTGCTGACAAGGAAGGACTCAGCACAGAGTCTCTGAGATGCACAGACAGATCTTCACACTGCTGCAACGAACGAATTGTTTCCTGCAAAAGCCCCCTCCCCTTTTTGCTCCTCTTTTAATCCCTGTGGGAGGGGCCATTCACCGTCCACCTGTGGCCTTACTCCCACGTTGACCCTTAGTTCGTACTTGTTCTTTTCTTTTGGCAGCTCTGCGCCTGGGCAGGCTGAGAACTGGCTTCAGCTGCTCCCCTGCTGTTGTAATGACGAGGCAGTCGAGTTGTTTGATCATGAACAACTGAATCATGACGAACTTTACTGGAGTCTAGTCTTGCATTTATACACATTTTTAATTATCCTCCATCATTGGTTAACTTTGGTTACTGCTTAACTTTCGTTACTGTTTAGCATAGTAATCCATACAGTTAATTATCTCTAGTTAAAGTCTAGCATATGTTTACTTCCTCTCTCTAATCCTCCTTTAGATTAGTGACTTTGTTTACCTGAGTTGTGTTTGCTTGGAAACATTCTTTATCTGAGGTTTGCCATCCGAGATTGGAACATTCCTGCAATTACAACTCTACACCCTGCCTCACTGCTGTCTGACTCCGAAGGCAGCTGATGACTGCCAGACTGTCCTGGCCCCATCTCTGCCTCTGACACAGGGCCCTCATCCGAGCCTTCCTCAGCCTCCAGGACTGGCCCATGTTCCTCCCCAACCTCCTCACTGTCCGACTCTGCTGCCAGCTCTGCTAGCTGCTGGCAGGCCACAACGCACACTGCATGCATCTGAGATCTCCAAATGGTGGGGACAATTTAGAACAATATGGGTGGGCTTCCACGTCTGTTGACCAAGAAATATAAAAGCTGAAGGTCTGGCAGGAATCTTCACGAAATTTGGCTACTTGGGAATTTTGATAAGGGGACTTCAGAAAATCATATTCAGAATTGATTTTTTTTCCCCCTTACCAGCAGGGAGTTGTAGGCCTTTGTTCGTGACCAATCTGGGAAGGTCCATCCTTGGTGAGGCTACCACAAACTCCACTTTCCCTGTCTCAATGTGGAGGCCATCGGAGAGTGAAAATTGGAACTCGTCACTCTGGGCTACCAAACTGTTCAATTTATAAACGATCAGTTCCTCCAGGACATCCTGGAAGGTGAAAGTGGATCCCTCAGCGAGAGCTTGTCCATTCTCCAGAGAATGCAGAGATTCTCGTCTGTACAGGTATCCTGAGAGTAGGTCAAGAATTATGAGTTAGTTCCTCACAGATAGTTTTCTCTCTATTGCATTAATATCTTAATTCTACTCCTAACTTACTTCTTCTTCATACTATGAGTGTTTAGAACCCTTTACCACAGAATAAGAACAGTGGCAATATGAGAATACACAACTACAGCTAGTCCTCCACATACAACAGTTCGTTTAGTGACTATTCGAAATTACAACTGCACTGAAAAAAGTGACTTACGGGCGTTTTTCACACTTATGACCGTTGTAGCATCTCCCTGGTCATGTGATCAAAATTCAGATGCTTGGCAACTTGCTCATATTTATGTTGGTTGCAGTGTCCCTAGATCATCGATCACCTTTTGTGATCTTCTGACAATCAAAGTCAACGGGGAAGCCAGTTTAAACCATGCATGAGCTCTGGTGATGCAGTGGTTAGAATTCAGTACTGCAGGTTACTTCTGCTGCCTGCAGTTCGGCAGTTCGAATCTCACCAGGCCCCAGGTTGACTCAGCCTTCCCTCCTTCCCAAGTGGGTAAAATGAGGACCCAGATTGTTGGGAGCAAGAGACTGACTCTGGAAACCGCCTAGAGAGGGCTGTAAAGCACTGTGAAGCGGTATATAAGTCTAAGTGCTATTATTATTAAGTTAACAACTATAGTGAGACACTTAACAACTGTGGCAAGAAAGGTCGTAAAATGAGGCAAAACTCACTGAACACTTAGTAACATAAAGTTTCGACTCAATTGTGGCCATAAGTCAAGAACTGCTTGGATCTTTTGCTGTAATCCATACTGCATAAAGAAACCACAAATAGGAGATTTCTATATAAATCTAATTGCTAATGCTATTTCTTCAGCTTTACTACAATAATATGTCTCACCATGAACGGGTGCCTTGGTTATCGTGAAAACCAGAAGGTCATTCGAAGTGTCCAAGTCCCTTAGCCTCAAGGAGGAATTCCTAATCACTGCTCCTGTGTTTTCACGCACGCTGACAGGGCTCACCTTTAACTGAGGTGGTTCATCATTCAGGCGCTACAAGGACAGAAGGAAAATCACGGGGAGAAAAATTAAGTTCAACAACTGGTTCTTGAAACAGAAGAGGAAAGGCCACGAGAAGCTATGAAATCTAGAAATAAGATTATGGAAATATAAGAGTCCTATGGCTTTAGAGCAGCATTCGTAATAATTTTGAATACATTTTGAAAAGGAAATCTAACTGAAAACATTTCAAGCATCAGGGCATTTCATGAAAGAAACCAGAAACCTGAATTTGTATTTTCCTGGTACATGTTGTGTATTTGTATTAATGGGTGTAGAAACTGCAGCTACTAGTGGTTAATGTGTTTGTGTATGGTGTGCATATACAGATGCATGTGCATACACATATGCAGAGAGAGATAGAGAGACACAGAGAGAGACACACATAGAGAAAGAGAGAGAGAGAGAGAGAGAGTCTTGATTCACATTGAGTAATCATGCGATTTGCTGAGTTTAACTTACTGACTTCTTGACAATTAATCAGCCTCAATAACAATTGTGGTTTGTGCTTTCAATTAGGTGTGAACAACTGAGTCATTTTTGCCTTTCTCAACAAAGTACAGTTTAGCAATTTGCTTGAACCCAGATACTATTTCTGCTATCACAACAGTTTTACAAACGAAAACTACACAGTGAATTCAATTACCTTAATAGTAATGTTGACACTGCTGATTTCTGACTGGCTGAAGCCATCACTGATATAAAAACTAAAGCTGTCCATCGATGGTTCAATACTTTCATGGACATTCTGAAAATAATAAATACGGTTCTCCAACACATCTTGAAGTGAGAAAGAAAAATCAGAACTTTCGGCATTTCCAAAACCAAGGCGTCTGCCTGCAAGGAAAAAGGTATTTACAAGGAAAATGTTGTGTTTTTTTTAATAATTTTTTTTTGCTTTCTTTTTTAAAGCAGGAACAATAACTTGATTCTGTGTCAGGTTTTTGCATATATAGCAAATCAAAAATTTAATTATTTGTTGGAAATGTTTGCCGCCCATCTCACTTTGATTTTATTAAGCTTATCATAATGTCAAACATAAATAAAAATAAAGATCATAGGAAAATGGGGAAGGGATAGAAATGGGAAAGAAAAGCGTAGAGGAAAGGGGGAAAAAAGTATTGACTTCCAACCTTTTCCAGCACAGTAAAGTACAAAATAGAATTAAATCCTCAGCTTTTTATTTTACCAACTTAAGACATACTACCCATTTCTGTAACAACAAACTAGATTAATCAACTAAACCCCCCCAAAAAAATTTTCTGTCTTGAGCACAAAGTCCAGAAGTGGTTTCCAAGTAGAAAATAAAACTGAATATATTCCTTTCTCTAATTAAAAGAGTCAATTATGCCATCACTGCTAGTTCCATCACTTACTCCAATGATTCTTTCATTATGACGTACCTTTCCATTCCTGTCCGTACAGAATTCTCACTGCAGTCACGTTTTTGCATATGTACCGTAACAAACAGTATTTCACAACAAAATAATGGCTTTCCTCAACTTACAACCCTTCATTTAGTGACAGTTTGAACAACGGCATGGAAAAAAGTGACTTATGACCGGTTCTCATGCTTACAAAGTCCTACACTTAGGCAAGAAAAACCAAAAGGACACCTATAGACTGGGTGAAACCAGGCTCAATAGCAGTAACTGTGAGAGGGATCTTGGAGTCTTAGTGGACAACCAGCTAAATAGGAGCCAGCAGTGTGCAGCAGCTGCCAAAAAAGCTAAATGTCAACTAAAAAGACACTCCTCTGGTCTTTTTAGCTGCCAGAAAAAGGGAGTAGGGGAAAACAAGGCATTCCTTGTTTGCCTAAGTAATCACCCCAGCAGCCCAAAGGTGTCAGAACGTAAGAAGGTTATTGGAGAGCATCATGGATGACTCTTGGAGATGGATGTGTCCCATTGGAGAAGTCACATCCAGGGGGTTAGGGTTAGGGAAGACCAGGGTCAAGGGGGAAATGTATGATGTCATTTAGTATTGGCTCCACCCAGCAAAATGCCAACATGGCCACTTCTAATAAATCAATTTTCTTTTCTCTGAGATGTGGCTAGAGCAGGGGTGGGCAACCTACGGCCCGTGGGCCACATCCGGCCCGTTGGTCTGTCCAATCCGGCCCGCCTCTGAAAAAAAATCGCTGGGCGTGGCGTATTGCCCTGTGCCACCTGGCCCCCAAAGCTGCAAAACAGTGTGGAGCGCTCTCGGGGTAGGAAAGAAAAGAACTTTGCAAAGGCCTCGGCTGGGAGTTCGAAATCACCTTCAAGTGCGACCTCTCCAAAGGTGAGTCCCGCCGATCCCCCTTTTTTTCCGGGCTTCAGGCTTAAACTTTGCAAAGGCAAAGTTTGCAGGCTTGGAGCATCTTCCTGGCGGTCCGGTGGTGGGCCTTTCTCGGGCCGCCCCCCACCCGCTCCGCCCGCTTCCGCCTGGCCCCGGCCGCAGCAGGGAGCCGGGCGGGCGGGCGTGCTTGGAGGCGCCGGCAGGCTCCGCAGCGCAACAGGGCCCCTGGCCCGCCAGGGTCCGGTTGGGCTGGGAGCCCTGCCCAGTGGTGGGGTCCCTTGGGAAGAAAAGGCAAACAGGGCGCTGAGCCTGAGCCTCCGGTGCCGCTGCTCCCGCAAGCCCGCGCTCTTCCTTTCTTTCCTCCGAGGCAACACGGGACTGGGCCGCGGCGCCCGCGCCTGGCGCTGATTTGCCAGGGGCCTCGGGGGGAAGGAGGAGAGAGGGGGGAAGGGTGGGGGGCCCATCTGGCTGACCCGGCCCGCTGTCATAAAGTCATGCGGCCCCAGCCAAGTTGCCCCCCCTGGGCTAGAGACTTTTGGTTTGAATGGGGGTGGATTTGTTGGAGCCCTGACACTAATGCAATCCTACGTTGCATTAACAGAGGGATACAATCGAGATCAAGTGAGGTAACTAATACCACTCTATAAAGCCTTAGTAAGAGCACACCTAGAATACTGCATCCAGTTTTGGCCAACACACTATAAAAAAGATGTTGAGTCTCTAGAAAGAGTGCAGAGAAGAGCAACCAGGATGGTTAGGGGACTGGAGACTAAAACATATGAAGAACGGTTACAGGAACTGGGCATGGCTAGTCTAGTGAAGACAAGGACCAGGGGAGACATGATAACAGTCTTCCAATATCTGAGGGGCTGCCACGGAGAGGAAGGGGGTCAAACTATTTTCCAAGTTACCTGAAAGCCAGACAAAGAATCATGGATGGAAACTGAACAAGGAGAGATTCAACCTGGAAATAAGGAGACACTTTCTGACAGCGAGAACAATCAATCCATGCAACAGAAGTTGCCTTCGGAAGTTGTGGGAGCTTCATTAGTCGAGGCTTTGAAGAAGAGATTGGACTGCCCTCTGTCAGAAATGGTGTAGTGTCTCCTGCTTGGGCAGGGGGTTGGATGAGACTTCCCTGAGGACGGACCACTGACCGCGATTGTCCGCAGCTTTGGTCCGTGCTTCTTTGTCCGAGAGCCCCGATCAGCAAGATCTGGGGCAGAAGCCGCCTCCTAGGGGTGGCGGAGGAAGGGGAGACCATCAGCCAGGTAGAAGGGTGTTGCAAACCCCCTCCCTGGCTTGGCAAAGGTCCCTCCCGAAGACGGCTGAAGCGGTGGTCTAAAATGGTTACCCTGAAGGGGAAGAGTAAGCCAGAATAAGATTGTGCAGGAGAGAGAAAGGAGTGGACAGCAAGAGAAATGGGACGTTATAATGAAATGAAAGTTACCCCAGGATTAATATTTAAGATTTTTTTAAAAAAAGGACTTTAAGCAGCGGAGAGAAAGGAGGAAAAAAAGGGTGTAAATTGTTCTTTGCCAGCAGTGGGGCTTCGAACCGGAAAAGGTAGAAGCTGGAAGAAGAAATTATTTAACTAATTTGGATTAATTGGTTTTGATCTTTTTTGGAAAACTGGTTTAAAAAGCCCCGAACAGAAGGGGGGAAAAAAGGGGTGAAGATTTGTTATGATAAAGAGTGCCATCTAATGGTTAAAGTTAATTTTTTATTACTAAAAGGCTCTGCTTCTAAAAAATATTAAGGTATATTGATACAATATAACAAGATTCTGGAAAAATTGAAAGGTTGAAACAAAGAGAAAAGCAGGAAGATTCTGCCCTGGGATTAATTGTTGAATTTGCATGGACTTGAAGTTGGACTAGTTATGAACTAAAAATTTGAGAGGAACAAAATAAAAGCTGATTGTTGGAAACAAACTTCAGAGACACTGCTTGGATTAGATAAAAACGTGTAAAATGGCGATATCTCTTCTGAAATTAAAAATGGAACTTAGAAACATGAAAGAAATATTACAAGAACGAGGTGAATCACTGGTTTATACTTTAAAATTCTTGGAAAATGAGATCTTAGAATATGAACAACAAAGACAACAACGACAAAAGATGGAAGATGAGGTGAGCTGACTACAGGAGAAGCCATTTTTAACTACCATCGGGAACAAAGAACTCTGAAAAGAAGGAAGAGAAGAATGGGAAATAAAAACATGAGACATAAGAAGTTAAATAAAAAAGGGAATATCTGTAAAATTAAAAAAGATAAACAGAAACAGCAGAAAATTGAAGGGTGGAATAAGGAGGGGGATAAAAACTGGAGTGACAGAAGAAAGGGGAGAATGAAAGGGAAAAGAAGCAGGATTTGGAAAGAAGGAAATATGGGAATTGCAAAAAAATGAAAAGGAATTGTTTATTTAGAATGCATAAAGACAATGGCTAATTAATATTTTAAAAGGGGATTCTGCAAGGTGAGGAGGTCTAAAGTTATGAAATAGGGACATATTGATTGACAAGATGGAAGTTATTTTTTGATATTGGAGTCTAAGCTCTTTTCTTTCATGTATAGAGATAACTGCAATAACTAATGGAATATGTGTATTAAATATACTGAAATAAATGAAATTATATAGGAGGAGAGCTGAAATGAAATTAATATCAGGGTTCAGGATTAAATGAATAGATTAATATGTCTTTTTTTGAAACTGTACACAAATCTTATTTATATATGCTATGTAGTTTTAAAGGGATTATTAATTTCAATAAAAAGTTAAATGTTTAATGGGACTTAAAAGGGGAGATGATTAATGAATATATAGTACTTTGAGGTGGCATACTTAAATTGATAATTTAGGGGGGAAACTACTTTTTAGAAAAAGTGTATCTAATTAGAATGTAAGATGAAATATACAAATGTGACAGTTAAAGGTGTCAAAGTATAATAGTTATGAATCTAACATATATGAATTAAATAAGAGGTAAGCATTTGGAATAATACAATAAAATAGAAAATGTATAAAAGCATTGTTAAGAAGTTGAATACAAAAACTGAATATGTAACTATGGTCATATTTGTATGTATATGTGAAACCTGTAAAAAGAGATGTTTTTAAAATGTGGAAAATTGAATAAAACTTGTTTAAAAAGAAAAAAGAAAGAAAGAAATGGTGTAGGGTCTTCTGCTTGGGTGGGGGGTGGACTAGATGACCTACAAGGTCCCTTCCAACTCTGATTATGTGTTAAACAATCATTGCAGGATCCCCATGGTTCGAAACTGGGTGAGTGACAACCGGTGTATTTACAATGGCTGCAGCATACCGCAGTCACGTGATCCCAATTTGTGACCTCCCCAGCCAGCTTCTGACAAGCCAAGTTAACAGAGGAAGCCGGATTCGCTTAGTGACTGCCTGATTCACTTAACAACTGCAGCAATCTGCTTAATGGCGGTGGCAAAAACGGTCATGAAATGGTGCTTAAACTCACTTAACAGCTGCCTTGCTTAGCAATGGAAAAATTTGGAACCCCAGAATTTGGAAAATTAGCAGTCGTAAGTCGAGGACCGTATGAAATCGCACCTTACCTGTCCAGGTGTTTTCAATGTACCCGTATTTTGGAAGACTTGTGATTTTTACAAGCAGGCCTTCTTCAGCAAGGCCACCTTCCAGGCCAAGGGTATGGTGAGGCTGCAGTGGTGTTCGTCCCCCTTCTTCTACCTGGACACAAAAAACATCATTCTGCTCTATCTGGAAATTTGATTTTGAGCATTACTTACAAAAAAAGGCTTCTATTTTACCTTCCACCTCTTAATATTTGTGATCTGAAATACTTCGTATGAGGTAATCCCCGTAATGTATAATAGCAATAGCACTTAGACTTATATACTGCTTTCCAGTGCTTTATCCTCAACTTACACCTTACATCGGTCACTAAATAAATTCCTTCAGTGACCGTTTGAACTTACAATGGCACTAAACAAAGAGACTTATGACTGTTTTTCACACTTATGACCAAGGATGGGCTGCTGTTGTGGCTCTGAGGTTTGAGCCTGCTTCGTTAGAGGACGAAGACTCAGACAATGGAGAAGAGGAGGTTTTGGAAATGCCTTCCTCCCCAGGACCTTCCTCTTCGGCAATGCCTTCCTCCCTGATTGTGCCTCAGGTGTCGGCAGATAACTGGGAGGGAAGACCTGAGGCTAATCAGGAAAAAGAGGAGGGCGTATCAGAGTCTCTGACTGAGAATCAAGCAGAGGAATGCTGGCTTGATGCGAGACAACGTCGCAGGCAAAAGTGCGAGCTGCAGCGCAGAAAGAAGGGACGAATCAGAGACTGAGCTGAGGGACTGACACGCCCCCACAGGGAATAAAAGTGGGTGTGTTCACTCTGGGAACTTGTTCGGGACGTGTGACTTATTCAGAGGAGCTCCGGAATATCCTGTGTGTGGTGACAGCTTGTGTGATTTATATTCCTGCTTTCTTGTCGGACTTGGCAGACAGCGTGTGTGAGACTGCCAAGAACTTTATCGGCTCAAGGAATTTAACTCTATAATTACTGGATTTGCTTGCTTGTTTGTATTCAGTTGGAAATTTGGACTTCTCACCTCTTTTGTACAGGTGAGACATCACAGGCTGCTATGGGTTCGCACATGTTCGGGCGATCCTCTAGTTAAGATCCTGCGCAGTTCAGCAAACTGGCAAATCCCGTTCCTGGCTGGCCCCACCCACCACATCTCTCCCTTCCTAGGACTCCTCATGTGGGCCTGTTTTGAATGTGGGGTAAGTGCAGGGCCCGTGAAAAAGCGCGGGGAGGGTGAAAAATGGGCCTCCCGGAGGTTCTGAAAGGCTGGAAACAGGCCTGTTTCCGGCCTCCGGATGGCCTCCAGAGCCCACAGGAGCCTGTTTTCACCCTCAAGGAAAGCCTCCGGAGCCCGGAGAGGATAAAAACGTACCCCCCCTGCCGGGCAGAGAACTGGTTGCTGAAATTTTTGAAGCCCACCCCGGCTTATGACCGTTGCAACATCCCCATTGTTAGGAATATAAGTCACCTAACAGGTATTTGGGTTAGAAATATATAAACCAGGATAGACATTTTAATACTGTCTCTTTAAGGGAATGCAAAAGCATGCAATTGGGTGTGGTTTCTCAAACGGCCATAAGATGGAGCCAGAAACCTGGTTTATTTAGTCTGAGTCTCAGAAGAGAGTGTGAGTGTATATCTGTTCCTTCTGTTGGAAAATATTGCCGTTCCTCCATTTTTCCTAATTGACTGATATTACTGGATTTAATGTAAGTCTGATACTGAATTTTTTGACACTGGACTTTGTTACTGAATTATCCCTGGATTGAAAAACTGACTGATTTAACCTGTGAATGATTTTTGGATTGCTTATTTTGGACTTTGCTTAAACCTTTCTGGAAGTAAAAACCTACATTTACTGTACAGTGTATCTGTGTGCTCTGTGTGTATTATTCCAACACTACTCTCTATACGTCTCCCTGTATGCGCTCATTCTCCTAACGGGGAATTACCTCAACACCCATGGTCACATGATCAAAAATCAAATACTCCGCAACTGGCATGTATTAATGAGGGTTGCAGTATCCCGGGGTCATGTGATCACCTTTTGAGACCTTCTGACAAGCAAAGTTTCCATGGGGAAGTCAGATTCCTTGAACAACCGTGTCACTAACTTTAACGCCTGCAGTTATTTCCTGATTTCTGTGGCAAGAAAGGTCGTAAAATGGGGCAAAACTCACTTAACGGCTGTTTCGCTTAACAAATGGAAATTCTGGGCTCAATTGTAGGTCGTAAGTCAAGGACTACACCTTCCACATAATTCAATTCGTTGAATCTCACAGGGTTACTGACGTACCGTAATTCGGTCCGAAAAGGTAATAGCCGGAGGCACACTTTGGGCTGCTGTGACAGTAACGGTGAACATCTGGCTGTCAAGTTGGTTGTTGTCAGCGTCAAACACAGAGAAGTAGAAGACATCTGTGATTGGCTGATTGAGCACAGCTTCAAGCTCGGTGAAGTATCTGCAGGATTAAAAATGGAAGACGTTGACCTGGGGCGGTAAGGTAGGGACACCAAAGCGTGCCATCGACAAACAATTTAATCTCCTGTAATTGCATTTTGTTTGCTTTGGGGAATAAGCTGCTTGCATTTTCATGTTATTGGGGGGGGAGTTAATAGCTAGGAGGGGGGAAAATAGTTAACGAGGAAGACTACATTTTATTTCTAACTTTTTAATCAATCCGGTGCCCTTTCAATCTGCCAGATGGAAGCTGTTGACGATGCAGGATGGGGAACGTTAATAGCAACGAAACTGTGGGTGGGGGGAGCCACGTTGAGAAAGCTGATGATTCATGCATTGACATGAAATTAAAAAATCGGGGCAAGAGGAAAGAAATGTCACTGGGATGGATCCAAACAGAGAAGCAGAGATGTGCAGGAAATGGGGGAAGTGTTTCAGAGGTGGAATTCAGCAGGTTCTGACCAGTTCTGGAGAACCAGTAGCGGACATTTTGAGTAGTTCAGAGAACCGGCAAATCCCACCTCTGACTGGCCCCGCCCCCATCTATTCTCTGCCTCCCATTGAGTCCCAGCTGATTGGCCGGGTCTTCTTTGGTTGCCCTGCACAGGAGAACGGAGTTGGAAAGCAGGTTAGTGGGGTGGGGAAGGAATGGTGACTTTGCAGTAACCTTCACTCAGGAGCGAGGAGGGAAGGGGGATTTTGCAGTAACCTTCCCCTGCCACACCCACCAAGCCATGCCCACCAAGCCACACCACGCCCACCAAGCAACGCCCACAGAACTCGTAGTAAAAAAATTTGAATCCCATCACTGAAATGTTTCCTTCTGGGCTTAAAACAAAGCCATAATGGAGATTCTCAGAGGTATATTCAACTGCAGGAAAAATGGATTCCTGGCCCACTTTTTATCTATATCTATATCTATATCTATATCTATATCTATATCTATATATCTATATCTATATCTATATCTATATATCTGTCTCTGTCTCTATCTATCTATCTATCTATCTATCTATCTATCTATCTATCTATCTATCTATCTATCTAAGCATCCATAAGTGCTTAGTGAACAGTGAATTGTCTAGGTTAATGTATATTATACATAATAGTAATAACAATAATAATACTATCTAGGTATAAATAATAATCTTTCAACTTCTAACATTTACATATACATAGTAATTATAATGTATTCTACAGTATCATGTCTCACTATACATAATACTATTTTCCCAATTTCTACTGGCCCACTTCTTTGAAGGCCACCCAATGTCACCAGGTCTGGATGAAAACCCATTGTTCTTGCTAAAAACACATCCTTCAGGATAAAAACAAATAAACATGTCCCAATCATGAATGGTCCTTTCTTTGTGCCCCTAAAGACACCAAATATAATGGTGCCATTGCTTGTATTCATGACACTGAGCAAGTAAGATCTAGAAGGACAGGCTTTAAGGATTGATGGAGAATCTCATGGTCACCAAACAGAAACACCCCCATTCCTCCTTATGAAATAAATCATAGTGTTCAGAATTCAGCTGTATTTGTTCAGGCTAGAAATCAAAAGAGTGTAAGTGCTAATCCTGCCTTAGGTATGAAAGCCAGCTGGGTTATTTTTGGTCGATCTCCAGGAGACTGTGAGTTCTAGTCTTGCCTTAGGCATGAAAGCCAGCGGTACCGATCACCAGGAGACTGTGAGTTCTGGTTCCCCCCGAGGCATGAAAACCAGCTGGGTGATTTAGGACCAATCTCCAGGAGACCGAGTTCTAGTTCTGACTGAGGCATGAAAGCTGGCCGGTGTTACGGCCCACCAGCGGCCAGCAGAGCTGGCAGCAGATTCGGACAGTGAAGAGGTTGGGGAGGAACAGGGGCCAGTCCTGGAGTCTGGGGAAGGCTCTGACGAGTGCTCTGCATCAGAGGCAGAGATGGGGCCAGTTATCAGCTGCCTTCAGAGTCGGACATCAGGGAGGAAGAAGAACAGCTGGAGCCTGTTCCCAGTGTGCACATGCACAGAGCTGCCCGAAGAAGGGAACAGCTAAGGAACAAGGGTCAACTTGGGAGTAAAGCCACAGATGGGCGGTGAATGGCCCCTCCCATAGGGAATAAAAGAGGAACGAAAGGGGAGTGGGGTTTTGCAGGAGACAATTAGTTCATTTGGGTGAAGATCTGTTCCTGCATTCTTGCTACAGTGTGGCGTCTGAAAGATATCGGCCTGGCAACTCTCCAAGCCTGATAAAGGTCTGCAATTGTGAAATCTCTTGAAAGACTGTTGGCCGGGACTTTGCTGGAGAGGAATTCACTGTAGACTAAATAAAAGGGGTTTATCGGGACGAGGAGTCGGCTTCATGCTGTTGGGGAAGCCTGGGTCAGAACAGCTGGGTGACTTTGGGCCAACCACCAGGAGGCCGAGTTCTAGTCTCTCTTCAGGCATGAAAACCAGCTGGATAGCCAATTTTCAGGAGACCGAGTTCCACTTCTGTGTGAGGCATGAAAGCTGAGTAGTGTGACTTTGGGAGTCCATGAGTTCTAGTCCCATCTTAAGCACGAAAAGACGGCTGAAGACTTTGAGCCAGTCATTCTCTCCAGCTCGTCCCACCTCAGAGTTTTTTTTTAATGGGGAAAATAGGAGGAGGATGGAGCATTAGGTATTTTATAAATAAATATTGATTCATTTATAAAAGTCATAAAGGCAGGCTAAAAAAATATTAAATCACTCCTGCTGGAAGTCCATGCCTTTCATGTAGACCAGGGGTGTCCAACCTTGGCAACTTTAAGACTTGTGGACTTCAACTCCCAGAGTTCCTCAGCCAGCAAAGCTGGCTGAGGAACTCTGGGAGTTGAAGTCCACAAGTCTTAAAGTTGCCAAGGTTGGACACCCTGATGTAGACCCATGCTTTTCTGTTCTGTATGAAGGTCACCGATTTCAATTATCTTTTTTTTTGCGGGGGGGACCTATATTTGCCTCCAGCATTAAATGATATATCAGAGAATCTCAGAAGAAGAATAGCTTGGGGGGAAGACTCTGAAGACTGGAACTTTTTCAAATCTCTCCCTAATCTTTTTTTTTTTCTCAGCCCTTAAGGTCACGACTCTTGTTTTTAAGGGGAAAAAATATCTTTAAGAGCTGATGTCTTTTCTTTCAGGAAATTTTGTTTTTCATTTCTATAGTTCCTGCCTTCCCAGTTTCATTCCTTCCAACCTTCACACACACCCTAGCAGAGTATAGAATATGCAAGAAAACCCTGCATATTTCAATCGCCAACTCACCAACTATTCAGTGGTAGGATTCAACATTTTTTTTACTACCGGTTCTGTAGGTGTGGCTTGGTGGGCATGGCAGGGGAAGGATACTGTAAAATCCCCATTCCCTCCCCACTCCTGGGGGAAGGATATACTGCAAAATCCCCCTTGCCTTCCCACCCCGCTAACCTGCTTTCCAGCTCCGTTCTCCTGTGCAGGGCAACCAAAGGAGACCCAGCCAATCAGCTGGGACTCAATGGGAGGCAGAGAATAGATGGGGTTGGCAGGGCCAGTCAGAGGTGGGATTTGCCGGTTCTCCGAACTACTCCAAATTTCCGCTACCGGTTCTCCACAACCTGCTGAATACCACCTCTGCAACTATTCAAGAGAAAGGGCGCTGGGGCCTGTTTTTGAAGAAGGTCACGCACATCACACACAGGAATTTTCACACACAAAATTGGAATTTTCTCCAATTTTCTCATAATGAACGTCACAAGGCTTGTTTAGCCTTGTGACGTTCATTACGAGAAAACTGGAGAAAATTCTTAGGCGCAGCCGCAAACATTTACCTGATTCTTTGATGGTTAATGTCTTCCATTGTGAAATTATAGACCTCCGAAGACTCATCCGATTGCCCTCGCATAAGACTGCCGTACATCGGAAGAGAAATTAGCTGAATCCTTATCTCAGAATCTGGGGAATTGTTATCCTAGGAGTAGAGGTAAGATTAAGAGGAAAAAAAAAACACTGTCATATCCATTCAGATAATCATTGAACAAAATACGAAAGATGCCAGCTTTTTTGGGGGGTCACCACATTACAAAAAAGATGTTGAGACTTTGGAAAAAGTGCAAAGAAGAGCAACTAAGATGATTAAAGGACCGGAGAGTAAAAGATATGAGGAATGGTTGCAGGATTTGGGTCTGGCTACTCTAGAGAAAAGAAGGACTAAGGGTGATATGATAGCATTGTTCCAATATTTGAGGGGCTGCCACAGAGAGGAAGGGGTCAATCTATTTTCCAAAGCACTCGAAAGCCAGACAAGGAATCATGGATGGAAACGGATTGAACCTAGAAATAAAGGAGAAATTTTCTGACAGTGAGAACAATCAACCAATGGAACAGAAGTTGCTTTTGAAAGTTGTGGGAGCTTCGTCACTGGAGGCTTTCAAGAAGAGCCTGGACTGCCATCGGTCTGAAATGGGGTAGGGTCTATTGGCTGGGAATGTTGTGGTTAGCCGGCAGCAGGTGTGGACGGCTGAGGAGAGCGAGGACTCAGATGAGGGGCCAGGACCGTTAGGGAGTGGACTGCTGCCTTCAGAGATTGTGGGGGCTGGCAGCAGCGATGAGGGAGGTTCCCGAGGAGCCTGTGCCAAGTATGCGTGCGCGCAGGATTGCTCGTATGAAACAGCAGCTGCAACAGCACGGGCGACTCGGGAGTAAGGCTGCAAGGTAATGGCCCCTCCTTCAAGAAGATAAAAGCCGGCTGTGAATCGGATGTTCTTTGCACGAAGCAAAGATCTGTTTTTTTATTATCTTTTCCAGTATCTTCCCGGGTATTGATGTTAGGCTGATTTAATGACTGTGGGGTTCACTTAACAAACACCACAAAAAGGGTTTTTAAATCGTACATGGTCATATGGTTACCCCTTAACAACTAGCATAATTCTGGGCTTAATTATGGTTATATGTCATGGACTACCTGCAGAGTACATAAGAACAAACTTGCTCCTATGATGTTATTCTGTACTATTCTGTTTAAATTCTGTTGCACTGATTGTAAAGTTAAAGAAAAAAAAATTATGCAAAGTATTATATACTGCAATTCTAATTGAATAAAAACTTTTTAATCAGTTGAGTCAACGGATTGATTGGCCTGGTGAATCAATTGATTAAGGGGAGAACTTTGATTCTTTGCCAATTAATACATTGACTTAAAAAGTATTTAATTAAGAGAGGTACATCCCATTAGTTAAGATTTTTTTAAAAAAACTGCTGATTATTTTGATTTCAGTAATGGGTTTATTGGCCTCCTTTAATTGAGTACATATATATTTATTCATTGAAAAAAGGTATCAGTGAAGCAAAAGATTCTTCAAAACCGTTCATGACTTCAATATCAAAACATTACAAAATAAAATAAGCCTACGGATGTAGCACATTCATCAATAATTATTCAACCATAAATATCACAAAATCAATTGTAGCAGTAAAGGTTACACATATACAAGATGTTATTCGAAATCAGTCAACCTTTAAGAAATCCTCAAGTCTTCATTTACACTAATATTACCCACAATATTTAAAAGGGGAAAATATACATAAATAATATCAGGTGTGAAGAATCAGAAAGAAACCTTAAGTTCCAGTCAAGCTGATTTATTGCTCATACATATAAACATGAATCTAGCCAACTAACGGTCAGCATTAAATTGGAGCTAGATAGGAGTTAATAGCATTCAAGAGAGATTGGATTTAGACCGCTTGTGAGAACATAATGACTCTAAGCCAGTTCCTCTCTTGACTCCACCCTCAGGCTTTGTCTGTCCTTCTCCTACAATACAGGTAGTTCTGTTCTGGCCTGTCGGCTGTTGGCCCCTCCAGCAGCCGAATCAGAGGAGGAAGAGGAGGCATGGGAGTCAGGGTCAGCATCAAGGCAACCTGAGAGCTCCGTGGAGGAAGAGGAAATGGAGTTGTCAGACAGAGAGAGAGACAGAGGCGGAGCCTGGGCCATCCTCAGCCCTCAGATGGAGAGTCAACATCCCCCAGGTCTGGAGGTGGCTGATGAGGAAGAGGAGGAACAGCTGGGTCCAGTGCCAGACACTCAGATGCACAGAAGGCAGAGGAGAGGAGAGCAGTGGAAATCTATGGGCCGGAAGAACCATGGCTGCTAGCAAAGCCCCACCCTAGCTCTGAGGATAAAAGGCAGGGGGCGGAGATGAATAGATGTGGCAAACAACTACAGGCATGATATTCCCCTCAGAAAAAAAAATCGGGGCCGGCCAAAGAAATCGCCCGCCTGCCCGCCGCGCGCTCCCGCCCGCCCTCGCACCGACCGCCGCTCGCACCGACCGCACCGCTTGCGCTGCGCCGCCACCCGCCGCTGCGCACCGACCGCCGCTCGCACCGACCGCCCCGCGCGCACGCGCGCCCACCCTCCCCTCGCACCGACTGCCGCGCGCGCCCGCCGCTCGCCCCGCCCGCCGCTCGCCCGGGCGATTCCGAAAAAAATCGGAATTCCGATTTTAATCGGAAAAATATCATGCTTGCAACTATTAATCTCCCTGCTGGACAGACTTTTTAGCTTGTGGTGAGAGAGAAACTTTTAGCCAGGATTGCTGGCACTCCTAATAAAGGAATCACTGATTTAATTTCAGAGCGTTTGTGGTGTTTGGGGAGCTGGGTCAACGGAGAACAATTCTTTGAGTAACTGTTCAAATATACAAACGCTACCGAAAAAAGTGACTTATGACCGTTTTTCACACTTATAACCACGGCAGCATCTCCATGGCCACGTGATCAAAGTTCAGATGCTTGGCCATCGGCATGTATTTACAATGTCCCGGGTTCATGGGAACCCCTTTTGCGACCTTCTCATAAGGGAACTCAGTGGGGAAGCCCAGATTCCCTTAAAGACCATGTTAATAACTTAACAACCGGAGTGATCCACTTAACAAGTGTGTGGCAAGACAGGTTGTAAAATGGGGCAAAAATCACTTAACAATTGCCTCACTTAGCAATAGGAATTTTGGGCTCGATTATGGTCATAAATCGAGGACCACCTGTAATTCAGAAGATTGAAGAGCATGTGGAAGGAAGAAGGGTAGTGATGGCATAACAGCGAGGCTCTTATAGACTGGAACAGAGTGGAGGATATAGCAGGAAAACCCCTTGCATACAGGTAGTCTTCGATTTACAACCATTCATTTATTGACTATTTATTTATCATGACTCAATATGAATCAAGTCTCTCTCTGCCTCTCTCTCTCTCCTCCTCTCTTTCTCTCTCCCTCCTTCTCTCTTTCTCCCTCCCTCCCTCTCTTTCTCTCTCCCTACTCCCTCTTTCTCTCCCTCTCCCTCCCTCCCTGTCTTTCTCTCCCTCCCTCCTTGTCTTTCTCTCTCCCTTCCTCTCCCTCTCCCTTCCTCTCTTTCTCTCCCTCCCCCTCTCTCCCTCCCTCTCTCTTTCTCCCTCCCTCCCTCTCTTTCTCTCTCCCTACTCCCTCTTTCTCTCCCTCTCCCTCCCTCCCTGTCTTTCTCTCCCTCCCTCCTTGTCTTTCTCTCTCTCTCCCTTCCTCTCCCTTCCTCTCTTTCTCTCCCTCCCCCTCTCTCTCCTTCCCTCTCTCTCCCCTCCCTCTTTCTCTCTCCCTTTCTCTCCCTCCCCTCTCTTTTCTCTCCCTCCCTCCCTTTCTCTCTCCCTCTTTCTCTCTCTTTCTCTCTCCCACTCTCTCTCTTTCTCTCCCTCCCTCCCCCTCCCTCTCTTTCTCTCTCCTTTCCTCCCTCTTTCTCTCTCCCTCTCTCTCTCTTTCTTTTCCTCCCTTCCTCCCTTCCTTGAAGATGTAGGTAGGAGAACAGGTCAAAACCTTTGTCAAGCAGGAACAGTCAAGGGGAGGTGAGCCTTCTACATTACAGCCTGGTTTTCTTTGTGCAAGGGTTGATTTCCTGGCCCAGGATCAGCTGTTGTCTATGCATCACAAAAATGCTAACTGACATCGGCCTACGTGCCCAGATTGTGCTAGCAGATCTATGAAATGCCAGAAAGCCCAGGCCAACTTCCCACCTGCCAGAAAGTCAGAACCAGGCGTGTTTTTCAAGCAGGAGGAAGGTTGTTACCTTTGGCTTCCTGGCATAGCCACAGGCAAGGTTCCCCTTTGTCTGGATGTAAGTTAAAAAAAGAAAGCTAGAATAATTCAGACTCGCTGCAGGCTAAGCGATGCTCCTGGGAGATGATCCATCTTGTTCCCCCTGAGTGAGATAAGACACCACCCTCACCTCTATAACACTGAAACTCAAAGAATCATTAGGATTAATTATGATTAATGGTAATTAATTGGTAAAAGTTTCCCCTGTCTAGTCATGTCTGACTCTAGGTGGGGCGGTGCTCACCTCTGCTTCCTAACAGAGAGAGCCATCATTGTCTGAAGAGGCTTCCATGGTCACGTGGCCAGCATGACTATATGCTGAGATGCATGGAATGCCGTTACATTCCCACCAAAGTGGTACCTACTTATCTACTCGCATTTACATGCTTTTGAACTGCTAGGTGGGCAGGAGCTGAGGCAAGTAACGGGAGCTCACCCAGTTGTGCAGCACTCTGATCTCAAACTGCCAACCTTCCGGTTGACAAACCCAGGATCTTAACTGCTAGGCCAACCGTGCCTCACCTCTATAGCACTGAAACTCGTTGAATCACTAAGACTAATCTCTTCTGGTCTGATCTATCTCATAAGATTGGTATAAGGATAAAACAGGGAAAGGGAGCGGCTTTTTTGAATATTCGGAGGGGAAACGCAGAATAAAAATGAAGCAGAGTTAGTCCTTGACTTACCAGCGTAATAGAGACTGCTCATTACAATCATAAGTAATGGTGGTTGTTAAGCAAGCCATCATGTGGCTGAGAAGGTGAGGAAGAGGAGAGGAAGTGATAAGGATAGACACTGGATTATCCCGAGGAACAAGCTCTCCTTGGTAGTTCCTTGATTGTTTTCTTTTTCATTGTTTGTTTGGTATTATTCCCTGCTTATCTGAATGCTGGCAACGGTGTGTTCTCATTGCTTTGTTTCCTTTTTAAGCTTTTTTTATTGTCTCTTTTAATTAATGGTGTGCAAACTCTGTGTGCCAACTGATGGCTGATTGGTTTGAATGCCAAGTTTCCAGAAATTCCCTAGCATTTTTGGATTTAGCTAGGTCTAGGATTCTCATAGTTTCCTAGTTGAAATTATCATCAAATCTGTCCGTGTATTGTGAGATTAAGGAGTTTTCATGCATGTACTCTGCTAGTTTCCTTCTTGTCTGACTTAGTGGCTGTGACAGCCTTTACACTGTATGTTGCAGGTAACATCTGTTTTTATTTCTTGAGCTATTGGGTTTCTTAGTTAACTTATAAAGTTTTGGAGTGCTTTAGTTGATCTGTGTGCTACAGTGATGCCGTATGATTCAAATAGCTTAGAGTATGATTCTCTATACAGAAAAAGTACAGAAAGGGGTCAAGCTATTTTCTAAAGTGCCTGTAGGCCAGACAAGGAATAATAGATGGAAATTGAACAAGGAGAGATTTAACCTGGAAATAAGGAGAAATTTTATGACAGTGAGAACAATCAACCAATGGAATAGCTTGCCCTCGGAAGTTGTGGGAGCGCCATCACTTGAAACTTTCAAGAAGAAACTGGACTCGCATCTGTCAGAAATGGTGTAGGGTCTCCTGCTTGGGCAAGGGGTCGGACTAGATGACCTACAAAGTCCCTTCCAACTCTGATTATAAATAGTCTGTTGGTTGTTTCTGAGATATTTTTGATGTATGGTAGTATCTTTTTCATAGCTCTGTTGGTTGTGCTATAGTGTGTTGTGAGGTGAGGCACTTTTTGATAATGATTGATTTGACAATTAATCTAAATAAAAAAAACAAAGAACAATTCCTCCAATCTTGAAAAAGGCTTCATCCATCATATTTAACCCAGAAAGTTATTTCTGAGGTTTTATTATCCTAATATTAAATACAATCTGAGGAAAGGTAAAGGTGAGCCAAGAGTATGTAATGAGCCGTGGTGGCACAGTGGTTAGAATGCAGAATTGCAGGCTGACTCTGCCCACTGTCAGGAGTTCGATCGTGACCGGCTCAAGGTTGACTCATCCTTCTGTCCTTCCGAGGTGGGTAAAATGAGGACCCAGATTATTTGGGGGGCATATGCTGACTCTGTAAACAACTTGGAAAGGGCTGTAAAGCACCGTGAAGCGGTATATAAGTCGAAGTGCTGTTGCTATTGCTATAGTGTGGCTACATAGAAAGTGAGTAGAATCTTGTGCTGTCTTAATGGAAAACTAGTGTTAGGAAATTATTGCTTGATCCTGTATAACGTGCATTTATTTACTTCTGTTAAGGACAGTGAACGCTGGGTGCTTACCATGTGAGATCAAGAAAAGGATTCAGGAACCAAAACAACTAAGTATGTTGAGTGTGTACAGGTAGTCCTTGAGTTACAACAGTTTGTTTAGTCACCGCTCGAGATTACAACGGCACTGAAAAAAGTGATTTTTCACCATTTATTACACTTACAACAATTGCAGCATCCCCAGGGTCATGTGATCAAAATTCAGACGCTTGGCAACTGACTCATATTTATGACGGTTGCAATGCCCTGGGGTCATGTGATCCCCTTTTACAACCTTCTGACAAGCAAAGTCAAGGGAGAAGCCAGATTCACTTAACAACCGTGTGACTAACTCAACAATTGCAGTGATTTAGTTAACAACTGTGGCAAGAAAGGTTGCAAAATGGGACACTTAACAACTGTCTCACTTAGCAACATAAATTTGAGGCTTGTAAGTCGAGGACTGCCTGTAGATCAGTAAAAATAAGCATTGCAGTATTTTTCAGATGCTGGGAATGTTTTAGAAAACGAAAACGTGAAAGAGCAGGATTAGAGTCAAGGAATGATTGATTGAGTGAAAATAACCAGGAAAAGCTAAAACGGTATCAACCCATTGCAAATAAACCACTGAATTTTGCTGAATTAATCCAATTGGCTAGGTTTGCAAATAATTGAACTATTAAGTAATTATATTGACATGTACATTCACCAATTCTGCTTTATCCTAGTATGTTGTATGCACTCTCAACGTAACTGGATTAATAAGAGATGCTTTCCAGCAATGAAATGCTTTCACAAGTAGTTGGTTAAACATAAAAGGTTATGTACAATCTACAGAGCCTTTTGTATTAACATACTGCAATCATTTCTATTGGAGAATTTCAAATTCTTCCTTTTTGATATGGGCACAAGTCATGAGATGTTATTATAACAAAAAGAAATTTTGACCCCAGAATTTCGCAAGACATGGGCTGTCTTACACCAGAGTCCATCCAGAGTTACAAAGAGGTTGTCTTCAGTCACCTGATCAGCAGCGGCCTTTATATTTGTCAGGGACACTGAAAAATGTCATTTCAGAAGCTGCTGAGAACTTTATCATTCCAAAACGAAAAAAAATCAGCTTCAGGAAATGCTCTAAACTTAGGATTCCCTTGGATCTTCAGTTGCCAGGTTTTGACCCGATCACTCAAAAACTGAATCTTGTACAAGAAGCTTCTACCATGTGTGAGAAAAGGACAACTAGGCCCTAAAGTTGGTGTAGGCCTCTGCCTAATTGAAGGCCTCAAATTAACAATATATAATAACGCCGGCTGAGCTGATTTTGCAAGCATGGTGAAATACTTACAGTCTGCTCAGCCGATTTTGCAGGCACAGCAATATGTTTGCTATCTGCTATTTCTGCAAAAAGCATACATTTGCTGGACAATCAAAAGTAGAACTATTTTGGATCACGAATGTCTGGGACATTGAGAAAAGGGGGAACTGAAAGTAGCAGATGGTAAGCGAGTTGACATCTACCTACAAGTGGGTATTAACTGATGGACAGTATGAGGGAACAGGGAAGTACATCCAAGTAAGATTACATACCACTGGGTGGGCTTCAGAAAAAGAAGGGTATAAAAGAAGGGGGTAAATCTCAAATGAGGGCCACTGATAGTAGCTATCCTTTCTGGAGTTAGCTACTGTCTCTGGACCTCATTGCAATGGGCTAAGTTGTGTTATGATGGCTTTTCATGTTCCAAATTGCTCATGAAATAAACCTCTGATCTCAAAGTAAGATTTATTGCTTGTGGTTTGTCTGTGTATTTTTTTTACTGAATTATTTTTATAACACAGGAGGAAAACCAAATCAGGTGCTTTTCTCTGGTTCTTCCCCTTTTCCCTTCTATCTAAATGAAAAACCCTACATTTTCTGCCTCCTTAATTCCATGACTGCTTTGAACCCACCAAACATATTAAGATACAGATTAAACTTGAGGGAGATATATATAAAAAAAGATCAAATGCTTACAATGTAGGCAAAGTGGGATCGAGTGATGATCACGGAGTTTTTACCAGCCACAGTGATACTCAGCGAGCAGCTAGGATCCAACCTTGGCCCATTAATGTCCACTGGAGTTACTTCCACTTTGAGCAAAACTACGTCTTTGGTAATGCCGTCAGTGACTGAAATTTCCATGCTGTCTTCTTCTGAGGATGAGCCATCGTGAAGATAATGCAAGGCATTCCTGGTGATTTCCTCATAGGTGAAACTATCACCTTCCCAGAAAGAAATAATAAAATCAGAATTTTCTCTTTGGCATAACATGAGGATAAACTCCTGTAAGTAAATACAGAAACGTGCTTTGGTCTAAGTACAGACCCCTCTGTGAATTTACCAAATATTCACCCTGAATGAAGTGAGGAAGCACCAGTTTTTTCCCAAGTTGGAATGAAGCTAGGTACAGAAAAGATTTTCCTTGGTAATCCAGAAGTTCGGCTTTAATGGCTAACAATTGAGAAGACTCTCGCTTCATTCATGGAACTCAGCAGATATGACTTCCAGAATATCCAGCATATTCATACAGAGCCAATTTAATCTAGTGGTAAAGGCATTAGGCTAGAAACCAGGGGACTGTGAATTCTAGTCCCATTTTAAGCATGAAAGCCAGCTGGGTGATTTTGGGTCAATCACCACGCAACTGTGAATTCTAGTCCCGTTTTAAGCATGAAAGCCAGCTGCGTGATTTTGGGTCAATCACCAGGAGACTGTGAATTCTAGTCCCGCCTTAAGCATGAAAGCCAGCTGGGTGATTTTGGGTCAATCACCAGGTAACTGTGAATTCTAATCCTGCCTTAAGCATGAAAGCCTCCTGGGTGATTTTGGGTCAATCACCAGGCGACAGTGAATTCTAACCCCGCCTTAAGCATGAAAGCCAGCTGAGTGATTTTGGGTCAATCACCAGGCGACTGTGAATTCTAGTCCCGTTTTAAGCATGAAAGCCAGCTGGGTGATTTTGGTTCAATCACCAGGAGACTGTGAATTCTAGTCCTGCTTAAACATGAAAGACAGCAGTAAAATCACAAGTCATGGTCAACTGATGTCTGACTTAATGAGCTGTGGTGACTCACTTAATGTCAGGACTGACTCGCACTTTCACCTATATTCCACTTCGCTGGCAGCTTGACAAACAAAAGGGCAGGGGGTGAAATGGAATGCAAGGGCGGGAGGGGAATGGCATCTAAACATTGTCGGTTCCCAGGACACATTGCTCCCCCCTCAAGGACACCCCGAGCAGATGTCCCACCGTGGCCGGCTGGTTCCCATAACAAAATGAACAGAAGTGATTGGTGCACTATAATGGATTGTGGGTGGCCCGTGGGGAAAGGGAGAATGAATTATGCTTGCTTTGGGGCAGGAAACCCAGAGCTGCTTTGCTTCTTCTGTGCCAGTGTGGTTTTATTCAGTAAAGTTTGATACTCTTGGTAAAATAATGTCCCAGGAGTTTCTTTTTCTGGATTCTCCAACTGGACAGCTGTCACTTAACACAGTGATCCCCAACCTTCTTATGCCTGCGGCCCGGTATCGTATGGCGCTACATCTTGATGAAAAAAGTGCTTCCGGTGAGCTTTCACCGAAAAGCTCACCGGAAGCACTTTTCATCAAAAGAGATATGCTCTGCGGCAAACCAGCCGCGCCCGCAGACTGTTCCACGGACTGGTACCGTCCGCTGACCGGACGTGGTTGGGGACCCTGATCTAACAGAAGTAAGCCTGTTATGGTCAGAGGATACTTATGACCATGGCACTTAGTGACAAAGTGGCACTTGCTGCTCCTCATTTGTGGCCATTAAGCGAGGACTACCGGTAAGCATTCGTGTTGCATTTCAGTGGATTTTTGCTTCTTCTTAACAGGTGTGTGTGTCTTTTGACCTAAAAGGTCACAGACAAAACAGTAGGAGAGATTTCCCCGGAGCTTACCTGTTGCCATGTAGACTGGGAATCCGGAACCGTGCCTGAGAAGAGCTCCATGGTGAGGGGGTTCTACCACTTCAAAGAAGAGGTCCTCAGCTGCAATATGCCCGTCACTCAGCGCCAACTTTATTCCTTAACCATCCAAATATAGAGAGGGAGGAAGCAAAATAGGTTTAGAGGTTTAGCTTCCGATCTCCAGGGAGACTGCAACTTATAACCAGGTGAGAGCGCAAATAGGGGAGTCGGTGGACTTTCAGGTATTGGTACATTCGAAAACTTGGGTCATAACATTGATCAAAACGCCTGGTATGTTATTGAGCAATAACAGTACAGGTAGTCCTCAACTTACGATCTCAGTGACTTTTAAGTTATAACAGACCACGCCCCCCCCACCCTCCAGCCTAAAAAAAGGGTGTTGTCAGGGCGCCGGTAGTTACCCCCATTTAAATCATGAGTCTCTAGCCGGATTTTCAAAGCTTAAAGAAGATTTATTAGGAGTAAACATGCCAGTGCTACCTGGGTGTAGCCAACTCTGAGGCACATCATTCATTGTCACCCTTGACCGTCGTTTTCCCCCACCCGCTGGGTGTATCGTAATTCATATTCTCCAATGGGACACATCCATAGCCAAGAGTCATCAATCATACTCTTCAGTTAGAATTTTGCACGGCAGAAACTTCAGTCGCCTAGAAACTATCTATGAAAATGTTTATGGAATGTAGTTTTGGTTTTGCAAGATGCTACTGTGCCCCCCCCCGCCCCCATTTTTTTTTTTTTTTTGCTGGCAACTCTAAAAGACCAGAGAAATATTTTATGAGTTGACAGGTGTCAAGCGCTGGGGAAATCAGGAGATTCGGGCAGTTCAAATGAGTATAAAGATTTATTGCAAGCTTAAGCTCTCTACAAGAATCTGAACTGCTAACAGTCAAGGGAAATTAGCGGGAAATAAGAAAGGCATTCAAGATGAGCTGGACTTAGATCTCTTGTGAGCACGCAGGGACTCGTGACTGATGACGTGTTGGACCTTTCCCTTTGGGCTTAAGCCTGGTCATCTCCTATCAGAGGTACTTACAACCTGGTTCCGAAATACAACAGCTGCCTACTCACCCCCAATCATGTGACACTTCAGGTGTTCGGCAACCAGCTCACGTTTACGGCTCTTTAAAACATCCCACAGTCATCTGACTGCCATTCACGCTGGTTTTTACGACTTGGTGTTTACTTCTGGTTTTAGCAAATCATGGGTTGGGTTAATAACTGTACTGTTTGTTTGAAGACCACCAAAAAAAAAACCCCACAACCCACCAGGTTGTAAAATCGGGTCGGTCACGGGGGTGACTCACTTTGCAACCATCCTGACTTAAGACCATAATGGGAAAGTATCATTACAGTCTTTAAGTGGAGGACTACCTGTACAAGGGCAGATTTCCTAATAACAGAATAACAGAGTTGGAAGGGACCTTGGAGGTCCTCTAGTCCAACCCCCTGCCTAGCCAGGAGAGCCATACCATTCCAGACAAATGATTATCCAATCTCTTCTTAAAAAACTCCAGTGTTGGCGCACCCACAACTTCTGAAGGCAAATTGTTCCACTGATTAATTGTTCTAAATATCAGGAAATTTCTTATGATTTCTAGGTTGCTTCTCTCCTTGATTAGTTTCCACCCATTGCTTCTTCTGGTTTCGGTTTCTTTAGACAACAGGTTGACCCTTTCCTCTCTGTGGCAGCCCCTTAGATATTGGAACACTGCTGTCATGTCACCCCTAGTCCTTCTTTCCATCAAACTAGACATACCCAATTCCAGCAATCATTCTTCATATGTTTTAGCCTCCAGTCTCTTCATCATCCTTGTTGCTCTTCTCTGCACTCTTGCTAGAATTTCAACATCTTGTTTATATACGTGGTGACAACCAAAACTGGATGATAATGAAAATCACTGTTCAAAATCACTATATGCATCTTTGAAGTTGGATTCATTGGTTGAATATTGGGAAACTAAAGAGGGCTGCATTGGTTGATATATTAGCTTCATGTGTCAGTTTAAAATAAATGCCACAGGCAAGAGCTAAATCTCCCATTATGCTTCCACGTTAAAGGATTCACACTCGCAAGGATCCCATGCAGAGTGATGGTTCCAGGTGGATTTCTTCAATTACGTTTTACGTCTTCCTCTCTTTGCTGATGTCCACATGGAAAGTGGGTTCCCAGATCTTTTTATCGATGTTTAATTCCTCTACTGAACGTTCGGTTTCTAGACTGGTGCCAAGTAATTTATGGGAAGCCCCCTAATTGAACTGCTACCGTTATGAATTATAAATATAGCATAGTGTGTACCTGGAGCCCATTGATGAACTAGTGGGTTTTTTTTCCCCCTTACCAATGGCAGCTCTGCCTCCTTGGCTGACCTCGAGCACCGGAGCAGTAATCTGGAACAACGGAGGCTCTACATCAGTGGAAAGCAAGTGGATGGTAAACGCCATCTCGGGACTTACGTGTTCTCCATCCGACACTGAAAGAAAGGACTGGAGTGAGAACGTTGCATAAAAGAATCAGGCTTAAAATGATCCCTTCCTTCTGTGGATTGGCTGAACTCTAAAATGATGGTGTTGCGGCCTGTCGGGCGCTGGCCCCTCTGGCAGCCAAATCAGAGGAGGAAGCGGAGCGGGAGTCGGGGGGGGGGGGCAGCATCAAGACAATCTGAGAGCTCCAAGGGGGGAGAGGGAATGGCGCTGTCAGAGATAGAGATAGAGGTGGAGCTTGGGCCATCCATTGGCTGGAGGTGGCTGATGAGAAAGAAGAGGAACAGCTGGGTCCTGTGCCTGACCCACAGATGCGCAGAAGGCAGAGGAGAGGAGAACAGTGGGACTCTATAGGCCGGTCCTCAGGACAGAAGAGCCACCGCTGCTAGCTAAGCCCCACCCTAGTTCTGGGGATAAAAGGCAGGGGGCGGGGATAAAAGGCAGGGGGCGGAGACGAATAGGTGTGGCAGACAACTATTTGTCTCCCTGTCGGTCAGCCACTGATACTCTGAACTTCTGCATCCTGTCTAGAATTGTATTGGAGGTCTTTCTTGGAATCTGTGGCATTGAGAGTCAGGTGCGCCTTCAGAGCATGTGTGTATGTGTCTCCGCTGCTGGAAAAAAAGCGGGCACACCTTCCATGACTTCTGTTACACGTGTGTTGAGTGAGAGAGAGACTCCTGGTGTGTTGGAGCCATTTCAGGGGGAAAGGGAGTGAGCTTCACTTTCCACAAGCACTTAACAGACTCTCTGCTTAAGAGACTTTCTTAGCCTGCTGAGAGAGAGAGAGAGGGAGGGAGGGAGGGAGGGATTGATTCTTTTCTGGGGTTGCTGGCGCTCCTAATAAAGGGAACGTTTAACTAAAAAACCATGTGCTTGTCGTGTTTGGGAACCTGGTCAGAACAGTTGGGTTTGACTCATAAAGTCTCAATGTCAGCTTTGCCAGGTAAACCAGATAGGAAACACGATGAGCTAACTCTACTTTATTGTTAAGGCTGCATGAACAGAATCTTGCAAGTCTGAAAGTACAAATCTCTTACTGTCCTTTTTTATCTCCTGAAAAGATAGCATGGATCGTTTCTAAAGTTTCTTTCTCTATCTCTTGTTCAAATGCTAACTCCTTCCTCTTTTAGCTGATCCTTCTTTAGGGAGCAGCCCCTACTTCCGTCTTGCAAGGCTATTCTCACATTCCATTATAACCAATAACATTAAAGGGGCTCCAGGTGAGACCATTCATAGATTCTAGTCCTGCCTTAGGTATGAAAGCCTGCTGGGTGACTTTGGGCCAATCACCAGGCGATGGTGAGTTCTAGTTCCACTTTAGGCATGAAAGGCAATTGGGTGGCTTTGGGGCAATCACCAGGCGATGGTGAGTTCTAGTTCCACTTTAGGCATGAAAGGCAATTGGGTGGCTTTGGGGCAATCACCAGGCGATGGTGAGTTCCAGTTCCACTTTAGGCATGAAAGGCAATTGGGTGGCTTTGGGCCAATCACCAGGCGATGGTGAGTTCTAGTTCCACTTTAGGCATGAAAGGCAATTGGGTGGCTTTGGGGCAATCACCAGGCGATGGTGAGTTCTAGTTCCACTTTAGGCATGAAAGGCAATTGGGTGGCTTTGGGGCAATCACCAGGCGATGGTGAGTTCTAGTTCCACTTTAGGCATGAAAGGCAATTGGGTGGCTTTGGGCCAATCACCAGGCGATGGTGAGTTCCAGTTCCACTTTAGGCATGAAAGGCAATTGGGTGGCTTTGGGCCAATCACCAGGCGATGGTGAGTTCTAGTTCCACTTTAGGCATGAAAGGCAATTGGGTGGCTTTGGGGCAATCACCAGGCGATGGTGAGTTCTAGTTCCACTTTAGGCATGAAAGGCAATTGGGTGGCTTTGGGCCAATCACCAGGCGATGGTGAGTTCCAGTTCCACTTTAGGCATGAAAGGCAATTGGGTGGCTTTGGGCCAATCACCAGGCGATGGTGAGTTCTAGTTCCACTTTAGGCATGAAAGGCAATTGGGTGGCTTTGGGGCAATCACCAGGCGATGGTGAGTTCTAGTTCCACTTTAGGCATGAAAGGCAATTGGGTGGCTTTGGGGCAATCACCAGGCGATGGTGAGTTCTAGTTCCACTTTAGGCATGAAAGGCAATTGGGTGGCTTTGGGGCAATCACCAGGCGATGGTGAGTTCTAGTTCCACTTTAGGCATGAAAGGCAATTGGGTGGCTTTGGGCCAATCACCAGGCGATGGTGAGTTCTAGTTCCACTTTAGGCATGAAAGGCAATTGGGTGGCTTTGGGGCAATCACCAGGCGATGGTGAGTTCCAGTTCCACTTTAGGCATGAAAGGCAATTGGGTGGCTTTGGGCCAATCACCAGGCGATGGTGAGTTCCAATGAAAGCCTGCTGGGTGGCTTTGGGCCAATCACCAGGCGATGGTGAGTTCTAGTTCCACTTTAGGCATGAAAGGCAATTGGGTGGCTTTGGGCCAATCACCAGGCGATGGTGAGTTCCAGTTCCACTTTAGGCATGAAAGGCAATTGGGTGGCTTTGGGCCAATCACCAGGCGATGGTGAGTTCTAGTTCCACTTTAGGCATGAAAGGCAATTGGGTGGCTTTGGGCCAATCACCAGGCGATGGTGAGTTCTAGTTCCACTTTAGGCATGAAAGGCAATTGGGTGGCTTTGGGGCAATCACCAGGCGATGGTGAGTTCTAGTTCCACTTTAGGCATGAAAGGCAATTGGGTGGCTTTGGGGCAATCACCAGGCGATGGTGAGTTCTAGTTCCACTTTAGGCATGAAAGGCAATTGGGGGCTTTGGGCCAATCACCAGGCGATGGTGAGTTCTAGTTCCACTTTAGGCATGAAAGGCAATTGGGTGGCTTTGGGGCAATCACCAGGCGATGGTGAGTTCCAGTTTCACTTTAGGCATGAAAGGCAATTGGGGGGCTTTGGGCCAATCACCAGGCGATGGTGAGTTCCAGTTCCACTTTAGGCATGAAAGGCAATTGGGGGGCTTTGGGTTAATCACCAGGAGATGGTGAGTTCTAGTCCCACCTTAGGCACAAAAGCCAACTGGGTAACTAAGTCACTCTCTTTCATCTCAATTCATCCCTCTTATTTTGTGGAGAAAAAAAAGAGAAGGAAAGAGCATTGGGTATGTTCGCTGCCTTGATAAAAATAAAAAAGGTGGGATAAAAAAATAAATTTAATGTTATCTAGTTGGGTAAGAAATATCTGCAAGCAAATAACGAAGCTTAGAGAGCACCAAGGATGCCGCAGTGTTTGATCCATCACCAAGTCTCCTATTTCAACACTACATTTCCTGTTTATAAGGTGGTCCTAAGGTCTTCAAAATAGTATAAAAGTATAAAATACACACTTTTGAGTGATGTGCAACCAATATCCACATACCTGTAAAATGAAAGTTAATCGATTCTGGAAGACCTAGAAGAGATGAAAAGGTTAGGAAAACACAATTGTTTGCAGCCCAGAGAATCATACAATATAAAATGAAATTGATCCACTATACAGGTATGATGTCACAAAGAATTTGTGGAAGGGAAAAGACACAAATCCAACTGTATTTGGAAATACTGGCTGCATTCTCAGTAGATGCAAGACCACCATTTTTAAGATAATTAAGACAGAAAAATAGTTTTCTATTTGGGTGAAGATTTCAAAATTTGTTTTATTTTGAAGCAAAATGTGGTAGGCCTCCATGAGTTGACAGATAACAGTTAATCAGAGTTGGAAGGGACCTTGTAGGTCATTTAGTCCAACTCCCTGCCCAAGCAGGAGATCCTACACCATTTCTGACAGATTGGAGTCCAATCTCTTCTTGAAAGTGTCAAGTGATGGCGCTCCCACACCTTCCGAGGGAAAGCTGTTCCATTGGTTGATTGTTCTCACTGTCATAAAATTTCTCCTTATTTCCAGGTTAAATCTCTCCTTGTTCAATTTCCATTATTCCTTGCCTGGCTACAGGAACTTTAGAAAATAGCTTAATCCCCTCCTCTCTGTGGCAGCCCTTCAAATATTGGAAGATGCTATCATGTCTCCCCTGGTCCTTCTCTTTAGTAAAGAGACTAGCCAAGCCCAGTTCCTGCAACGCTTCTTCATATGTTTTAGTCTCCAGTCCCCTCATCATCCTGGTTGCTCTTCTCTGTACTTTTTCTAAAGTCTCAACATCTTTTTTATAATTTGGTGACCAAAACTGGATGCAGTACTCTAAGTGTGGTCTTACTAAGGCTTTATAGAGTGGTATTAGTACCTCCCTTGATTTTGATTGCATCCCTCTGATAATGCAACTTAGGATTGCATTAGCTTTTTTGGCTGCTGCTGCACACTGCTGGCTTATATTTAGCTGGTTGTCCTCTAAGACTCCAAGATCCCTCTCACAGTTACTGCTATTAAGCCTGGTTTCACCAGTCTATAAGTGTACTTTGGGTTTTTCTTGCCTAAGTGTAGGACTTTACTTTTCTCTACATTGAATTCCATTTTGTTAGATACGGCTCAGGGTTCTAGTCTGTCAAGATCCATCTGGATCTTGAGCCTATCATCTTGGGTGTTAGCTATTCCTGCCATCTTAGTATCATCTGCAAATTTGGTAAGTTCCCCTTCTATTCTCTCATCTAAGTCGTAAATGAAGATATTGAAGAGTACTGGGCCTAAGACGGAACCTTGTGGCACCCCACTGCTTAACTTCCCTCCATGTAGACTTAGACCCATTAAGGACTACTCATTGAGTACGATTTGTCAGCCAGTTGCGAATCCATCTGATGATGGTGCTATCTATCCCACTTTTTTCTAGCTTACCAGAAAAAAAAGTTAGAGCAGCGGTGTCAAACTCAAGGCCCACAGGCCAGATCTGGCCCGCAATATGGTTCAATCTAGCCCACGGGGCCATCTTGGTCTACTCAATGTGAAGAGGGAACATGCCAGCAGTTTGGGGAATAGCGTCAAACTAACCACGCCCACCCAGTCAGCCACACCCACCCAGTCGGCCACGCCAACTCCCCCCCCCCCCCGAGGTCAACCATAGCCTTGATATGGCCCTCAATGAAATTGTGTTTGACACCCCTGAGTTAAGAGGAAGTCCTAAAACTAGAAATTCTCCAGTCTTCTGCACCTCCAACAACGTTTCTCAGTGCAGTGGTGGAATACAAGTGTGGCCATTCATACTTCCAAATTCAATGTTTACTGCCTGGTTCACTGGAGGGACAGAAATCAACCAGAAATCAATGTTGAGAAAGCCAATGAATCATCTCTTCTTGTACATTTTTAAAAGCTCTCTAGCATTTCCAGTTAAAAGTCCTCGAAAAAAGAGAAGCTGGATAAAAGAGTCCTTAAGGACCAGTTTCTATCCTTCCTCTGGTGTTTTTTTTAGATAATCGATCTTGCCTCTTTATTAAATACCTTTTCTCTATCTTTTCCCCTCTCTTGCTTCCCACCAGGATTTTGAGAAATGATTTAATAAAGAGAAAGGTTTTTTTTAGAACTGGGCTTTGGCGTTTCAAAAGCTTTTTTGGGCTTCTCCCATGAATGCTGATAACTTGGATAATCCGGTCCTACGTGTTAGGCAGAGTAAGGTGGCAGATTTGGACTGTCATAAAAAGACAGCCAATTAACACAGGTAGTCCTCGACTTACAACAGTTCATTTTGTGACCGTTCCAAGTTACTACAACGGCACTGAAAAACGGGACTTATGACCATTTTTCACACTTATGGTGTCAGGATTCCGGAAGATACCCCCATTTAAATCATGAGTCTCGAGACAAACTTCCAAAACTTCAAAATGATTTATTGGGAGTTAACGTGCGGCACTTCCTGGATGTAGCCGATTCTGAGACACATAATTCATTGTCATCCTTGACCCTGGTTTTCCCCCACTCCTTGGGTGTATCGTAATTCATATTCTCCAATGGGACACATCCATAGCACAGAGTCATCAATCATGCTCTCCAGTTAGAATTTAGTGCTGCAGAAACTTCAGTCACCTAGTTACTATCTTTGAAAACATTTATGGAATGCACTTTCATTTTTGCAAGCTGCTGCACTGCTTCCCCCCCCTTTCTATTGGCAACTCTAAAAAGACCATAGAAACAGTTTATGAGTTGAAATATGGCTGTCGTGGCATCCCCATGATCACATGATCAAAATTCAGACACTTGGCATCTGACTCATATATATGACCGTTGCAGCGTCCCCAGGGGTCACTTGATCCCCTTTTGAGACCTTTCTGACGAGCAAAGTCAATGTGGGAAGCCCAGATTTCACTTAACAACTGTGTTCCTAATTCAACAGCTGCCGTGATTCTTTTAACAATGGTGGGAAGAAAGGTCGTCAAATGGGGCAAAATTCACTTCACAAATATCTCGCTTAACAACAACAGAAAATTCGGGGCTCAACTGTGGTCGCAAGTCGAGGACTTCCTGTAGTTATCGAAATGAGTTTTGAAGGATTTGTACTGGGCAGAATGGAGAAATGTGGCTTCTTGGATGCTTCTGATGAAACTTGAGTACAAGTACCTCAACTTATAGCCTTGGCAATGACGACCACAATTCCCACTGTTAAACAAGGCAGTTGTTGAGCTCGTCCAATTTCTATGTCTTTTTTTTGCCACCATCGATAGACGAATCACTGCAGTTGTTAAGTGAATCAGGCAGTCATTAAGCAAATCTTGGGCAGGGGGTCGGACTAGATGACCTACAAGGTCCCTTCCAACTCTGATTATCTGTTATCTGTTAAATCTGGCTTTCCCCCATTGACTTTGCATACTGGAAGTAGGCTGGGTTGGGTCACAAATGGGCATCATCTGACTTTGGGATGCTACAACTGTTGTGAATATATATATATTCTGGTTGGCACAAGTGTCCAAAATATTCTAGGCTGCATTAATAGAGGGATAGAATCAAGATCACTTGAAGTGTTAATAGCACTTTATAATGCCTTGGTAAGGCCACGCTTGGAATACTGCATGCAGTTTTTAGTCAGCCACGATGTAAAAAAAAAGATGTTGAGACTCTAGAAAGAGTGCAGAGAAGAGCAACAAGGATGATTAGGGGACTGGAGGATAAAACATACGAAGAACGGTTGCTGGAACTGGGTATGTCTAGTCTGATGAAAAGAAGGACTAGAGGAGACATGATAGCAGTGTTCCAATATCTCAGGGGCTGCCACAAAGAAGAAGGAGTCAAGCTATTCTCCAAAGCACCTGAAGGCAGGACAAGAAGCAATGGGTGGAAACTAATCAAGGAGAGAAGCAACCTGGAACTAAGGAGAAAATTCTTAACAGTGTGAACAATTAAACAATGGAACAGCTCGCCTTCAGAAGTTGTGGGTGCTCCATCACTGGAGGTTTTTAAGAAGAGACTGGACAACCATTTGTTTGAAGTGGTATAGGGCTTCCTGCCTAAGCAGAGGGCTGGACTAGAAGACCTCCAAGGTCCCTTCCAACTCTGTTACTCTATTTTTTCAATATGATCATGTGACGATGGGGATGCTGCAACGGTTGCAAGTGTGAACATCCGCCATAAATCACTTTTTTTCAGCGCTGTTGTTACTTCGAGTGGTCACTAAATGAACAGTTGTAAGTCGAGGATTACCCCTAGTTTGGTATACTATCCTTAACCAAGGTGGGAAGACGGGGATAAAATGCAGCTCTGGTCCAAGCTTCAGGATCTTTGGGGATCTTATTTAAAAGCAACTCAGGATTTTAACAACTGGGGGTGTGGGGGGGGAGTATTTTTAAGTACCTTAGGCCTGTTTATAGCAAAGGCTGACACAAAATCTATCTTTAAAATGTGAAAAAAAAGGAGTACTTTTGAAAAATGCCCTGCTTTTCAGCTTTTGGCAGCTCGTTTCAGTACAGCTCTCATTCATTTTGATGGATTGTGCGCCCTTGTGCTTTGCTCCTGGCAGGCTAAACACAGCAAGCAAGGCATGCTGGTTCCTATTGGACTTTGTATGTTTGTTCCTTTTGCAGACATAAAAATAGCAGCGCCTTGGACTTGCAACGCATCTAAGGTGTAACATCTAAGCAATGCCTAATAATGCAAGCAAGTTTGATAGGACCTGGGGGAATTTCATGAGCTGATATTAATTCATCAACTGATACTTGTTAGGGATAACATTGTTTACCCTAACTGGTTTGGGTAAAAATAATAAATAAGTTATCATGGTTTGTTGGTTAAAGTGTGTGTAACTTTAACTATAAGAATGTAATTAAGGGTGTGGTTGTAAAAGCACCATAAAAGAAGCAAGTCAATTGCAGCTCTCTCTCTCTGGCTTAATGATCCCTAATTACTGGATGGATTGATGACTGCGTTTTTCCTTACTGGAACGGAGGAGAGAAAGGAGTGTTGATTTCTCAACGGAGAGAAGAGATAATACGGACTGATTTATTGTAAGTGAACTGACATTGGCTGTTCAACACGAACTTTGCAAATTGAGTATCCCCGACTGGACTGACTGAAATGATACATGACTAATGGACCGTTTATTTTGACTATGCTATAATTCCTAATGGAATAAACTATATTTTTGATAGCACAAGCGTATCTGTATTTTACTGCGTGTTAACTAAAATACAAACTTATCTCACACATTTACCTGTCTGCCTATCTGACTACGCTACACATTCTGTTTAGTTTGTTTTCCTTAACACTCGTTGGGGAATTCAGGCTTAACAATACTGATCTGATGATTAGCAGTATAATTGCTGCAAAATTTGATTGTGACACACACACACACACGGCCCCACAAATCATGGATGGCCCTATATTATTAGACAGAACAGGGAAATTATGAATGGGCTTCACTGCAAGGCAGAATTAATATTCACCCAACAAACTGGAATGGATTGCCACATCACGAAGAGGCTGGTGGTTTAACTATTCTTCATGATTTCCTTTGGTGGAGTCCTAAATTTCAGGATATTGGACTTGGCATTACCTTGCTACCTAACAGAGGGGCTAATAGAAGCATCATGTTCTGCGTTCACCAAGCACGCCTGGAAGATGAATCTGAATGACATTTCTGGCTTAAGACTAACATTTTTAGCATTCTATAACGTAAGACTAACATACGACTAAAATGCCATAACATTTCTTGCACAAAAGGCAAGACAAAAAAACAATGGATGGAAACTAACCAAGGAGAGAAGCAACCTAGAACTAAGGAGCAAATTCGTAAGGGTGAGAGCAAAAATGTTAGTCTTATGACCTTTTTAACATTCTAGCACAGTGGTGGCTAACCTTTTTGGGCTCCCGTGCCAAAAATTGTGTGCGCGCTCGCATGCCAGCACCCAGAAGGCAATGTGCCCCGCCCCCCATGCATGCACGCGCAACAACCCCCCACCGTGCCCCTTACCTGCACTGCGCATGCGTGCTCCTTCCAGCTGATTTTCGGCCCATTTGAGGCCTTTTTTGGCCTCCCTCAGGCTTGAGGGAAGCCTCTGCAGCCTCGGGAGACTGAAAAACAGGCCTGTTTTGTCACTTCAAAATGGGCTGTTTTTCATCCTCCAAAGGCTGCAGAAGTTTCCCTTGAGACTCAGCGAGGCCGAAAAAGGCTTCAAATGGGCTAAAAATCAGCTGGAAGGTGTGTGCACACGCAGTGCAGGTAAATTTGGCTGGGGCTCGCACGCCCACACAAATGGCTCCGCGTGTCACCTGTGGCACCATGTGCTATAGGTTCGCCATCACGGTTCCAGCATAAGGCTAAACCTAAGACGAAAATGCCATCACATTTCTTGCACCAAAAGGCAAGACTAGAAACAATGGATGGAAAGGAGAGAAGCAACCTAGAACTAAAGAGAAATTTCCTGATAGTGAGAACAATCAAACAGTGAAACAGCTTGCCTTCAGAAGTTGTGGGTACTCTAACAGTGGACATCAGTTACCCTTATCATAATGCTTTGTTTTGAGGACGAAAAGTGTGTCTTTTTTGGCAGAACATTTTTAAAGGGCCATAGATCCTTCATAAGTATTTGACCCATGTGCTTCCTTGGTTTTCTTATGGCTGGGATCTTAAATCCTTCAAATATTGTTAAAATCTATTGCTCAACCTTCCCACCGTTGTCTAGATCGATGTTTCTCAACATCACAAGATGGTGTAGACTTCAACTCCCAGAATTCCCCAACCAGCCTATTGACCTCCACTCATCTTAAGGTTAGTATAGAATAACAGAGTTGGAAGGGACCTTGGAGGTCTTCTAGTCCAGCCCTCTGCCTAGGCAGGAAATCCAATACCATTTCAGACAAAAGGTTGTCCAATCTCATCTTAAAAACTTCTGGTGTTGGAGCATCCACACCTTCTAGAGGCAAGTTGTTCCACGGATTAATTGTTCGGTCAGGAAATTTCTCCTTAGTTCTAAGGTTGCTTCTCTCCTTGATTAGTTTCCATCACTTCTTGTCCTGCCTTCAGGTGCTTTGGAAAATAGCTTGACTCCCTCTTCTTTGTGGCAGCCCCTGAGATACTGGAACACTGCTATCATGTCACCCCTAGTCCTTCTTTTCATCAAACTAGACACACCCAAGTCAAACAATCATTTTTTTATATGTTTTAGCCTCCAGTCCCCTAATCATCCTTTTGCTGAGAAATACTGGTTTAGAGAACATTGGGGAGGTATGTGTTAGGGATAACATTGGTTACCTAACTTAGTTTGGGTAGAATAATATATAAACTATGTTAGTGAGTTTAAGTGTATGTATCACTTTAAACTTTAAACCAAGTTTTTGGGTGCGGTTGTAAAATCACCATAAGAGGGAGCAAGAGAGCTCACTGTTTCCCTGGCTTATACTGGAATGCTGACAATGATGGATTGATGGTGATAACTGCGTGTTTGCTGAGAGAATAAAAGGGGTTTGATTTTTCTTCATATCTCTGACTGCAAAAGAGATATATCACTGGACTGATTGATTGTAAGTTTAATGAACTCTTTTTCGACACTGGACTTTGCAAACTGAATAACCCCCGGACTGACTGAACTTAGTGTCTGACATATGGACTTTTGACTATGCTATAACTCTTGCTGGAATAAAAACTATTTAACTTGCACAGTGTATCTGTCTTACTGAGTGTAAGCTACTACAACGTTTTGTCTCACATATCTGCCTGCCTGCAAGACTGCCGTTGCACGTTCTGCTAGGGTGTATATCCCTAACAGTATGGATGGAAATCTATGAATGAGTGCTAGTTAGTAGGTTAAATTCTTACCAGCAAAGGAGAATTCCATCAGCTCTCTAATATGCGGTCCAGCACTAGGTGGACGATAGACAATTTTGCCATTGTTGATGTCCGTTTGGGTAAAAGTAGTTACCGGGATGAATGGTTTGTCTCTGTGCTCCACCATGCCTGTTACAGTGGAGAGAGAGTTTATTTATTTCTTAGTTAATCTCAATAGACTATAAACTATCCATCATTGTTAGGTAAATAAGTACAGTAGTCAAATATTGAACATAAATTCTAACAAATATGTTTTCTATAAGACTGTAATTATGTTCTTCCAAAGTTCTGCGGATGGGTCCATAACTTCAGAGTGGCTTTGTCCACAACAATTAAACCTGCATTCACTTAATAATTATAGAACCTTCAACCAGCCATTCCATCTTGCTTAACTCCTGTTGATACATGTGGCTGTCTAGTTTCTGATTAACCAATCAGAATTTCTGTGGACTTTATATGAGGCTAATCAAAACCCAAGGCTTGCAGTGCTCATGGCCACCAAAATCTCTATTATCAGAGCGTTAAATGTGAGTCTTTGGAACTTGTCAATTTTGCTTCAAATATGATATGAATAAGTATTCTTTCCCAGTTCAGATTTTAATCCCAGTAAGAGCATTCTCTTCCATTCAACATCTGATGTTCAATAGTTCTGCAGAAACAACCCAGTCCTCAATTCACCAGCCTGAGAAGTGCAAAAAGGATGTGTGAGAATTCAGATTTGCACCCTATTTCTCAGTTTTGAAGGGTAACCATTTTGAAGGGTAACCATCCAAGTCTCTCTAATTAAGATGGAGGCAAACATTCAGCTATAGCAATAACACTTATATATTGCTTCATTGTGCTTTACAGCCCTCTCTAAGAAGTTTACAGAATCAGCATACTGCCCCGAACAACCTGGGTCCTCATTTTACGACCTTGGAAGGATGGAAGGCTGAGTCAACCTTGAGCTGGTCAGAATCGAACTGCTGGCAGTCAGCAGAGTCAGCCTGCAATACTGCAATCTAACCATTGTGCCACCATGGCTCCTTCAACACTTCAGTTTTGACCAAAGAAAGTTCAATAAGTTCCCAAGAACTTGTTAATTTATGAATGCTTAATTTATAAATACCTTCACAATCCTTCAACTTACCCTCCCTCACTGCCTGGTTACCTGCCTACCGGTTTCAGTTGTAAAAACAATCACAGAGGAAAAAAATGTATATATGAAATGATCTTGCCTTGATTTGGAGGCAAGGGTACAGTCACGTTGTACGTGATTTCTTCACTTTGAGTTTGCGAGTTGACAAAAGACAGTTGATGGGGTTGAATAGGTGTCACACGATCTTCTAGTGCCTAAAAGATAAGATATTTACCAAATAAACGTGTACTTATACACCATCTTGACTTTTTTTGACTATCTTCGCCCTATAGATGGCGCTGGTCCATTTGCATCGCACTCGTGTCAGAAGCTCCAAGGCTCTTCCGGGTTGAAAAGATCAGAAGGTGAGATCACCGTTGCCTGGAGTATGCCCAGTTGGAGTCTCCTTTCATGTCCCCGGCAGGAGCTGGAGCAAAGGGTGAGAGCTCACCCTTTCCCATAACAGCATCGGGTCTTGAACATGGGCTTGCTGCTTGTCAACCCAGTGTCCTAACCATGCGAGCTATGATGCTCCTCAGCTGGTCCATTAAGTATACAAAGCTTGTATAATCCAAGTTTGTATAAATTCTCCAATAAAAACATAAAGTACAGCTCTGTTATCAGTGACCCCTGTTTAAAGAAACATGCATTTTGGGAGAAATGTAATTCTGGACTTACTGTCATGTGAAAAGAAGATCTGGAGGAGGACACAGGTGACCCCAGGTGAGGTGGTAAGATGGCAATGTTGAACAGGTGGGTCTCAAGATGAGTCTGTGGAAAACCTGCACCAGAGACCTGCAAAGATGACATCACACAAAGGAAACAGAGGCAGTGAGACTTTTATGCATCATGACGGATAGGTTCATAGTGCAGTTATGAGCAGTGGTGAGATTCAACCAATGTAACAACCGGTTCGGTGAGGGCGTGCACACTCTGCATTTTGAAAAGCCCATTTCAAAGTCTTATACTTACCTTCTACTGCAGCACAAAGTGACTAAAACAGCTGATGCGCGGCAAACCGCTCTGCCACGTGAATCAGCTCTGCTAAAAAAAACAGGAAATAAAGCACAAGGAAAGAGCAGGGGTGGATGGGCGGGGCCAAATGCTCACCGGAACTACCGGTTCGCTTAAACCAGTCTGAACCGGTAGAATCCCACCACTGGTTATGAAATGGTTGGAGCAGAGAGATTACAGATTACAGATAGTCTTCAATTTACAACCATTTGTTGATGGTATGCGGCCCTCCCAAGCTCCGTTTTCACTGGCAAAGGGTTGCAGGAGGCTGTGGCAGCTGAAATCGGAGCTCATTTTCACTGGCAGAAGCACCGCAGGTCGGTCCTTCGCTGATTCCAGGAGGGCCCCGTGGGCCAGATCAAAGGATCCCTCTGGGCCAGATCCAGCCCCCGGCCCTTGAGTTTGACACCCCTGTTTTAGACCAATAAAATTATAACATCTATAACAGGAACCAATTTTTTTTCCACATGTGGGGTGAAAATTTGATGTTCTGATGTTCCAAATAAATACCGTATTTGCCGGCGTATAAGACGACTTTTTTGCCCTGAAAAACATGCCTCCAATTGGGGTCGTCTTATATGCCGGGTCGTCTTATACGCCGGCAAATAGTAATTGGGAAGCACTGCGGCTGCCCGCGGCTGAGGCACTTTGCGCACCGTGGAAACGAATCCCGTGAAGCCGAAGGAGCAGCCAGCCTTCTCCCAGCTCCCAAGGAAACGAGGCTCGCACCGCCCGAGCTCCGCTGAGGTATCCGGCTGGGGCTGTCAGGAGTTGTTACCGCTGGCGCGGCTCCGCGGCTCCAGTCCGCGTTGCCTCGGGAAGGGAAAGGCAAAACCAGGAGCCGCTGCTGCCATTGCAAGCGCCGCCGCGCTCTTCCTTTTTGCCTTCCCTTCCCGAGGCAACGCGAGACTGGAGCCGCGCCAGTGGTAACAACTCCTGACAGCCCCAGCCGGATACCTCAGCGGAGCCTGGGCGGTGCGAGCCTTGTTTCCTGGGAGCTGGGAGAAGGCTGGCTGCTCCTTTCGGCTTCACGGGATTCGTTTCCACGGTGCACAAAAGTGCCTCAAAAAAAAAAAAAAAAGTGGAAGGCGCGGAAGAGGGGCGAGTATATAACAAACTATATTTTGAGTGGAAATGTTGGGGGGTCGTCTTATACGCCGGGTCGTCTTATACGCCGGCATATACGGTACATAGATAACAAGGCAAAAATAATGTTGGCCCTGTCTTTTTTGATATAATTCTTTAAATAATGTGTTTTCTTCTGAAATGTGTGCAATTGATTAAATCAACTCTGCAATGTCAGATATCTTAATATCCCAGAGGAGTTGTGACTTCAATTAGGATTAATCTGGAAGTATTTTTAGAACTCAGGCAAAAGAAAACTATTTCTTTTTTCTTTTTTTTTTTTTTGCCCCCTGAAACAATGATCCAAAGATTTCATTTTAAAATAGCTTAAAAAGAAAACCACAGTGAGAAATACACCTGGGGGATGGGGAAATCTTACAGTGTAGGTTGCTGGCATAATGATAAAGCTACTTCTAAGAAGAAAAATTAGATGCAAATAAATTATGTAAGACAATAATTATAGGATCAATCTTTAAATATGTCCAATTTTGAAGCTGTAAACTATAAAAAGGTAAGCCTCTTTTTTTTCCCAAAGAAATCAGAAACATTAAGAAAAAATGCTGCCTGTTTGTGATGGTACATTTGCACACAAAAAGAACAGAATTGAAAAGTAGATACATAAATAAAATTTCCTTCAAATTACCTGTTATGTCAAACAAACTTGCTAGAATCATCCCCCTATGTACATTTGATTGAGATTTTAAGATATTTCTAAAGGTCTTTTAACCTAGCACACAAACTATTAAAACACATACATATTTTCACCCATTCTTCCTTCTTGGGCATTGCCAAAAATCAGAAAACTAAGGTAAACCACAGCATTTATCACATTATTAATTTATGACTATTACTAATTCTGATTGGTTTTATAATATAGTGGTATTGGGGTTTAGATTTATTTCTGATAGCATATCTGAATTCAAGAATGATAATTGTTTCTGTGAAAAGGAGGCGCTTGTGTATATGTAAAATCATTCTCCGATATAGTGGGGTTTATTGATAATCCCAATTGTGAGTTTTGGAGTAAATATTAGAGATGATCCTACTATTGATAATGCTGTCTGTATCACTCTTTCCCTAAGGGAGAACTCTGTTAAAATTTAATTAAGGCTCACTCTCCCAGTATGTGTAGTCCTTGAGTTATGACTGTAACGGAGCTTGGTCATCACCTTGCAAGTCTTGATGGTTGTAGAAAGGGACACTCGTGTGACTGACTCGATTTTACGTCCTTCTTTTGTGATGATTGTTAAGCAAACATGATTGTCTTTAAGTGAACCCAATGTCAGTGTTACAAGTAATACACCCAGTAGCAAACAGAAACAGGTAGATTCCTCAAAGAACCGTTTTATTTGGAGTTATCATATTAGCACAGACTGGTGAAAACCGACTCTGAAGGTTCCCATGGTTTTCACCTAATTAAAAGTAAAAGTTCCCCCCTTTTCCCAAACAGTCACATGGTCCAATCAAAGTGCTGTCCAGTTGCTTGGTAACATCACTCCTCCTCTCTTCAGTCACCTGTGTTGGAACATCCTTGGTTCCCAGGAGAATGTATTTTGTTTTGGCTACAAAACCCCAGCTATCTCTATTCTCTCTCCCTCCCTATTCCCCATCTCCTTTGTGGCAATACTGAAACCTCAAAAATGGCCTTCATCAGGCCAGCTTCAGAGCTGACATTTAAGCAAAATGCTAGTTTTCAGCAAAAACCTACATCGGGGTCACATGATCACAAGACATGGTTGTAAATGCGGACCAGTTACCAAGTGCTCAAAATGTGGAAGAGGGCAGAACTTCAGAACTAGGTCCCGGGTACATTTTGGGGGATCCAGTGTATCTTTGAAGAGAGGGCTACCTGTAGGTGGATTCCAAGTTCTTTCAATCAAATGCTGTCACCTGAATGGACACCGAAACCATGCCTTCTCTGTTAGCATCCCTACTCTCTGGAAGCAGAATGGGACAACTTGCCCTAGCCAATTTGCTGTGGTCACCTCACCACAACTACCTCATCATGGCCAACTCACCCTGGCTAACTCGCCACAGCCAACTCATTGCAGGACAATTCACCGCAGGACAAATTTCAATTCAAGTTAATTATTTAAACTAGATTAACAGAAATTGTTTCAATTTTTGTCATTTAGTTTTCATTTTGTCCCTCCTTTTGCTTCCTTTCTTTAAATATTCTATTCCACCATTTCTTTGACATAAGTATAACCCTTGTCCTGCAGTGAGTTGGCCCACAGCAAGTTGGCCATGTTGGCTGCAGCAAGTTGGCCATGGAGAGCTGGCTGTGGAAAGTTTACCATTGTGAGTTGGCTGTAGTGAGTTGTCCACACAGCAAATTGTCATAGACCCCTTCTGGAGGAGTATCCCCTCAGAGCAATATTTCCTACCCTTGGCACCTCTGAGGGGTGTGGACTTCGGCTCCCAGAATTCCCCAGTCAGCTAGAATTCTGGGAGTTGAAGTCCACTCATCTTAAGCCTGCCCAGGTCGAGCAACACTGCCCTAGAAATACAGATGGCACTTCATTGTCCCGTGATTCAGGAAGGCTTTTCACATCTACCTGTGTTGCCAGGCCTCAGGTGAGGAAGCCTATGCAGCTCCTGTCATGTTTTTAATCCTGCTTCTATCGTTTTTATAGATACGATGGTTTTGGTCTGGTCTGCCCTGTTTTGGCTTGCGTGCTTTTAATTGACTTTTATTTACTTTATAACATAATAACAAAGTTGAAAGGGACCTTGGAGGTCTTCTAGTCCAACTCTCTGCTCAAGCAGGAAAGCGTATACCATTTCAGACAAATGGTACAACCTACAGTGTTGGAGCACCCATGATTTCTGGACGCAAGTTATTCCACTGGTATATTGTTCTAACTGTCAGGAAATTTGTCCTTAGTTCTATGCTGCTTCTCTCCCTTAATTGTGTGGCCCACCAGCTGCCAGCAGAGCTGGTGGCAGATTCGGACGATAAGGAGGTTGGGGACGAACGTGAGCCAGTTCTGCAGCCTGGGGAAGGCTCTGATGGACGCTCAGCATCGGACACAGAGATAGAGCCAGGGCCGTCTGGCATTTCCCAGCCAGAGAGGCAGTTGCCTTTGGAGTCAGAGATGAGTGAGGAGGAGGAACATCTGGGGACTGTTCCAGATGCGCGCATGCGCAGAGCAGATAGGAGAGGTGAACAATGGGGAACAATGAGCCGGCTCAGGAAGCAAAACAAACATGGATGCTGACTGGCCCCTTCCTGGCTGGGGAATAAATAGGAGGAAAGGGGAGTGGTTTGGTTGTCGCAGACAACCATTGGCATTTCTGGAAAGTTTGCTCCTTGTGTGTTTCATGGTTTCAGGTGCTTTGGAGAATAGCTTGACCCCCTCTTCTTTGTGGCAGCCCCTGAGATGGATCCGGTAAACCATCCACAGTCCTCTGCAAAGTGCAGCTACAATAAATGTAATCCATTACTAATAAATAAACAAAACACCACCATAGTGCCTTATCAGAATGCATCCTACAACCCACACACATCCCACAGCAGATAAGCGGCTATGCCACCGATCCCCTGAATCGATAGAAGATTTCAGAAGGGCCGCCCCAAGGAACGACAGAGAAATCAATAAATGGCAACACGCAGACACCATCCTCTTACGCGACGTGAAAGAAATGTGGCATGGAATATTTCCTGACTCAAAAAAAGGAAACAGAGATCGTAGGGTTTCCTAGACCACCATCAAGATTCGGTCAAGTGAACCCTTGGGGGGAAAAGTCCATAGAAAGGGAAGTAAATGACAGATCTGTAAGTGAGCTTGGGGAGATCAATTCTGCGAGCGGTGGCTGGAAACGCAGTTCCCAGAATATTAATTTTAAAAAAATCATCCATCTGCATTTTCTCAGCAGCCGCTAGTCCTTCATCTGCAGTCTGGCAGATAGATTATTGTTTTGTGATAGAATAAAGCTACGCACAGCTTCTCTCCACCTCCCTACACACACACACACAAGAAACCACACAAAAGTTTAACTACATAATTATTTCCACAGTCGCAATATAGTTCTTCAGAAAAGCCCAAACTGCGACCTTCCCTTCCATCATGCTACACACTGAAAAATGCATACAGGACAACCACAAGTCCAAGATCTCAGATAACAACAGCTGTTGTTAACAGTTAACAACATGTTAACAACAGCATATTTGGGCTCAATTGCAGTTGTAAGTCGAGGATTACCTGTACAGCTGCGCGCAGCTTTTCTCCAACTTTCTACACAGACACACATAAAAAAAGTTTAATTATGTAATTATTTTCCCAGTCACAAAATAATTCTTCAGGAAACTCCAAACTGCAACCTTCCCTTCCATCATGCTGCGAACAGAAAAATTGCACACCACAACACAGCTATTAATTTTAAAAGGATCTGGCCTCTTCTACATTACCTCTTTAACATCTATGATAATTACCTCAGAAATTATCTCAGTTGCCTCCTGAGTGCATTAACAGAGGGATACAGATCAAGTGAGGTACTAATACCACTCTATAAAGCCTTAGTAAGACCACACCTAGAGTATTGCATCCAGTTTTGGTCACCACACTATAAAAAAGATGTTGAGACTCTAGAAAAAGTACAGAGAAGAGCAACCAGGATGATTAGGGGACTGGAGACTAAAACATATAGAGAATGGTTACAGGAACTGGGCATGGCTAGTCTAGTGAAGAGAAGGACCAGGGGAGACATGTTAGCAGTCTTCCAATATTTGAGGGGCTGCCACAGAGAGGAAGGGGTCAAGCTATTTTCCAAGGCACTCGAAAGCCAGACAAGGAATAATGGATGGAAACTGAATGAGATATTTAACCTGGAAATAAGGAGAAATTTTCTGACAGTAAGAACAATCAACCAATGGAACAGGCCCTCAGAAGTTGTGGGAGCTTCATCACTTGAGACTTTCAAGAAGCGATTGGACTCCCATCTGTCAGAAATGGTGTAGGGTCTCCTGCCTGGGCAGGGGGTTGGACAAGATGACCTACAAGGTCTCTTCCAACTCTGATTATCTGTTAAGTACTTTTTATGCACACTGAGAGTATATGCACCAAGACAAATTCCTTGTGTGTCTAATCACACTTGGCCAATAAAGAATTCATTCATTCATTCATTCATTCATTCATTCATTCATTCATCCACCTCAGCTGTCTCTCCTTCCAGCTCTCAAGTATGTCAAACTGAATTCATATGAATCCACCACCTAACCAAATTCAGGCTTGACACTCATTACTTAACGATGGTGTAACCAACGTACCTGGAAGCGGAATGAGTCACTCTCTGTTTCGGCTCCAGAGTGCCTGTACCAAATGACACCTTCATTGATGTCCTGTTGGGTGAAGGTGGTTGTTGGGGTAGCTCTACCACCACTGGCCAAAGGCTGCCATCCTAGTCCAGAATCATCGGCCAGCATGGGAACCAGAAACACCACTTCACCTAGGAAAGCAGGCAGAAAGAGATAGGAGGACACTTCGAGGAAGTGAATGTTAGGAGTTTTCAAAATTGTGGTACTTTGACGGACCACTAAAATTATGACCTTGAGATGTGAAGGTCCTAATAGCAATAGCACTTAGACTTATATACCATTTTACACTGCTTTACAGCCCTCTCTAAGTGGTTTACAAATTCAGCATATTGCCCCCAATGATCTGGGTCCTCATTTTACTGAAATTTGGAAGGATGGAAAGCTGAGTCAACCTTGAGTCGGTTAGGATTGAACTGCTGACAGTTGGCAGAGTCAGCCTGCAATACTGCCTTCTAACCGCTGCGCCTTCTACTTCCCTAAATGGTACGATTGCACTTTCAGCTCAAAGCCCCACAGAACATGTGAAAATGTACTTTGTGCTTTGCAAAAAAGTACATTATTAAGGATGAAATGCCTACAAAATGAAGGAGAATATGTGTAAGAGAGATCTCCCTATTTTTCTACTTTCGAACTACTAGGTTGGCAGAAGCTGGGACAAGTAACGGGAGCTCACTCTGTTATGTGGCGCTAGAGATTCGAACCGCCAAACTGCCAACCTTTCTGATCGACAAGCTCAGCGTCTTAGCCACTGAGCCACCGTGTCCCTTATTTTCCCTGGTAGCATCCACCATGAGGAAGGTAACTTTCAACCTCCATGGCTTTTTGTTTCCTTATTTAGATTTTTCTCTCAGAACATTTCACTGCAAATCTCCCAGAAGAAGAATCGGATGCGTCTTACAACCTTTATAAAAACTGAACATTGTTAGAGACATCTGAACTGCTCTCAACAGTCATTCGATCAAAATGGTAGTCATGGTGGGATTCAGTATTCATGTCACTGCCTAAAGAAATCCTCTGGGCCAAAATGGGATACAGTCATTCCTGCCTTTAAACTCTTTTGACACCGGAGTTACAGATTTTATTACCCTGACAGTCTGGATATGGCTGCTTTATCTCTGTATTTGTGCTCTTGAGAAAACAGTTCCCGGAGGGGGCTTACTACTGAACGCCTGAATTATGTAGAATGCACACATCTCCATTAAATAACCTCACACACCAAAGTGATCTGGCACATAATTAATAACTCTTCCTCTTTATGCTTCTCTCCAACTTTTTCATTCATGTAGCAGCCACTAAATTGTGCTTTGAGTGTTTAAAGAAACACCCGAATAAATATTGAGGGCTGGTTCCAGGCAATTAGTAAGGCTCGGTTCCTAGTTGAGGAACCCCAACAGCAGAACCTCAAGTTATAGCCAAGACATCTTAGAAACTGATGAAGGAAATTCCCAGCTTCAATTATCGATTATTATGAATTACATCCAATTATTATGAATTACATTCATTAAAATGGAGTTTCTTGGACTTGTTTGAACCTCTTTTTCCCACAATGTAAAACCAAAAGGGCTAATTGCCCTCATTCCAGCCTAGTATTGCAATACATTAAATTCATTAAATAACCTATTGAAAGCTTTCGGTCATTCTCTTATGCAAAGGACTGAACGGCATACAATTTTAGAGGGATAGTTCTGTGTAATTCGTTTATTTAAAGATCGACCTCTTCCTTTTTTAACCTATTAAAGATAGGCGTATCTATCACCAGACCTTCCAACTTTGTTATTCAACTGCAGTTGGGAATCAAAACCTTCCAATGGATGTTTTTAGAGTTGTGCAATTATAAATATAAACCAAGCAAGCTTGCTATTCAGCCTGGCTATTAAAAAGAGCTTGCGGGCGGGGGGATGCTTGATATAATTCGAAGTTGTCCTATCTCTTGTTTGTGTTTCTGGAACGTGTGAAAAAAAATTAATAAGGGACAAGAAGTTACTTTTCCACAGAAATTCTTGCAGAAAACATGAAACAGAAAGTAAGGAACTTCTCCTCCGCCTGGGCCACACAGCTGCTGCTGTAGTAGTATTTGTACTTATATCACAATCCCCCTTTTACACATGCAGCAACCGTATGGCTCAGCTTCCCGCAGTGTTCCTAGCTTCTTTACGAGCCCAGAATGGATCTCCTGGGAATGGCCCAGTCATTCAAGTCTTCATTCTCTTCCTTGGCCGAGGCTGTTAAAACAGTCTGGGGACCGATCTTGGCACTAAGTGGGATCCCTTCTGGCAATGCTTTATGAGAATCTGCCAATGCTATTTCCAGTGATCTGCCCATCTACTGCGCTTGAAAGCTGATTTGAGATTGATGATCTGTAACCCGCCTGGAAGTTATCGTTGGCTTATTATAGTTGATTATTCCAGCATCTGCCTTACAAAGGAGCAAAAAGGCAATTCTTTCTCTCTAGGGGAAGGATTCCGGTGCACAGAGATCTACAGCCACCCATGCATTTATTTTTAAGAATACCTGTTAACCAGGGGTGGGATTCAAATTTTTCAACAACCGGTTCTGTGGGTGTGGCTTAGTTGGTGGGTGTGGCTTGGTGGTCATGTGACTGGGTAGACATGGCTTGGTGGTCATGTTATTGGCTGGGCGTGGCCAACTCAATATCACTCACATCGAGGCACACATCTCCTTGCCTGGCCTCTCATGACTGTGGGGATGCTCCAACAGTCGTAAGTGTGAAAAATGGTCATAAGTCACTTTTTTCAGTGACATTGTAACTTGAAATGGTCACTCCACACAAGCAAAGTAGCAGCAAAGAAGGGGGAAAAAAGTCCAGAGACGTTCCTGAGACAGGAAGTCTAGTCCTGCCAAGAATGTAATAAGGGTTAATAGCAAGGCAATTTCTGTAAGCAATACCAGAATGTTTCCTTCCTGCCTTCCTTACAGGATTAGGCCAATAATTTATTCTAACAACCGGTTCTAGCGAATAGGTGCAAACCGGTAGAATCCCATGTCTGATGTTAACAGCAGACCAACAATCAAGAAGTAAACAATACCCCAATTCAGGAACTGTCAAACAAGATAACAGTAAACAGCCCAACCAAAGTACCAACTAGACTAGTGATGGCTAATCTTTTTGTCGTCACGTGCCTGAAATTGCACACACATGCGTGCGCACACACATGCCTGCACCCATAATGCAATGCACGAATGACACCCCCCCGCCCCCTGAGCATGCACATGCACCCCCCTGTGCCACACACTTCTGCGCATGTGCACAAAAGCCCCCTCCCCCACGTGCATTCCACCCCTGCACATGCATGCGTGTCTCCTGTGCGCGTGTCTCCCCCGCGCATGTACGGCAGATACCTGACAATCAGATGGCGGGCGGGGAGTATGCGCGCATGCGCAGTGGGTCTGTTCCAGGCGACGGATCGCTTGCCGGCAGAAATAGCTCTGCGTGCCACTTCCAGCATGCGTGCCATAGGTTCACCATCACCGAACTAGACCAACACTGACACCAACAGGAGAAGCCACTAGAACAGGGGTGTCAAACTCAAGGCTCGGGGGCTGGATCTGGCCTGCGGGCTGCTTAGATCCGGTCCGCGGGGCTGCCCTGGAAACAGTCAAGGACCAGCCCCAGATAAAATGGAGCTTGGGAGGGCTGCAGGCGGCCCTCCTGAGCTCTGTTTTCACTGGCAGAGGGTTGCAAGAAGTCATTGCAGCTGAAAATGGAGTTTGCGAGGGCCGTGGGTGGCCCTCCCGAGCTGTTTTCGCTGGCAGAGGGTTGCAGGAGGCTGTTGCAGCCAAAAACAGAGCTTGGGAGCCTATTTTTGATGGCAGAGTGCTTGGGCCACCACAGGCACCCCGATACGAGTGACATCGAGCTGGCCATGCCCACCCTGGCCACACCCACCCTGGACCCCAGAGATCAAACACAACCCTGAAGTGGTCCTCAGTGAAATCAAGTTTGACACCCCTGCTCTAGAATATAAATTGAGAACAAAATCCACTCCTACTACCACTGATGATGTTAGCTAGTTTGGTAATGAAATGTCTGCAGGAAAACAACCAAGCTCAGAGAGAACCAAGGACCCATCAGAATACTATTGCATGGGTGTGCATGCCCTGAGGCAGGTTTAAGAATTATACCGTGCATTATAGAGCATGTCCAGGGTTCCAGAAATTAGCAAGATACCTTCATGTTTCCCTCCTCTTCATTATTTATTTTATTCTATTTATTATTTTTATGGGGTTTGGTCACAACCAAATTTCCCTCAAGTAAACTGCAGCTCCTTTTGTCATCAGTAGGGGGAGCAAGAGCACTAGAGTGGTGTTATAGCTAGTGTTATAGCTCCCTCTGCTGATAAAGAAAAGCACTGCTTTAAAAAAAAATAAGAAAAGGTTAAGAAATAAGTCACCAGACCAAGAGATTGAGAACTTAACACATTTTTTTTCTTCCTTTAACTCACCTTCCTAAACAAGCAAACCAACAAACAAACAAGATCCAGAAATCTCCCACCCATCTAAAAGGTTCTGGGAATCACAGAAAGGAAGTTAAGCCCCATTATCTGTAGTTTTCACATCCTTGCTAGACTGAGTTTGTGTAGGTCCAGGGATATTCTCATTAATAAAAATAATGAAGGAAGGTTATTACCCTTTGCTTTCTTGCATGCCAACTTCAATTTTCCTTTAATTGGATTCCTTTAATTAAAGGAATCTTTTAGATAAGATAAGCTAGCAGCCAAAGAGGTATCCATTGACAACCGTCTGCCTAGACTTAGCATCTGAAAAAAGACAAAATTAAACTACCCTAGGAGATGTCACATTTCGAGGATTCCCTCCAGGTGTATGTTTGATTCCTTTAAATGAGGTTAATTTTGGTTTTCCCATAGAGACTTTCAGTCTCTAACTGCTGGGTATTATGAAGGTCGAGTGGCCACTATATAAACAACTCTAGTTAGGAAAGGTTACCCTGTTCAGTCATAACATTTCCATACGGATGTTGGGCAAATCTTATTTACAAAATTGTTAAAAGACTGCGATGTCCGTGTGTGTGTGTGTGTGTGTGTGTTCTGCGTATTCTTAAAGGACAGCCCCATGTAGAGAGCATTGCAATTAATTAATCTATATCTATATATTTCTCTCTCTCTCTCTCTCTCTCTATCTGGATGTAGATATTAATTAATTAATTACACAGTTGTTAAGTGAATCTCGCTTCTCCTTTGACATAAGATGAAACGAGATAAGATAAGATGAGATACGGTAAGGTAACATAAGGTAAGGTAAAGTAAAATAAGATAAAATAGCTTTTATTGTCATTTTTTACTGTAAGCATTGGCACACATTAAAAATGAAATTCTGTTGCCTGCTCTCAAAAGAAAGTAAATATCTATATGTATGCCAGAGGTGGTATTCAGCAGGTTCTGACCAGTTCTGGAGAACCAGTAGTGGAAATTTTGAGTAGTTTGGAGAACCGGCAAATACCACCTCTGACTGACCCCGTCCCCATTCTATTCTCTGCCTCCTGAGTCCCAGCTGATTGGCTGGGTCTTCTTTGGTTGCCCTGCAAGGAGAACAGAGCTGGAAAGCAGGTTAGTGGGGTAGGGAGGGAATGGAGATTTTGCAGTATCCTTCCCCTGCTACACCCACCAAGCCACGCCATGTCACACCCACTAAGCCACGCCCACAGAACCAGTAGTAAAAAAAAATTAATACCACCATCCATGTACACATACATAACACACCTATACACATGCTACACACACACACACACACACACACACACACACACACACACACACACACCAACATCACTTTGAATACATAGCGGAAAGAGGAAATTTTAGACTTTACAAGGTTGATACTGTATGGGACAAAACTGTGATTGAATCTGGATGTCCTGCTTCAGACATCACAAATCCTCTTCCCAGAAGGTAACAAGGAAAACAGGTCGTGAAAAGGTTGGGTAGCGTCCCAGACAATCCTGAAGGCCCTGCTCAAGTATCGCTTATATGCTATATCCTGGATAGAAGGAAGTGAAATACTTGGACTACTGCAATACTCTCTACATGGGGCTGGTCCTTGAAGAACTACCCAGAAGGTTCAACTGGTCCACAACACAGCAGCCAATTACTGTGGGGATACAGTTTAACCAGAGCATCTCGATCTGGGTCCTGAACTAGCTTCCCATATGGTGTTGATTTTAATTATAAAGCCCTACACAACTCGCCATTAAGATAGTTGCAGGGATGTCTCCTCCGTCCATTTTGAATCCATGTTGCTCACCCCTGCTAGCCCTCTGTTACTGTGATTACCATGTTTCTCATATAATAAGGCCGGGTCTTATTTTTTTTTAATAAAAGGCGAAAGATTTATACGATCTGAAGAGAAACCAGAGTATATATATATATTTTTTTGAGCCCCGAAAAAATGGCTAGGCCGTCTTTTCGGAGGTGACTTAATTCCCCCCCTTGCATCTTCGTGTGGGCAGGCGGCGACGGCTTGGATGTTGACCTCGGCATTGGTGGGGCACTTTGTATCAGGGTCAACGCAGGCAGCACCATATCCGGGTGTGCAACAAAAGTACTTCCTAACAGCAAGCCCTCCCGTCATTTCCCCCCCCCCCCCATTTCGCATGTTTTAATATAGGCCTTAATTTGGGGGGGGAGGGGCTTAATTTCATTTTATGCCTATAAAACATGCTGGGACTTCCTATTGGGGGAGGCCGTATTGTTGGAGAAACAGGGTATTTGGAGGGGATACAAGCAGGGATGAGATTCTACCGGTTCGGACCGGTTCTATAGAACCGGTTGTTAGGATTCTGCGCAGTTTGGAGAACCTGAAAATCGTGCCCCTGGCTGGCCCCTCCCCTCTCCGCCCAATCAGTCCTTATAGCGCATGCGCAACCTCGTGTGCATGCCCGACATCGCTGACTGCGTTCTTCCCCACCCAGTCACTCCTTAAGGTATTTCTTTCTTCCCCCTCCTGACAATCAGCTGTTCCTATGATCAGCTGTGCCAGGATTCCCCTCCCTGTCTTACTGCTTCGCCCAGGAGGCTTCCCTGAGGCCCAGAAGGCCCCAAAACTGAGCGTGGGGTTGTGCTATGTGCCTCCCAGGCTCCATTTTTTGCCTTCCTAGGGCCCCAGGGAAGCCTTCTGGGAGCAAAAACAGCCCCCCAAGGAGGCTTCCCTGAACCAGTTGTTAAAAAATATGAATCCCACCCCTGGATACAAGCTGCCCTTCGTTGCTGCACCCCCACGGAGAAATATTTGCTACTCCCCAGAAATTCACTCGGTTCAAATGCCGTGCCGTTAGCCTTGTGCAAGCCTCTGTTTCTCAGCCTTGGCAAATTTAAGTTGTATGGACTTCAACTCCCAGAATTCTCTAGCCAGTGTGAGGAATTCTGGGAGTTAAAAGTCCCCAGATCTCAAAGTTGCCAAGATTGAGAAATACTGCTGTAGGACATTAAAATCAGAGTCCATTTAGGGAACATTTGGAGTACGAAGTATCACCAGACCTTTTATTGATTCTGTGCGTGTGTTTTTTTAATGTGTTAACTGGTGATGGCTCATCTTTATTTTGTTTGATCTGTGTATTAAGGGTATTTTATTGTGCTGCTTTGCACCGTGATTTTTATTTTTATTTATTACACCCGCAGACTCTTTATTGAATGGTTTACAGAGGTATCGGAAAATGCTAAGAGTCTCTTCTATTGCAGTGGCTATAAACAGGGCTAATTAATAAAGAGGTTGGGGCATTTTACTTTAGCACCCAACATCTACCACTCTCAACTCAAATGAGGTAGGCAGAGATACTAAAAAAGCCCCCAAAACTATTGATGGACTTAATTGTCCTTGTCTAAAGACTTCGAAACATCTTCTGGGTATGGAGAGAGTCTGAAAATGAGAGAAATGGATACGGAAGATTACACAGAAACACTCCGGCGTTCTGTGCTTCCCTAATGTTGATTTAATTTTAGGTCTGGAAAAACCGTATTGTACAAATCTATCAATTTCTGGTAATTTCTGAGATGAGGGGAGTGAGGTGACTTATTTCCTCCCATCCGGAAGGATTTCTGGTTTTTGCTATCAGTATGGTGCTGAAGAGATCTTTGGGAAGATACCACCAGAGAAATTATACCTTCAGAAAGAAGAAAAGATACAAGAAATAAGGTGTCCCTCCGGATTTTACTACAGGGGGCAGTATTAACCTCTGTTTCAAGGCCATTGAGCTGGCCAAAGGCATTTCCGTGGTCATATGGCAAGAGCAGTTGTGGGATTCAATTTTTTTTTACTATCGGTTCTGTGGGCGTGGCAGGGAAGGATACTGCAAAATCTCCATCCCCTTCTCACTCCTGGGGGAAAGTTACTGCAAAATCCCATTCCCTCCCCACCCCACTAACCTGCTTTCCAGGTCCGTTCTCCTGTGCAAAACAACAAAAGAAGACACAGCTGATAAGCTGGAACTCGGGAGGCAGAGAATAGATGGGGGCTGGGCCAGCCAGAGGTGGTATTTGCCGGTTCTCTGAATTACTCAAAATTTCCGCTACCAGTTCTCCAGAACTGGCCGGAACCTGATGAATACCATCTCTGGGCCAGCATGATGTCATGGCGCGCTGTTGCCTTGATAGTGGGACCTATTTAGCTACTCGCGTTTGCATGCTTTCAAACTGCTAGGTTGGCAGGAGCTGAGGAGAGGAAGGGTAGTGCTCGGATCTCGAACCTGAGCTGCCAACTTTAAGCCCAGTATCTTAACCGTTGAGACACCAGGCTCTCCCTCCAAGTAAGAAGGACTCTCTGAAAATAAAATACAGGTATTCCTTGATTGATAACCATTCGTTAAGTTACAGTGGCACTGGGGGGGGGGGGAGACTTATAACTCGTCTTTGCACTTACAACTGTGACAACCTCTCCATAGTCACATGATCAAAATTTGGGGGCTTGGCAACCGGCAGGTATTTTCAACAATTACAGCATCCTGGGTGTCACATGCTCACCCTTTGGGACGTTCCCAGCGAGTTTCTCACCAGCAAAATCAACGGGGAAAGCCAGATTCACTTAATAACTTAATGATTCACTTAACAACTGCAGTCATCTGCAGTAAAAGAAAAAGGTTGTAAAATGAGGCACGGCTCACTTACTTTGCTTCGGCATGGAAATTTCTGGTTCCAACTATGGTCTTAAGTCAAGGACCACCTGCGTCTTGTTGTCTACATCAGGTGTGTCAAACTCAAGGCCTGGGGGGCTGGATCCAGCCCAAGGGGTGGTTAGATGCGGCCCGCAGGGCTGCCCTGCAAACAGCTGGCCCGCGGGGCCTCTGCCAGTAAAAACAGAGTTCGGGAGCCCATTTTTGCTGGCAGAACGCTCGGGCCACCAAGGGTGCCCCTGACACGAGTGGCGTTGAGCTGGCCATGCCCATCCAGTCACACACACCCTGCCCCCCTCCCGATGTCAAATACAACCCTCAATGGAATCGAGTTTGACACCCCTGCTCCACATTCATCTTTCTAATGCAAATTAATAAGCAAGAGCAACCGCCGTCATCACCCCCTATTGACAATACAAAAGATGTTTTCAACAGCACCTTTTTTAAAGCACCGCCCTCGGAACACTCCGCGTTCAAAAAGTATTTTATCAGCTACAAACCAATATACATCAAACACTGAAGTGCTTAGCCTGTATGGAATACCATTACATCTAATGCTTGTTTTTCTTGGCTATTTCCTGAGAACTGCAAAGTCTGGTCACGTAGCATTAGTTTGTTTGTTTTTTAATCTGGAAGAGTTCTTTGCGACTTAAATGTAAAACGTGCCGAAGAAATGTTCCTTTCCAAGGCACACAGCGATACAAGGGTACACATAGGTTTGTATATAGGTAGGAACTTTCTAGCATTATAATTATAGGCAATATAGTCTTTTTAGATTACCTTTCTATAAACTGTTACCGTGTTTCCCCGAAAATAAGACCCTGTCTTATATACAGTATGTTATATATATATATATATATATATATATATATATATATATATATATATATATATATATATATATATATATATATATATTGCCACCAAAAAGGCACCAGGTCTTATTTTCTGGGGAGGTCATCCACTGACTAACCTCACTTGCGTGCGTCCTTTTCACCGTCAGAGGCCTTCAGGAACTTCTTCTGTGGCTGGCAAAGCTTTCCTGAAGGCCTCTGCCGCCAATAACAGAGTTCCGGGTCAATCTGGAGCTTTATGATCAGCTACAGAGGCCTTCAGGAAAGCTTTGCCAAATGGGCTGATGAGGCAGGCGTTGGGGTGTGCGAGGCCTGGCTACAACTGTACAAAGTTAAGCAGTAGGGCAACTCCACCACCCCTAAGCCCACCCTAGCTTAACGTTTATCCGTGCACCCTGGAGTGGTTGGGGTCTTAATAAGAGCTTATTTGGGGGTAGGGCTTATATTGGGCACATGTGTAAAAATCAAACTAGGACTTACTTTCAGGGTAGGTTGTATTTTCGGGGAAGCAGGGTATGGACTCTCAGAAAATCACAGAATAGGTGACCTATTCTCAAATCCAGCTTGAAGACGTCATTAGGCTGGGCTCTGGAAAGCTTTCAAAATTCTCTACCAAATTTTTTAAAAAATTGGATTGGACGATTTCTCCGACTCTCTGAAACCTTCCCCCAGAGATTAATGTAATTTCAACCCTAAGGACATTCAGAAAAATCTTGAAAAACTTCAATGTTCAATGTAACTCATTACTTTAATTATCTATCTCTTCATATATTTTTTAACCTATTAAGGATATGTGTGTGTGTGTGTGTGTGTGTGTGTGTGTGTGTGTGTGTGTATGTATGTATGTATATATATATACATATATATATATATATATACAGAACACAGCCATACCCCCAACCAATGAGAACACAGCCAAGCCCCCACCCAATCAAGTCACACCCCCACTAGCAGTTAAAAGGAAGAAGCAGCTGCAAGCTCACATCACTCTGAGAAGCACAGAGCTGAAGACAGAAGACAGAAGCCTGAAGACGATGAATGAGACTTCATCGAAACGTTGCCTAGATACTTCCAATCTTACGCGGGAGAAAACCCGAATAACCAAAGATCCATCGATCGATCGGTCTATCTATCTATCTATCTATCTATCTATCTATCTATCTATCTATCTATCTATCTATCTATCTATCTATCTATCTATATATCACCAATTCTTCAAAGAATTTAATATGGGAGCAAAATTCTCTTCCTCCTTGTGGGTTTTTTGTTGTTGTTTTTTTAGAACGAGCATGGGACAGTTGCAATGTCCTGGGGTCATGTGCAGTGGTGAGTTTCCAAAATTTTTCCTACTGGTTCGGAAAGCACGCTTCGCGTGCGCATGTGCAGGGCTCAAAGACCGCCCTCTGTATCAACTCTGGTGAGCTGTGCACGTGCACCTAACACACGTGTGTGCCTAATGTGTGTTTTATGCGCGCGCACGCAGGGATAAGAGACCGCCCTCTGTATCAACGCTGATGAGCTGTGCTGTGTTTTTAGCTCAGCTGAGGCGCGGCAATCCGCACTGCCACGCAAGTCAGCTGAGCTAATAAAAAGGGAATGCCAGCTTTGGAAGCCATATTAGCACCAGACGCATCCACCCTGCCACATTCCTGAGCCTGGGGAAATGGGAGGGGGGAAGTTCTTGGGAGTGTATATGGTTAGACATAATAGCATTCTTTTTCTAAGTCAAGGTCATGTTATTTCTGCACCTGGGTGAGGAGAAGTCTTAAGTTGGGACGGAAGGTGATTGGGGCATGTGATGCGATGATGGGTGCAGGGGATGGATTTGTAATTTTTTACTTATTGCAAGGAAACCTGGAACTTTCAAATTCGGGATTTCCCAGATGTGCCAGTTTAATAAAAAGAACCTTGGAGAGGATGTCTGTCTCGGAGTTATTTGCTGGAGGTTTTCTGGAATGCTGACAGGGAATATAGGAGAGGTAAGGGTGGGTGCAGGTGGGCAGGGCCAGCCAGAGGTGGTATTTGTCAGTTCTCCGAACTACTCCAAATTTCCACTACTGGTACACCAGAACCAACCCAAACAGGCTCCGGTCATATGATCACCTTCTGAGATCTTCTGACGAGCAAAGTCAAAGGAAAAGCCAGATTCACTTAACAACTCAAGAGGTTTCATACCTCCCAACTTACCATACTGTGGCTTGTCCCTAATTGTATAGATGATCGAAGAATCACTGGCCCCGAACATCTCGGCTTGCAGATTTTTGGGAGTGATTTGCAACATGCCTCCTTCTGGGACCCAGACGGTAGAGCTGATAACTAGGCGGGGAATGCCACTGTTCTGCAAAGAAGATCGAAAATGCATGAAGTCATTAAGTGAAGCGATGGATGGGAGGCACGGTTGGAAGATAAGAATAGCCTGAGTCTTTTGAGTATTCCTGGAACAGAACTTAAGGTGACATCTTAAAACAAGGAACCGGCTGAATTTCCAAAGGTATAGCATTTTATACCGTTGCCCAGAGACCAACTGAATGCTCTAACGGTGGCATTGGTTTCTATGAACTTGTCAGGTGCAAGAAATCAGAAGGCAGCATAGAGTTCAAAAGCACTATAATTTTATTTTACATTACGTTCTGCGGGAACTCCCCACCGCCCACCCCAGAGAATGAAATATTTTTGAGAATATTAAAAGAGGCAGAATGTTATATTTCCCCAAAGGAGAAATGGAGAAAAATCTTAACAGAGGCAGAAAGCAGCACCAACAACCTCCAGCTGATATCTATAGTCTTTAGAGATGGATATTTTGTGCCCATTAAGAAATCCGGGCCAATCTATTCATAAACAAAACATCTTCAGCTCCAGCGGATGGGATTAAGAAGAACACGACATGGCCTTTGGGACATAATAGGATTAACACCATCACCAATCAAATAATTAAAACACATAAAGCACACCTCAAAAATTACAAAATACTTGTAAACGAGGGGTGTCAAACTCAATTTCATTGAAGGCCCACCAGGGTTGTGTTCGACCTTTCGGAGGGGGGCATGGCCAGGGGGACGTGGCCAGCTCGATGTCACTCATGTCGGGGGCACCTATGGTGGCCCGAACATTCTGCCAGTGAAAATGGAGCTCCGTTTTCACTGGCAGAGGCACCACGGGCTGGTCCGCTGTTTCCAGGGCACCCCACGGGACAGATCTGGCCACAGGCCTTGAGTTGGACACCCCTGCTGTAAACTCACACTCATCGAGCTAATTTATCAGCTGTCCCAGAACTGCATGCTGTTGTTGCTTCTGCTCGTCAATAAACCCTTTTTCCAATCAGCCTCCATTTTATTTCCACTGTCTTTCTCCCGGCTTGGAACTGGACTTGATTTTTCTTTCTACAACGCATTCCCAGTCGAACGGGACAACTTGCCACAAGCCAACATGCTGCGGCCAACTCTCCACGGCCAACTCGCTGTGGGACAATTTAACAATTCTATTTAATTATTTTTTTAAAAAAACAACATTATTTTATTTTTTTGCAATTTATATTTCATTCTGTCCCTCTTTTCTGCATCCTTTCTTTCCACTATTTCTTTGATCTTAGTGTAACTCTTGTCTCGCAGAGAGTTGTCCTCCACCAAGTTGGCTGTGGAGAGTTGTCCTGCAGCGAATTGGTTGGGACAAGTTGGCTGTGGAGAGTTGTCCCGCAGCAAATTGGTTGGGACAAGTTGGCTGTGGAGAGTTGGCCATGGTGAATTGTCATAGATAGATCCTATTCCCAAAGCACCATTAGTCTTCAAAGATCTAACTCAAATGGATGAAGGAGATCATATGGAGATACCTTCTATTGCTGATCAGCTCTTGATCTACTGAAGATCCAGTTCAAGTAATAAAAATGCCACTTTGGGTCTTTTAGAGTCCAGAAACCTTTGAAAATATCCCAAAGGTGCTTTTTCAAAATGCAATCTTTCTTTCTTTCTTTCTTTCTTTCTTTCTTTCTTTCTTTCTTTCTTTCTTTCTTTCTTTCTTTCCTTTCTTTCTTTCTTTCTCTCTTTCTTTTCTTCCTTCCTTCCTTCCTTCCTTTCTTTCTTTTGAAGATGTTTCACTTCTCTTCCAGAAGCTTTTTCAATTCTCCAGAAGGAAAAAAAAAAAAACAAAGTCCAGTTGCCTTTTGAAAAAGCACCCTTGGGACAACCATGACCTGGATGACTGAAAATCTCCACATACTTTGAAAATGTCCACATTCCAGACTTTCCATTCCAAACTCTGGCTTAACTGTGGACCCAGTTTAGTGGTGCGTGAGATTTTCCAACAGCTCATTGTGAAAGGTAATCAGAGCAAAGAGGCTATTTTAAGTTGCAACTCAGTGCAAATCTGCAAAACATGGATGCAGATTAAATCCATTAGACCCCTGTCCTTGATCATTATTATTATAATTAATTTTGCTGTGCTTCTAATTGCTAGAGAATCCTAACGAGCTCGTTGGGAACATTTCTGGATGCTCTTTAAGGCCCGGAATGGTAGGTCAATGAGCTCATTAAAGTAGATTCTTTTACTCAGTAGAAAATAGGGAATCTATTCAAAAATCCATTGTGCTTAAAAGCAATGTTGTACAATCAGTTCACACAGTTACCTTGTTGTATTAAGGGTGAAATCAGAGAGATTTGAGATGTTTTGAACAAACAAGGAAACGTTTGTAGGAGAAGAGCAGGCAGATCCAGGGTGATGGTGGGGTTAAATGTGTCATCAGCTTAGAGTCCTTACATTGCCACAAACGATCCAAGTCCAGCTCCCCCTTAAATTCCTTTGATCCTTATCTGGTGCCAATTCAGATGTGAATGTTAGTTGACTAGATTCTTATGTATAGGGTTGAGCAATAAATCCTTCTGAATTGCAACTTAATGCTGGACATTAATCTCGTTTAACCTACCCTCCTATCTCTTCCTGCTCTTTTACATATTCCTAAGTATATGCATTGTTTTAAAAGGAGAATGCCTTAGATTTCACAATATTTTTCTTGTAGACTTATCTACAGCTCATTGTTTGAAAGTATCACAGTCCCAGTTTTTTCAGTACCTGTCTGTAATTAAATATAGATCCCATTATTCCTTTTCCGATATATTTTCGGCAAGTTTGGAAACAAAATAGTTAAGAAGGTTCCATTTCAAGGTTTGGCTGAGTTCCTTCCTCAGTCCTTAGGAGCTAAACAATCCCTCAAAAGCATCACACTTTTCCATGGCTCAAAAAACAAAAAACCTGTTCTGCAATTAACATGTGAGATCAGCAGCAATTAAAAAACGATGAAATAAAAAGGAATAGGCTGTTTAAATCAGTTGTGCAGCAATCTGGCCATAAGGGATGAGTTTGCTTTTCAGAAACAACTCAGTAACACCACACACAGATCGGAGCATGGTAAAAGAGAAGATGCTGCAAGGAAACCAAACGCAGATTTGTGGTTTAAATAATATTTATTCGGGGACAGTAGTAAATATAGGCAGTCCTCAATTGATGACCACAAATTGAGCCCCAAAATTTCCATTGCTACACAAGACAGCAGTTAATAACAATAGCACTTAAAATTATATATCACCCCACAGCAGTGGTGGGATTCAAATTTTTTTACTACCGGTTCTGTGGGCGTGGCTTGGTGGGCGTGGCGGGAGAAGGATACTGCAAAATCCCCATTCCCTCCACACCCCACTAACCTGCTTTTCAGCTCCGTTCTCCTGTGCAGGGCAACAAAAGAACACCCAGCCGATCAGCTGGGACTCCGGAGGCAGATAATAGATGGGGGTGGGGCCAGTCAAGAGGTGGGATTTGCCGGTTCTCCAAACTACTCAAAATTTCCGCTACCGGTTCTCCAGAACCAGTTAAAACCTGCTGGATACCATCTTTGCCCCATAGCGTTTACAGCACTCTCTGAGCGATTTACAAATGTCAGCATATTGCCTCCAATATTCTATTCTATTCTATTCTATTCTATTCTATTCTACTCTATTCTATTCTATTCTATTCTATTGCATTGCATTGCATTGCATTGCATTGCATTGCATTGCATTGCATTGCATTGCATTCTATTCTATTCTATTCTATTCTATTCTATTCTATTCTATTCTATTCTATTCTATTCTATTCTATTCTACCATGTTCCCCATTACATTCCAAGCCCCAAAGGGCCTGGTGGTTTACAGAACAAAATATTATCAATGCTATTCTATCTACAACAGGTTTAAGCAGAGCAATACAAGTATAAGTTAAAGGATGTCCCACTTTCCAAGCAAGGATACATTTACTTCACACAAGATTGTCCTCAGAAAAATTCCAAGCTGGTCGTTGCCTAACTCCAACTAAAAGTAAAAGCTGCAGGGGGTTACCTGTCAATTTAAAGAGTAATATCCCTATCGCAGCATCAAGGTTTCAGCTGAGAATAATAGTATTCATGCAGCTCAGTTAAAGCTACCATAACTGAACTGTAAAAGAACCAGGTGACCACTAGATGGCCACAGAGAGATTTTTAAAAATGGTAATGCTTTTCCGCCACCTAAGGGTTGTTCAGAATATTACCGGTCAGGTAGGTCTAAAATCTACTTTGTTTTTATGACAATCCTATCTAAAAACATTAGAGAATTCCCAGAAGCCTGGCACTCTGACAAATTGGCTATCAAAAGACACAAAGACACTATCAACATCCACGTACTGTGAAAAAGACACAATCAACAAGCCAAAAAGGAAACGAAAAGACCAAATATCTTCCCACCACCAATCAACACCCAGATGAGCATAGATTAACACCAAGATTAACATCAGACCAACAATCAAGAAGTAAACAGTATCCCAATCAAGGAATTGCCAAGCAAGACAACAATACAGCCCCACCAAAGAAACTCCAAGACCACTCCCACCAACACTGACAGGGCAAGCCACCAGAATATAAACTGAGAGAAAACCCCACTCCCTACTAACACTCATCATGTTACCTAGTTCGGTAATGAAATGTCTGCAAAAAAGCAACCAAGGTCAGAGAACAACAAGGAACCCTCAAAAACCACTTGATTGGATGTGCAGAATGGATTCTAGTTCACAGTCAGTTACACAGGCATTTAAAACAAGGATTGGCCACCCAAATGTGAAACTCAGCTACATATCTGGAGCTCTCTGTGTAACCAAGCCACAACTCGACAGCCCGGTAAGATTTTCACCAGCACAATTTGGATCTGATTTTTGATCAAACAAACCCTAAAGGAGGTGACACTTAGGGAAGAAAAAACTGAAAGTACACATGTAAACTGGATGAAACCAGGCTTAGTAGCAGGAATTGTGAAAGAGACCTTGGAGTCTTAGTGTACAATCAATTAAATATCAGCCAACAGTGTGCGGCAACAGCCAAAAAAGCCAATGTAAACCTAAATTGCATTAACAGAAGGATACAATCAAGATCAAGTGAGGTACTAATACCACTCTATAAAGCCTTAGTAAGACCACACTTAGAATACTGCATCTGGTTTGTTCATCACACTATAAAAAGATGTTGAGACTCTAGAAAGAATGCAGAGAAGAGCAACCAGGATGAATAGGGGACTGCAGACATGTGAAGAACGGTTACAGGAACTGGGCCTGGCTAGTCTAGTGAAGAGAAGGACCAGGGGAGACATGAGAGCAGCCTTCCAATATTTGAGGGGCTGCCACAGAGAGGAAGGGTCAAGCTATTTTCCAAAGCACCTGAAGGCCAGACAAGGAATCATGGATGGAAACGGATCAAGGAGAAATTCAATCTGGAAATAAGGAGGAATTTTCTGACAGTGAGAACCATCAACCCATGGAGAAGAAGTTGCCTTCAGAAGTTCATCACCGGAGGCTTTCAAGAAGAGATTGGACTGCCATCGGTCAGAAATGGTGTAGGGTCTCCTGCTTGGGCAGGGGTTTGGACTAGTTGACCTATAACCGTGATGGTACACATGCTGGAAGTAGCACGCAGAGCCATTTCTGCCGGCACGCGAGAGGTTACCCGGAAGAGCCCCAGTGCACATGCATGCGCCCGACAGCTGATTGTTGGATATCCGGCATGCATGCGCAGGGTGTGGGGATGCGCGGGAGACGCTCACAGCAGAGGTGGTATTCAGCAGGTTCTGACCAGTTCTGAAGAACCGGTAGCGGAAATTTTGAATAGTTCAGAGAACTGGCAAATACCACCTCTGACTGGAGATTTTACAGTATCGTTCCCCTGCCACACCCACCAAGCCACGCCCACAGAACTGTAGTAAAAAAATTTGAATCCCACCACTGGCACACACATGTGCAGAGTTGCACGGTGCACAGGGGGCTTTACACTTAAAGAAACCGCAGTGTTCATTTAACACAGATTTATAATCCAATCTAAAAGTGCACTCAGGAATGGCTCAGAAAAAGACAAGTTTGAACACTTTATTATTAGTACAAGGAGATATCAAAATGGAAGTGCCAATTTGAGTTAAAGTGCATCTACCAAACTAATTCAACTTCTGTTGTTCCTTTATTTGCAGTATGGAAATCCAAGAAAGCATTATGAGATTATTTATTTGGTATTGAACAGAAAGCAACAAAAAGAAAGTTTATATTTATCTATATATCTATTTACAAAGTAGATTTATCCAGATTTTTTTGGGGGGGAAACCCCATTCATGTTTGCCAAAGATCAAAAATCTCATTCTGCAATTCGTAGAAACAATTGAAAAAATAATTTGTTCCTTTTCGGTCAACCCCCTATGATATTTTCTTAAAACAGTACAGAAATCGTTTTTTAAAAAAATCTCTTCCTAAAAGGAAAATAAGATGAGTTCATTGTACCATAAGTAGTGATCTATCTTTCAAATAACATTCAGAAGAACAGAATTGAAGCAGCTGGAATCAAAACTCAAACAGAATCTAATGCTGGATAAAGAAACAAAAATTAAGTCAATTCATTATCAAGTAGATCATTTGGAATTAAATTAATCTTAGAAGAAGATGAATTTTCTTAAGCATAAGTATTTTGAGAAAAATAATGAGCCACACAAATTGTTGGCCTATCAACTACGTATTTATTTTTTTAAAAATTAAACCACCCAATATTCAAAGTTTTCTGAGTAGTTCACAATAAACACATTAAAATGCCAAAAAAAATTAGAACTATCACTTCAGATTGCAACAGAAAGAATTATATTTCAGCTTCAGGAGAGATGATAAATCAGTTTGTTAAATACTATTCTCAACTGTATGGAAAACAGATGCCAAGTTTGTAAAAGATTATAGAGTATTTGGATACAACACTAGATTATGAAATTTACAGATCACCAAAAGGAATTGCTTAACAAGCCAATTACTGAAGATGAAATGAAGGAAACAAAATTGCATAGATTCCCAGAACCAATATTTGGCACAACACTGTAAGATTTTCAAAGAAATTTCCATGGGACTATTAATTCAGATAATGAATAATATACGATGATGGCAAATAGTTCCTTCTTAGTGGCCCAATGCTTTCAAAATTTGGCTTTACAAGGAAAATAATCCTATCTATTCAGAATCTTATAAGCCTATTGTTTTATTGAATATATAGGAAACCACAGATCGTCCTCGATTTACAACCACAATTGAGTCCAACATTTTCTGTGGCTAAGTTAGACAGTTTTTACGTGAGTTTTGCCCCATTTTACAGCTTTTCTTGCCACATTTGTTAAGTGAATCACTCTTATTGCCTAATTAGTAACAATTAGTAACATTCAGATTCGTTTAACGAATCTGAATTCCCCATTTGTCAATAAGTTGCAAGAGGGGATTGAACGACCGAGAACAATTAATCAGTGGAACAAGTTGTCTGCAGAAGTTGTGGGTGCTTCAACACCGGAGGTTTCTAAGAAGAAATTGGACAATCATTTGTCTGAAAAGGCAGTGATGGGCGAACCTTTTTGTTGTGCTGTGCCAAAAGCATGCGTGTGCTGACACACCCACAATGCAATGCACCCCAACCCCCTGCGCATGTGCATGCAACACCCCCGCCCCACCCCCTTACCTGCATTGCGCATGCACGCACCTCCCTGCTGATTTCCAGCCTGTTTGAGGCTGTTTTCGCCCTCCCAGAGGCTCGAGGGAAGCCTCTACAGCCTTGGCAGGTCAAAAAACAGGCCTTCCGGAAATACCGCTAGTGCCAAAACGGGCCCGTTTTCAGCCTCCCAAGGCTCCAGAGGCTTCCTCCAAGCCTCTGGGAATCACACACATGCACAGTGCAGGTAAGTTTGGCTGGGGCTTGCGTGCCCGCACAAATGGCTCTGCGTGCCACCTGTGACACACGTGCCATAGGTTCGCCATCACGGGTATAGGGTTTCCTGGTTGAGCAGAAGGTTGGACTAGAAGACCTCTCAGGTCCCTTCCAACGCTGTCATTCCGTTTCAAAAGAACTGTAGAAATGCTATGATACAAATAGAAGTGCTCAGTATAAGAGATCACATAATTATAAATAGCTTATCAAAACTGTGGGATAAATGCAAAAGAAAAATAAGCCCAAGTTTCAACGTCTCTTGCTCAAAACATTATTTTCGTGAAAGGTAACATGGTAAAAGATTGATTGGCAGGGGTAATGATTCCTATAGACTGCAAGATTTAACACTTAATCAAACCAAGATTAAATCTTTGGAGACTCCCTGCTAGGAATGGCCCGAAACACCTCATTACTTTCAATATCTTCAAATAGGTAGTTCGAAAGGAGCTAAAAAAGTAAGATGGCAAATGGAGAGGTTTTATCATATTTTAAAACCTTATAAAACAAAACTCAGAACATCTGCTAGGGCTGCTACCTAATTGCTATTAAAATCCAACTCAAAAACTGAAGAAGAAAAGGGCTGGAGGATTAAAGGAATGCAGAATCGAAATAGGACAAATTAATGCATAAGTATTAACGCTATCAATGAAAGATAAATACTAATCCTCCACAAGGTGATGCGAAGGTCTTGCCAGTGTTGACTATCCTACAATATTATGCATATGATTAAGAATCATGGCTATCATTTATGAATAACAGCACCCATGGTTCAGCAGTCTCTAAACTTGGAGACTTTAAGACCTGCGGACTTCAACTCCCAGAATTCACGCAGTTGAAGTCCAAAAGTCCTAAATGTGTGAAGTTTGGGGACCCCCTGCTCTAGCAAATTCACAGTACCTTAAGCGTGTTGTACAAATCCAGCCATCTTAGCAGATGTGTGAATCCAGGATAAATAAATTCAACAGTAATCCTCCCACAAGCCCCGTTGCAAGAAAACAAAGCAGGGAAGGTGGGAAATTTGAGGCCATGCGGACCTATGGAAGTTTGTGCATAAAATCCCAAATCCAAGTCAGTGTTTTCTAATCGTGGCATCCAAGCCAAGAGTTCGATCCATCAATCAGAATGGAACTTGAAGGTTTTCTAGTCCAACCACCTGCTCGAGCAGCAAAACCTATACCATTTTAGACAAGTGGCTGTCCAGTCTCTTCTTAAAAACATCCAGTGATGAAGCATCCACAACTTCTGAACACAAGCGGTTCCACTGGTTGATTGTCCTCGCTATTATGAAGTTTCTCTTTAGTTCCACGGTGCTTCTATGCACTTTTTCCAAACTGTCCTATGACTGACTCACACCTCTACAAACGCACGGCTACCTTGTTGCAAGACAAAATATCTCTGTCATAAAATTCTGGGATGCATCTGCTCCTCTTAATGGACATCTTAATCAAAGCCCTAAATTCTTTATACCCTTTTGGGTTAATTTTATCACTGTTGATTCATCACTCAACTGTGGTAGCTAAAAAGTATGTGCTTCGCTCATTTCCCCATTCACATGTAATAAAGGTAAAGGTTCCCCTCGCACATATGTGCTAGTCGTTTCCGGCTCTAGGGGGCGGTGCTCATCTTTGTTACAAAGCTGAAGGGGCAGCGCTGTCCGAAGGCATCTCCGTGATCATGTGACCGGCATGACTGAACACCAAAGGCGCATGGAGCGCTGTTACCTTCCCGCCAAAGTGGTCCCTATTTTTCTACTTGCATTTTTTTACATGCTTTCGAACTGCCAGGTTGGCAGAAGCCGGGACCAGTAACGGGAGCTCACTCCATTACACAGTGCTAGGGATTCGAACTGCCGAACTGCTGACCTTTCCAATCAACGAGCTCAGAGTCTTATCCAATGAGCCACTGCGTCCCCTGTAATACACACTATTATTTCCAGGAAGCACAGAAACATTTTTTTTTTCTGTTTACATTATTATTTTCCAGGTTTCCCGTTTTTCTCTCCTCCTCCACCTCATTTTTTTAGGATAAGGGTAACTCATTCTTGTTACACAGGGAGTCCTCAACTTACGACCACAATTGAGCCCGAAATTGATGTTGCTAAATGAGAAATTGGTTAAGTGAATTTTGCTCCATTTTACGACCTCACTTGCCGTAATTGTTAAGTGAATCACATCAGTTATAAAGTTAGTGACCCGGTTGTTAAGTGAATCTGGCTTCCCCACACATTGACTTTGCTTGTAATACAGTCAGTCACAAAAGGGGATCACAAGATCTTGGGACAATACAACCGTCATAAATATGAAACTGTTGCCAAGCATCCAAATTTGGATCACATGGGGATGCTGCAATGGTCGTTAAGTGTGAAAAACGGTCAAAAGTGCCTTTGTAACTTCGAATGGTCACTAAATGAACTGTTGTAAGTCGAGGACTACCTGTATTCTGCCCTTAGTACTATTATATGTATTTATACTTTTCTTTTGCTAATTAGGTTAACGTAACCTTTTTAAAATTAAAATGAGGAAGCCAGAATGGGTCTTCCTGAGACAATAACCCTCTGAGCGCATGGACATTTTTGTCACTTTCAATTGACATGGTTTTCTCACCTCCAACTCCCTACAAATTGGCGAAAAGATGAAAAACATTTTGAGGGAGATACCCCTGGGGACAGAGTGACTGTACCCAGCAATTTCTGGAAAGAGATAATAGTTTAACGCCGCATGAATATTTCCTTTGAAGTGAGTCCTTTAAATGACTTCTAAGTAAATAAGTATAATACCGGGTGTATTAGGTCTGCAACGTTGGATTGGAATGTACAACTGTTTTCACTGTGTTTATTTATTTATATGTAACCCACGTTTATTATTTTTACAAATAACTCAAGGTGGCAAACCTATCCAATGCTCCTTTGACTTATTTTCCCCAGAGCAACAACTCTGTGAGGTAAGCTGGACTGAGAGAAAGTCACTCAAGCTGGCTTTCATGGCTAAGGCGGGACTAGAACTCACAGCCTCCTGGTGATTGACTCAAAGTCACATAGCTGGCTTTCATGGCTAAGGTGGGACTAGAACTCTCAGTCTCCTGGTGATTGGCCCAAAGTCACTCAGCTGGCTTTCATGGCTCAGGTGGGACTAGAATTCACTGTCTCCTGGTGACTGGCCCAAAGTCACTCAGCTGGCTTTCCTGCCTAAGGTGGGACAAGAATTCACGGTTCTAGTCTGGTGCTTAACCACTAGACCAAATTGGTCCCAAACCATGTAAGATTTTAGATTTATAACCAGTACCTTGAAACACAAGAAGAAACATCAGCCTACGTAGCCCTTATTATACAAGGATAACATGGCAGTAATGTTTCTGCCCATTGACATACTGTATGAGCAACCACAATTAACTTATTTACTTCCCACCGTTATTATCTTTATACACAACTCAAGGTAGTAAATGCATCCAATACTCTTCCTTCTTTCTCCTACTTTCCCCACAACAACAACTCTGTGAGGTGAGTTGGGCTGAGAGAGAGTGACCAGCTCAAAGTCACTCAGTTGGCTTTCATGTCTAAGGCAGGACTAGAACTCTCTGTCTCCTGGTTATTGGCCCAAGGTCATTCAGCTGGCTTTCATGCCTAAAGCGGGACTAGAACTCAGGGTCTTCGGGTGATTGGCCCAAAGTCACCAAAATGGTTTTCAAGTCTAGAATTCTAGTTTTCTGGTTTGGTGCCTCAACCGCTAAGCCAAACTGGTTCTATTAGCTCCAACATGACCAACAGTCAAGGATTATGGCCATTATCCTCTCAATGTTGTTGGGCACCAATTAAGCATTCCCGGCACAACTTCAGAGGTCTTACCTTTAGATCAATCTTGATGCGGAAGAGTATGTTCTGAAAGTGGTACCCATCGCTGACTTGCAGAACCGCCCTGTCTTCCATCCTGTTAGACCCATCATGAATATAACGCACGAATCCTCCTGAAAGTTCACCAAGGCTGAACACATGCAGGGTCAAAGGGCCATTTCCTGAAAGCTTGACCAATTGTCCATGTTTTGGAGGATCTAAAATGGTCACCGTCACGTCTTGAGGATTATCTCTATCCTGCACATCAAGCAGGTGGTTGGTAATGGTTCCAGTATCTCCTTTGCTAATGGAGAGGACTTCATTCTTGAGGACATAAGGAGGCTGAAATAGAATAACAACCACAACAACAACAAAATCAACTCCTGAGTTGCTGGTACAAGTTGTCCTCAACTTACAACTGGTCACTTAGTGACTGTTCACAGTTACGACGGACCCAACCCCCCCCCCCCAAAAAAATATTTAAGCTGTATTCAAAGTTCCACTGGACCACCGCCCTCCTTCATGGTGTAGATGATTGCATTTGGGGCACTTGGCAAACAGATGGCATGTATTGTGATTTGCAATCAAGTGACTGTGATTTTTTGTTACAAACCAGTTTCCAGTGAAAAATGGAAAAAAACTTGCAGCGTCCACTTAACAACTGTGGCTTTAGTTTAATGACCACCACTTTTGCTTAATGAGTGCCACGTTAACTTAAGAACCACCACAAAAAATGTTGTAAACTTAGGTGGATCACGTGGCTGACTCAACTTACAACCATTATGATATACAATGGAAATTCTGGGATCTATTATGGTCGTAAATCAAGGAACGCCTGTAGTACAATGTATCTTCTCTGCTTTAGAATACAGAGTTTTAATTTTTTTTAAACAAATTTTATTAATTTTCAAAGACAATACACAAACAAACAAAACATAAAACATAAAAACATAAAACATCTTTCCTGAAAGCTGCTTGATCCCGGGTTACATCTCTTCATACAGACACACATTTAAATTCATGTTCATTTTATATACCATTCCATAACTTATTACCATTTTACGTTTTCTATGTAGCTTCTCCCCTCTTTTGAACTTTCTTAGTTTTATTTTATTTATCTCATCTCAGTTCAGATCATTATGCTTATTATTCTTTGTCTGTTCTGTTTCCAGCTATCTATTTATCTTTTCTCTTTAAACAAAATTTCTCCTGTACACTAATTGAAGTATGACGGCTTTATCTCTTTCCCCTAGATTTATAACACTTAGTATAGTACATAGCTTCCATTGGGATTCTGTTTAGTACATTCTAAAGTTACACATTGTATTTTAAAGAAAGAAAAAATTGTAAATATGTAATATAATTAAAACAACAATCCATACCAATTCAAATCTATCATTAATATTAATATTCATTTGAATCTTAAACATTTTACACATTACTTTTCGATTGAATATCATACTTTTATGGGAACACTTATAAGCTTTCCATAGTTATTTCCCCCCCACTTCACATTACTTGTATTTTAAATCATTGTATCATTAAAATGTTCCCATTTCTTCCTACTTCAATTCTCTCATTTATTTCACTGACTTCCTTTTATTCACAAAAATTTCACTAAATTACACTGAATATTTTATCCCATTTTTTGATCACATGTTGTTTCCAATTTTCTAACATTATTTCTAAGTACAAATATAACAATACAATCTTATGTACCTTTGCAGAATCCCTTTTTGAATTAAATTTTTACCCATTATCTCTAAATGAATCTTGTTTCTTTACATCTTGCTCCACACCACTGAAGCTTATCATCCCTTCCTTCCTCCCTTGCTTCTTCTTCTCCCTGCCCTTTTTACCCCCTTGTCTCTCCACCTTCCTTTTCCTCTTAAGTTTTAAAAAAAAATTAAGTTGCTCTAGCAATGACTGTGGTGACGCAGTGGTTAGAGTGCAGTACTGCAGGCTAATTCTGCTGACTGCCGGCTGCCTGCAATTTGGCTTTTAAAATCTCACCAGGCTTAAGGTTGACTCAGCCTTCCCTCCTTCCGAGGTGGATAAAATGAGGAGTCAGATTGTTGGGGGCAAAAGGCTGACTCCGTAAACCACTTAGAGAGGGCTGTAAAACACTGTGAAGCGGTATATAAGTCTACGTGCTATTGCTATTGCTACTTGGGCACAATGATACAAATTTTCTTGAGAGCAGTACAGAAGTTATTTGTTTTCGGGAATGTTTTTCAATTCTGCACATTCCCCTAAGGGGTGGGCAAACTACGGCCCGAGGGCCACATCCGGCCCGTTGGTCTGTCCAATCCGGCCCGTCCCTGAAAAAAAATCACTGGGCGTGGCGTATTGCCCTGTGCCGCGTGGCCCCAAAGCTGCAAAACAGTGCGGAGCGCTCTCGGGTAGGAAAGAAAAGAACTTTGCAAGGCCTCGGCTGGGAGTTCGAAATCACCTTCGAGTGCGACCTCTCCGAAGGTGAGTCCCCGCCCGATCCCCTTTTTTTCCAGGGCTTCCAGGCTTAAACTTTGCAAAGGCAAAGTTTGCAGGCTGGAGTGTCTTCCCGCCGAGGAGCGGGAAGGGTTCCGCCAGCGGGCGGGCGAGCTGCTTAAACTTTGCTCGGGCGGTACTTTAAAAAGCCTGCTCCCAGCACCCGAGCAACTTCCCAGCAACTTTCGGCTTTCTTTTTCCTCGCGGCGCCGTGCCTGGCCCCGAGCCGCGCGGCGGAGGAAGCCCGGTGGGCGGGCTGGCGGGCTGCTTGGAGGAGGCTCTGGGCTTCCCCTCCGCCAGGCGCGAGTGCCTGCGAGTTAAAAGGAAGCCGAAAGTTGCTGGGAAGTTGCTTGGGTTTCGGAGGCTTCAGGCTTAAACTTTGCAAAGGCAAAGTTTGCAGGTTGGAGCGTCTTCCCGCCAAGGAGCGGAAGGGTTCCGCCAGCGGGGCGGGCGGGCTGCTTAAACTTTGCTCGGGCGGCACTTTAAAGCCTGCTCCCAGCACCGAGCAACTTCCCAGCAACTTTCGGCTTCCTTTTAACTTGCGGGCGCTCGCGCCTGGCCCCGAGCTTGCGGCGGAGGAAGCCCGGCGGGCGGGCGGGCTGCTTGGAGGAGCGACCGGCGGTGCTCCAGCAGCAGCAACAGGCAGTTGCCGGGCTCCGCTCAGGTGTCCGGCTGGGGCTGTCAGGAGTTGCTACCGCCGGCGCAGCTCTGCACGGCTCCAGTCCGCGTTGCCTTGGGAAGGAAAAGGCAAAACCAGGAGCCGCTGAGCCTGAGCCTCCGGTGCTGCTGCTCCGTTGCAAAGCACCGCTGCGGCTCTTCCTTTTTGCCTTTCCCTTCCCGAGGCAGCAGCGGGACTGGCCGCAGCGGAACCGCGCCGGCAGTAGCAACTCCTGACTCAGGGGGCCTCCGAGGGAAGGAAAAGGAGAAGAGGGGGGGAAGGGGGAGATTCCCAAAAATCTTGTGCTGACCCGGCCCGTCTGTCAAATTTTAAGTCAATGCGGCCCCGAGCCAAAAAGTTTGCCCACCCCTGCCCTAAATGATTCATCAAATCCCAGTTGTGCAGATACGACTTCCTCAGCTTCGCAAACTAGAACACCCATTTGTGCGCCTGTGGTTGGCACACATTCTTACAAACACACATGCGTTTTCCGAGAGTGGGACTCTTTCAAATTATAAACCAGGTCTACTGAGAAGACAAGAAGCAATGGGTGGAAACTAACCAAGGAGAGAACCAACTTAGAACTATGGAGAAATTTCCTGACAGTGAGAAGAATTAATCAGTGGAACAACTTGCCTCCAGAAGTTGTGGGTGGAACACTGGAAGTTTTTAAAAAGAGATTGGACAACGATTTTCTGAAATAATATAGGATCTCCTGCTTGAGTAGCGTGTTTGACTAAAAGGTCTACCCACACCCGATTCTCCACGAAGTATGGTAGTCAGATTTACATCAGTGGGTGGTGATCTCTTTCAGTTTCTCTCCTCCCGACCCAAGAAAAATTCACAATAATCTGGAATGAACCCTTCAAATGATATGTCACTAGCAACGTTTTAAGAGGTTCCAGCATTCCAGTTTGAGAATTTTGAGGTTTTTTTTTTTCTGGCTTCTGCTAAACCTGATTTTTTTTTTAAAAAAAAAAAAAACAACTTAAATAAGGCTCGAGGAACTAAATGTGTTTAAATCTAAGAGCTAGCAAATGACCTCATTCGGTGAAATGAACAAGTGTTTCTCCCCACAGGTTTTTCAAAAAGAATGAGTCAGCTTCTTCAGATAGACACTCAGGTCTCACTGTACAAATATGAATCTTCCTTCAAGCTCTCCAGAGTTTTAAAGACAATGTGTGAGCAGATTATGGAGACATGGTGGTCAAGTTAGCATTTGGGAGATAAAAATGCCCCAATGAGGCATCTAAACCCAAGAAGATGAATTCATCCAGGTTAAACTAGGGAAGTTGTCTAGATCACGGGTCTCCAACCTTGGCAACTTCAAGACTTGTGGACTTCAATTCCCAGAATTCCTCAGTCAGCTTTGCTGGCTGAGGAATTCTGGGAGTTGAAGTCCACAGGTCTTAAAGTTGCCTAGGTTGGAGACCCCTGGTCTAAATGGATTGGTTTGTCTACTCTGTGGAGATTTTCAATCATCCAGGTTATGGTTGTCCCAAAGGTGCTTTTTTCAAGAGGCAACTGACTTTCTGGTTTTTCTTTGAAGACATTTCACTTCTTCATCCAAAAAGCTTCTTCAGATCTGACTGGATGGTGGGGAACGGAAGGACTTATATTCAAGGGACTCTGAGGACACAGACAAACCTCCAAGTGGCCTCAACAATTCTCTAAAAGAATGCAAAAAAATAAAAAAAAACCTTTAGGGTAAACACCCTTCGAATGGTGCGGGAGTATGAACGGATTTCTAGAAAAATTGCAGGCTGCAGGAACCATGAGTGTTTCAGTTTGAGATGCGGAAAACATAGATTCGTCACCAGCAGCAGAAAACATCCTGCAGAAAGCACAGCTCTACAACAGTCCTATCAACAGTTCCAAGAAGGCTCCACACCCATTTGCACCACTCAGGTGACCCTGAGAACACGGATAAACCTCCAAATGGCCTCAATGACTCTCCAAAAGGATGCAAATGACCAACTGTCTGCAAGGAGTATAAATCCTTCCATCCCCCAGCATCCAGTCAGAGCTGAAGAAGCTTCTTGGATGAAAAGCGAAACGCCTTTAAAGAAAACACAGAAAGCATTCTTGAAAAAGCATTTTTGGGATGGACTGGTTTGGCTCACAAAAACTGGCTGTTATTTTTGTTTTTAAGATGGGCCTAGAGAACCTCCCTGCCTGGCCTTTAGTGGGGCATGGCAAGTTTAGAAAGCAGAGGCATTGGGCACTGCCAATCCAGAAGCTTCAGGGACTAAGGTGAGGGTGTTATCTCCTCCACCAGAACAAAGCAAGAGAAGGTGTGATGTTTCCCCAAATATAGTGTGTGGACAACCATTTGTCTGGAATGGTATAGGGCAGTGATGGCTAACCTTTTTGGGCTCCTGTGCCCACAATTGTGGGCACGCTTCTGCGCTTGCGCTTGTGTGCCAGCACCCAGAAGGCAATGCATGCACCTCCCCAATCACCCCCTGCCCCCTTACCTGCACTGCGCCTCCCAGCTGATTTTTCGGCCCGCTTGAGGCCTTTTTTAGCCTCCCAGAGGCTTGAGGAAAGCTTCTGCAGGCTTTGCAGGCCGAAAAATGGGCCTGTTTCGTCACTTCCGGAAATACAGGAAGTGACAAAATGGGCCTATTTTTCAGCCTGCAAAGGCTTTCCTCAAGCCTCTGGGAGGCCGAAAAGGGCCTCAAAAAGGCCAAAAATCAGCTGTGAGGTGCGCGCATGTGCAGTGAGGTAAGTTTGCCTGCGGCTCGCGTGCTGGCACAAATGGCTCTGCATGCCACCTGTGGCATGCGTGCCATAGGTTCGCCATCACGGGTATAGGGTCTCCTGCTTGAGCAGGGGGTTGGACTAGAAGACCTCTAAGGTCCCTTCCAACTCTGTTATTCTTGTCCTTACTAAATAATAACACCCACTTGATTTGGTTTTGATTTACTACGTATAGTGAACTTTACACTGCCCTTTGTAAGCTGTGGCTTATGGCTTAGTAAGATGTCCCAATCCTGTCATTCGTAGTTTCTAAAAAAGAGAACAGCAGCTCAGGCCCTCATGACCTAATCAGAGTTGCGGTGCAGTGTGTTCTGGAGGGGCTGACCTTGAAGAGGATCCAGAAAGTGTCATTGGTGCAAAATACAGATTGGCATATGACATTACCAACCACAAATTACACCTGTGCCCAGAGCTTCACAGTGATGGCTACATTAGATTGCAGCTAATTCCAGAAGGGATTTGACGTCCTGGTTTTGACTGTAAAGCTCTATGTGACTTGATGCCCATATACAGGTAATCATCAACTAACAGACACATATGTAAGTCTGCAAAACTATGGATTTTTTAAATGCTTTTTTTTTTGTCTTTAAATATATGCCAGTATGGGACATCAATCAAACAAGTAAGAAATCCATATATTTCCATCTCAGCGTTACTGGACTCTCGCACACAAGCAGAGAAATATTGCCAATATACTGTACAGTTCTCCCCACTCTCACCCCGCCCAGCCCGTTCAAAAATATAACCACCCATCCTCTAACTTACCTGGGTTGAAAAAGCTCGGACGGTGAACATTACTGGCTCCGATGTGGACTCTTGATAGCTGAGCGTCAGGAAAAACAAGCCATCCCTAGAGGAAGCCCCGATACGTTATTATATATTGATATAAATGTAATCAATTACTATGTAGATAGGTACACATTTTCATTCATCCAGAAGAGCGGCAGCTGTATATTTTTCAGGGCTTTCAAGCTTGGCCAAATGAACCGGTTCGCTCACAGCTGATCCTCAGAGCTACCGGTTCGCCCGAACCAGCAGAATCCCACCCCTGTATACACGTGATAGACTTGTGCACACTCTGACAGAAGGTATTACACTCTGTGGAGGCATCTTCTCCCATTCCCCTCATATTCTCCTCATACAAAAGAGGTAAAGAACCATCAAATCACCTGGATTTCATTTTGTCGTGGACAAAGAAAACGCGCTGTTCCTTCGCGTCTTCCCAGGTGAAATAGTCCTGTTCTTTTTCTTTCCCTTCAGCCAGGACTACCAGCCTGCCGTTGGTGGGAAGGGCTGCCGTGCGAAAGAGGAGGCCTTCTCCATAGCTCTCTAGGTTTTCTACTTCCAGCAAGGAACCATCTAGTAGTTTCAGCCCACCAATTCCTACCAAGAGGAGGCTCTTGGCCTTGAACCCAGGAGCAGGCCCAGAAGCTGAAACAAAAGAAAGAAAATTCATCAAAATTCACTCTTTTATTAATTGTTCTTGCACAACGCTCCTTTCGTAACATATAAAGACACTGAACTTCATGCACCAGTGTGCAAAATCCATCAGAAGAAATTGATGGTTAACAGGAGTCCTGGAACGAATAAAATAGAATAGAATATTAACAGAATATAATATTAGAATAGAATAGAATATAAATAGAATATGAATATGAGTAGAATAGAATATAAATAGAATATGAATAGAATAGAATAGAATATGAATAGAATATGAATATGAATAGAATAGAATACGAATAGAATAGAATACGAATAGAATATGAATAGAATAGAATAGACTATTAATAGAATAGAATATGAATAGAATAGAATATAGAATAGGATAGAATAGAATATAGGATAGAATAGAATAGAATAGAATAGAATAGAATAGAATAGAATGAGAATAGAATAGAATAGAATAGAATAGAATAGAATAGAATAGAATAGAATAGAATAGAAATAACAGAGTTGGAAGGGACCTTGGAGGTTTTCTAGTCCAACCCCCTGCTGAGGCAGGAAACCCTATATCATTTCAGACAAATGACTGTCCAATCACTTCTTTAAAACCTGCAGTGTTGGAGAATTCACAACTTCTGGGTGCAAATTGTTCCATTGATTAAATGTTCTGTCAGGAAATTTCTTCTTGGTTGCTTCTCTCCTTATTTTTTTAAACTTTTAACCCTTACTTTTTTGTAATTTTGTATTATAAATACTCCTTGACTTACAACCATTCATTTACCAACTGTTTGTAGTTACAACGGAAACTGGCTTTCCCCTTGACTTTGTTTATCAGAAGGTCACAAAAGGTGATCCCATGATCCTGGGATACTGCAATCGTCATAAATATGAGACAACTGCCATGGAGATGCTGCAAGGGTCATAAATATGAAAAACAGACACATTTTCCAGTGCCGTTATAACTTTGAATGGTCACTAAATGAACTGTTGTAAGTCGAGGACTACCTGTAGGTGAAAAAGAGGATATCCAGAATCTCAAGAAGAAATTACTAGCAATTTAAAAATAGCCAGGATGCTTCAGAGAGAAATGAGGAAAAAATATAGAGAGAGGCATAATAAAACCAATGTTAGTGAAGATCGTCCTTTATTAGATCGATATTGTACTCTAAAGGTATATTCTGTTTAAAATGCTTTATGGTCTTAAATTCTCAGAGCTGTAGTTTGCAAGGCGGCAGAAAATTTCCTCTAAAATTTGTCCCCAGTGTGACACACGTAGAAAACATAACGCCAAGTTTCTTCGAACTGATAATACCCAATCTAATAAATCATCATGTGGTTGGGGGCACTTCAGCAAATGTTAGTGCGTGCACCCAGTCACCATGGATTACAAATCATGGTTCATCTCTTAGTGTACTGCATGTATTCAAGCTTGAGGATTTATTCCAGGGGTCTCCAAACTTGGCCGTTTTCAGGATCGTGGACTTCAACTCCCAGAATTCCCCCAGCTAGCCATGCTGGCTAGGGAATTCTGGGAGTTGAAGTCCACAAGTCTTAAAGTGACAAAGTTTGGAGAGGGTTGATTCAACAAACCATGGTTGAGACAAACTGTAGTTCAGTATGTCTGTGGAGATTCTCAGTCATCCAGGTCATGATTGTCCTAAAGGTGCTTTTTTTCAGGAGCCAACTGGACTTTCTGTTTTTTTCTTTTGAAGACGTTTCATTTCTCACCCACCACTATGACTATTATTAAGTGTTGTACCTGATGATTCTCGACTCTTGACGAATGTATCTTTTCTTTTATGTACACTGAAAGCATTTGCACCAAGACAAATTCCTTGTGTGTCCAATCACACTTGGCCAATAAAGAATTCTATTCTATTCTATTCTATTCTATTCTATTCTATTCTATTCTATTCTATTCTATTCTATTCTAATCTATTCTAATCTAATCTAATCTAATCTAACCGAACCGAACCTAATCTATAAGTTTCTTCAGCTCTGTAGTTCAGTGTGTAGCATGAACCAGTTTCCAACCTTGTGAAATCATTGTTTTTTATTGTTTTAAAACATGAGAAACTAGAGTTGAAGCTGATGATCTTATAAAGGGTGGAGGGGAAACTCACATTTGCACTGCCGATTTCGGGGGTCTTTGTAGACGCCACGCCCACAGTCAGCCACACAAAGGCCTTTCTGAAGAAATGTAGTGGAATTACAAACTCGGCACCTGGTGGAATCGTCACACTCCAAGCATCCCTCGGGGCAAGCTAGCATGAAAGGAAAAGCAAGATGCTACGAGAGGCATTTTTAACCGAGAAAACAAGGCCACTCTTATGTAACTCCTTTATTGGTAGTCAAGGGAAGTTAACTCTGAACACCTCATGCCTTTGACATCAGGCTTGCTGATGAAGGCTAATTTAAAAAGCCACCATATTTTACTTGCAAATTTCAATAACGTGAGGTGAACCAACGCTTAGTCACTAGTGCCGTGGTCATCTCATGTCTGGACTAGTGCAGTGGGCTCGATATGGGCTCACCTTTGAAGAGATTAGATTAGATTAGATTAGATTAGATTAGATTAGATTAGATTAGATTAGATTAGATTAGATTAGATTAGATTAGATTAGATTAACAGAGTTGGAAGGGATTTTGTAGTCCAAGCCCCCGCCCAAGCAGGAGACCCTACACCAAAGGTCTCCAAACTTGGCACCTTTAAGACTTGTGGACTTCAACTCCCAGACTTCCTCAGCCAGCAAAGCTGGCTAAGGAATTTTGGGAGTTGAAGTCCACAAGTCTTAAACATGTGAAGTTTGTGGCAGAGTTGGCTTCATATGGATCAATGCCGAAATGTTGCTCCTAATAAATCTTTTGAATTCCTTTGAAGCTTGGCTCGAGGCTCATGATTTAATTAGGGCAATCGCCGGAACCCTGACATTCTTCTTTTGCACTTTTTAAAATTGACCTAGATAGCTCTGGGCATCAAATATGTTTTAATATTCTAATTCAAAGGTTCCCAATCTTTTCTATACCCTGCCCCCCTAGAATGCTTCTGATATATTCTTGTGCCCCTTAAAAAATAATTATATACATATAATTTTGAAACTTCTAAACCCAAGTTGTCTCACCCCCTAGAATATCATCTTACACCCCCAGGGCATGCAAGCACCCCCAGTTTGGAACTCTTGTGCTACTTCGTTTACCTAGGCATATCTGCCCTCCATGGTCTCCGTAGTACCGCTTTCCACATGACAAGACGCACTGGGATTCCAGGAGCATGAAGGGAGCCAGGCAGCGCACACATTTTCCTGGCCCATCACACTGGAGACAGTGGTCATCGTCGCATCCTGAAAAGCCCCATAAGAAACTCAGGAAGGCATATTTCCTGACTTACATAGGATACAGCGATACATTCTGTGCGTTTCTCACTCCTTAAGAACCAGGACAGCAAACACAGTCAAATACTAGATGAAGAAAAGGTCAAGATGAATGTCAGCATTCCAACTAATCAACCTCCAAACCAATAAACTCTGAGACAAACATTTTCTCAAAGTTCCATTTTATTAGAGTTGTCTTATTGGGACTGTCAGATTCGGGTTTTCCCTTCCTAATAGAAAGTCAAAGATCCAACCCCTGCACCCACCAGTCCATCACATGGCCCAATCAAACTTTGTCCCAACTGGAGACATCCTTCCAGGTGCAGGGAAACATGTCCTTGAATGTTGTTGTGTCTAATCTTCCACCTCTCTATGAAATCCCCCCTCCCAAATTCCCAGGCACTGAATTTATTTGATTTTTTATTTTATTTGGTTTGTCAATCGCTTACAAGATAATAGGTATAAGTAAAAACATAGTTATGAATACTTGGATACATATAAGAAAAATAAAAGAAACAATAGGACAGGGACGGTAGGCAAGTTGGTGCGCTTATGCACGCCCCCTACAGATCTCTTAGGAAAGGGATGAGGTCAGTAGTAGACAGTCTAAGGTTAAAGTTTTTGGGGTTTGGGGAAGAAACCACAGAGTCAGGTAGAGTATTCCAGACATTGACCACTCTGTTGCTGAAGTCGTATTTCCTGAAATCAAGTTTGGTGCAGTTAACCTTGAGTTTGTATCTATTGTGTGCTCTTGTATTATGGTTGAAACTGAAGTATTCATTGACAGGTAGGACATTGCTATGTATGATTTTATATACTATACTTAGATCGGACCGAAGGCGGCATAGTTCTAGGTTTTCTAGGTCTAGAATTTCAAGTAAAATATGGCTTCCAAGTAAAACATGGCTTCCAAAGCTGACAATGAACTCAACTCTTGATGACTACAACCATGATGGTGTCTTAGCAGCATTATGAAATCAACTGGCACTCCCATTTTCAACAGGTTTCAAATTTCCAGTATCTCCCATTCAAATCCCAGTCAATGCCAATGTCATTTTTTGCCTCAGTCCCATTACAATTTTCCTTTGGGCTCACTAATTCTAAGAGTCTTGGTGCTCTCTGCGCTTGGTTGTTGAATCAAGCGCAGACAGCACCAAGGACTCCAGAGTTCAACCCATACGTGCATTCTCTTCTGTAGGAATCACTTATTCCAGGCTTCCGAGATGCTCCCTGTTGGCATTTGAAGATATTCCCGTGAGACACGCTCCATGCAGAACCTAAGTGCCTTCTTATGCTATATATCATCCATGCCATCCTTCCCAAGCCTGTGTCTCCCAGATATATTTTAGGAATAAAGCTTCAAGGAATTCCATCTAATATACTGGGTGGAAATATTTGGAATTGTCCTAACACATTTGGAGGGAGGGAGATTTGAGGAAGTTGATAAGACTGGTTCTCTGATTTATGTATATAAATTAGAAGTGGAAAGCAAATAACAGTTTCGGTCCACGTCACGATGGAGATCAAGGGCAATCTTGGTTCTCCAATAGAGGAACATCCAACCCTTGGTTCAATCTTGACCTGAGATGGAGTATCAGCCTGTTGCCTGAGATAGGAGGACAATCCATTGCTCTCCCAACCATGCTGCTACATCTCATTGACTGCATTATCACTCAACCTAAGGAGACCTATTTCATGATACATCACTTAGAGCAGTGATCCCCATATGAGCTTCAAGATGGCTTAGACAGCAACCCCCTACTCTTGAGGGCTACATCTTTTGTAGCTCCTCTTCCAAATGACAGACTAGGAGAGCATCAAGTAAAGGCTTGGACACTCTTGCCTCAGGTACTTATTACGAGAGGCTGCTTCATTAGGCAGAAGAGTTGAGCTGGTCCTTTGGAGACATTCCCTATCCAAAGATTACAGGTAGCCACAACTTACCACCACAATTGATCCCAAAATTTCTGTTGTTAAGTGAGACAGCGGTTCAGTGAATTTTACCCCATTTTATGACCTTTCTTGCCACAGTTGTTAAGTGAATCCCTGAGGTTGCTAAGTTAGCAACATGATTGTTAAGTGAATCTGGCTTCCCCATTGCTTGTCAGAAGGTCGAAAATCAGAAGGTCACATGATCATGCAGGTCACGTGACCCCAGGATCCTGCAACCATCTTAAATATGAGTCGATTGCCAAATGCCTGAAATCTGACTGTGGGAATACTGCAACAGTTTTAAGTATGAAAAATGATAAGTCTATTGTGGCCTATTGGCCACCAGCCCCTCCAGCAACCAAATCAGAGGAGGAGGAGGAGGAGGTGTGGGAGTCAGGGTCGCCATCAAGGCAACCTGGGAGTTCTGAGAGGGAAGAAAGAACGGAGCTGGCAGAGAGAGAGAGAGAGAGAGAGAGAGGTGGAGCCTGGGCCATCCGTCAGCCTTCAGATGGAGAGGCAACAGCTCCCCCACGTCTGGAGGTGACTGATGAGGAAGAGGAGAAACAGCTGGGCCCAGTGCCTGACACACAGATGCCCAGAAGGCAGAGGAGAGGAGAGCAGTGGAAATCTATGGGCCGGTCCTTGGGATGGAAGAGCCAACCGCTGCTCGCAAAGCCCCACCCTAGATCTGGGGATAAAAGGCAGGGGGTAGAGATGAATAGGTGTGGCAAACAACTATTCATTTTCCAACCAGATGGACTTGTTAGCCTGCAGTGAGAGAGAAACTTTTTTGCCAGGGCTGCCAGCGCTCCTAATAAAGGAATCTTTTGAGTTCACATCAGAGGGTTTGTCATGTTTGGGGTGCTGAGTCAGAACAAAATCGCTTTTTTTCAATGCCGTTGCAAACGGTCACTAAAAGAACTGTTGTAAATCAAGGACTGTAGTGGATTAAAAGAAAACCGGCAACTGTTTGTTTTGATTTCTGACCTATGCCCTCTCAAGATGATCGCACAAAATGGTACCCTTAAGACCCCTGTGCCGAGATATCAAGACTTACTTTGACATGTTTCAGATTCCCTGTAAAATGCCGGCAGACAATGCTCAACGCAGGTTCCCTGCTGGAGAAAATATCCCTCCATGCACTGCAGGCAATCCGTACGGTTGGGGCCGTGGCAAGCGTTGCAGCTCCAGTCGCACTCTGGAATCAGACAATAAAAAGAGAGCGTCCCGCACAGAGCCACCTTTATACCACCCCGGTTTCATCCATCACACCGGTACCGTCTGCAGATGCACTGAAGGGCAAAGGAAGAACAGCCGAACAGATGTGAGACCCGGGAAGAGACGTCAAAAGAGATGGTCTTAAAATAACACAAATTCTTCCCTGGAGTTTCACCATTTTTCCCAATTATGTTAATACAATCATGGCTGTTCTTTTCCCAGCAGTCCAGATAAATGAGACACGATATCCGTCCTCCCTAGTGGCTAGAGTAGTGATCAGCCCACGTGGGCCAGCCCAGGGAAGCCATCAATCTTTTCTCTCTCAATGACAGAGGCCTGTGGGATTTCCGCCACAAACGCGGCTAATTAAGCAGCCAGATTAACAAGGAAGGTGACATTGCCTCTGAAGTTCAAACATGGTTTTCAGAAAAGAAAATGGGGTGAAGTGGATCGTGGGAAGAGCACAAGGTTCATCTTTGTCTCGCCTTCATGAAATTAAGCAACCGAGTGGACAGGTGGTTAAGAATATTTTTTTTTAGGACAGTCAGGTACGGTTCTGTTCAAACAGATTGCACCTCCACAGCCATGTGTGGTCTACAACTCCACTTTCTGTAGCCTCCAGAGCAGCGTTTCTTAACCTTGATAATTTTAAGAAGTGTGAATTTCAACTCCCAGAATTCCCTAGCTAGCATGAGACTCTTTTAAGAGATGTGGATTTCAATTCTTAGAATTCAACTCCCAGAATTCCCCAGCCAGCATGAAACTCTTATAAGAGGTCTGGATTTCAATTCCCAGAATTTCAATTCCCAGAATTCCCTAGCTAGCATGAGACTCTTTTAAGAGGCACGGATTTCAAGTCCTAGAATTTCAATTCCCAGAATTCCCCAGCCAGCATGAGGCTCTTTTAAGAGGTCTGGGTTTCAATTCTCAGAATTCAATTCCTAGAATTCCCTAGCTAGCATAGGACTCTTTTAAGAGATGTGGATTTCTATTCCCAGAATTTCAATTCCTAGAATTCCCTAGCTAGCATGAGACTCTTTTAAGAGGTCTGGATTTTGACTCCCAGAATTCCCCAGCCATCATGATACTCTTTTAAGAGGTGTGGAATTCTGGGAGTTGAAGTTCACACCTCTTAAAATTGTCAAAATTGAGAAACACTGCTCTAGAATTTCCACCGACTCTCCTGAATGAAATTAACAGGACCCTTTTCCAACTCTTGACATAACCCTAAAATACAGGTAGTCCTCGACTTATGACCACAAACTGCTAAGCAAGACAGTTGTTAAGTGAGTCATGTCTGGTTTTATGTCCTTTTTTGCCGTGTTTGTTAAGCAAATCACAGCAGTTAAATGAATCATGTGGGTATTAAAACAAATCTGGCCTCACCCATTGGCTTTGCATGCCGGAAACCAGCTGGGAAGGTCACAAATGATGATCACATGACCCAGGGATGCTGCAACCGTTGTAAATACATGCTAGTTGCCAAGCGCCCAAGTTTTGGTCACGTGACCAAATATTGCTGTGATGATTGAAAGCATGACAACCAGTTTTAAGGCACTTCTTTCAGTGCCGTTGTAACTTTGAACAGTCACTAAAACGAATGGTTGAGGACTACCCATAACTTAAACAGCATCCAACTTTGGGGGGTGGGGGAAATAAAGAAGGGGAATAAAAATTCCACCTCTTGTCCACTCCAGACCTTCCTAGTTTCTACCTTGTTCCTTGCAATTTTCTGAGTCAGAAAATTCGTATGAAATAAAGAAACAGAGAAATTAAAAATGGCTTCCCACCACAAAAGAGGTTGCCTATAGAAAGTTTCCTTCTGTTTTCTTGGAGATAGCAGCTTGGTTGAGAGAAAATGGAGGAGGAGGAGGAGGGAGGGGGGGGAGAAGGAGAGGGGGGAGGGAAAAGAAGAGGAGGAGGAGGAGAAGGACGAAGAGGGGAGAGACCTAGAGGAGGAGGGAGAAGAAGAGGAGGAGGAGGGAGAAGAGGAGGGAGAAGAAGAGGAAGAGGAGGAAGAAGAAGAGGAAGTGCTGGTGAAGGTTTTTAGAGCTTTTTGGAAGACAACATTAAAAATCATCTCTTTGATAAGAAGCTGTGATAAGCAGAAGTGCAGAGAAGTTCTTTGGAGCTCTCTGCCAAATTCTCAGCATTTCACCTAGGACAGCTTATCTCAGCCCCTGCAATAACCATTTGGAATGCCAATTCAACACTATTATTTTAACATCTGGTTCAATATTACTATCAGGATAACAACAATCCAATGCACTTTCTCTAGATGCAAAGAAGGACATTTATTGGACGTTAAGGTAGAAGAAGATTGTCTGTGTGGATTCTCAATCATCCAGGTCGTAGTTGTTCCAAAAGTGATTTTCAAAAGGCAAATGGTTTTTTTTTTCCCCTTGAAAACATTTCGCTTCTCATCCAAGAAGCTTCTTCAGTTTTGGAAAAGGAGGTTGTTGGATGTGGAATTTAGATGAAAGCAAAAATAAGGAGTCCCTGGGATTCGGGCCTAGATCGATTTTTGACCCCTTGGCCTTGTTTTACGTCTTCGATCAACTACAATGAATTCTAGATTCCATTTTGTTCCAACATATTCATTTCCTGAGCTAGCAAATTTCACAAATAAAGAGGCCCTTATTAATCAGAGGTTCTGTTCCTAATTTTCATCGTGTGGCAATGTTGACCTTGATTGTTAAAAAGGAATAAGATCAAGGTAGCTAATTATGAGATAAGTCATTAAAGAAGATGGAAAGAATTTCTCTTGGATAATATATTTATAATGCAATTTTGTTCGGGTCAGAAAAGGGCAAGACCCCAATCTTCTTCTGATAGTGGATTTTCTTTCTTGGAACATGACACCAGGACCTGGCTGGCTCTCTTGGTGGGTCTTCAAAGACCTCTACTGAAGGACACTTGCAACATTTCTAGAAAAAAATATATGAAACAAGTTGAGTTTTAATCTATACAACCAGTTAACCCAGTTTGGTGTTGTGGTTACGGTGCTTTTCCTAGAAACCAGAAGACTCTGAGTTCTAGTCCTGTCTTAGGAATGAAAGCCAGCTGGGTATGTTTGGACCGATGACCAGGAGACAATGAGTTCTAGTCCCACTTAGGCATGAAAGGCGATTGGTTGATTTTTGAGTCAATCACCAAAAGACTGTGAATTCTAATTCCGCCAATCACACTCTCTCAACCCAACTCACCTCACAGGGTTGTTGTTATGGGGGAGAAGAGGAGGAGGAAGGAGTATAAGGTATGTTCACTGCCTTGAGTTACATATAAAAGTAATAAAAATGGGATAAAAATCTAATAAATAAATGAACCAATTTTGAGGAGAGGAGAGGAATGGGGAAAGGAGAGTCAAATCGTAAAGCATTCCTATGCCTGTTTTCCAGTTGCCATAAGCAGGAGGAGGGGAAATCTGAAGGAGCAGTAAGGCAATTAAAACCAGAAGTACATTCCACACTTATCTTACAAAGATTGTAGCCTAGACTACCGGATCTTCTGCCCCAAAAAATCCTTCATTGGAGAATGTGATTGATGACACCCAGCCCGTGAAGGTGTTTCATTGGAGAACCTGATTTATGACACACACGGGGGGGAGAGGGGGAAATAGGGTCACAGATGACTGTAAATGACGTGTGGCAGAGTTGGTTTCATATGGGTCAATGCTGACATGTTGCTCCTAATAAATCTTTTGGATTCTTTTGAAGCTTGGCTCGAGGCTCATGATTTAATTAGGGCAATCACCGGAACCCTGACAAGGAGAGGAATGGGGAGAGGAGAGGAGAGAGGAGAGGAATGGGAAGAGGAGAGGGATGGGGAGAGGAGAGGAGGTAATTGAGGGATTTACAAAGTTAAATTCATTCATCATTCAAGTAACCATTGAGCAGAGCAAACAATAGCAAACCCTTGGCCAGAATTTACCCATGGCAGCAAGCATGTGTGGCTGTGAATGTCATGTACAGGTAGTCCTTGACTTACAATTGAGCCTAAAATCTATGTTTCTAAGCAATACAGTGGTTAAGTGAGTTTCGCCTCCTTTTCTTTCGAACTTTCTTGCCACCATTGTTAAGTGAATCACTGCAGGTGTTAAGTTAGTTGGGTTAGTTCAGTGAATCTGGCTTTCCCTGTTGACTTTGCTTGTCAGAAGGTCACAAAAGGGGATCACACGACCCCGGGACATTGCAACCGTCATATGAAAGTTGTCAAGCGTCTAAAATTTGGTCATGTGACCATGGGGATGCTGCAACGGTCGTAAGTGTGAAAAACGCTCACAAATCACTTTTGTCAGTGCTGTTATAACTTCGAACGGTCACTAAATTGTTGTAAGTCGACGACTACTTGTACGTAAGTGTGCATGGGTGGCCGCCAAGTGTTGTGGTTAGCCGACAGCAGGTGTGGAAGGCTGAGGAGAGCGAGGACTCAGATGAGGGGCCAGGACCATTAAGGAGTGGACTGCTGACTTCAGAGGTTGTGGGGGCTGGCAGCAGCGATGAGGAGGTTCCTGAGGAGCCTGTGCTAAGTGTGCGTGAGCGCAGGATTGCTCGGAGGAAAGAGCAGTTACAACAACACGGGCGGCTCGGGAGTAAGGCTGCAAGGTAATGGCCCCTCCTTCAAGAAGATAAAAGCCAGCTGTGAAACTAACCTTCTTTGCAGAAGGCAAAGACGCTTTGAAACCCCAGCTTTGTGGACATTCCAGTATCCTGAGTTTGTATTTGAAGATTCTTATTTTGCAAATTATTTCTTATCTGTTATCTTTTTGGCAAGTCTCGCACAGTTTGGCAAGGCTTGTGCTTATCACAGCTAATTATTTTGTAACAGCATTATAAGGTTTCTGTTCTTTTTGAATTGTGTTTGATTTGTCGGAAAACGGCGTGGGTCAGAACACCAAGTGGGAGACAGGACTGAAGAGAAAGGGCTTCAATATGGAAGGAGAGAGAGAGACAGGGAAGGGAAGAGAGCCCATAGGTGGATTCAGGCAGACCACTGAAACGTCATTGTTACTAAGATTCAACATGGACATTTGGGGAATTCCCTTTACCTTTGCATGTCCTGGTAGACAAGTCAAGGAAATATTGCGATGGACATTTATCATACTGGCACTCTCCAAACAGTAAGACTTTGGATGGGTCTTTGCAAGAAGTACAGTGGGATCTCGAATCACAACTCAGACACGAATCACTGCAAGCTGGAGAGAAAGATAAAACATCAAGACTCATCCGATTTCACATTAAGAACTGAAGCTATAAGAGTTAAGAATTAGAAGTTCCAAATCTTCATTTCAAATAACCCTTCAGCAGTCTTTCTATGGGGACAAGTCACAATACAGAGATTTCTAAAAAAAGAAAACCAAATTACCGAGCTACATCATATATAAAACACTTTGGATAAGTCAAAGAATTATACGAAGTAGAGGTGCACTATTTATATGAAGCCAAGTTTTTCATTTCATTATTGACCAACATAGCATGGAGGACAGTCCTGGACCAAAAACGTAGCATAGCTTTAAATTTCATTCATTAAGCAGGGAATGTGATTACCTTCCTGTGTAATAATAATACATTTCTTTTTGGGGGGTACGTGAACAATGAAATGCTGGCAACTTTAAGACATGACATGTGGACTTCAACTCCCAGAATTCTTCAGCCAGCCATACTGAGGAATTGTGGGAGTTGAAGTCGACAAGTGTTAAAAGTTGCCAAGATTGAGAAACCCTGGCCAGGACAGCATAACCCAACCTGTCTAGGAGATATTTTAACAGGGAAAGCATCCATACTGATGATACTAAACTCCAACAACTTCACCCAATAGTTTTACATAAATGTGAAATAGAGAGTTTGATGCGTCAAACTCTCAGGCACCACACAACCGAGGGGCCGTAGATGTGATTTCTCCCCTCCTTAACACCTGGATTGGAACAGACTCCTCAATGCTGACTGGAACACACTACTGAGGAATGAGATGAACCATTGATCCAGATTTCTTCCTGACATGCTAGATTGGCATCCACAAGGGAAGACTGACAGAGAGCCACATTTAAACATAAACACAACAGTGGATTTGAAGCAATGCAGGTCTGAGTGTAGGAGATGACCAGGCTGAGCCCGAGGGAGGAGTCAAACATGTCATCAGTCATGAATCTCTCCATGCCCACAAGAGATCTAAGTCCAGCCCACCTCAAATTCCCTTGACTCTTATTGACTGTTAATTTGTTTTGGCTGTTAGTAGTTCAGATTTTTGTAGAGAGCTTAAGTTCGCAATAAATCTTTACAACTATTTGAAGTGAGTGAAACTTCTGATTTTCCTGACACTCAGAAATCTAGAGCAGATAGCATCCTGCAATACTTTAACATAGTCCCAGAGGTGCTTTTTCAAGAGGCAACTGGACTTTCTGGTTTTTCTTTGAAGGCGTTTCCCACTTCTTATCCAAGAAGAAGAAAAACCAGAAAGTCCAGTGGCCTCTTGAAGAAGCACCTTTGGGACAACTGTGACCTGGATGACTGAGAATCTCTATAGACAGTTTAACATAGTGTTCCCCAAACTTGGCAACTCTAAAAAAAGTGTGGACTTCAACTCCCAGAATTCCTGGCTGGGAAAAACACATCTTAAACTTGCAAGGTTAAGAAACACAGCTTTAACAAATTAATTAACAGAATAGATCAAACAAAAATAGAGTGGTGCGGTGGACTAGATATGGAGCTGTTGTCTCACAATCAGGAGGCTGTGAGCTTGATTCTAGGTAGAGTCTGATATTTTTCTTTCTGGGCAAAATGAGAATATATCTGTTGAAAAAAAACTCTGCATTGGCGACAGGAAGGGCATCAGGCCAGTAAATACTCAGCTCCATTCGGTTGTCTATACTCCATCCTGCAAGGGATTATGGGGTTGTTAAAAGAAGACAATAGATCAAACAAGAATAAACACACAAGCTCTTTTGAGTTAATACAGCTTCAAAGTGATCACAGTTAAAAACTAAACCTTCTTCTCTCCTAACTTTCTTTCTTTAAATTTAAGGACACAGAATTCCACGCTGCCTGCCCACTTCTCTCAATGGAATCCATCCTATAATATCGCTTGTATCTAATTTTCTATGCCATAGCATCTCATTCACTTTATCAATTCCAGAGAGTGTCACAAGGCTTAATTAATTAACAACTGTAACATTAAGAAGATATGTGGATTAACAGAGCGAAGAAACGGCTAATAATGAGATGCATTACCATTTACCAACTTCAAATATACCAGTGACATATTATTCAAAACGGCGGCATAAAAGCAATATAAAATGTACAGTGTAAGCTACCTAGATTTGTCTGAGGTGCACGTTTACGAGAACCACTTTGATATAAATGTTTGGGATTCATTGCAAGCCTGATTTCGGCAGTCTCTTTTAATTGTACCTTTCTCAGCCTATGTTATGCCCTTGTTGGAGTCTGACTCTGAGGGGGAAATTGAGGAGCTGTCAGGAAGTGGGAGTGCGGCTCTGGTAGCTGTGGAAGAAACAGGGGAAGAGCACAGTCCGGCTGGGCATTCAGAGGAAGACCCAGGGCCATCCCCTCTTCATCCTAGGGCATGCAGGGAGGACGGAGAAGGGAGCAACATGTCTTACGGGAGAGGAAAAGGCCCTGATCCCTTTTATTAGTTGCAGCTGAGAGAACAGGATATAAGTGGGGCATTTTAAATAGCTCTTTGCTGGAAGCAAAGCGTGCTTTATCTTGGTCGAGGCTTATCTGGATTTTGGCGTCTTCCCAACTGTGGTTGCTGCGTTATCTTGTGGAATTCTGCAATTTATCATCCTGACCTGCCGTGTTAATGACTCCAGTGTGGTTTGTATTGGGTTTTTTATTTCTAATTATTTTTACTTTTGGTTTGGACTGCATTTACTCTCTTCCTAGATTGTTTTTGGGAAGAGTTTGATAACAAATCGAGGATAATTGGACATTGAGGCCCAAGTTTATTTTACTTTCGTGACTGTGTTATTTTTGTGTCACGCCCTCGGGGCATCACAGCCTATTGTACAATGTACTACCCTAAAGGTTTTGATTAATGCCCACATCTTAATTTTAGTTGGAGTTTTCTCCTTTCTGTTCTGTGGGAGTCAAAGTAATGACAATTTAACATGTCCTAAACATGGAAATGTCCTAGAGAAGTCATAATGCAATTTGCTCGGTTTGAAATAGTGTTATTGTATGAACTCAGCCATTGTAGCTTTTGATCCAGAAATGTATAGTTTAGCGCAGTGTTCCTCAACCATGGCAACTTTTAAGATATGTGGACTTCAGCTCCCAGAATGTGCCAGCTGGGGAATTCTGGGAGTTGAAGTCCACATGTCTTAAAAGTTGCCAAGGTTGAGAAATACTGGCTTAGTGCACTGACACAATGCTAATCATTGTGGCGTATCTAGCAAGCCATGTTTAGTAGGATTGCACGGATTAAGATGCACAAATATCACACAGACACACAACAAATGATCTAATAATTTACAGATAGTCCTAAATTTGCAATCATTTACTATGTCTCCCTGAAAATAAGACCCTGTCTTATAAATTTTTTGCAACCAAAAAAGGCACCAGGTCTTATTTTGGGGGGATGTCATCCACTGACTAACCTCACTTGCGCGCATCGTCCCTGGCCTCCTTTTCACTGTTAGAGGCCTTCAGGAACTTCTTCTGCGGCTGGCAAGGCTTTCCTGAAGGCCTCTGCAGCCGATAACAGAGCTCGGGATTGATCCGGAACTTTGTTACCAGCTGCAGAGGCCTTCAGGAAAGCCTTGCCAGCATTGCCGGCTGCAGAAGAAATGGGCCGATGCAAGGCAGGTGTTGGAGTGTTGTGAGGCCTGGCTACAACTGTCCAAAGGTAAGTAGTAGAGCAGTTCCACTACCCCCAATCCCCACCCTAGCTTAATTTTATCCGTGCACTCTGGAATGGGTGGGATCTTAATTAGGGTTTATTTTGGAGGTAGGGCTTATATTGGGATCACATGTAAAAATCAAGCTAGGACTTACTTTCAGGGTAGGTCGTATTTTCAGGGAATCAGGTAGAAACCATTCACAGTGAGTTGGCTGTGGTAAGTTGTCATAAACACACACCCCTTCAGACTTCTCTAAAACATTGTCCCAAATAAAACTGAGAAACTGAGGCACAACGTACGTTTGCAGTGGAGGTTCTCATCCTGATAGAATCCCAGAGAACAGGCCGAGAGGCACAAGCCAGTGTGAGAAAGGACGAGGCTGGGGTCACAGGAAGTGCAGGAAAATGGGCCTTCTCCTCTACAGGTTTTACAGGAAGGATGACACTCTGGAAAGGAAGAAGGAGACAAAGGCATTTAAAATGCGGGCTCTCAAACTCCATGCATAGGTAACAAGAAATGTGTTGGATTCAGAAATGAATGTTGCAATCTCCACTCAGCCTCGAAATCATGAGATCTCTAAACCATCCAGTCATGCCCTTATTGGAATCTGATTCCGAGGGAGAGGTCGAACCGCTGACAGGGAGTGGGAGTGTAACTCCAGTGGCTGTGGAGAAAACTGGGGAAGGGCACAATCCGGCTGGGCATTGAGAGGAAGATTCAGGGACACCCCCGCTTCATCCTAGGGAACACAGGGAGGAACGGAGAAGGGAGCAACATGGGTTACGGAGGAGAAAAGGGCCCTGATTCCCTTAGCTGCAGCTGGGAAAACAGGATAAAGAGGGTGTTTGCGCACAGCACCTTGCTGGAAGCAAAGTCTGCATTATCTTTCTTTGTCAAGTCTTATCAGGGTTCTGGCATCCTCCCAACTGTGTGTGTTTCATTATCTTTTGAAGTCTGCAATTCTTTATCCTGCCCTGTCTCGTAATTGCTGCAGCGTGGTTTGTGTTGGTTTTTATTTATAATTTATATGTACTTTGGGGTCGGACTGAATTTCTTCCCTTTAAAGACTGTTCTTGGGAGAGTTTTCTTTTCTCCAGCCGAAGATAACTGGACATTGGGGGCCAAGTTGGAGTTATTAAAGGGACTTTACCTACTTTTGTGACTTTGTTGCTTTTGTGCCACGCCCCGGGTCATTACACTATACTCCCAGAATTCTTGCAAAAGCAAAATGAATCCAGGTAGTCTTCAACTCACAACAGTTCATTTAGTGACCGTTCAAAATTACGACAACACTGGGAAAAAAGTGACTCATGACCACGTTTCACACGAGGATCATTGCAGCATCCCGGTAGTCACACGATCCAAATTCGGATGCTTAGCAACTGGTTCATATTTCCGACGGTTGCAGTGTCCCGGGGTCACGTGATCCCCTTTTGCGACTTTCTGACTAGCAGAGAGTCAATAGGGAAGACAGATTCGCTTAACAAGCGTGTTACTGATTTAACAACTGCAATGATTCACTTAATTGCAGCATGAAAGGACGTAAAATGGGGGCAAAACTCACTTAACAACTGTCTCGCTTAACAATACAAACTGTTGGCGCCCTTGTGGTCATAAGTCGAGGACTACCTGTAATTAGGGCCCAGGTCTGTAGCTTACTAGGTCTAGCCAAATCCCAGTGAGATTTAAATCCATTTTTCTTTTTACCAATTGTTTCGCAGAGTTTAAATTTCCATGCCTGGACTTTTAGTAAAATATTCAGACATTTAAAGCCATAAGGAAAATAATTAACAACTCTGTGGCTAATTTAACAACCACAGTGATTCACTTAACAACTAACTGAAGCAAAAGAATTCATAAAATGGGGCAATATTTATTTATTTATTATTTATTTATTTATTTATTTAATATTGTCGCCTATTCGCTCATGGCGTCTCGAGGCGGCTTACACAAAAACTAACAAAAAGAATCAAATAAATTAGTAAAGTACAATAGAACAAAATTTGGGGGGGGGGGAAACACCCCAACTCCCACCCACACTGCCCCGATATGGTATTTTTATCATTTGTAAACTGCCTAGAGTAGCCATGAACAATTAGATGGCTATATAAATTGTATGAATGAATGAATGAATGAATGAATGAATGAATGAATGATTGATTGAACGAACAACTGTCTCACTTAGAAATAGAAATAGAAATCCATTATGGTCATAGGTCAAGGACTATCTGTACATCCCTGTGTGCCATTATCTTGCTCCCTTAGAAGGTAGAACACAAAATCTATCAACAATACCAATTATTGTTATTACAGAATAGACAGCCAATTCTGTCTGGCTCTGCTTCTATTCTCCTTAACACTATCTTGGGTTAATTGGATAATTATTAATTACAGTTTCACCCAATACATTATGTAGTTTCTGCCCAATCGGTGATTACAAATGTCTCAGTTCACTCTTATCACCTCTGCTGGCAGTGAGAATAAGAACAGAGGAAAAGATAATGCAGCTTTCAGATTCTCAATTATCTTCCTTTAAAATGCTGCCAATTTCCCCAGGTGTTTGCTTGGATCCTGCCTGAATGAAAAGCATGTTTATTTATTTACTTATTTTTATCCTGCCTTTCTTATTTTTAGAAATAACTCAAGGCGGTGAACATACCTAATAATCTTTCCTCCTGTTATACGGGTAGTCCTCAAATTACGACCGTAATGAAACTCCACAATTATGGTTGTAAGAAGTGAGGGTTACAAAGAGGGCCATCATGTAACCAGACCTGATTTTACAACCCTTTTAGTTTAGTTTAGTTTAATTTAATTTAGTTTAGTTTAATTTATTAGCATTGCACCTCGTACAACGAAACCAAACACCATCTTCGGTGCACATCATGACCATGAAAATAAACACAAACACACATCCTTCACCCTCCACACATTGAACCGAAAACCCGACACCACATCAACACTGCACTATACAGCAGAATTCAACAGAACTACTGCCCTGGGATAAAAGCTGTTTTTCAGCCTATTTCTCCTTGTTTTTATTATTCTGTACCATCCGCCAGATGGTAGTTGTTCAAAAAAAGGGTTCCCAGGATGAGATGAATCTTTGAGAATATTTTGAACTTTCTTAAGGCATCAGGAGCTCTAAAGCTCTTCCAAAGAGGGGAGAGGGCAACTCATGATCCTCAGGGCAATGACATTAACCCTCTGGAGTGCTGTCCTATCTGCCCCTGTGCAATTGGCAAACCATACAGAGGAGCAGTAAGTTAAGATACTCTCTATGGTGCAGCGGTAGAAGGTCATCAGCAACTTTTCATTCAGTTGTTGTTTTCTGTTTCCTTTCCTTTCCTTTTTTTTTTACAGTGTTTGCTAAGCAAACATAGCTGTTGTAAATCAAATGCTGCAGTCATTATGTGAACTCAGCGGTGTCTATGAGGCAGTGTTTGCTGGAAACTGGAAATAAATTTCCAGACAAAATGTTATAAATCGTAGTCATATGGCTGCAGGGCACTGCAAGCAACCATAAATGTGGTCATGTGATCTGGGCAGGGCTGATGTCGAAACTTCAAATCTGTGTTGTAAGTAGCTTTGGAGGGGCGGGGCTTGTCGTAACTTTGAACGGTCGCTAAATGGCCAGTTGTAAGTCGAGGACACCCTGTTGAGTACTACCCATCACTCCGATGCAACCATTCGTACATGAAAGGAGTGATCTTCAGCCCAAATTTTTCCAATTTAATTCCCTCTATCTGTGTTGCGACTACAGGGTCCAGAATTCCTGGTCAACGTGGCTCAAGAAAAACATTCTGTGAGCTATAGCTAATAAAAACAGAAGTTAGAAACATGTAGATGAAAGAAAAGGACATGATATAAGGGAGGTTTGTTAAAATGGATAAGCAACTATTATTAGTGTTATTATTATAGAACTAGGGTAATTCATTACCAAGGTAATGAATATTGTTGTAAACATTTTGATTATTGTTTCCTAAAAATATTTGTACCCAGCCAACAGTTTAACTAAAAATGGAATCTTTATATGTTATAAATAAAATAAAAAACTATTTAAAAAAACATTCTGTGGGCTGCAGACCCCAATGCATTGCAGGGCTCAGATTGTGGCTGGAACAGTTCAACTGGAGGTCATTGAATGGGTTAACAGGAATGCAAAGAATGTAAACTGTCAGTAGATGTGCTGAGAGCTAGAGATAAGAGGAAGTCTTGGAAGAGGAAAGTCACCTCTTTATATTTATTTATTTGCATCCCGCCATTATTATTTTAAAAATAACTCAAGGCAACAAATGTATCCGACAAAATTTCCTCTCCTATTTTCCCCAAAACAGCAACCCTGTGAGGTGAATTTGACTGAGAGAAAGTGATTGTCCCAAAGACACCCAGCTGGCTTTCATGCCTTCGGCAGGACTAGAACTCACAGTCTCCGGGTGATTGGCTCAGTCACCCAGCTGGCTTTCATGCCTAAGGTGGGACTAGAACTCACCGCTTCCTGGTGATTGGCCCAAAGTCACCTGGTTTTTATGCCTAAAGCGGGATTAGAACTCAACGCTTCCTGGTGATTCGCCCAAAATTACCTGGCTTTTATGCCTAAGGTGGGATTAGAACTCAACGTTTCCTGGTGATTGGCCCAAAATCACCTGGCTTTCATGCCTAAAGTGGGTCTAGAACTCACCGCTTCCTGGTGATTGGCCCCAAGTCATCTGGCTTTCAAGCCTACGGTAGAACTAGAACACCTGGTTTCCAGGCAGGTGCCTTTATCACTAGACCAAACTGACTCTCTTATATTCCTGGAATATAATAAAGACAGTACAGTATATCCAGTTAAATTTGTCCTTGAATTATTGCATGAGTGCCAAGTTGGGTAAAGCTGTTCAAATCTCTTGATTTAACGGTTGATATGTGCTCATTTCTCAAGAGAATTTGCTCACCTTTTTGTGATGCAGAAAAATAATATCCTTAATTTTTGGGGGGGGAAAAATAACATTTAACCCTTGATAATACTTTCTACCTTACTGTGAATCCTACTTTATTGGGATTTATCCAGTAATGGAAATCGTCCGCCATCCTCTGCAGCGATTGAGAAAGTGATGCAATAAACCAACAGCACATCATAAATGACTAACAAATTAATATTATTGAACACCTGGCCCATCCAGATGTTGATGGACTCTAATCCTCTCCACCTTCCCAGCCAGCAATATCCACTGATATTAATGTCAATTAATGGCAGCCGCTATCAAATACATTGGAAGAACACCAGGTGATGGAGGAGGAATCAGCGTAATTAGATGCAGAACCGATAGAAGAAAATCATTAGAGACAGCTTTAAAATAACATTTACATCAATATCTATTCATCGTGATGATTATATACGCAATCCAGAGGGTGGATGGTTCTGGATATCCGTCACTTGAGAATGTGAGGATGTCTTTCTATCTAGCTTTTGAAAGTCTCTTGAAATTCCACAGAGAGTCAGTTTGGTCTAGTGATAAAGGCACCTGCCTTGAAATTCCACAGTTAGACAGGCTTTTGATTTGACCTACCACAGCAATATTTTTAATGTCCCTATGAATAATCTTATCACTAACACTTCATAGACAAGCAGATGCCACAGGTTCGGGGGGAAAAATATATTTATCTGATGGGAAATTAATTGGCATGTTCAATCTGTTGATTGCTAGTGCCTCTGTTTTCTCAAGCATTACTCACTCTGGCACGCTCCTCCCAGTTGGTAAAATCCCGCGGGGCAGTCTGTCACACAGTGGTCCTTCAGAAGCAGGTGATGGACATCGCGGCACCTGAGACAGGTGCTTCCTTGGTCTGTGTGGAGATCTGCCACACACAACTCACAGAGAGGATGGCAACCTGTTCGTAGGGGGCAGAAAGTTTGGTACAGTTCATAACAAATCAGCTTTCTTAATGGTCAAAACAGAAACATCAAGGTATAAGCGTGACCTTCCTTCCTTCCTTCCTTTTTTCTTTCTTTCTTTCTTTCTTTCTTTCTTTCTTTCTTTCTTTCTTTCTTTCTTTCTTTCTTTCTCTTTCCTTCCTTCCTTCTCTCTTTTTTTTTCAGTGTCGTCGTAACTTTGAACGGTCTCTATAAGTAGACTGTTAGAGGTCGAGGACCACCTATATTATTGTTTGGTGCTGCTTTTTGATAACTGCCAATTTGCAAAGCAAATTAAAGCAGCATCTACAAATGCAAAAACGCATCCTAAAATCATCAAGGTATAAGTGTGACTGACCTTCCTTCCTTCCATTTTTCTTTTCTCTCTCTTTCTTTCTCTCTCTTTCTTTTTTCTTTCTTTCTTTCTCTTTCTTTCTTTCCTTCCTTCCTTTTTTCTTTTCTTTCTCTCTTTCTTTCTTTCTTTCTTTCTTTCTTTCTTTCTTTCTTTCTTTCTTTCTTTCTTTCTTTCCTTCTTTCTTTCCTTCCTTCCTTCCTTCTCTCTCTCTTTTTTCAGTGTCATCGTAACTTTGAACGGTCACTATAAGTAGACTGTTATAAGTCGAGGACCACCTGTATTCTTATTGTTTGGTGCTGCTTTTTGATAACTGCCAATTTGCAAAGCAAGTTAAAGCAGCATCTACAAATGCAAAAACGCATCCTAAAATCATCAAGGTATAAGTGTGACTGACCTTCCTTCCTTCCATTTTTCTTTTCTCTCTCTTTCTTTCTCTCTCTTTCTTTTTTCTTTCTTTCTTTCTCTTTCTTTCTTTCCTTCCTTCCTTTTTTCTTTTCTTTCTCTCTTTCTCTTTCTTTCTTTCTTTCTTTCTTTCTTTCTTTCTTTCTTTCTTTCTTTCTCTTTCTTTCTTTCCTTCCTTCCTTCTCTCTCTCTTTTTTCAGTGTCATCGTAACTTTGAACGGTCACTATAAGTAGACTGTTATAAGTCGAGGACCACCTGTATTCTTATTGTTTGGTGCTGCTTTTTGATAACTGCCAATTTGCAAAGCAAGTTAAAGCAGCATCTACAAATGCAAAAACGCATCCTAAAACTGAAAGGGAAAAAAACAACCAACAAGAAAAATGAATAAAATATTAATCTTTAATAATAAAACATTAATGAAAACGAAAGCCCGAGATACCACATCAGAGAACTACAAAAGGAATTAAAATATTTACATCTCAGAGGCATGTTCACAAATTGTCATGGCCCAGAGCCTGCTGCAATAACCAGTTGTTGAAGATTTTCCTATGTGACAGCAAGGTTGGGTCCACATGGATTTTGGGGGGAGCTGCAGTTATTTATTTGCATTCTAAAGGAGACGGGGATCTACTCATAAATAAAATAATAATTGGAAGAGGCCACTGAATCAATGAGAGCAATTATGGCCTAGTGAACCAGGAGACAGTGAGTTCTAGTCCCACCTTAGGCAGGAAAGCCAGCTGGGTGACTTTGTGCCAATCAGCAGGACGTAAGTACCGAACCGGTAGTAACACCAGTTGAATCCCACCCTTGGAAAGTGGGCTGCGAAAATATCTACAGTCCCAGCACATCCTGGAGATAAACTGTTTCTTCTCTCAAGATGACGCATTGCACGCCAAAACAATTAGCCACAAGGACAGTTTTTCTCCCCATGCCATCACTCTGCTAAACAACTAATTCCCACAACACTGTCTTACGCCCTGGGATGACAAACCACCTAGTAAGGCTGTATTACCCCTTCTCATCTTTCCTATTGCCTAGTTCCTTAGTTTCTTATGACTATACTAAGAAAGGAGAATATTTGGCTCAGGCGTCCTTGGTGCTCTCTGAGCCTGCTTGTTTTCTTGCAGACGTTTCATTATCCAAACTAGGTAACATCATCAATGCTAAGGTAATGAATGACTATAACCTCTATGATTGTAACTTTGTTGTTTGTATATTTTATGAACTATGTTGATGGCTTTTATTTAGTATCCTATTATGATTTATGTTGATTGCTTACTTAGTATCCTAGGACTATCATTGAGTGTTGTATCTTATGATTTGTGATGATTGTATTTTATCATTCTGATCAGGATTTATCACTTGTTGCCTGTATGCACACTGAAAACTTATGCAATGGAGACAAATTCCTTGTGTGTCCAATCACATTTGGCCAATAAAGAATTCTATTCTATGCTATTCTATGCTATTCTATGCTATTCTATGCTATTCTATGCTATGCTATGCTATGCTATGCTATGCTATGCTATGCTATGCTATGCTATGCTATATTCTATTCCATTCCATTCCATTCCATTCTATTCTATTTTCTATTATAGTCTATTCCAGTGGTGGCTAACCTTTTTGGGGTACTGTGCCCAAAACTGCATGCCCCCCAATGCCCCCTGCGCATGCGATTCCCCCCCTTACCTGCACTGGGCATGCGAGTGCCTCCCAGCTGATTTTCGGCCTACAGAGGCTCAAGGGAAGCCTCTGCAACCTTTGCAGGCCGAAAAATGGGCCCGTTTCATCACTGCCGGCATTTCCGGAAATACAGGAAGTGATGAAACGGGCCTGTTTTTCGGCCTACAAAGGCTGCAGAGGCTTCCCTCGAGCCTCTGGAAGGCCAAAAAAGGCCGAAAACGGGCCGAAAATCACCTGGGAGGCACACACATGCGCAGGGAGGTAAATTTGGCTGGAGCTCGCATGCCCACACAAATGGCTCTGCGTGCCACCTGTGGCACACGTGCTGTAGGTTCGCCATCACGGGTCTGTTCTATTCTATTCTATATTCTACTCTAATTTCCATTCCATTCCATTGTTGAATGAAATTCTTTTATCTCCCACATCCTGGCTGTGCTTCAGTAGATCAAATCCTTCCCTGCTTCCTTCTCTAACAAGCATAGGAAATAGTTCACCGAGAGAGTGATAGCAAAATTTTCCCTTTGCCCTGTTGAAAGGTGTCAAAATGCCTTTCTTTCGAGGATTCGATTTTCCCGCTGGGAGAGCTCCGGCGCAAGGATACGGACAACTGCTTGAAAGCTGGATCTTTTTATTTTTCAGGAAGGCGGAGAACAGCGAGAAGTCTGCGTTCCTGGGCTAGCTAGCTTCTTATGGTAAGTCCCTGGTTTTTTATACCCCTTTCTCTCTTTGGAAGTCGATTTTGTGTGAGTGTTTGTATTTGTGCCTAATGTTTCAAATCCTGTTTGAGTTTGTCTTTATTTCCGCCGGAGGGCAAACTCCGCGGGGTGGCCAGATTGTATTATTGGTTTTCTGTAATCTCTTTTAGCTTTAAGATAGTTTTTCATATTTGTTCTGTGGCAATCTCCTGTCTGTCCCTTTTGTAATTTATATTTTGTGTCTTTTGTCTGTTTGTTTTGCTTATTTGGTATGTCCTGTGTTTGTAAGGGTTTTCTAAATTATCTTTTGTTTCCTTTTCCTATCTGTCTAGTTTTCTTAATTACTTAGGCTTTTGTCTATAGGGATTCTTTAACACCTTTTTTATTTGATTCCTTTTCCTATGGAAGTTTGTTTTCTGGCTGACCTGATGTTCCCCTTGGGCGTTTCCTGTTTTTTTTTTTTGTGACACTACTGCCTTCGTGAAATTCCCTTTCCACAGCCCGAGGCATTACACTGATTGCAACCACCCTTCAGAACTTGACAGCTGCCCAACAGAGCCTTGAATATTAGCATCGCAGACTCAACATTGAAAGGGCCAAGTTAGATCTCACCTCCAATCCTCCTGTTCAATAAAGAAGGCCAATTTAAAGCATCCTGACAGATGGGGTTGTCCAACTTCAGCTTGGATGTATCTTCCTTTAGTAATTGGTTCTACTGACAAATTTTTCAAAGGTGTTAAAAAGAACGTCATACACAAGAAGGCCAAGACCTGTTCTCTATCACGGACAATGTAGGACATGGAAGAATGATTTCACTTTATAAGGAATCTTATGTTCAGTTTGAATGGGAGCGGGGAAACTTCTTCATAAATACCGCAGAAGAGCTATTGCTCGATAGCAGTGTTTCTCAACCTTGGCAACCTGAAGCTGTGCGGACTTCAACTCCCAGAATCCCCCAGCTGGCCCTACTTTTTGGCAAGATTCATTAAATCAGGAAAAGGGTGCCTAAATGCTTCTGATTTTTCTGAAGGATAAGATCAGTTGGACGATGCAGCAATAACCCAGAAATTGGTGAACTTCATTGGTTATATGTCCAAGAAGAATCTGGACAAATGTCTCTCACAGATGCTGCAATCAGGACTCGTGCAATGGTGTGTGTGTGTGTGTGTGAGAGAGAGAGAGAGAGACAGAGAGAGAAGGGAGGGAGGGAGAGAGAGAAAGAAAGAAAGAGATAGGGGAGACAGAGAGAGACAGAGGGAGAGACAGAGAGAGAGAGAGAGAAAGAAAGAGAAACAGAGAGAGAGAGAAGGGGAGGAAGGAGTGGGAGGGGGAGAGAGAGAGAGAGAGAGAGAGAGAAAGAAAGAAAGAAAGAAAGAAAGAAAGAAAGAAAGAAAGAAAGAAAGAAAGAAAGAAAGAAAGAAAGAAAGAAAGAAAGAAAGAAAGAAAGAAAGAAAGAAAGAAAGAAAAAAAAGAGAAAGAGAAAGATATAGGGGAGACAGAGAGGGAGAAACAGACAGACAGACAGAGAGAATCAGACATGACAGAGAGAGACAGAGAGAGAGAGAGAGAGACAAAACAGACAGAGACAGAGAAAGAGAGGCAGAGAGAGATGAGCTCCATGGTCCCATCCAAATCTAGAATTCTCTGAAAAGTGTCATTTGCAGCTTAAATTTAGGAGCCTCTGGAAGCTACAGGTGGCCCTCAACTTCCAACAGTTCATTTAGTGACCATATTTATGACAGTGGTAGTGTCCCAAGGTCATGTAAAATCCTTTTGCCACCTTCTTACAATCAAAATCAAAGGGGAAGCCAGATTCAATTAACAATCAGGTTACTAACTTATCAACTGCAAGGATTCACTTAACAACCGCGACAAGAAAGGTCGTAAAATGGGGCAAAACTCACTTAACCAATGTTGGCAACAGAAACTTTGAGCTCAATTCGAAGACTGCCTGTACTTTTAAGAAAACCCATTCAAGGAACGGCTGGCTGAAAATGCCACCTAAAATAAAATGTTTTTTTTTTTTTTAAATCTGGCTGCAAGAAACTCTTTTGGGAAGCTGCATAAACTGCAAAGCATCGTATGCCACGTATGTTAACGGAGCATCAGCGTTCTTAATTTCAGGAAAAATCAATACTTATCTATCTTGCTGTCAAAATGGATATTTCAGGAGGAAGGGGTTGTGAGCAGAAATCACTCCCATCACACTTATAAGAACTATTTTACTCCTGCATTTGTCCCACGTAACAACAGTAATTTGCAAAAAAGCAGCTTTACTTGGAACAGCTTACATCCTGCAACAATAACCTTTCATATTAAACACCTGGCTATCCCAGGTCCTTGGGAAAAACTCAGCTAGATGGACAAAAACAGCAAATCCCTTCTAAATTTTATATGGCTGCCTGCAAACCAACCAAAATTCCTTAAACTTGTTGTCGACTCATAAAACATTCCTATTGTCAGAATATATTCATGAACTGGAATAGAGCATGGTAACAAGGTCAGCCAATGAATAGGCAGCTAAGTCAGCCAATGAGGACAGTTTGGAAACTGAAACTAGAAGTAGCCTAGGCTGGAAAATGAAACTAGAGGTAGCCTAGGTGTGGCTCTATATTAAGCTCTGCAATTCTGCAGCTCTGAGTCTGTCTATTGAAATGAAACTGCTTCTCTCCTCTTGCTTGCTTGCTGAACTAAAGTGAAACTGATGTCTGTTTCTGTTGCTGCTGTAAGTTGCTTGCAACAGGTTTCTGTTTGAGTTTGCTCCATGTTGGAGAAATCTACAGCTGGTTTGTAAAATCTACTTCTTATAGCAATAGCAATAGCTTAGACTTATATACTGCTTCATAGCGCTTTACAGCCCCTCTCTAGGCGGTTTACAGAGTCAGTAAATTGCCCCCAACAATCAGGGTCCTCATTTTACCCACCTCGGAAGGATGGAAGGATGGGTCAACCTTGAGTCTGGTGGGATTTGAACTGCCAAATTGTAGGCAGCTGGCTGCAGAAGTAGCTTGCAGTACTGCACTCTAACCACTGCGCCACCATGGCTCTTGTTATGTTTATAAAGATGTTAAATGAAGCATCAGCCATCTGTGTTTATTTTTCTGGCACTGAGTTAACGCTCCAAAATTCTGAATACTTATGCCTGTTTTAGTAGTTGCCATTAAAAAAAAAAAAAGGGGGGGGAGGAAATCTGAAAGAGCAATGCAGCAGTTTAAAAGTGAAAGTACATTCCAACTCTTATCTCTAAAAGATTGTAACTAAACTACCAGAGCTTTTGCCCATGAATATATTTAATTGGAGAACGTGAATGATGACACCCAGCCATTGAATGCGCTGAATTGGAGAATCTGATGGATGACACACCCAGGTGGGAGGGGGGAAACAGGGGACTGTAAATTACATATGCCAGAGTTGGCTTCATACAGGGCAGTGCCAGTAGGTCGCCTCTAATGAATCCTTTGAAGTTTTTTGAAGTTTGGCTCGAGAATCATGATTTAATTAGGGTGATTGCTGGAATCCTGACACTTGTAATTTGCTGTAAACTCACAACAAATTACAGGTAGTCCTTGACTTACAACCACAATTGAGCCCCACATTTCTGTGGCTAAGTGAGACGTTTGATAAGTGAGTTTTGCCCCCATTTTACAACCTTTCTTGCCACAGTTGTTAAGTGAATCACTGTGGTGGTTAAATTAGTAACACGGTTTTAAGTGAATCCGGCTGGCCCCCTTGACTTGGCTCATCAGACAGTCGCAAAAGGGGATCACATGACCCCCGGACATTGCGACCGTTGGAAATGTGAGTCCGCTCCCTTGTGCATCTTAATTTTGATCACGTGACCATGAGGAATACTGCAAATGGTCCTAAGTCAATTTTTTTTAGTGCTGTTTTAACTTTGAACAGTCACTAAACGAACTGTTGCAAGTCAAGGACTACCTGTAAAAGGTTTTTTAAAATCAAAAAGCAATGATGGACTGGTGCTATTGTATCTCCTGTACTGATGCTAACTGCTGTGTGATGACCCGGGGTGTGGCACAAAAGCAACAAAGTCACAAAAGTAGGTAAAGTCCTTTTAATACCTCCAACTTGGCCCCCAATGTCCAGTTATCAGCGGCTGGAGAAAAAACTCTCCCAAGAGCAGTCTTTAAAGGGAAGAAATTCAGTCTGAACCCAAAGTACATATAAATTATAAATAAAAACCAACACAAACCACCTGCAACAATTAATGAGACAGGGCAGGATAAGGAATTGCAGATTTCAAAAGATAACAAAACACACACAGTTGAGAGGACACCAGAACCCAGATAAGACTTGACAAACAAAGATAATGCATGCTTTGCTTCCAGCAAGGTGCTGTGCGCAAACACCCTTTATATCCTGTTTTCCCAGCTGCAGCTAATGAAGGGAATCAGGGCCCTTTTCTCCCCCATAACCCATGTAACTCACATTGCTCCCTTTCCGTTCCTCCCTGCATGCCCTAGGATGCAGAGGGAGTGGCCCTGGGTCTTCCTCTAAATGCCCAGCTGGATTGTGCCCTTCCCCAGTTTCCTCCACAGCCACCGGAGCCACACTCCCAATCCCTGTCAGCTCTCGAACTCCTCCTTGGAATCAGATTCCAACAGGGGCATCATCAGAGGGTTCTGACCAGTTCTGGAGAACCGGTAGCAGAAATTTTGAGTAGTTCAGACAACCGGCAAATTCCACCTCTGACTGGAGATTTTACAGTATCCTTCCCTTGCAACGCCCACCAAGCCATGCCCACAGAACCAGTAGTAAAAAAAATTGAATCCCACCACTGGGCATGGGCATAGTTGTCTTGCAACATGTAACATGTCTGTAGGCCAGAGAAGGAATAATGGATGGAAACTGATCAAGGAGAGATTCAACCTGGAAATAAGGAGGAATTTTCTCACCAGGAAAACAATCAAGCCATGGAACAGAAGTTGCCCTCAGAAGTTGTGGCAGCTTCATCATTGGAAACTTTCAAGAAGAGACTGGGCTGCCATTTGTCAGAAATGCTGTAGGGTCTCCTGCTTGGGCAGGGGTGGGGTTGGACTAGATGACCTACAAGGTCCCTTCCAACTCTGTTAATCTGAATGTCCAAGGCTCGCCTAGAATGGAATTTATTACTAGGAGGAGACTGACGGTGGCTACTTTCAGCAGCCCATTAGCCAAGCGCTCCTGACCGTCTCCTGAACAGAGATGTTTGAAAATACAGTATTTTATGGGGGGAAATAGGTTTTACAAGAAGTCTTTTGTATTCCGTGCATGCGAGAGATATTGGACACTAAATTGATCCTCATTATGGTGATTCAGAAAATTACAAGGGGAAATATCGGCAGTCTGGAAGAGAAGGCGTGCTGCTCCTGTCCAGATACGCTGTTTATGTCTCCTTTGCTGCTGGAATTTAACCCTTCTATCCTTTTGTCCCTTTCTGGTTTTTCTTTGAAGACGTTTCGCTTCTCATCCAAGAAGCTTTTTCAGCTCTGACTGGATTAGTGGGGAATGGAAGGATTTACGCTCCTTGCAAGCAGTTGGTCATTTGCATTCTTTTTAGAGAGTCACTGAGGCCACTTGGAGGTTTATCTGTGCCCTCTGGGTCACCCGAGTGGTGCAAAAGGGTGCGGAGCCTTCTTGGGACTGCGGAAAGGACTATGTTGTAGTCCTTGGAGATAGAGGATGTGGTATCCTTCCGCTTCGGTTGAGAGAGGGCTGTTCAATTTGGACATAGATGGCTTCTTTGACCCCTCTTTCAAACCAGCGGTCCTCCCAGTCCAAAATGTGGACTTTGCTGTCTTTAAGGGTGGCCTTTGTCTTTTAAATGCAGATGGACTGCTGAATCTAGTCCTGATGGGTTTATTCTCCTGTGTTGTGCCATGGGTTTACGAAGTGGTTGTTTTCTTTCCCCAATGTACAGATCTGCACATAGCTCGCTGCATTGCACATACCATATTGCTCAGTTTGTGTCTGGATGTTTTATATTTGGGGTGGATGAGCTTCTGCCTTATAGTGTATTCTCGTTTCTATCCTTCTATCCTTTTCTTCTTGTTTTGGAAGCTTTGGTTCAGCTGAACGATGATACAAGGATAATTTTTTGGGGTGCCAAAATCCATTTGTCAATAGAACTTCCAATTCAAACACAACAAATTAGCAAGGAGTGTGTGATGACTCGGGGCGTGGCACAAAGGCAACACAGTCAGAGAATAAGTCTGGGTTCCTTTATTAGCTCCAACTTTGCCCCCAATGTCCCGTTACCTTCTGGTCTGGAGAAAAACTCTCCCATGAATCTGCAACAGCCTTTGCCTGCAGATATTCCAATTCAAACATTGTAAACAGAAAACTTTAAACTATAAATCCAACAAGGCAAGTTAAGGTAATAAATCTGGCAGGGCAAGATAAGGAGTTCCAGAAGTGAAGTAACATGGTAGTAAATCAAACCAGTTGGGAGGATGCCAGGTACTCAGATAACAGCAGCCAACCCTAGATAAACTCAGCATTTGATCCCGACAACTGCCCCACCCACCTGCCTCTCCTTTAAACACCATCCCCAGGTGTGTCTTGTGAAGGGAATCAGGGCCCTTTCCTCCCTTGTAAGCCACATTGCTCCTTTCTCCATTCTTCCCTGCATGCCCTAGGATGAAGACAGGGTGGGCCTAGATCTTCCTCTGAACCCCCTCTCCCTTGTTCTACCTCTCTCCTGCTCTGCCCAGCCTGACTTTGCCCTTCCCCAGTTTCCTCCACAGCCAATGGAACCACTCTCCAGCTTCCTGACAGCTGTTCGTCTTTCTCCTCAGTGGATAATGTCTGTATCATTACAAGCAAGAGACCATCCAGTTTGGGAGCGAAGCACAATCCAGCCAAAGTTAGCAATCTTCACTCTCCTGGCTTCCAATGAAAGAGATTTAAAAACAAAGGACATTTAGCAGCGTGCTGCAGTTGATGGGAATTGTATTTATTTATTTGTATCCACCAGTGGTGGTATTCTTCCGATTTGGCCCGGTTTGGCTGAGCCGGTAGCACCAATGAGTAGCGGAGACCGAACCGGTTCTCTTCACCGCTTTGCTATTGGGCCCACCTGGGCTCCCATACTCACCTTTATCCTCTGCATTTGAAGCGCGGCTGCTTTGCGCGGCACAGCAGAGTGCCGCGCGGCAGCTGCTGAAGCGACCAGGAGAGTGCAGGCTTGCAGGAGGTGAGTTGGAACGCCTCTGCGTCTGCACCAATACTTCTGCGCCTATGCACATTTGGTGCGCGTGCACACAAAATGTGTGCATGTGCGCAAAGCACACCCACCAAGCCACACCCACCGAGCTGGTGGTAAAACTTTTTGAATCCCACCACTGGTATCCGTCTTTATTATTTTCACAAATAACTCAAGGCGGCAAAACGTATCCAGCAGTTTCCTCTTCCCCTTTTCCCCACAACAACAACCCTGTGAGGTAAGTTAGGCTGGGAGAGAGTGACTAGTCCAAAATCACCCAGTCGGCTTTCATGACTAAGGCAGGACTGGTTGTTAAGTGAATTTGGCTTCCCTTTCGACTTCAGTATTGACGTATTTACGTCAACCTCCTACTCGACCCATCCGGCTGCATTGTGTGAAAAACGGTCATAAGTCCCGTTCTCAGTGCCCTTGCAGATTTGAAAGGTTCCTGAGCAAACAGTTGTAAGTTTAGCACTACCTGTAAATTAGGTGAGTGAAACTGACTAGGGAAGACACGTAAAACTGACAATCTGGTTTATTATGTGGCTCACTGCTCAACAAGGCAAGAACATTTAGAAGCAGCTGCTCTCTGCTGTTGCCAGACTGTTACAAAGGCAAATCTGGATTCTCAAAATGGGAAAGGGGAAAAAAAGAAATCAAAGAAGGAGGGGAAAAAAAAGTAGGAATCATTCTTTCAGACAAACCTCACAGGATTACTGACAACGTAAAAACTGGCTATATTATCTCAAAGTGGAACAGGTTGCAGAGAAAAGAACTCAACTAATTATCTAATGCCTTTCAAAAGACCTCATTTTGGGTCTGTTGTTCTTCCCAAGGATAGCACTATTTTTCTATTACTCCCTTCCTGCCAATTAAATTGACTTACTCCGTTACCTTCTCTGAAAGATAATAATTGGTGTAGCTTCTCACAATTAAAATGTTTTTCGCTTTTTTGCCACTGGCTTTCTGGCTGCAATTAATCTGAAGTTGGCAAACTGAACTGTTTGTCTATATAGGAACAAAAAAAAGAAGAAGAAGAAGAAGTTTCTTTGAAGAAGTAATATCCAATGTTTGCCCCCAGGGGTTGGAAAGGAAAATTTGATATTAAACAAGCATCAATGACAGACTGAGTGACAGTTATAAAAATACATTAGAAACTGAAATTTCCTCAAACAGGAGCATTAACATTCAGTGCAGTAGTATTTATGTCAACCTCCTACTCAACCCATCCTGGGGATATTTTTCCCTTCCCGGACAATACAATATAGAAGCAAGGGGGCGTGGCCAGGGTGGGCGTGGCCATCATGACGTCACTCAGGTCGGGAGCGCCTGTGATGGGTCATGTGCTCTGCCAATGAAAACGGGCTCCCGGCTATGGTGAGAGGCAAATATTTTTACTATTGGTTCTGTGGGCGTGGCTAGCGGGGCATGGCCATGTGACTGAGTAGGCGTGGTTTTTTCCCTCCCGATGATCAGCTGTGCCGGGATCCCCCTCGCTGTCTTACTGCTTCGCCTAGGAGGTTTCCCTGAGGCTCAGGAGGAAAAAAAACAGAGTGAGGGGACGGCGCATAGCATCCCTCTCCCTGCACGCTCCTTTTTGCCACCTGGGCCTCAGGGGCGAAGCAGTTAAGACAGTGAGGAGGATTCCAGCACAGCTGATCATTGGAACAGCTGATCGTCAGGAGGGGGGGAAAAATACGGTTCGGCTTGAAGCAATAGCTGTTTTTTTACTACCAGTTCGGCCAAACAGTAGCATTCTTTACTACTGATTTGCCCAAACTGGGTCGAACCGATAGAACACCACCAGTGGCTTCTGATCTCTGTTTTCGGCTTCCATGGCCTCCTGCAACCCTTTGGCAGTGAAAACGGAGCTTGGGAGCTCCGTTTTCACTGGCAGAAGCACCACAGGCAGGTCCTTTGCTGTTTCCAGGCAGGCCCCGCAGGCCAGATCTAAGTACCCTGCGAGCCAGATCCAGCCCCCCGGGCCTTGAGTTTGACACCCCTGCTATATATAAACACTGTCTACTCTGCTGCCCACTAATGCTTGTCTGAATTTGTGCAGTTTAGATCTGCTATGGCTAAACATTGCAATGACTACAAGTCCAGTAAATTAGGAGCAATCAGAGAGTGAAAACAAATGCCAGAACATTTTAAATTGCAAAAATGCCTGGAAGTAGATGGAAATATGATTCAGATCACATAAGAGACAAAGAAAAACTTATTCAAGATGGCTTTGGTTCGTGCATACGTGGTTAGAAAAAATATGAAGGCAGCATATAGATTATAAGCCAGAGCTATTTTTACAAGACATAATACCAGAAAAATGAAATGAAAACCCTCGACACGGCACCAACGCTGCACTATACAGTAGAATTCAAAAGAGCTACTGCCCTGGGATAGAAGCTGTTTTTCAGCCTATTTGTCCTTGTTTTTATTATTCTGTACCGTCTGCCAGATGATAATAGTTAAAAAAAAAAGGGTTCTCAGGATGAGATGGATCTTTGAGAATATTTTGAACTTTCTTAAAGCTCTTCCAAAGAGGGGAGAGGGCAACCAATGAACTTCTGTTGTGCCATGCATTGGGGAAGTGGTTGTTCTGTTTCTCCAATGTGCAGATCTGTACATATCTCACTGCATTGTACTGCATATATCACACTGCTCAGTTTGTGGGGTGGGCAAGGAGGAATAGCAATAGCACTTAGACTTATATAATGCTTCACAGGGCCTTACAGCCCTCTCTAATCGGTTTACATACTCAGCATATTGCCCCCGACAATCTGGGTCCTCATTTTATCAACCTCAGAAGAAGGATGGAAGGATAAGTCAACCTTGAGCCACTGAGACTCAAACTGCCGAACTGCTGGCAGTTGGCAGAAGTAACCTGCAGGACTGCATTCTAACCACCGCGGCACCAACGGATGTGTTCGTAATGGTCAATCCAGGCACAGGTAGGCATGTAGCTGGTATGGTGGGTGACCTTGAAGCAGTGTCTCGGAGAGACACAGTACTTACTTTCGTTTCTGTTGAGGTAATTCCCCGTTAGGAGAATGAGCGCATACAGGGAGACATATAGAGAGTAGTGTTGGAATAATATACACAGAGCACACAGATGCACTGTACAGTAAATGTAGGTTTTTACTTCCAGAAAGGTTTAAGCAAAGTCCAAAATAAGCAGTCCAAAAGTCATCCACAGATAAATCAGTCAGTTTTTCAATCCAGAGATAGTCCAAATATCAAATTCCAGTGTCAAAAACAGTTCAGTATCAGACTTACATTAAATCCAGTAATCAGTCAATTAGAAGAAATGGAGGAACGGCAATACTTTCCAACAGAAGGAAACAGAGATAATCACTCAGACACACTCTCTTCTGAGACTCAGACTAAGACTAAACAACCCTGGATTCTGGCTCCATCTTATGGCTGTTTGAGAAACCACACCCAATTGCATGCTCTTGCATTCCCTTAAAGATATAGTACTAAAATGTTTATCCTGGTTTATATATTTCTAACCCACATACCTGTTAGGTGACTTATATTCCCAACAGTTTCCCCTTCTTGCCTCCCTCTCCCACCCACCCCCATCCATTGCAGTCTGTCAACATAATGTAGCAAAGCACAAGCAAGCATAAGGTGGTAGCCGAAAGCCCGAGTGTCAGCTCTGAAGCTGGCCTGACTGAAGCTATTTTGGGGGCTCCAGTGTTGCCACAATGGAGATGAGGGATGGGGGGGAAGAGAGATAGCTAGGGTTTTGTAGCCAAAACAAAATAGTTTCCCCTCTGAACCAAGGACATTCCCTCAGGTGGCTGAAAGAAAGGAGGAGTGATGTTACCAAGCAACCAGATTGCACCTTGATTGGACCATGTGACTGATTGTTTGGGAAAAGGGGGGGGGGGGATTTTTACTTTTCATTTGGCGAAACCAAATTAATCGCTTAGTCGGGAATCGTTTAGAGTCAGTTTTCATCAGCCTGTGCCGATATGATAGATCCAGAATAAATCGTTCTTTGAGGAATCCACCTGCCTCGGTGTACTGTTTGTTATGGGTGTATTACTTGGAATCCTGACACGGAGTACAAATCTGCATTTTGCCTCAAACGCAGCTCTAAAGAAAGCAGAAACTTCCCACGAATTCCATTCAGAATGAAGACAAAATTGCATTATTCGTGAACTCCTTGGAAGACGGGGGTGCGGTGGGGGGGAGGAGAGAGAAGGCAGGGTTACAAATGTGGCAGAGCGAAACCGTAAATTGCGCTGCAAGCGGTTCAATATTTCTCATGCACTTACCCGCACAGTATCCTACCAGATTGAGGTATTGCTCTCTCTTGCAGGGCGTTCTGCATCTTCCACTGAGGAAAGAGACGTGGGGGTGACAAGCGGTGCATTCATCATCCTCAGCCCCGCTGCATGACTTGCAAGAAGGATGGCAGGCTGGGAGAGAGAGAGAGAGAGTGCGAGAAGGTAAGAGGGAGAAAGAAGTCTGCAATGGAAGCCAATCGCTTTGATAAAAAGCAAAATTCCGACTTTGTAGATTCCAGAACATGGCTAAAAATGCATGCTTGGCTATTTGTCACAAATTTAAAAAAAAACAAAAAACTAACTATGGAGACGTTTCCTTTAGCTCAAGGATCTCCAAACTTTGGAACTTTAAGACCTGTGGACTTCAACTCCCAGAATTCCTCAGGTAACCATTCTGGCTTGGGAATTCTGGGAGTTGAAGTCCACAAAATTTTAAGGTTGCCATTGCCAAGTTTGGAGACAGGGATTCAATCAAGATCATAAATCAATCGGGATTATAAAGCCTTAGTAAAACCGTACCTAGTATAATGCATCTAGTTTTGGTCACCACACTATAAAAAAGATGTTAAGGCTCTAGAAAAAGTGCAGAGAAGAGCAACCAGGATGATTAGGGGACTGGAGACCGTTTTAGGTTGCAGGAATTCAGAATGGCTAGTCTAGTGAAGAGAAGGAGGGGCTGCCACAGACAGGAGGAAGGGGACAAGCTATTTTCTAAAGCACCCGAAGGCCAGACAAGGAATAAGGGATGGAAACTGATCAAGGAGAGATTTAACCTGGAAATAAGGAGAAACTTTCTGACAGTGAGAACAATCAACCCATGGAACAGACGTTGCCTTCAGAAGCTGTGGGAGCTTCATCACTGGAGGCTTTCAAGAAGAGACTGGACTGCCATTTGTCAGAAATGGTGTAGGGTCTCCTGCTTTGGCGGCGGGGTTGGACTAGATGACCTACAAGATCCCTTCCAACTCTGTTAAATCTATTACAGACACCTGCCTTAGTTGGACCTAGGACAACTCTCTGTGACCAATTTGCCACAGCCAACTCACCATGGCCAACTTGCCATGATCAACTTGCCATGGCTGGCTCGCCACAGGACCACTGGCTGCGGGACAATTCAACACTGCATTAATTGTCTCATTCAGGTTCTTTTATAATTGGTGATCACGTTTTTGTCGAAATTATTATACCTCTTGTATTTCTGGATTGCTTTTCTTTCTTTTGCTATTATTGGGCATGGTTCAGTCAAAATCAATTCAACTTTTGCATGAGTTGAATTGTCCCATGGCAACACAGCAAGTTGGCCCAGTCTGGCCTTAGTTGGGTCATTGCTGAGAACGTGGCTATGTGAACATTTGGTTGTCCCAAAGCTGCTTTCTTTCTTTTTCAAGAGGCAACTGGACTTTCTGGTTTTTCTTTGAAGACATTTCGCTTCTCATCCAAGAATCTTCTTCAGATCTGACTGGATGGTGAGGAATGGAAGGATTTATACTCCTTTCAGTTGGTCGTTTGCATTCTTTGTATAAACCCTTCCATTCCCCACCATCCAGTCAGAGCTGAAGAAGATTCTTGGATGAGAAGCAAGACATCTTCAAAGAAAGTTCAGTTCCCTCTTGGAAAAAGCATCTTTGGGACAACCATGACCTGGATGGCTGAGAATCTCCATAGACATATTTGGTTTTCACAAATCTATCTATCTATCTATCTATCTATCTATCTATCTATCTATCTATCTATCTATCTATCTATCTATCTATCTAAATCTCTCTCTCTCAATCTCTCTCTCTCTCTGTGTATGTGTGTAATTATCATTGAAGATTTTTCTGTTAGTTGGATCATTGCTGGGAATTTTCTACAACCAAGCTTGGGATGCAAACACAATCTATCAATGCTAATTACATGACATATTTGAAGACAACAGAGGCTCTCTGTCTCTAAAAAGAAGGATTGTCCACGGCTGGAAAAACAATTTCAATACAGATTGTGTTTGGGGTTGTTATTGCTTTGTGCTCCCAGGGGGTCTGCAGCAGGACAATCAACAGCTGGAACAAAACGGGCCAATGTTTATTCTTCTCAGGAGGGGAGAAGAAATCAGATTCATTTTTGAAAATGAAATTAGATTGTCTGGGCTAAAGGGAGCCACAATAGCTTCATTCTCATGCATTGGTTTCAATCCTTCCTCAATTGTTGCATGATCCCATGGTCAGGCAAGAAATTGCGGCCAGATAATTATTTTCCTTACAGCTTTAAGTATCTTAATATTTTATTAAAAACCCAGGCATGGAGATTGAACTCTGTGAAACAAGTAGTAAAAAGTAAAATGGGATTTAAATCTCCTAGGATTTGGCTAGACTAGGCGTGGCCAGGGTGGGTGTGGTGGCCAGCTTGACATCACTCGTGTCTGGGGTGCCTGTGGTGGGCAGAGGGCTCTGCCAGAAAAAACGGGCTCCCGAGCTCCTTTTTCGGCCGTGATGACCTCCTGCAACCCTCTGCCAGCTATGGGCGGCCCTCCCGAGCTCCATTTTTGCCGGCAGAAGCACCGCAAACCGGTCCTTTGGTGTTTCCAGGGTGACCCCGTGGGCCAGATCTAAGCACCTCGCGGGCCAGATTTGGCCCGTGGGCCTTGAGCTTGACACCCCTGGGCTAGACCTAGTAAACGACAGACCTGGGCCCTAATTATGGGTAGCCCTCGGCTTATGACCACAATTGCACTGAAAATTTGTGTTGTTAAGCGAGACAGTAGTTAAGCGAGTGTTGCCCCATTTTACATCCTTTCATGCCCGTTTAAGTGAATCCTTCCTTTCACCCATCCCCTCCCCCTTGTGGCTTTATGATTGTAACCTTGTTGCTTGTATCCTTACAATTTATATTGACTGTTTCCTAGTATGATTTGATTGCTTATTGTACCCTGTGACTATCATTAAGTGTTGTACCTGATGATTCTTGACTCTTGACGAATGTATCTTTTCTTTTATGGACACTGAGAGCATTTGCACCAAGACAAATTCCTTGTGTGTCCAATCACACTTGGCCAATAAAGAATTCTATTCTATTCTATTCTATTCTATTCTATTCTATTCTATTCTATTCTATTCTATTCTATTCTATTCCCTTTTCCCTTCCATTCCATTCCATATCATCTATTCTATTCTGTTCTGTTTTGTTCTGTTCTATTCTACTCTATCATTGCAGTTGTTAAATCAGTAACACGCTTGTTAAGCAAATCTGTCTTCCCTATTGACTCTCTGCTTGTCAGAAAGTCACAAAAGGGGATCACGCAACTCTGGGACACTGCAACCGTCATAAATATGAACCTGTTGCTAAGCGGGTGGATGTCGGTCACATGACCCCAGGGACGCTGCAACGGTCATCACTGTGAAAAATGGTCATAGGTCTCTTTTTTCCAGTGCCGTTGTAACTTCCAACAGTCACTAAATGAACGGGGACTGCCTATATATGTGGGCCACCATACGAAAAATAGCTGTTAATCATCCCATCCTGTTCCTCCCTGCTACAAATTGACATATAACCATCTGCTAAAAACATATGGGCTCTGTTCGTCTCCACCCACCAGAGAGCTGTCCTACTCCTAGGCGGCTTGTTAAAAAGCAACTCTAATAAAATCTTTCTCTCCGTTTCTTTGCAACACGTCCTCCTCCATAAACCTCTTTTTATTTTTATTTTTTGATTCTACGTCCAACATTACATGAAAAAAAAAAAAGAAACCAGTAACACCAATATACAGGCACGGAAAAGATTTGTCTTGCCTGTCGACTCAGCAAATAGATTTTTTTCCTAGACCTCCTCCTCCCCCCCAAAAAAAAACAGAGTCCAGGCAAGCATTTTCCATTAACAAAAAAAAAACCAACAACTTAGAGCTTGCTTATCTCTTCAGCTACACACCAGGCTTACTCCTTACGTACAAAAAACACTCAACTCAAAATGAAATGGGGGAAGATTAAAGTCCGCATTAGTCATAGCTTTGAAGTTTTCGAAAAGTTCGTCTAAAGCAAAGTTTGAAGGTTCACGCCCACACCCGCTGCTCCTTCCCGGCTCTTTTTGCTTTTAAAGAGGATAAAAAACAGGTACAGAGTAAACTTATGGCTCACCTGACTCATTGTGGAATCCCTTCTGTTATCGAGCAAAATTGAAGGGACTGTTTCAGTGCCATGGGGCATGTGTCTACCTGTTGGTTTCCCTGATTCAATTCTTGGAATCACCAATTATACTGTCGTGTACCTCTTTTTCTGCACAAATGGCATTTGTGGACAAGCATAAGCTATATATATATATAGATATATATATAAAAGCGAAATGCCACTCACGCATCATCACAAACTCTCCAGAACCGTAAAGCCTACAAACTTCAAATTTGGCACATATGTTCCTCTCGGCTTCTAGGTGCTCACTAAGAAAGGATTTTTAGAAATGACCATCAGAGCATTAGTATTTCGTATATTATTATTAACACGCTCTGATGCTAAGGAGTTCTACTCCCTCTTCCCACCTGAAAAGAAATCTGTTCCAAATGCAAAACACAAGCAGCGGAGAGGAGTTTCAGTTTCAGTTTCACAGCAGCAAGCAGCTTTAGTACAGAACAGTTGAGCTAAGCCACACCCAGGCTCCTTGCCGTCTCCTTGCTCACACAGCAAACACTGTTTCAGTTTCCAAACAGCCCTCAACTCTCTCACAAACTGACAGGATGCTAGCCAGATGAATACTGATGGATACTGGTAGGCAGAGGCACAATGTTTTCCCCTTATTTTCCTCCCCCAAAACTAAGCCCGACCACATAGTTTCGTAGCAAAGCACAGGTATCAAGCTAGTTATTCATATTCTGATGGACTAACAGTTGGGCACTCTACGCTGTATAAATCTGTGTTTGATATTTAATTTAAAAATAAGTCCAATGGGCTTTAATGAGAAAAAACCCTGGGAATATATATCTGCATAAGTTTCTTAAGGTAATATATTGTATATCCTGCTAGCACGTTATGATCTTAAGGGTATAACAGGTTGACCTGGACTTACAACCACAATGGGCCCCAAAATTTTCTGAACGTAACCACTGCAGTGATTCACTTAATGACTGCGGCAAGAAAGGTTGTAAAATGGGGGGAACTCACTTAACAACTGGCTCGCTTAACAACACAAATTTTGGGCACAATTGTGGTCGTAACTCAAGGACTACTTGTAATTAGGACCCAGCTCTGTAGCTTACTAGGTCTAGCCAAATCCCAGTGAGATTTAAATCCATTTTCCTTTTTAACCAATTGTTTCACAGAGTTTAAATTTCCATGCCTGGAGTTTGTAATGAAAATATTCAGGTGTTTAAATTTCTGTTGCTAAGAGAAACTCTTTCTAACCTCAGTTGTTAAGTGAATCACTGCAGTGGTTGAAGTTAGTAACACAATTGTCAAGGAATTCTGGTTTCTCCATTGATTTTGTTTCTCAGAAGGTCGCCAAAAGGGATCACGTGACCCCAGGACACTGCAACCATCATAAATATGAGTCATTTGCCAAGGGTCTGAATTTTGATCATGTCACCAGGGGGATGCTGCAATAGTCTTTAACTGTGTAAAACATTCACAAGTCACTTTTTCAGGGCCATTGTAACTTCAAAACGGTCACTAAATGAACGGTTGTAAGCCGAGGACTACTTGTATTTCTGTTCCAAAGGGATAGCTTGATAGATCCAAAAGCATTGGCTATGACCATGATGGCGAACCTGTAGCACGTGAGCCCAAGCCAAACTTACCTGCACTGCGCATGCGCGTGCCTCCCAGCTGATTTTCAGCCCGTGAGGCCGTTTTCACCCTCCCGGAGGCTCGAGGGAAGCCTCTGCAGCCTCAGGAGGGCGAAAAACGGGCCTTCCGGAAATACCAGAAGTGCCGAAACGGGTCTGTTTTCAGCCTCCAGAGGCTTTCCTCGTGAGGGTGAAAATGGCCGCCCCCGGGCTCCAGAGGCCTCCCCAGAGGCTGAAAACTGGCACTTCTGGTATTTCTGGAAGTATTGCGCGCATATGCGCAGGGGGGTGAGGCACATTGCATTGTGGGTGCCGGCACATGCGCACTTTCAGCACTCCACAACAAAAAGGTTCGCCATCACTGGGCTATGATATAGAATTGCTGGCTGCGTCATAAAACTATCTTGCAGAATTTTGGCTGGTTCTCGATAGAAGACAAAGCCAAGCGAGAAATCCAATGCAGCATTTCATCCAGACTGGTCGCGGAAGGAGAAGATGCTAAAATCATAAAATCTTGCCGTGTGATGTCTTAGTTTGGCTAAGCAAAATGAGCTAAGAATCACTTCAACTTCTCCATGACAGAAGAAATCACAAAAACCTCAAGTATTATTGGTCAAGTAATAAAGTTCCAGGGCACAGAAGAAAGCAAAATGAGGTTGGAACAGGGGTTACTTCAGAGAAAACAGATCGAAAGATAAAATTGCTAAGCGAATTTGTAGTTTTATAGGATTGGCCTAGCTGGGCAAAACAGCCAAGGAAATAGAGCTAAGTGAGCTACAGCCAAAAATTTATCAACACCGTTTCCGTGGAGACTATAAATCAGGCTACATCAGCTATATTCAGGGGTGGCCTTGATTTCAAATGCCTCAGATGAGAGAAGTGAGAATGTGTGATCTATATTATTTATAAGTAAATAGGCAATATGTTGGGAGTATTTTTAAAATATCTTATACTTCTGAATCATCATTAAGAGGGCTCTCTATTCTTATACCATGCTGTAAGTCTTTTAATATGGATATTAAGTGCCACTCCACATTATATCTATATAATTCCACATTTAAGTTACAGGGCTGTTTAGAGGTTGAAGACACTGAATAAAATAACCCTTTAGGCTGAAAAACAGTGGGGAAAAGCATTGCAAATCTGAACCATTTAGCAGTCAAAACACTTTCAAATTCAAAATTCAGACACTTGGCACCTGCAAATAGAATAGAATAGAATAGAATAGAATAGAATAGAATAGAATAGAATAGAATAGAATAGAATAGAATAGAATAGAATAGAATAGAATAGAATAGAATACTTTATTGGCCAAGGGTGATTGGACACATGAGGAATTTGTCTTCAGTGCAAATGCTCTCAGTTTACATAAAAGAAAAGATAAATTCGTCAAGAGTAAAGAATCATAAGGTGCAACACTTAATGATAGTCGTAGGATACAAATAAGCAATCAAATCATACTAGGAAACAGTCAATAAAAATCGTAAGGATACAAGCGACAAAGTTAGAGTCTTACACTCACAAGTGGGAGGGGATGGGTGATAAGGAGTGATGAGAAGATTAATAGTGATAATTAATAGTGCAGACTTCGTAAATAGTTGGACAGTGTTGAGGAAATTATTTGTTTAGCAAAGTGATGGCGTTCGGGAAAAAACTGTCCTTGTGTCTAGTTGTTCTGGTGTGCAATGTTCTATAGCGTCATTTTGAGGGTAGGAGTTGAAACAGTTTATGTCTGGGATGTGAGGGGTCTGTAAATATTTTCACAGCCCTCTTTTTGACTCGTGCAGTATACAGGTCTTTGATGGAAGGCAGGTTGTTAGCAATTATTTTTTCTGCAGTCCTAATTACTCTCTGAAGTCTGTGTCTCTCCTGTTGGGTTTCAGAGCCAAACCAGACAATTATAGAGGTGCAGATGACAGACTCAATAATTCCTCTGTAGAACTGTATCAGCAGCTCCTTGGGCATTTTGAGCTTTCTGAGTTGGCGCAGAAAAAACATTCTTTGTTGTGCTTTTTTGATGGTATAAGGTTACCTGCTTGAGGAGGAAGGGGTTGGACTAGAAGACCTCCAAGGTCCCTTCCAACTCTGTTATTCTGGGAAATAGTGGCATCTGCCACCCATATGCAAACCGTAGACATCTATGGTAAGCATGGAGCACGAAAACATTTACATATGGAGACCTTTCTCCGCACACTCCCGTGTTATCACTCACGGACAGAAATGCCTAAGAGGCCATTTAAAAACAAAGGGAGAACATGCACATTGCCGGCAAGGTAATTCTTTCCTCAAAGTCCCATTATTCTAATATGGATCTTCGTTGCTAACTCTCTTCTGCCATCTGTTATTTACTCGTTTTTTTTCTGGAGCCTGTGCATATTTCTTTGTCAGCAACACAAATCATTTTTAACAAGCCAGCAATAAAAGACGAGTCAGAAAAAAATAAAAATAAAAAAGAAAGCCAAATCCATAGGTGGTTAATACCTTCTTCACTATCAAACTGTCACAAAAGAGCAGTTAAGCATCTGAGTTCCACCAAGGGGAGAGAGGAGAGAATTAAGGAAGACCCAAACTTGCACCAGTTGTTTTCAGTTATGAAGTCTCTGGTTCAAAATTAAGTTGTAAATTGAAGATGGAACCAAGGGTCAGTGTTAGATACTCCTGGCATTCAATGGTAACCCAGTGTTGTTGGATGCAAGATGGGCAGCAAAAAAAATAAAAAATCCTACAGCCAAGAAGGGTCCACATTTTCATTATTCAAGTGATGCTGAGGACACAGATAAACCTCCAAGTGGCCTCAATGACTCCCTAAAAGGATACAAATGACCAGCTGTCTGCAAGGAGTATAAATCCTTCCATTCCCCACTAATCCAGTCAGAGCTGAAGAAGCTTCTTGGATAAGAAGCGAAATGCGTTCCAAGAAAAAAAAAGAAAGTCCAGTTGACCTCTTGAAAAAAGCACCTTTGGCACAACCACGATCTGGATGCTGAGAATCTCTATATACTTTTAGCTATCCAACTGGGGATGAACACCCTTTGAATAGTGTGGTAGTAAGAATGGATTTCCAGAGAAAAAAAACTGCAGACTAGAGGAACACCACTCAGGTGACCCTGAGGACACAGATAAGTCTCCAAGTGACCTCAACGATTCTCTAAAAGAATGCAAATGACCAGCTGTCTGCAAGGAGCATAAATCCTTCCATTTCCCATTATCCAGTCAGAGCTGAAGAAGCCTCTGATATGAGAAGCAAAACGTCTTCGAAGAAAAACCAGAAAGTCCAGTGGCCTTTTCACAAAAAGCACCTTTGGGATTGGCAACAAATAAATTTCAGAATAGAATAGAATAGAATAGAATAGAATAGAATAGAATAGAATAGAATAGAATAGAATAGAATAGAATAGAATAGAATAATAAAATAAATAAAATAAAGTAAAATAAAGTAAAATAATAAAATAAAATAAAGTAAAATAATTAAAATAAAATAAAGTAAAATAATTAAAATAAAATAAAATAAAATAAAGTAAATAAAATAAAGTAAAATAAATAAAGTAAAATAAATAAAATAAAATGGTACCCCTTTTCTGGGTCAAATGAAATGGAATGTCTTTCCGATCTCTTTCATAAAATCTTGCCTGAGGGAGAGTTCTGGAGACCTCTTTTTGTGTCATTTTGACAGATGGTCATGGTTATCCCCTAGTCAAGAGTCCAGCATGACCACGGATGCTTTTATTGGCTCTAAGTCGAGAACTATTTGTAGCTATGATGGAGAAAGTTCTCTTGTTATACAGGTAGCCCTCAACTTACAGCCACAATTGAGCTCAAAATTTATGTGAAGTGAGTTTTGCCCCGTTTTACGACCTTTCTTGCCACGCTTGTTAAGTGAATCACTGCAGTTGTTCAATAAGTTAACCCGGTTGTTAAGTGAATTAACTTTGCCTGTCAGAAGGTCGCAAAAGGGGATCACGTGACCCCAGGGCAGTGTGACCATCATAAATGTGAGATGAATTTTTCAAGCATTTGAATGTAAATCACGTGACCTGGGGTGGGGGTGGGGGCTGCAATGGTCATAACTGTGAAAAATGGTCATAAAATAGTCACTTTTTTTCAGTGCCGTTGTAACTTGGTCCACTAAGTGAACTGTTGTCAGTCGAGGATTGCCTGGACTCTTCGATTCTACCGCCCAGGAGTTCCGCTGTGGACACTCACCATAGCAACGGCTTTCTTGAGGAAACCATCCCTCTGGACACTCAGAGCTGCACTGGCCTTCGTGAAAGACTTGAGGAGATGTGCAAGCGGTGCAGTTCTCAGGAGAGCCTCCAGTGCAAGAAAAGCAGGAAGAGTGGCACACTGCAGTTTTAAAAAAGAGGAAAAGCAATTTGATCAATAAAACTATACAGTTTTTCAAAGATGGCGGGACTTGTGGGTAGAACTGTATTTCCCTACCTTGGCCGCTTGAAGAAGCATGGACTTCAACTCCCAGAATTCCCCAGCCACCCATGGAACTCTGGGAGTGGAAGTCCACATCTCTTAAAGTGGCCACGGTTGAGAAACACCAGGGTAAAAGTCCCAGGGTCATATATTTTCAGAAGAAAATAATACACATAATCATCTCAATCAGGGTTCCTGACACACACACACACACGGTCTGTGGACTGGCACTGGGCCACGGCAGGCCAAAAACTGGGCCGTGCAAACAAGTGAAGCCCCATCTGTGGGATGCAGGCAGCACATGAAACCACGCCCGCTTCGGTCCACATGTCATGCTCCCGTCAGAGCCTGAATCTGTGGAGGAAAACAACCCAGAACTGGAGCCCACAGAGATTGAGGGGGTGGCTTTGTTGGCTTCGGAGGAATGTGGGGAGGAGCAGGCCGAGGCAGCCCAGGGCCCCTCAGGATTGGGACGGCTAGTTAGCAGGGAGGAACGAGGGCAAGATGACTGAGAGAGGACAAGCAGTGGACATGAGAAGCGACGGAGCCCAGGCGATGAGCAAGGACCGCCCTCTCCTGATCCCTGAGCACGGAGAGTGGAGAGAAGGTGGGAACAGCGCAGGCCGACCCCACAACTCAGGAGGAGAGCGCCTCATCACAAGGCATACCTGGGGACTGAGATTTAAGGAGAGGGGCATTTGTCGGGAACAAACGCTGAATTGGTAGAGTTTGGTGTCCTGGTACAGACATTTGGAGTTTGCAAAACTGCTTGCTTCTTTCTTACTTGTGGACTCAGTGCCTTCTTCTTGACTTTGTGGACTCATTGTTTGTTCCTTGTTTCGTGGACTCATTTCCCTGTTCCTTTGCTTTGCTGGACTGGGTGCAGCCAGAGGCTGCCGTGTGTGTGTGTGTGTGTGTGTGTGTGTGTGTGTACTTGCCAAGAATGTGGGAGCATTTGGGGGAAAATCTGGAGCATTATAGGGGAGTTTGAACTCTCAACTGGCTGTGTGGCCTTCGTGCCTTGTCCCAGATCATTACACCGTGGAAAAACCTCACTTTAGGGAACCAGTCCCGGGTGCCAAAAAAGTTGGGGGCCGCCAATCTAAACAACTGTCACTCCACTTCTAAGAGAGCAAAGGTCCAAGAGGGAAGCTCCATCATACTATTAGACCCAGAGTCTGAAGTTAATTAGAGCATCTGTGTTACCAAAGTTACTTTTTTTTTAATGTTATTTTTTTGGACTATTTTTTAATCATGAGAATTGCTGCAGGAGATTTTGCCACATATTCCGTTTCACAGTCTAGTAAGAGCTTTTCCTGAAGCACCAATCGTCTCTTTTTTTTTAATGCTGCAGATTCCACTCTCCCCTCCCAAAATGCCCGAGGGCTTGAACTGCAGGAGAGCAACCTAGAACTAAAACAGAATGAGTGATGATGGAATGCAAAAGGATGCAACTCCAGAGGAGTAAGAGGCAATTCACTCCAGATATGTGTTCTAGGACCAACTCTCTTCATACTCTACATAAATGACCTCTGCGATCATATTAAGAGCAACTGCGTTCTTTTCGCTGATGATGTAAAGCTGTTCAATACCACAGACAATATGCTACCCTTCAAAAAGACCTTGACTATGTATCAGAATGGTCAAACAAATGGCAACTTCAAATCTCAACAAATAAATGCTCTGTCTTACATATTGGCAAAAAATATCAGAAAATAAAATACAGGCTGAATAGTCAAGATCTTGTTGATGATCCAAACTCTGTCAAGGACCTTGGAGTACTCATCTCTAATGATCTAAGTGCTAGAGCCCACTGTAACTACATAGGCAAAAAGGCATTAAGAGTTGTTAACCTAATCTTACTTTTTCTCTGGTAATATTACTAATAACTAGAGCGTACAAAACATTTGCTAGACCAATACTCGAATACAGCTCATCAGTCTGGAACCCACATTACGTATCTGATATTAGCACAGTTGAGAAAGTCCAGAAATATTTCACAAGAAGAGTTCTCCACTCCTCTACTCATTATAGAATACCTTATGCCACCAGACTTGAAATTCTAGACCAAGAAAACCTTGAATTACACCGCCTTCAGTCCGATCTAAGTATGGTATATAAAATCATACATTGCAATGTCCTACCTGTCAATGAATACTTCAGCTTCAACCATAACAACACAAGAGCACACAACAGATACAAACTCAAGGTTAATTGCACCAAACTTGATTGCAGGAAATACGACTTCAGCAACAGAGTGGTCAATGTCTGGAATACTCTACCTGACTCTGTGGTTTCTTCCCAAACCCCAAAAACTTTAACCTTAGACTGTCTACTATTGACCTCACCCCTTTCCTAAGAGGTCTGTAGGGGACGTGCATAAGCGCACCAACGTGCCTACCGTCCCTGTCCTATTGTTTCTTTTATTTTTTATTTTTCTTATATGTATCCATGTATTCATAACTATGTTTTTACTTATACCTATTATCTTGTAAGCAATTGACATAAACAAACAAACAAACAAACAAACAAACAAACAAACAAACAAATAAATAAATAGGGAGAGATATCATGTGATATCTCTAATAGATCCCTAATAGTCCCCAGAGTATATGGTGGATGCAGATAGCAGAGTAGCAGAGTCTTCGGTCTTGCAATATTTTGTCTGTAGGCGTTAAACAATAAAGAAATTAGCTTGGAAGAGTCACATGATGGTTCTGGGCCTGATACTATTTGAGCAAACATGAAATCAACATTAGGACACATTATCTTGAATAAAGTTGGACCGTCTTACTCTAGCCCCTTCGAACTCTGTTATTCTATTCTATTCTACCCAGGGGTTGGCCCATATCCATCCATCCATCCATCCATCCATCCATCCATCCATCCATCCATCCATTCATTCTCTATCCATAATCTCTCTCTATCCATCCATCTAGCTATCCAATCATCGGTCTATCCATTATATCTATCCATCCATCCTCTATCCATCATCTCTCTCTCTCTCTCCACCCATCCATCCATCATCTATCCAATCATCAGTCTATCCATTATATAGCAGGGGGGGGGGGGGGGGGGGGGGGGGGGGGGGGGGGGGTTGTGGGGGGGGGGGGGTTGGGGGGTGGGGTGGGGGGGGGGGGTGGGGGGGGCTTGCGTCGCCTCTCCCTCGGAAGGTTGAGAGTTCAATCCTAGGCAGTGGCAGATGTTTCTCGGGGAGCGAAGAAAAACTATCTGCTGCGAACTCCATGTAGGTGTCAGGAAGGGAATCTAGCCAATAAATGCTCGGCTCCATCCAGTCGCCCCAACTGTATCCTGAATTAAGGGATTTACAGAGTTAAGGGAATTCTCTTGACAGAAAGAGAACCATGTCAGAGGGTTTGAGATTTGGTATTGAGATTTAATAGCTGACCAGCTATTGTAAGGCTGATGCAATGAGGATGAATCAGTATGGTTATTGCCACTTTAAGACTGAGGATGGGTCCACAAGGTTTTACCACTTTAAGAAGCTGCCTATATATATATGAGGCCATGAGAGGGCATATCTCTCTCTCCTTGTGTTCTGTCTCCATTGTGGTTCTCCATGCAGAGTAAAGAAAACTGATTGATTGCCAGGTATTTGCATACCACGTATATGTATCTGTATAGCTGTCTTGTATATAAACCACTGTTAAAAGACAAAGCCTCTGTGTGCTGTGTTGTTGCTCCTGAGTTGTCTCTCAATAGTAGACACGCTGCAAATACTCTGACAAACCAGTTTGGCGTAATGGTGAACCTGGGAAACTCTGAGTTCTAGTCTTGCTGTAGGCACAAAGCCAGCTGGGAGATCTTGGGCCAGTCCTTCTCCCTCAGCCTAGGAAACAGGCAATGGTAAACGACTTCGGGAAAATCTCGCCAAGGAAACTGCAGGGATTTCTCGAGGCAGTTGCCAGGAGACAAGGCTGACTTGAAGGCACTTAATAAATAAATAAACTTGACAGAAGGCATGGAGGAGTTCACTGTTGTAATGTGGCCATTTTCAATCCAATTTCAACTGCCTGATTTTGGGACAGGGGGTGTCTCAGGCTGCCAAAGAGGCTATGGACAATCAGAAAGTGAGAAGCTGTCTCTTGAGGATACTTTATTTCTGAATTTCCTGCTTCAAAGCAGAGGTTTGAATTATTTGGTCTTCGGACTCTCCTGCCATCTATACTGCCGTGATCTGCTAGTCTCAGCAGCCTCTCCTCTCATTCCAATTTCCCCCAATCTATATCATAAGCAAATTTTGTTGCTTTGCGGTACATATTCTGGGCACAAATGCTGAACTGGTGCTTTTAAGAGAGAAAGCGATGTGGTATTGTTAACCCCCCAAAAAACCCCTTGAGCACAACAAAAAGAGTTCAGAACTACCTTTGAACAGGATTTTCTTCCAATAAATGTCAGGACAATCTAAATCACTTGACAAACCACTTTTTATTAGCCCATCACTTGGAGGCAGTTTATTGGCCTGCTCAGAGATGTGTTTTGCAGACGGGGAAGTTATCCAGAACTGCAGAATTCTATCTTTCAAAGTGATTTGTACTAAGGCTTGGAACTCAGGGACACATGTGTGTGTGTGTGTGTGTGTGTGTGTGTGTGTGTGTGTGTGAGGAGAGAGAGAGAGAGAGAGAGAGAGAGAGAGAGAGAATATAGTACTTGTCTGAGACACATTGACACAGCTGTCTTTTCCTGAGAGTGTACAACTGCTGTGATAGACAACCGTGTGATCCTGGGAAGAGATGCGGTTGCTTTAAAGAGTACGAGATAACGGCTTTGGTTGCACTACTATATGCTGTAAAGCAACTTCTTGGCACTCAATCCTCAGCACAGTGGTACCACAATACCAGTGGGGGGGGGGTTCAAATTATTTTACTACCAGTTCTGTGGGCATGGCTTGGTGGGCATGGCAGGGGAAGGATACTATAAAATCTCCATTCCCTCCCCACCCCACCAACCTGCTTTCCAGCTCCGTTCTCCTGTGCAGGGCAACCAAAGAAGACCCAGCCGATCAGCCGAGACTCGGGAGGCAGAGAATAGATGGGGGTGGGGCCAGTCAGAGGTGGTTCTCCGGACTACTCAAAATTTCCCCTACCAGTTCTCCAGAACCTGCTGAATACCACCTCTGTACAATACTCGATGTGAACTGCTTCCGGGAGGCACAGGTACCAAAAACTACAAGTGCCAAACAAACCAGGCGACTTATCATGTTTTTCCTATGACAATGACCTTCCCAGCATGGCCGACCTCCTGTCTGCCCTCCGTGGCTATCCCCCTCTTCCTCTTGCAGCGCGCCGAATACCAAAGAAGCAACCAGTACCGGAGCAATATTTCCACAACAAAAAAATGTGTTGAATACCAAATACCGGAGGTACCACTGTATTATACAGCCATAGTCTACACCCAGGGGTATCAAACTCACGGGCCGCAGGCCAGATGCATCACGCATTGGCCACGCCCACCCGTTTTAGCGAAGGGGGGAAAGTTGCAATACGTCACGTGATGACGACATGTCGTCGAGAGTTTGACACCGCTGGTCCACACTGAAAACCCTACAGAATATTTCCTTTTCCCAGGAATGTATCAAATAATTATAATTGGGGACGGGAATGCTTCTCCCCACCCACCTACTTTTACATTCTCTATATCAGAAGAGCAACCCGCAAGCTATCTCTAACTGTCATCAGCTTTCAGTTTACCTCAGGTCTAACATGGGTAAGGCCAAGAACGCATTTATGTTTTAGGCAGCCATCCTTTTACAGTTTGCTGTGTGCAACTTCCCTTTTTAAACACTGTGTTCCCAGCTGCAGCCAATGAAGGGAATCAGGGCCCTTTCCTCCCCCGTAAACCACACAACTCACGTTGTTCCCTTCTCAGTTCCTCCCTAGGATGAAAAGGGGGTGGGCCTGGGTCTTCCTCCAAATTCCCTCTCCCTTGCTTTACCTCTCACCTGCTCTGCCCAGTTGGCCTTTGCCCTTCCCCAGTTTCTTCCACAGCCAACTGAGCCACACTAACACTCCCTGTCAGCTGCTCGGCGTCCCCCTTGGAATCAGATTCCGACAGGGGCATGACAGAACTACAAAACCACTTTTTTCTTTGCAGTTTAGGAGGCCCGAAGACACGCAGAGGCATTGGGGTGCTTGAGGAATTCAGTCTTAGCTAGTTCTCCATGTTAAATCTTAAACCTCACCCTGCTCACAATTTGAATTCATCTTTTTCAATTATCAGCTTGGGAGAGAAGGGATGTTCGCTCACCTTTGCAAATCCTGTCTTCGTTACTGTAGAACTGGGCTCTGCATTGAGGCAAGCAGGTGCCAACTGGCCTTTCCTCAAGGCTCAGGTATGGTTGAAGCTTCTCCTCTGGGTTCATGCACTGCGTACAGTGTGAATGTTCTGGGCCCACACATGCCCTGCAGGATGAATGGCAACCTGCAGAAGAAGAGCCGGAAAACAAACTGAACAGATACAAACTCCCAACGGATGAATAAAACTGCAGAAAGAACAACTGCAACCAGCCTGCCTTCCACAGAAGACCTGCCTATTTAGGAGATCGGAAGGAGGCAACTGGACGTCCTTTTTTTTTCTATGAAGATATTTTGCTTCTCATCCAAGAAGCTTCTTCAGTTCTGAGAGGATAGTGGGGAATGGAAGGATTTATGATGTGGGAATGGGAAGGGATTTCCAGAGGAAAAAAAATTGGAGACTAAAGGAACCATTTGCACTACTCAGGTGACCCTGAGGACACAGATAAACCTCCAACGGCTTCAACGACCTTCTGAAACCATGGTGGCAAATCTATGGCACGCGAGCTGTCACCCCAGCTCGGCTCTGCCACGCTTGTGCATGCGCCTCCCACCGACCAGCTGGTCTTCGGGCTTCTGCAAGGTGCATGTGTAGGGAGACGCATGCGTATGCGTGGGGAGCATGCATGGAGGGTACATGCACGGGGGACGTGCACGCATTGCATTTTGGCGATGCGCACACTTGCACATGGGGCACTCAGTGCCAAAATGGTTAGCCATCACTGCTCTAAAAGGAATGCAAATGACCAGCTGTCTGCAAGGAATATAAATCCTTCCGTTCCCCACCATCCAGTCAGAGCTGAAGAAGCTTCTTGGATGAGAAGCGAAAGGCCTTCAAAGAAAAAAACCAGAAAGTCCAGTTGCCTCTTGGAAAAAGCACCTTTGGGACAACCATGGCCTGGAGCAGGGGTTGCCAACCTTTTGGACCTCAGGGACCACACCAAACTCATAATTTTAAATCCCGCAGACCAGAGACCCTGGGAAAATCCCCCCAAAAGTCTGCAGGAAAATTCCCCACCCTGTTTTCCTACCGATCGATCATTCTTTATTTGGGATCGCAGGATACCAGCTCCAGCTCCGTTCTCGGGGGTAGGGGGGGGAGAGAAAGACTTTTGGCTTCATGCAAGGAAAATAGCAGAAGCAGCAGAAGTCTTTTTTCTCTCTCCCCCAAATTCCGCCAGAAACGAGTCTTTGCCGGCGCAGCCTCTTGGAGCAGGAGGCCTTGCAGGGTCCCCAAGACTCATTTCTGGAAAAGTTTGGGGGAGAGAAAGAAAGACTTTTGCTGCTTTCCTTACGTGCAGTCAAAAGCACAAGAAGAAAGAAATGGAAAGAAGCAGCCCGGTGGCCAGGCGAGGCACATGGTGTGAGTGTGGCAAGTCCCCCCCCCCGTCCTTTCCCCCCTCCCCTCACTACCTCATGTTGTTCACAATGCAAGTGACGCAAGCCTTGTTTTCTCACAGGCCATGTGGGCGGCACAGCCTTGTATTCCCACACAGCTTGGATTAATTGCTTTGGGTGGTGCTTTGTGGGGGGGGGTGCCATTTCTCTGCGGATCACCAAAATTTTCTCGCAGACCACCAGTGGTCCCCAGCCTGCTGGTTGGCAACCACTGACCTAAATGACTAACAATCTCTACAGGCTGAGGGCTGAGGAAAATATCTGCAGTCTTCTTCACATCCTGGACATAAATGATTTCAACTCCTCCTCTCTAGGATGGCGCTATAGGGCATTGCAGATCAAAACAACTACCCTGTTTCTCCAACAATATGGCCTCCCCCAATAGGAAGTCCCAGCATGTTTTATAGGCATGGAATGAAATTAAGCCCCTCCCCCCAAATTAAGGCCTATATTAAAACATGTGAAATGGGGGGGGGAATGGTGGGGGGGGCTTGCTGTTAGGAAGTACTTTTGTTGCACACCCGGATATGGTGCTGCCTGCGTTGACCCCGATACGAAGTGCCCCACCAACGCCGAGGTCAACATCCAAGCCGTCGCCGCCCGCCCGAAGATGCAAGGGGGGGGGAATTAAGTCACCCCCGAAAAGACGGCCTAGCCATTTTTTCAGGGCTCAAAAAAAAAATAAGACCCCGCCTTATTATATGAGAAACACGGTAGACATAGACATTTTCCCCCCCTTGGGCCATCACTCTGCTGTACATCTAAACCACACAATGCTGTCTTATGTCTATGTGTATTTACCATGTCTGTAATATTATTATTATTTATCCTTCTTATATATATATATATTTTTTTATCCTCCTCCTCTTATTGGTATTATTATTATTATTATCATCATTTATTCCATTGGTTTGCATGTATATTGAGAGCTTCTGCACCGGAGACAAATTCCTTGTGTGTCAAATCACCCTTGGCCAAATAAAATGTCTCATTCTTTCTCAAAGGTGCTTTTTCAAAAGGCAACTGGACTGTATTCTTTCCATGAGGACGACGTTTCGCTTCTCATCCAAGAAGCTTCTTCAGTTCTGACGGAAGTTTCTTCAATTCTGATTCAGAACTGAACAAGCTCCTTGGATGAGAAGTGAAACTTCTTCAAGGAAAAACTACAGTCCAGTTGTCATTTGAAAAAGCACCTTTGAGACAACCATGACCTGGATGACTGCTCCATAGACATATTTGATTAAATGTGAAATTCATCTTAGATGAGGCTCTCTCTATGGGAGACGCTCTAGATCCATATTCAATGCCAAGTCTCAATATCTTCCATATAAACTGAGTTCAACTTCCACAATTCCCTGGTCAGCTTGGCCATTGCTAGGAATTCTGGGAGTTGAAATCTACCCATATGGAAGGTATTCAGACTGTACCTAAGGTAGCTTTTTCCAGTCAGTGGAACGATCCCTCCTGTAGGGGATGACCAGGCTGAGCCCGAGGGAGGGGTCAAACTTGTCATTAGTCTTGAGTCCCTTCACTCCCAACAAGAGATCAAAGTCCAGCCCACCTCAAATCCCTTTCATTCTTATCTACCACCAATTTGCTTTGGCTATTAATAGTTCAGATTCTTGTAGAGAGCATTAGCATACAAGAAATCTATATTCATTTGAACTGTCTGGGCTCCTGTGATTGACATTGGCAGCTGTTTTCTTTCTTCTCCTTCCAGCATTATTGCCCTGGTCCATCAACATTCTCAACATCACACAACCATTTCTTTTTCTGGAGGGGGTGGGGGTTGTCATGAAACCCAGGAAAACCTTTTAAGAAGTGATTTCAGTTCAATTCCAAAAGTGACTTATCTCAAAAAAGTCTCTAAAAGATTTCAGGAGTAATGAAAAACTTTCCAAACATTGAAACCACAGGAGAGAACGAATCGCAGAGATTTTATTTGTCGGCCTATGAAGGCTGGGAAATCTGGGTTACCTTTACAGAGATTGTGGTGCTGATAAAAGCCCTCTCCACAAGCGAGGAGACAGTGGCCCTGGTAGAAGGCCTGGGGGAAGGAGCAGGAGGTACACTGAGTGGGCAAAGGTCCTGTACAGCTGGTGCACGAACCGTGGCAAACTGGGAACCAAGAAAGAAAGAAAATGACAATCAAGCCTTTCACAATTTGGATCTCAGAGTAACAGGATATTAGAGATCCCACAAACCCACTTTACGGTCAGTTTCTCTTGCTCCCCTCTGAATCACTGTATTGCCGACAACAATCTGGATCCTCACTTTACTGACCTTCTTCTCATCTTCCTTCCTTCCTTCCTTCCTTCCTTCCTTCCTTCCTTCCTTCCTTCCTTCCTTCCTTCCTTCCTTCCTTCTTTCCTTCATTTCTTCCTTCTCTTCCCAAGCAATAGCACCTAGACTTATATTCCATAGTACATTGCAGCCCTCTCTAAGCGGTTTACAGAGTCAGCTTATGGCCCCCAACAATCTGGCTCCTCATTTTACCAACCTCGGAAGGATGGAAGGCTGAGTCAACCTTGAGCCAGTCAGGATCGAAATGCTGGCAGTGGGCAGAGTCAGTCTGCAATATTGCATTCTAACCAGTGCCACTATGGCTTCCTTTCTTCGTTCTCATTTCCATTCCTTCCTTCTCATCTTCCTTCCTTCCTTCCTTCCTTCCTTCCTTCCTTCCTTCCTTCCTTCCTTCTCTTCTTTCCTTCTCAAATAATAGTGTTTAGACTTATACAGCCCTCTCTAAGCAGTTTACAGAGTCAGCCTATTGCCCCCAACAATCTGGCTCCTCATTTTACCCACCTCGGAAGGAGGGAAGGCTGAGTCAACCTCCAGCCGGTCAGGATCGAACTGCTGGCAGTGGGCAGAGTCAGTCTGCAATATTGCATTCTAACCAGTGCCACTATGGCTTCCTTCCTTCCTTCGCATTTCCATTCCTTCCTTCTCATCTTCCTTCCTTCCTTCCTTCCTTCCTTCCTTCCTTCCTTCCTTCCTTCCTTCCTTCCTTCCTTCTCTTCTTTCCTTCTCAAATAATAGTGCTTAGACTTATACAGCCCTCTCTAAGCAGTTTACAGAGTCAGCCTATTGCCCCCAACAATCTGGCTCCTCATTTTACCAACCTCGGAAGGATGGAAGGCTGAGTCAACCTCCAGCCGGTCAGGATCGAACTGCTGGCAGTGGGCAGAGTCAGTCTGCAATATTGCATTCTAACCAGTGCCACTATGGCTTCCTTCCTTCCTTCGCATTTCCATTCCTTCCTTCTCATCTTCCTTCCTTCCTTCCTTCCTTCCTTCCTTCCTTCCTTCCTTCCTTCCTTCCTTCCTTCCTTCCTTCTCAAATAATAGTGCTTAGACTTATACAGCCCTCTCTAAGCAGTTTACAGAGTCAGCCTCTTGCCCCCCAACAATCTGGCTCCTCATTTTACCAACCTCGGAAGGATGGAAGGCTGAGTCAACCTCCAGCCGGTCAGGATCAAACTGCTGGCAGTGGGCAGAGACAGCCTGCAATATTGCATTCTAACCAGTGCCACTATGGCTTCCTTCCTTCCTTCGCATTTCCATTCCTTCCTTCTCATCTTCCTTCCTTCCTTCCTTCCTTCCTTCCTTCCTTCCTTCCTTCCTTCCTTCCTTCCTTCCTTCCTTCCTTCCTTCCTTCCTTCTCAAATAATAGTGCTTAGACTTATACAGCCCTCTCTAAGCAGTTTACAGAGTCAGCCTCTTGCCCCCCAACAATCTGGCTCCTCATTTTACCAACCTCGGAAGGATGGAAGGCTGAGTCAACCTCCAGCCGGTCAGGATCGAACTGCTGGCAGTGGGCAGAGACAGCCTGCAATACTGCCTTCAACCACTGCGCCACCACAACTCCCTCCTCCCTCAATTCCTGCACCCAATGCTATTGAACCGGATAATATGACGGAAGACTCCTATTTAGTGGCAGATCTCTGTTCAGTTCATCAGTATTCCAAGAAAGCCACAACAGCTGATTTAAGCAAAAGATCTATTTGTTATGCAAAACAGCAGCACTAAACAGCAAGCTGGCTTGTTTTTAAATAAGGTTTTCTACCTAAATAAGGTTTTCTACATAATACCAAGCGCTGATTTCAATGAGGCTAAAAGCACCGATTATGTAGAGTTTTCCAACAACGAAGCATGAAGCTTACATGTATGGCGCATACCAGCGCGCACATACCTATACAGGTAGTCCTCGGCTTACGGCCACAATTGAGTCCAACACATCTGTTGCTAGGTGAGACATTTGTTCAGTGCGTTTTGTTCCATTTTACGCCCTTGCTTGCTTCACTCTTGTTAAGCGGATCGTCACAATGGTTAGGTTAGCCACTTGATTGTTAAGCAAATCTGGCTTCCCCCGTTGACTTTGCAGGTCAGAAAGTCACAAAAGGGGAATCACACGACCCCCAGCCAACTGTCTCACTTAGCAACAGACATGTTGAGCTCAACTGTGGTCATAGGTTGAGGATATTCTCAAAGAATATAGATCATCGTTAGCTTCCTATTGATCCAAACTAACTGTTAAGGTTCTCCTCCAAGGAAATTTCTCCAAGTTTCTCAGAGAAAATGACTTTAAGAATTTCTGAAAGGTTAGTGTTGCTTCCTAACAGCAACAAGCCAGGTAGTCCTCGATTTATGACCATAATTGAACTCCGTTATTAAGCAGGTCATCCTGTGACTGACACATTTTTTCATTTTGGGAGAGGGGGGCAGTGTTAAGCAAATCATCCCCGTCTTTCAAAGACTTACCATAGTTAGTATCTTCTTGGTCGTTAAGCGAACACTGCAGTCATTAAGGGAACCGATTGTCCCCAGGGGGGGCATTTTTGCCAGAAACTGGAAGTCATCACCAGTTTACAGCAAAAAAAATATGTAAATTTGGATCACATGACCGCCGGACAGGCAGCTGTTTGAATCCTGGTAAAGCCATATGTACATTTTGAAGGGAGTCTGTTCAGTGGTGGGATTCAAAAAATTTTTTACTACCAGTTCTGTGGGTGTGGCAGGGGAAGGATACTGTAAAATCTCCAGTCAGAGGTGGGATTTTGCTGGTTGTCTGAACTACTCAAAATTTCTGCTACCGGTTCTCCAGAACTGGTCAGAACCTGCTGAATGCCACCTTTGAGTCTGTTGTAACTTTAAATAGTCACTAAGAGATTGGTCATAAGTCGAGGACTACCTGTAAGTGTGGCTGGGTAATTGTATGCAAGTGCGGGATCCTCAACCACAGATTGCCAAAGAATCTGGAACGACTAAGAACTGAAGTTGAGCGATAACTGGAAGGAAAAAAAAGGACACCTATAGACTGGGCGAAACCAGGCTTAATAGTGGTAACTGTGAGAGGGATCTTGGAGTCTTAGTGGACAACCAGCTAAATATGAGCCAGCAGTGTGCAGCAGCAGCCAAAAAAGCCAATGCAATCCTAAGATGCATTAACAGAGGGATACAGTCAAGATCAAGGGAAGTACTAACACCACTCTATAAAGCCCTAGTAAGACCACACCTAGAGTACTGCATCCAGTTTTTGGTCACCACACTATAAAAAAGATGTTGAGACTCTAGAAAAAAAGTGCAGAGAAGAGCAACCAGGATGATGAGGGGACTGGAGACTAAAACATACGAAGAACGGTTGCAGGAATGGAGTATGTCTAGTCTAGTGAAGGACCAGGGGAGACAGGAGAGCAGTCTTCCAATATTTGAGGGGCAGCCACAGAGAGGAGTGGGGTCAACCTGCTTCCCAAAGCACCTGAAGGCCAGACAAGGAATAATGGATGGAAACTGAACAAGGAGAGATTCAACCTGGAAATAAGGAGAAATTTTCTGACAGTGAAAACAATCAAGCCATGGAGAAGAAGTTGCCTTCAGAAGTTGTGGGAGCTTCATCACTTGAGACTTTCAAGAAGAGATTGGACTGCCATTTGTCAGAAATGGTGTAGGGTCTCCTGCTTGGAGGGGGGGGGCTGGACTAGATGACCTTCAAGGACCCTTCCAACGTTCGGTGCTCCCAAGCCTATTTACAAAGAATTCCCCAGACTCTTACCTCTGCATTTGCGGGAACCATCCGCGTAATAGCCAGGGGGACATTCTGACAGGCAGTTGCCATCCAGCAGAACTCGGCCTGAAGCACAGGACAAGCATCTCAGCCGGTCCACGTAACACCTGTCACAACCTTCAGAGCAAGCTGGCAGAGAGGAGAATCCGATTAGACCCAGGTAGCCTTTGGCTGAAGAGTGGTTCGTTTAGGGACCGTTCCGAGTTACAACGGCACTGAAAACAAGGACTTATGGCTGTCTTTCACTCTGATGACCATCGCAGCTTCCTCACGGTCATGGGGAAATCAAAATTCGGACGTTTAGCAACTGGTTCATATTTATGACGGTTGTAGAGAGAGTCAATAGGGAAGACAGATTCACTTAACAAGCATGTTACTGATTTAACAACTGCAACGGTTCACTTAATTGCCACATGAAAGGACGTAAAATGGGGCAAAACTCGCTTAACTCCTGATCTCGCTTAACGACACAAATATTGGGCACAATTGTGGTCGTAACTCAAGGACTACCTCTAATTAGGGCCCAGCTCTGGAGCTTACTAGGTCTAGCCAAATCCCAGTGAGATTTAAATCCAATTTCCTTTTTAACCACTTGTTTCGCAGAGTTTAAATGTCTATGCCTGGAAATGTAGGCCTATGCCTCAGTAGTGGAATACAAACTACTACCAGTTCTGTGGGCGTGGCTTGTGGGCATGGCTTGGTGGGCGTGGCAGGGGAAGGATACTGTAAAATCCCCATTCTCTCTCCACTCCTGGGGAAGATTACTGCAAAATCTCCATTCCTTCCTCACCACACTAACCTGCTTTCCAGCTCTGTTCTCCTGTACAGGGCAACAAAAGAAGACCCAGCCAATCAGCTGGGACTTGGGAGGCAGAGAAGAGATGGGGGCGGGGCCAGTCAGAGGTGGTATTTGACGGTTCTCGCAACTACTCAAAATTTCCGCTAACGGTTCTCCAGAACTGGTCAGAACCTGCTGAATACTCCCTCTGCCATACCGGGTCATGGGATCCAAATGTAGACCGTTGGAAACCTGACTCCTGTTTATGACGGTCACTGGGGGTGGTGTCATGCAATCCCCTTTTTGCGACCTTCCAATGAGAGAAGTCGTGGGGGGAGCAGATTAACTGAACGACCGTGTCGCGAACCGAACAACTGCAGCGAATGCGCTTAAGGAGGTCATAAAATGGGACAACACTGTCTCGCTCAGCAACAGACCTTTTGGGCTCGCTTGGGATCGTAACCTGATGACTTTACCTGTCCTAGGTAACGGTAAAATACCTGGGGGAGAAAAATTCATTGATCCTTTCGAAAGACAAAGACGAGATAGAATATTATAAAGTATGGGATAAATTCTAGCCATGGTGGGGAAAGAAGAAGGACATAAAACCTAAAAGAGAATAAGGATGGCAGAACGGATGACCAAAATTGGGAAATATCACAGAAATGTGTATCTGTATAAACGTATTTAAAATATGTATCTTATGCCATAATATGTACGACAACCAGGATCGTCGGGATGGTTACACCACGTCCAATGTTTTTAACAACCGACTTAATAAAGTTTTGTAACGTACAAGATAAATAAATAAATAAAAAGTCATTTATCCTTTTATTGATGCTTTATGAGGGTGACTCTCCTCCCTCCTCTCAATGGTCCCATCTCTATTAAAATTCCCCGAGAGGGCTTGAAAAAGGAGTGGTGTTTTAACACCAAATATTTATTGCCAGCAGGTCTGCTGATAAACCCACCCTTAACTCCGGATAATATTGTGTTTACCGTCTGGTTACACAAACTTTCCCCTCAGAAGAATGAATTTAAAGGAATGCCTTACAGCCCTGAGGCAAACAGAGAAGTGGGTGAGTCTGTTGTGAAAAGATTGGAGGCGCTATGAAAATCTCTTCCCCCAAAAAAGGAGTGGCTTTCATACATTTTGTGTGTTTGTTGCTTTCTCTCTCCCACACACTCACCTGGCACACCTACAGGTAGTCCTTGCCTTACAACGGTTCGTTGGGTGGGCCCTGAACATGTGACATATTGTGACCGTTTTTCACACTTGCGACCTTTGCAGCATCCCGATGGGACACGTGGTCAAAATTCAGATGATTGGCAACTGGTTCATAGTTACGACCGTCGCTGTGTCCCGGGGTCATGTTTTGCGACCTTCTGATGAGCAAAGTCGACGGGGAAGCCTGATTCACTGAACAACTGAATTACTAATTATCTGAAGTGATTCACTTAACAACTGTGGCAAAAAAGGCTGTAAAATGGGGCGACACACACTTAACAATGGTCTCGCTTAGGAAATTTGGGGCTCAACTGTGGTCGTAAGTCGAGGACTACCTGTATATATAAAATGTCTTCCGTCTGGACCTTGTAAGTGAGCACTTATACAGGTCCTTGACTTACGACAGGTTGCTTAGAGACTGTTCAAAGTTACGACCTAACTTGAAACAAGGGGACTTGTAATTTTTAATATGAGTTAAAGGAGAGTAAACTGAATGATGTATAAGACAATAGGGTGGTGCATTCAGACGGGTAATTAAGGGGGAAATGTTTGGAATTATTAAAACTAAGATGGAATTTATTGAATAATGAAATAAGAATATGTGATGAAACTGCAAATATGACAGATAAAAGTATAAAAGTATAATGAATACAGATTAAGAAATAAGAGGTTTAAGATATATAAAGAAGATAAGAATATAATTAAAGAAAAACAGAATAAGTTAAGATATGAACTAAAAATAAGAATATTTGGGAAAATTTACAGAAAATGGGAAATGTAGTGATACGATAAGAAACTAGACATGTAAGATAGATATGCAATTATGGTCATGTTTGTATGGAAATGTAAAAACCTGGAATCACACTGTTCACCAAAAGAGATGTTTGTAAAAGATAAAAATAAAGAACTTTTTGGAAAAAAGAAAAAAGAAACAAGGGGACTTATGACCCAGGATCCGGATCTCACTTAAGAGCAGGGCTCAATTGCGGACTTTCAAGAAGAGATTGGACTGCCATTTGTCAGAAATGGTGTAGGGTCTCCCACTTGGGCGGGGGGTTGGACTAGATGACCTACAAGGTCCCTTCCAACTCTGATTATCTGTATCTATCTGTATCGTAAGTCGAGGACGACCCTGTACTCTCACCAGCAATGGAGGGGAGGAAGCTTACACACACGCGCACACACACACACACACACACACACACACACACTTATCATATGGGGTAAACAGCTGCATGGATCTCAACAGCTGTCCTTGCTAAAAAAAAAAAGTGGATTAAAAACACAGCACGGTGGGCTGGCTGTTACCTCTGCAAACTCCCTCCGTAACGTAGAACCGCTGCCCGCAATTAGCCATGCATGTGCCTTCCAGGAACACGAGAGATGGGTCTCGGCAGGTGGAACAGTTGTTTGCCGTTGGACCTCGGCACGTTGCACAGGATTCGTGACAAGCTGGAGGCAAAGGAAAACATTTCCAAGTCAATTAGAGCAGCTCCTTTGCTGTACTCAGCAGGCACCCATTCTTCTTAATGCTCAAAAGAAGACCACCCAGCTACATTGAGGGGGAGAGGAGAGGAAATCAAGGAGAAGGGAGTTTCAGATCTGGAAAAGGGATCATGAAAAGAAGGAGTAGGTAGGGGGGTGACAGGAGAGCAGTGTTCCAGCATCTCAGGGGCTGCCCCAAAGAAGAAGGAGCCAAGCTATTCTCCAAAGCACCTGAGGGCAGGACAAGAAGTAACAGGTGGAAACTAATCAAGGAGAGAAGCAACCTCTAGAACTAAGGAGAAATTTCATGACGGTGAGATTAATTCATCCGTGGAACAACTTGCCTCCAGAAATTGTGAATGCTCCAGCACTGGAAGTTTTTAAGAAGAGATTGGATAGCCATTTGTCTGAAATGGGATAGAGATTCCTGCCTAAGCAGTTGGACAAGAAGATGGGTGGGGGAATTGTGGGGGTGGTACTGGTTCTTTTTATTGGGGTTTTATTTCTATAAGCTGCCTGGAGTCACCATGAGTGAGATGGGTGATGGAAGGAACCGAGGAGGGAGGGAGGGAGAGGGAGGGAGGGAGAAGGAAGGAAAGAAGGAAGAAGGGTGGGAGGGAGGGAGGGGGAAGGAAGGGTAGGGAGGAAGGAAAACCACAACTGTGCTTACAATCCTACAGCTTTGCTCTGCTTTACAGGCTTGCAAAAGTTGTAAACCCAGGCTATTAAAAAACGACTTTCTTATCATCATCGTAATTGCACAGACTGTCACTAAGCAAGTCAGTTGCTAAATGAGGCCAAGCTATTAGCTCCACGGAAATGGTGCTGTTAAATAAATTAGTTTTGCATCGTGGGAGGGAGGGAGGAAGGAGGAGGAGGAGGAAAGGGGAGAGACAGAAAGATAAAAGGAAGGAAGGAAGGAAGGAAGGAAGGAAGGAAGGAAGGAAGGAAGGAAGGAAGGAAGGAAGGAAGGAAGGAAGGAAGGAAAGAGAAATGAAGGAAGGAAAGAGAAAGGAAGGAAGGAAGGAAGGAAGGAAGGAAGGAAGGAAGGAAGGAAGGAAGGAAGGAAGGAAGGAAGGAAGGAAGGAAGAAGAAAGGAAGGAAGGAAGGAAGGAAGGAAAGAGAAAGAAAGGAAGGAAGGAAGGAAGGAAGGAAGGAAGGAAGGAAGGAAGGAAGGAAGGAAGGAAGGAAAGAGAAAGAAAAGAAGGAAGGAAGAAGGAAGGAAGGAAGGAAAGAGAAGGAAGGAAGGAAGGAAGGAAGGAAGGAAGGAAGGAAGAGAAAGAGAAAGAAAGGAAGGAAGGAAGAAAGGAAGGAAGGAAAGAGAAAGAAAGGAAGGAAGGAAGGAAGGAAGGAAGGAAGGAAGGAAGGAAGAAAGAAAGAAAGGAAGGAAGGAAGGAAGGAAGGAAGGAAGGAAGGAAGGAAGGAAGGAAGGAAGGAAGGAAGGAAGGAAAGAGAAAGGAAGGAAGGAAGGAAAGAGAAAGGAAGGAAGGAAGGAAGGAAGGAAGGAAGGAAGGAAGGAAGGAAGGAAGGAAGGAAGGAAGGAAGGATCTTTTAATTTTCTATCCCCATAGAGAGCACAGGCACTGTGCATTTTTAATGCCCTCTTGACTAAACACCCCTGGTTTTTAAAAATAGGTTTGAAGGCCGCCAAAGATCAGCTGGCCCAAATCCATCCTCTGGCACTCAGGGCCCAGGAGGGATGAAGAGTGACTCTGAATATACCAAAGGGCCAAGGGATAGTTTTGTGTTTCCTGGAAAGGTTAATACAGTATGTCCCACTGAATGTCACTCCATGAAATAAAGGGAAGAGTACAGATTGCAGGCCATATTTAGAAAGCAGTGAGAGAGTCATAGAGAACAAGGAAATTTTATTTATGGCGCTTGTAATGATTGTGGCATGTTAAGTCCTGTGCTGCCAGAATTTACATTAGAGCTTTTTTTAGCTATTATTTTTTTTAAATAATTACACTCGTGCTCCTCCAAATGTCCCAAACTTTATTTTTAATTCCACAGCCAGGCACGTATCTGCTTGCCAAGGAGCCAACATCTAATCCTGACTTGGGTGTGAGGGCGTGGGATGTACCCACTGATATAAATTCACAGACGGGAGGAAAATCCCAAATTCGTAATTTATAACCGGGATCCTGTCATTTAGTAGTTTACCTTCTGGCTCTATAACAATAAATTGTGAAAGTAGGGTCAAAGTGGTACATCGCTCCGGTTGCCAATTCTCCACAACTTATCATTTTATAGTCTTGGGGGAGGCTCAAATCTTGCTGTTTTATTAAATAATAAAGCTAAGCAGATTTCAGTTGAGGCAGTGTCTGAAGGAGAGGCCTCCAGGGTGATCTTTGCACAAGTTGCAAAAACAGAGAAAAAGGTAGCAAGATCAGCCAGAGAAAACACACCGAATGTCTCCGATGAAATACTTCAACCCTTTAAAAGCAGGACTCTTAGCAGAAGTGGTGATTAGCCAGGGTTGCAAATTAACTTTCGGTACCATCTAGGTTTGGCAATATTTCTAAGTGCCTTTATTTATTTGCTTTCACAGAAAGAAACACCCCCCCAAAAAAATGGAGAAAAAAAAGCAAAATGTATGGAAAACAAACAGACAATCCAATAACAAACCTAACAAAAGCCAACAGAGAAATAAAACCAGAAAGAAGGCAGAAACTATTTATGTATAGCATAAAACGGATTATCTATCAAATGTCAAACAAGTTTCTAAACCTACATTATTGGGTGTAAATGATATGGTTTTGTTTAAAGTTTCAAAGTGTCATAAAGTCGATGCCTAAGGAGAGGTGTGTTTTTTTTAATAGATAAAATTAAATAATAGAGGTTTAATAGAGGTTTTTTTAAATAGAGGTTTAATAGAGGTTGTTTTTTTTAATAGATCCAGGTTTTTTTTTAATAGATAAATGCGGCTGGATTTTTTAAAATTGATTTCTTGGTGTATTTATTTGGAAAATGGATATGACTGTCCATCTTACAAACTGTTGTGGTCTGGAAACGGCAGCAGAGTCGGACAGTGGGGAGGAACATGGGCCAGTCCAGGACTCTGGAGAGGACTCGGAGGAGGGTCCTGCATCCGATACAGAGATGGGGCCAGGGCCACCTGGGAGTTATGTGCTCTGGAGCCTCCGACAGCAGCGAGGCAGAGAAACAAGGGGAGCCTGTTCCCAGTGCGCATGTGTGCAGAGCTGCCAGAAGTCAAGAACAGTTAAGACAAAAGGGGCGACTCGGGAGTAAGGCTTGGAGGTGATTGGCCCTCCTATAAAGACATCTTGGAGTCTTAGTGGACAACCAGCTAAATAGGAGTCAGCAATGTGCAGCAGCAGCCAAAAAAGCTAATGCAATCCTAAGTTGTATTAACAGAGGGATACAGTCGAGATCAAGGAAGACACTAATGCCACTCAATAAAGCCTTAATAAGGCCACACCTAGAGCACTGCATCCAGTTTTGTTCACCACATTATAAAAAGGATGCTAGAAAAAGTGCAGAGAAGAGCAACCAGGATGATTAGGGGACTGGAGACTAAAACATATGGAGAACGGTTACAGGAACAGGGCGTGGCTAGTCTAGAGAAGAAAAGGACCAGGGGAGACATGGTAGCATCTTTCAATATTTGAGGGGCTGCCACAGAGAGGAAGGGGTCAAGCTATTTTCTAAAGCGCCTGAAGGCCAAATAAGAAATAATGGATGGAAACTGAACAAGGAGAGATTCAACCTGGAAATAAGGAGAAACTTTCTGACAGTGAGAACAACCAACCAATGGAACAGAAGTTGCCTTTGGAAGTTGTGGGAGCACCATCACTTGAGACTTTCAAGAAGAGATTGGACTGCCATTTGTCAGAAATGGTGTAGGGTTTCCTGCTTGGGCGGGGGGGTTGGACTAGATGACCTACAAGGTCCCTTCCAACTCTGATTATCTGTTATCTGTTATAAAGGAGGAGCAAAGGGACAGGAACCGTTGCAGGAAGCAACTTTGTTCGTACTGGTTGGTTTGAAACCTGAAGGTGTGTGTTGAATTTGTGCTCTGTTTGGCCTTGTATAACTAATTTAGAAATTTAGTAATTGGCAGCATTTCAAGGAAGATAAAGGTGCGTGCTTATCTGGCTTATCCTGAAGGACTTTGGCAGACTTCCATGGGACTCTTTACAAACTGTTTGAGACTCATTACGGGCTGTGAAGGAGTAAAATTCACAGCCGTTGAAATAAAGAAAAAAGGGTTTTGGGATTAATGTGTGTTTTTAGTGTCTCAATGTTAGTGTCTATGTGTAATGTTAGTGCCTTGGTCAGAACACAAGCATTACACGTAGTCCTCGACATATGACCACAATAGAGCCCAAAATTTCCATCACTAAGTGAGATAGTTATTAAGTGAATCCTGGCAGTTGTTAAGTTAGCAACATGGTTGTTAAGTGAATCCTGCTTCCCCATAGACTTTACCTATCAGAAGGTCGCAAAAGGTTATCACATAACCTGGGACACTGCAACCCCATCATAAATATGAGTCAGTTGCCAAGTGTCTGAATTTTGATCACGTGACCATGGGGATGTTGCAACAGTCGTAAGTGTGAAAAATGGTCATGTCACTTTTTTTCAGTACCGTTGTAACTTTAAACAGTCGCCAAACCTTTGCTGACCTTCTGACAAGCAAAGTCAAAGTCAGATTCATTTAACTAACTTATCAACTGCAGTGATTCACTTAACGATGGTGGCAAGGTCATAAAATGGGACAAAAGTCACTTAACAACTGTCTCGCTCAACATGGAAAGTTTGGGCATCAATTGAGGTCATAAGTTGAGGACAAAATGTAGTCTACAAATTCTGGCTGCTGGACTTCACAAGGATTTCCCAACAGGAAGAAGAACGCATGAATGCAGGTAGTCCTCAACTTACAACCATAATGGAGCCCAAAATTTCTCTTGTTAAGCCAGACATTTAAGTGAGCTTTGCCCCATTTTACGGCCTTTCTTGCCTCATTGGTTAAGTGAATCCCTGAAGTTCTTAAATTGACTTTATTTGCCAAGAGGTCACAAAAGGGGGTCACCTGACCTTGGGACACAGGAACGGTCATAAGTATGAACCAGTTGCCAAGCATCTGAATTTTGGTCACATGATCATAGGTATGCTACACGGCTTGTAACTGAGAAATGGTCATAAGTCCCTTTTTCAGTGCTGTGTATCTGTCATGCCCCTGTTGGAATCTGATTCCGAGGGGGAGGTCGAGCAGCTGACAGGGAGTGGGAGTGTGGCTCCGGTGGCTGTGGAAGAAACTGGGGAAGGGCACAGTCTGGCTGGGCATTCAGAGGAAGACCCAGGGCCATCCCCTCTTCGTCCTAGGGCATGCAGGGAGGAATGGATAAGGGAGCAACATGAGTTGCGTGGTTTACAGGGGAGGAAAGGGCCCTGATCCCCTTCATTGGCTACAGCTGGGAAAACAGGATTTTAAAAAGGCGTTTGTGTGCACAGCACCTTGCTGGAAGCAAAGCGTGAATTATCTTTGTTTGTCAAGTCCTATCTGGATTCTGGTGTCCTCCCAACTATGTGTGTTTTGTTATCTTTTGACGTCTTCGATCCCTTATCCTGCCCTGTCTCGTTAATTGCTGCAGTATGGTTTGTGTTGGGTTTTTATTTATAATTTGTTTGTACTTTGGGTTCCGACGGAATTTCTTCCCTTTAAAGACTGTTCTTGGGAGAGTTTTTTTCTCCAGCCGATGATAACTGGACATTGGGGGGCCAAGTTGGAGGTATTAAAGGGACTTTACCTACTTTTGTGACTTTGTTGCTTTTGTGCCACGCCCCAGGTCATCACAGTATCTTTGAACGGTCACTAAATGAACTGTTGTAAGTCGAGGACGACCTGTGTATGAAACTTGTGGTTTGAGAAAAGGTTTGCAGTCATTTAGGAGACTCACACCCTCACACACACCCTGTCAGAGCCCTGCCGAAGTTGTGAGTCTCACTCTGTTGCACAATTCTAAGAGGTGAAGTTTTCTCTGCGTCTGAACCCCAACTCTGAAGTCACCCGTGGACTTCATGAATAATAATTGAGCGGTTAATGTTCCCTACCAATCTCCAATTTCCCCCTTTTTAATTAATTCACCGTTCCCTAAAAGAAATATCTGTCAAGGAAGAAAGAACCATAGCAAATTGGTTTGCACAATCATCTTCATTTTAGGAGAAAGCCTGTGGGAACACAGGAAGAAGTGGAAGGGGGAGGCGGGGGAAGAGAAAAACAGCTTAAGAAAAACTCCACGAAGTATCTTCAGGTCATGGAAAAAGAATCTCCTTTACAAGAGGAAACCCTGGCATTTCCTTTCCCCCTTCCATTTGTCAATCTACTGGTTTAATCCAAGCCTCAATGGGTCCTTCTGTCTATCTCGGTTCTGGACAGCAGGAACACTGGAGTCTACAATCCTTCCATCTCACCAAGATCTTTAAGTTGAAACTCCTGGAAGGACCAGGCATGCAGCCACCAAGGGGGATTCTGGGAGCTGCCTTCAAATTGCCTCTCCGAAAACAATTAGCTTACCTATAAATACCGTATTTATTGTATCTTTTTCAAAGACACTTTTCAAAATGTATTGGTCTATATTGTTGGTTGGTTGTTTGGTTGGTTGATATAGGTAGGTAGGTAGAGATAGATGACAGATAGACAGACAGATGACAGGTGACAGATAGCTAGACGATACCCTGTTTCTCCAACAATACGGCCTCCCCCAATAGGAAGTCCCAGCATGTTTTATAGGCATGAAATGAAATTAAGCCCCTCCCCCCAAATTAAGGCCTATATTAAAACATGTGAAATGGGGGGGGAATGGTGGGGGGGGGGCTTGCCATTAGGAAGTACATTTGTTGCACACCCGGATATGGTGCTGCCTGCGTTGACCCCGATACTAAGTGCCTCACCAACGCCGAGGTCAACATCCAAGCCGTCGCCGCCCACCCAAAGATGCAAGGGGGGGGGAATTAAGTCACCCCCGAAAAGACGGCCTAGCCATTTTTTCGGGGCTCAAAAAAAAAATAAGACCTGGCCTTATTATATGAGAAACACGGTAGATCAGTGATGGCGAATCTTTTTGCTGTGGTGTGCCGAAAGCGAGTGCATGCCAGCACCCACAATGCAATGTGCCCCCCCTGTGCATGCATGCACAGGCCCTCCTTATCTGCACTGCACATGCGTGCGCCTCCCAGGAAATACCAGAAGTGCCGAAACAGGCCTATTTTTTGGCTTCCTGATGCTGTAAAGGCTTTTCTTGAGCCCCGGGAGGGTGAAAACGACCTCCCCCGAGCTCCAGAGGCCCTCCGGAGGCTGAAAACAGGCACTTCCGGTATTTCCAGAAGGCCCATTTTTTGGCCTCCCAAGACTGCAGAGGCTTCCCTCGAGCCTCAAAGGCAAAAATGGGCCGAAAATCAGCTGGGAGGCGCACACGTGTGCAGTGCAGCTAAGTTTGGCTGGGGCTCGCATGCCCACACAAATGTCTCTGCGTGCCACAGGTTTGCCATCACGGTGATAGGTAGGTAGGTAGGTAGGTAGATAGATAGATAGGTTAGATAGGTTAGATAGGTTAGATAGGTTAGATAGATTAGATAGATAGATAGATAGATAGATAGATAGATAGATAGATAGATAGATAGATAGATAAAGATAGATAGATAGATAGATAAAGATAGATAGATAGATAGATAGATAGATAGATAGATAGATAGATAGATAGATAAAGATAGATAGATAGATAGATAGATAGATAGATAGATAGATAGATAGATAGATGAATAGATAGATAGATAGATAGATAGATAGATAGATAGATAGATAGATAGATAGATAGATAGATAGATAGATGATAGATAGATAGATAGATAGATAGATAGATAGATAGATAGATAGATAGATAGATAGATAGATAGATAGATAGATAGATAGATAGATAGATAGATAGATAGATAGATAGATAGATAGATAGATAGATAGATAGATAGATAGATAGATAGATAGATAGATAGATAGATAGATAGATAGATAGATAGATAGATAGATAGATAGATAGATAGATAGATAGATAGATAGATAGATAAAGATAGATAGATAGATAGATAAAGATAGATAGATAGATAGATAGATAGATAGATAGATAGATAGATAGATAGATAGATAGAGATAGATAGATAGATAGATAAAGATAGATAGATAGATAGATAGATAGATAGATAGATAGATAGATAGATAGATAGATAGATAGATAAAGATAGATAGATAGATAGATAGATAGATAGATAGATAGATAGATAGATAGATAGATAGATAGATAGATAGATAGATAGATAGATAGATAGATAGATAGATAGATAGATAGATAGATAGATAGATAGATGATAGATAGATAGATAGATAGATAGATAGATAGATAGATAGATAGATAGAGATAGATAGATAGATAGATAGATAGATAAAGATAGATAGATAGATAGATGATAGATAGATAGATAGATAGATAGATAGATAGATAGATAGATAGATAGATAGATAGATAGATAGATAGATAGATAGATAGATAGATAGATAGATAGATAGATAGATAGATAGATAGATAGATAGATAGATAGATAGATAGATAGATAGATAGATAGATAGATAGATAGATAGATAGATAGATAGATAGATAGATAGATAGATAGATAGATAGATAGATAGATAGATAGATAGATAGATAGATAGATAGATAGATAGATAGATAGATAGATAGATAGATAGATAGATAGATAGATAGATAGATAGATAGATGAATAGATAGATAGATAGATAGATAGATAGATAGATAGATAGATAGATAGATAGATAGATAGATAGATAGATAGATAGATAGATAGATAGATAGATAGATAGATGATAGATAGATAGATAGATAGATAGATAGATAGATAGATAGATAGATAGATAGATAGATAGATAGATAGATAGATAGATAGATAGATAGATAGATAGATAGATAGATAGATAGATAGATAAAGATAGATAGATAGATAGATAGATAGATAGATAGATAGATAGATAGATAGATTAGATAGATAGATAGATAGATAGATAGATAGATAGATAGATAGATTAGATAGGTTAGATAGATAGATAGATAGATAGATAGATAGATAGATAGATAGATAGATAGATAGATAGATAGATAGATAGATAGATAGATAGATAGATAGATAGATAGATAGATAGATAGATAGATAGATAGATAGATAGATAGATATAGATAGATAGATAAAGATAGATAGATAGATAGATAGATAGATAGATAGATAGATAGATAGATAGATAGATAGATAGATAGATAGATAGATAGATAGATGATAGATAGATAGATAGATATAGATAGATAGATAGATAGATAGATAGATAGATAGATAGATGATAGATAGATAGATAGATAGATAGATGATGATGATGATAGATAGATAGATAGATAGATAGATAGATAGATAGATAGATAGATAGATAGATATAGATAGATAGATAGATAGATAGACAGATAGATGAATGATAGTGATAGATAGATGATAGATAGATAGATAGATAGATAGATAGATAGATAGATAGATAGATAGATAGATAGATAGATATAGATAGATAGATAGATAGATAGATAGATAGATAGATAGATAGATAGATAGATAGATAGATAGATAGATAGATAGACAGACAGACAGACAGACAGACAGACAGACAGACAGATAGATAGATAGATAGATAGATAAATAGATAGATAGATAGATAGATAGATAGATAGATAGATAGATAGATAGATAGATAGATAGATAGATAGATAGATAGATAGATAGGTTAGATAGATAGATAGATAGATAGATAGATAGATAGATAGATAGATAGATAGATAGATAGATAGATAGATAGATAGATAGATAGATAAAATAGATAGATAGATAGATAGATAGATAGATAGATAGATAGATAGATAGATAGATATAGATAGATAAAGATAGATAGATAGATAGATAGATAGATAGATAGATAGATAGATAGATAAAGATAGATAGATAGATAGATAGATAGATAGATAGATAGATAGATAGATAGATGATAGATAGATAGATAGATGATAGATAGATAGATAGGTATAGATAGATAGATAGATAGATAGAGATAGATAGATAGATAGATAGATAGATAGATAGATAGATAGATAGATAGATGATGATAGATAGATAGATGATAGATAGATAGATAGATGATATAGATAGATAGATAGATAGATAGATAGATAGATGATAGATAGATAGATAGATAGATAGATAGATAGATAGATAGATAGATAGATAGATGCAACTATTCTCTGTACTAGCGATTCAGACCGGAGGCTATGCATAAAACGTTATGTACAAACCCTTGTCCTCAAAAAGTTGCCAATAAAACAACTTGGGAGGGGAAAAATGTTTCTTTGAAAAATATTCTAAATTAAGAGAGGGAAGAATACAGGTGAAAATCTGCAAGAGAATATCAATATTTCGAAATAAGCTGACTTGAGTTTTTTATTCTAAACAGGTTAACTGTAGCAATAGTGGAATTATTCTTTCACTTATCTAAATAAAATTGACGAATTGAAAAAAAGATAAGAGTTACCAGGAACAGCCTTTTGCTGAAAGGATGGGAAACCCCCTGGAGGGGGAAGGGAAGGGAAGGGAAGGGAAGGGAAGGAAAACAGAAGAGGAAGTTGGGAAGGAGGGAGGGAGGGAAAAGTGTGACTGCAAATTTGGTATTTGAGTGATCATGTGATTTCTTGCATTATTATTTTATTTACTTGAATATCGTTTCTAGCAGAAAATTGCAGGTATATTTTAACAGAAACCAAAGGAAATAGCAGATAAATCATCACGCCTTGTACATATTCCTGTGGAAAGCAGGTTGCCTGTAATATCCCTTCCTGTTTCTTTGCTGGGGGTCTCTAGAGTTTTGATTACGTACTGAAATGCGGTAGAACCTCTGATCGTTAGATCATAATTAATAATTTTTTCCCAGAATGGAAGATTTCTTCAAAAGTCAATTATCAATTGACAATTATGGTTCAATTATCTCCTTGTTTTCCTGCAACATCACAAGATTGGGCGGTACTTCCCATGAGTTTGATCCACTGCTGTGCTATTTGTGCCTTTAAGTCACAGAGAGAATTCGGGGGTAGGGAAAAAGGGGAACGAATGAGTTACGAGCCCTTTCTCAAATGCGCTGCTTTGTTGTTGCTGTGATGGAAAGGGCAGCCAAGCAGAATTCAGCAAGCTGCTGGAACTCCCGGGAGAAGAGATCAGAGGGAAAATTCCCACGCATACAAATATGGATGCAAGGAGCTGCAAAATCAGTAATAAAGCGAATGCCATAGTTGTTTCCCACTGTAGGATGACTGGAGGGAGTCATGCGTTACACTCCAAAGAGGAGTAAGAAGAAAACGTTAAAAACCACAACAACATATGGACGTGTATACGGATAGCACTCTCAATTTACGACCATCGTGGAGCCTAATGTAGGTCACGACAGTTGTAAATTGGGTCTCCCAGGTGACCAACCTCATTTAACGACCGTTTTTGTGGCAGTTGTTAAGGGAACGATTGTTTCACCACGGACTACTTTTGCCAACATCCAGACATAACTTCCTGGTTTGGATGAAACGGTTGTAAAATACGCGAATGCTGCAAACGGTTGTAAATGGAGGTTGTTTGCCAAGTGCCCAACTTAGACTCCTGCGACTGCAGGAGAGGTGGGGCAGCCATTGGAATGTGGAGACCAGGTCATAAGTAACCCCGGGGAGGTCCTCCGTCGTCACTTTGAACCGTTGCTAAGCAACCAGTTGTAAGTCAAGGACAACCTAATCAAAAAGCCCTTATTTTTAATATATGCAAACTGAATTGTATATATATGAACTACAGAGCCCTCGAATCCTGGACATAAACTATTTCAACTCCTCCCCTCGGGATGCCATTATAGGCACTGCAGGGCAGGCCAAAATAACTAGACACAAAGATATTTTTCCCCCACATGCCATGACTCTGCTGAAAAACTAATTCCCACAGCATTGTCTTATGTCCAGGCCATTATCGCCCTCCCGGATGCTCGAGGAAAGCCTCCAGAGCCCAAGGAGGGCAGAAACGCACACACACACACACACACCCCACCGTGATGCAAGAGGCCAACTAGGCTACACCCACCAAAGCCACACCCACCCAGCAACCAGGCAGAGCACCCGTTGCTAAAATTTTTGAAGCCCACCCCTGCTTATGTCTAAGAATATTTACCCATGTAACATGGCTGTATTACTTTTATCCTTCCCATCTGTTCCACTACCTTCTCTTATGGGTATCATGATCATGATTGTTATTACTCTGATATTATGATTATTACTACTTTGTTGTTTTGCATGTACACCGAGACCTTATGCACTGGAGACAAACTCCTTGTGGGCCTATCACACTGGCCAATATTCTATTCTGTTTTGTTCTGTTCTTCTTTACTCTGCACTCTGCTCAGTTCTGTTCTGTTCTGTTCGTAGTCCTGAACTTACCAGTTTGTTTAATGACTGTTCAAAGTTACAAAGGCAATGAAAAAAGCGACTTATAACCTTTTTCACAGTTACAACTTTTCCAGCATTTTGATGATTGTGTGATCAAAATTCAGATGCTTAGCAACTGGTTCATATTTATGACAGTTGCAGCGTCCCAGGATCACATGATCAGTGGTGGGATTAAAAAAAAATAAAAAATACTGCTGGTTCTGTGGGCGTGGCTCAGTGGGTGTGGTGTGGCTTAGTGGGCGTGGCAGGGGAAGGTTACTGTAAAATCCCCATTCCCTCCCCACCCCACTAACCTGTTTTCCAGCTCCATTCTCCTATGCAGGGAAACCAAAGAAGACCCAGTCGATCAGATGGGACTCAGGAGGCAGAGAAGAGATGGGGTTGGCGGGGCCAGTCAGAGGCGGGATTTGCTGGTTCTCCAAACTACTCAAAATTTCCGCTACCGGTTCTCCAGAACTGGTCAGAACCTGCTGAATACCACCTCTGCACATGATCCCATTTTGCGACCTGATAAGCAAAGTCAACGGAGCAGCCAAATTCACTTAGCAACCAGGTTACTAACTTATCAACTGCAGTAGTTCATTTAACAACCGAGGCAAGAAAGATTGTAAAATGGGGCAAAACTCACTTAACAAGTGTTGTCAGTTAACAACAGAAATTTTGGGCTCAATTGTGGTCATATGTTGAGGACCATCTTCTATTCCATTCCATTCCATTCAATATTTTCTATTCTATTCTATTCTATTCTATTCTATTCTATTCTATTCTATTCTATTCTATTCTATTCCATTCCATTCTATTCTATCCTATCCTCTATTCTATCCTCTCTCCTCTATTCTATTCTATTCTATTCTATTCTATTCTATTCTATTCTATTCTATTCTATTCTATTCTAGTCCATTCCATTCCATTCCATTCCATTCCATTCCATTCCATTCCATTCCATTCCATTCCAATTGTCTATTCCTATTCTATTTATTCTTATTTTCTATTCTATATTCTATTTTACTCCTTTCTATTCTAATTCTATACTCTATTCTAATTTTCTATTCCATTTTCTAATCTGTTCTATTCTGCTCTGCTCTGTAACATTCCATTCCATTCTACATTTCCCTTCAGGTTACTTTAGAACGGTGCCACAAATGCCAAGCTGGCATCTGGTCTCTGGCTTTGCATCCTGAAGGTTAATTCGTGCATCATGCAAATTGCCACCGAAGCGGCAGATGGAATCCTTGTTCTCGTTTTCTAAGTGCTTCGGATACTTGACATTACGGTTTCAAAGGCAGTAAAATAAACGTTTCCTAAAAGGGAAGCTTCCCGAACGGAAGGAGATTCCTGGAAAAGCCTGGCCCATTTTGCTAGACAGCTGTCCTAAAGACGCTCGCTTGCCTATGAATTCTAACTTCTCAATCAGCCATCCTTAGCTGCCTCTATGCCCGATTATAGTCTATAAGGAGACACTAAGAGGAACTGATTTGGCAGGAGGGCAGCCCGCGCCTCACTCTTTCCGCAGTGAACATCTAAGCATAGTTCACAAAATTGTCTGCTATAACATCGTGCCTGTCAACCACTTCTTCAGCTTCAACTACAATAATACATGGGCAAACAACCGATACAAACTCAAGGTAAACCTCTCCAAACTCGATTGCAGAAAATACGACTTCAGCAACAGAATGGTCACCGCCTGGAACGCCCTACCTGACTCTGTGGTTACAGCCTCAACACCGCACAGATTTAACCTCAAACTGTCTACTGTGGACCTCACCCCATTCTTAAGAGGTCCTTAAAGGGGACGTGCATAAGCACACCACCGCGCCTACCATCCCTGTCTTATTGTCCCCATTTATCTGTATTTACTCCCTTTGTTCCTGTTTATGTTCATACCTCTACTTGTTATCCTGTACATGTTTGACAAATAAAATTAAATAAATAAATAAAAATAAATAGTAATTGACCTGAAAATGTTGAAGTAGAAGTGTACAACTTGCAAAACCAGCGAGGAGCGAGAAAAATATTCAACACAGAGTTGCGGAAGTCATGCAAGTCACCAGTTCTATCTTACAGGTAGTTCTCGAACTTACAATCTTTCATTTATCCCAAAGGTGCTTTTTTCAGGAGGCAACTGGACTTTCTTGCTGCGTCTTTTGAAACCGTATCGCTTCTCATCCAAGAAGCTTCTTCAGCTCTGTCAGGATGGTGGGGAATGGAAGGATTTATATTCCTTGCAGACAGCTGGTCATTTGCATCCTTTCAGAGGGTCATTGAGGCCACTTGGAGATTTATCTGCGTCCTCAGGAGGACCTAAGAAGTGCTCCTGGTTCCAGTAAGTGTGCAATTTTTCCTCCAGAAATCCATTGCTACTCTCACACCATTCAAAGGATGTTCATCCCAAATTGACTAGCTAAACGTTTACCAATTGTGCCTACCGTCCCTGTCCTATTATCCCCAATTATTCGTACCCATTTCCTGTATTTATACTTATGTTTATTATCTTGTAAGCTATTGACAAATAAATAAATACAATAAATAAAAAATAAATAAATAAAGTCTGTAAGTCTGTGGACAATTTGTCCTGGGAGCCAACCACCATCTTGTTCAAACCATGGTCAGCTTTTTCTTTCCTAACCACATTTGGCAATTGCTTGTTGGCAATTTTTCAGCAAGTAGGAATCTGGATTGACAAGTTTTAGACAGCACCAGGTAAATTTCCTTCAATCCTTAATCCAATTTAAGTTTAAGGTTTTTTTTTTTAAATAAACAGCAACCTGAACATTGATTTTGGAAAGTTACAAATGGACTAAGGATCGAGATGGATTTGAAATAAGAGTTGAAATTAATTATAAGACTCTTCCCCATGAACGAAATGCTTTTGTTTTAAATTTTAAAAAAACATGATAGAATGGGACTCTGAAGACTGGATAGCACAGGGAATCAAAAGGAACAGAAGATTACAATTAAAGGAGAAGGAAACATGAATTTGACTTACTTATGCAGAATGGAGCAAAATATTTTAACATTGGGGATACTTGAACCATATTTGGACCCAGGAGTTAATTTGCCATTATAGATAGACTATGTTTAAAACATATTATGGAAGAGTGTATAGGTTTTATAAGACTGATCTGAAAATGATTTTAAATATGACAGGCTACAAGAGAAAGGTTCTACACAGGATATACTGTACATATGAAACCGGCTGATGTCTTAATAATTTAAAGGGATATACAAATAAAGCAAGCAATTGATCTGGATAACTTTCCTTTATTGGATTTACAAAGGACACTTGTTACATTTTGAAGATTTTTTAAAAATTGTTGAGAAGGAATAAAGGAAAAATAGAAAGAAATCAACTTCTAGGATATTTGAAGGATTAAAGATCAAGATTGTTAAAAGGGAAAGGAATATAAAGTTGTTTTATTTGATCAAGATTAAAACAGATACGTTGTTATCTCTTAACAACTATTTAATGAATTTTTAGTATCAGGACTGAACAGTGAGGAGGCCTTAAGGATATATTTACAGATGGAATATGGGAAGAAGAGGTTATTTGTTAGGAGTTAAGTTACTAAAATGATTTATACTTGTGATGAAGGGGGAAATTATTTATAATAACTTTTTAAACATATTCTTATTTTTTTTCTTTTCTATTTTTCTTGTTTTTTTCTTGTTCCTTTTTGCCCTATTTTTTCTTTTATTCCTTTGGTTAGTTTGCATTACTTTTTACCTTCTGAACTGTAATGTTTCATAAAATTATTATTAAAAAGGGAATTGACAAACACGAGACAGTATCATGCACAATATTAAAGTGAGCAAATATGAATTTGACTTTGAATTGAGCTTCCCCTGTTTTCTGTCCTGTTTCCTGTCTCCAGTCCTGTAGTGTCCTGGTTTTTAAACCGCTGCTTCTTTATCTCCCCTCCTCTCATCTTAACCCTTGCCAAAACCTATTTGACATTCCTAGGATGCCAGAAGCCTCCAGTGAAAATGAGTTATGTCTGTTCAAGCTTTGGCAAGCTTTTGCAAACTCAGGCCAAAAGAATTTGGGTCACCCCAATGAAAGGCCGTGGTGAGTCCACTGTCTGAATGCCAGAAGACCAAATCTAATCTTTTAGCAAGGTTGATAAAATGGCTGGTGCGAAATGAAATGATGAACGGTGGGGTCTCTGACACCTACCCCCCACACGCTCTTTTTCTCCTGCACTAGATAGCTTTAGAATAATTTTGAAGAGGCTAGCACCGACTTGATCGGGGTTTCAAAAGTGTTTTTCCTTTAATGGAAATCAGTTTAATACTAATTAACTTTTCTTTCATCTAAATTAACTAATTAATTTTCTTTTCGTCCCCTTAGGAGCCTGCTACAGGGCATTGCATGCCAAAAAAAAGACACAGGCAGTTTTTTATCTTCTGCCATCACTCTGCTGAGCAGCTAATTCCCACACCATTGTTTTATGTCTAAGTACAGTATATTTACACATGTAGTATGGCAGTATTACTTTTATCTTTCTCATCTGTTCACTATCTTCTCTTATTGGTATCATAATTATGATTATTATTACTGTGTTGTTTTGCGGCTACACTAAGAGTTTATGCACTGGAGACAAAGTCCTTTTGTGCCTATCACACTTGGCCAATAAAGTATTCTATTTCTATTTCTATTTCTATTTCTAATTTCTATTTCTATTTCTATTTCTACTTCTACTTCTATTCCGGTCCAGTCCAGTCCTGTCCGGTTCTACTCTACTCTACTCTACTCTACTCTACTCTACTCTACTCTACTCTACTCTACTCTACTATTTTATTCTATTCTAGCTAAAGAGAATTTAGGGGAAGGTACAGATGAGATAGGCTGGTTCTATTAAGCACTTTATATCAAGCCTGATATAGGAGCTCCATCATTGAGCATTGTGCTAAGAATTTAACAAGGAAGCATGTAGATTTTTGCATTATCTTTTCTTGCAATCTCATTCATTGTTATTCAACCCCTCCTTGACCTCATTTTTTCTGTTCGGAGATGGGTAGAGTTCAGATTATCTAGCACAGGTATTTCTTACCTGTACACTGGAGAGGTCCCGGGAAAAACCCTTCCCCACATGACGTCACGCACTGAGCATCCTTCAAATGCAGCGAAGCTTGGCAGGAAGTACATCCAAATTTATTAGTACAAGTTGAGCACATCTCTTTACAAGCTGCCCGAGGCGGGGAAGAAAAAACAAACAAAAAGAAAAAGAAGGTTGTAAAAAACGGATTCGAATTTGATTTTCTTTTGAGTCAGATCTTTGGGATCCATGATGCAGCTTGCCAGTTGCTGATCAGGGATTTCAAACATCCCTCAGGTATTAGCACCAGTAAAAAAAAAAAAAAGGGAAAAAAAGAAAACGTATTGCTGACAAGCCAAGTGTATATTGAAGATTGGTACAGTACACTGGCCTATGACTGCAATAAATATTGATTTGATTTAACTGAAATCAGACAATCAGTTATTATTGCCATTCCATCAGGCTTTTGTGAGGATTAATCTTCCTGATTATGCTGTTTGTTTGAAATATTTTATCCTGGGCCTTAAGATTTTCTATCTATTGCTGTGGTGGCTCAGGGGCTAAGACACTGAGCTTGTCGACCAGAAAGGTCGGTTCAAATCCCTAGCAGCGCGTAATGGAGTGAGCTCCCGTTTACTGGTCCCAGCTCCTGCCAACCTAGCAGTTTGAAAGCATGTAAAAATGCAAGTAGAAAAATAGGGGCCACTTTGGTGGGAAAGTAACAGCGTTCCATGCGCCTTCGGCATTAAGTCTTGCCAACCACATGACCACAGAGACGTCTTCGGACAGCGCTGGCTCTTCGGCTTTGTAACAGAGATGAGCACCACCTCCTAGAGCCGGAAACAACTAGCACGTATGTGCGAGGAGAACCTTTACCTCATGTATTGCTATGTTGATTGTTTTGAACTGTCTTCAAATCAAGGGAGAAAACCTAAAGAAGGTGGACATTTTTCAGAATCTGGGATCCCACCTCCAATCGCGACCCCAATGGCGAGGTGGGAGCTAGGATGAATGCAGCCTGGATGTGCTGGCAAGAACTCACCAGTATGTTGTGGGACAGACAAAGGCCAACCCGCCTTACATCTAAGATTTACGAGACAACCATCCGCCCTGTTGCACTGTATGGCACTGAATGCTGGGCAGCAACAACAGGGACCCAAAGCTCTCTCCATGCCATGGAAATGCAAATGCTCCATTGGATATCGGGCATCTCCCTTCTCGACCACGTCACAAATGACACCATTCGACATCATTTTGGTGTGGCACCAATTACAGAGAAGAGGAGAGAAGGCCGGCTCAGCTGGTATGGACATGTCCACCTTCCACCGTGGCCAAGACTGCCTACCGACTAGAAGTCAATGGCCAGTGACCTCGCAGGCGCCCAAAACAGAGATGGCAAGACACCACCAACAAAGATATGCAAGCTGCGGGTCTGCGCTCTGGAGATGCAGCTGACCGTGGAAAGTGGAGGTCAAGGATCCAAAAAGCGGACCCTGTACCTGCGGGAATACGCTAGGACAGGGGTGTCAAACTCGATTTTATTGAGGGCTGCATCAGGGTTGTATTTGACCTCTGGGGCCAAGGTGGGTGTGGCCAGGGTGGGCGGACCCAACTTGACATCACTTGTGTCGGGGGCACCTGTGGTGGCCAAGCGCTCTGCCACAGAAAATGGGCTCCCGAGCTCCATTTTCGGCTGGGATGGTCTCCTGCAACCTTTTGCCAGCAAAAACGGGCTTGGCAGGGCCTCATTTTTGCTGACAGAGGCACTACAGGCTGGTCCTTCACTGCCTTGTGGGAGCTCCCTTAGAGGAGAAACGGAGCAATGAAAGGGTTCTTTTTGAAAGACACACATCTTCCGAATAATTTTATCTCCTTTAACACCCAGAAGCCACGGGCCATCTTCTGAAACGTCTCAGCATCACCTACAGAGCAAGAAGCTTCAATATCACAAAGCAGATTGGAGGCTAATCTTACCCAGGCAAAGGCCCCCATCTGGATAGAAGCCAACCCCACAGCTATCAACGCAACGCCCGTTCAGGAGAAACTTGGTGGACTCTCGGCAGGCATCGCAACGATCAAACGCCCGGGTGCAGGTCAAGCAATCGGGATGGCAGTCACCTATCATGAAAATGAGACAACTTTATTGGGGGTGAGGAAGGGCAGGATGGGCTCACCTGCTCAGGTAGAAGGATGCTTTTGCTGCATGGCAAACAACCAAAAAAAAAAAAAAAGGACAAGCAAGCCTCTTCTCCACCAGGTTAGTCCCCCCCTTGAAATTTATGATGATTGTATGATGATTATGATCAGGATTTATCACTTGTTGCTTATATGTACGCCGAGAGCTTCCGCAACAGAGACAAATTCCTTCTGTGTCCAATCACGCTTGATCCATCAAGAATTTTATTCTGTTCTATTCTATTTTCTATTTTATTCTATTTTATTCTATTCTACTCTACTCTATGCTATTCTAATTTTCTATTCTATTCTATTTTCCATTCTATTCTACTCTATATATTTGTAGCTCACGGTTGACATGAGGGGTCCTTGGTGCTCTCTGAGGTTTGCTTGTCTTCTTGCAGATGTTTCATTACCCAAACTAGGTCATCGGTACTAGTCCTAGCACTACCCTGATGAGGTTACTTAGTTTGGATACTGAAACGTTTGCAAGAAAAGAGAGCACTACTTACTTATAGAAACAATACAGGAAAAGAAGTGTCAGGCCCAATCCCCAATGATAACCCAGTGCTTACACTTAACGGACAGAATCTTGCCAGACTAAAGTTATAACCTTCCAAAATAGTAGACATACCCTGAGAGATTTCAGGCTGTGGCTACTCTCTGTACCTTTTTCTCACCCCACCATCCAATTCAGGACTGTGTAGCCTCTTGTCTTGGGCCCCTCTCTGGGTTATGCTGCCTCCCTAGGAAGCCACAGTGCTACTGTCAATATTCCCCCCACTTCTCCTTCATCTTTACATTCCATCACAAGAAGTGGATCGTTACATCTCCTTGAAATCAAGTTTGAGATTTCTGGGATCCTCATGGACATGTTTCTTTAAATTTTCTTGGCTGGAGAATTCTGGGAGTTGAAGTCCACAGGTCTTAAAAGTTGCTAAAGTTGGACACACACACACACACACACCCTTAAAAATTTTCCAAGTACAAAATTTTTTTGAGTTAAGAGGAATAAATATGTTAAGACTAGACACCTCAAAAGCAAAAGCCCTGTTTTGCAAATACCTGGCTTGCATTGAGGGCAGCACTCTCCGTGCACAGCCATAGCCACAGTTCCTGTGGGACACGTCGGACAAGACTGAGAATAGCAGTTTACTTTGGAGTCCAAGCATTCACATTCACGGCACAGGCCTTCCTTCCATTTTTCACCACTCTGCATGAAGAAAAGAAAAAAATAGAGGCTGCGATTTATCACAGTTTTCCAATTCTATTGACTATCATTCAGTCTCCTGAGCAGCAAACTGTACATCAGAGGTCGTATTCAGCAGGTTCTCACCAGTCCTGGAGAACCAGTTTTAATCTTAAATATCTGCATTATACTAATTTGGAACCAAGGAATAACAACGTTACCAGCAAATACCACTTCTGACTGGTCCTGCCTTCATCTATTCTCTGCCTCCCTAGACCCAGCTCAACAGAGGGATAATGTGAAGGCCACGTGAAGTTTCTAGTAGTACCTCTCCAAGGCACAGGCATAGGTCTTAAGAGATATTTTGAAAAGTTTACTCTCCGTTGCTGGTTTGATCGAGTGGGCTTACGTTGCTCCATAATCTTTTACAGCACTTTTTTAATCTTAAATATCTGCATTATACTAATTTGGAACCAAGGAATAACAACGTTAGCAGCTGTATTTGTACAACCAAATGTCTGCAAACAGTGCAATCGATATAAGCACACACGCACACACACGGAATCAATTTTGTTTAAATTATAACGTTCACGCCTGTGTTACCTATTCAACCCAGAGATGGTATTCAGCAGGTTCTGACCCGTTCTGGAGAACCAGCAGCAGAAATTTTGAGTAGTTTGGAGAACCGGTAGTGGAAATTTTGAGTAGTTCAGAATACCCCCTCTGAGTGGCCCCGCCTCCCTCTATTCTCTGCCTTCTGAGTCCCAGCTTATCCGCTGAGTCTTCTTTGGTTGCCCTGCACAGGAGAACGGAGCTGGAAAGCAGGTTAGTAGGGTGGGAAGGGAATGAGATTTTGCAGTATCCTTCCCCTGGAGTGGGGAGATTTTGCAGTATCCTTCCCCTGCCACGCCCACCAGGCCATGCCCACCCAAGCCACGCCATACCCACCAGGCCACGCCCACAGAACCAGTAGTAAAAGAAATTTGAATCCCACCACTGATTCAACCTTACAAATGAGGACAAGTTCATTTGGATGTATATGATTGTTTCTAAAATCAGGAAATTTGCAGACAGACATAATAGTACGGCTAGGCAGGTTTCATCCAGAAATATAAACTCCCTGTTTGGAGAGCACAGGGATTGTGTTTAGCTCTGCAATGCTGTTTTACAATCCTGTACTAACAGCATGAAGCAGGCAGATTCTGCTACTCCAAGAGAGCAAGCAAATGATTTTAAATGCCAGACTTACTGGCCTGGGAGGAGCAAAACTTACAAATCTACAAATGTGATTAGCTTCATTCTGTGAAATCTGCTCTCCGCAACTTGTATTCTGCCGAGTAGAGCTTTCAACGCTTCATGCATAGCCCGGAGAACAAGAAAATGTCCTTTTTTTTTTTTTTAACAAACTTTATTCAGTTTTTCACATTAAAAAAAAATATCTCTTTTTTTAGTGGACAACATGTTTCCGGGTCATCACCTTTACATACAAATATGACAGCAATTATAGATTCATATATGCCTACTTAATTCTATTATTACCTTTTCCATTCCAAATTTTCAATAAGGAGAGAAACAAAACACATTAATTCTAGCCTCTTTCATTAATCTCAATTGAAACATCTTTTTGTTTCATTTCAATTATTTCAAATATAATCCTTTAATATTTATTTTAAAAATAAAGATAAACAATATGTGTTTGCCTAATAATAATAATAATAATAATAATAATAATAATAATAATAATAATAATAATAATAATAATAATAATAGTTACCAATGTCTCTCCTTGCTTTTAATAGTCTATATTAACTTATTAATTTAGTTGCTTCTTTAGTCTGTCATATTCCCTTTCCATTACACATTCTTTTTATAAATTCTAGATTAATACAAATTTTAACACTAAAAAAAAAAAAGTATAGGTTTCCCCCTTTTACTGTTTTAAGTGTGACACCTCAATGATTAAAATATACCTTTATTTCCTCATCTTAATTCCCAATAAACCATTATTTTTAAGAAGTTACAATAATAATCATTACATCTTTTCACTTGGATTCCGCAGCATATTTCCCCCCTTGATTTTTAATAAGAGTTATCAGTATCTATATTACCCTATTTTCTAAATATTTTTAATTGCAGAAATATTCTTATTACCCCTTGTCACCCTGCAGGATTCCCTTTTTAATTCATCAACCATTATCTCTGGAAAAAAACAATTTCTTTTCAACATTTTACTATTTCCATATTTCTTTATTTCTTTTTTTTTTTTTTAAACAAGTTTTATTAATTTTTAAAACACACAAATTATCATTATTCATTACATGTTTAAACCTTTTTCCCTTGTAAATTTAACAAGTCAGATAAATTATGATTCTGTTTTAAACCATTTCCATATAATATACCAAAACCTCTTATTCAATTTCTCTTTACTTCTCTTTACTCTTATTCAATATCATTATTATTATTCCATCTGTTTCTTTCTGACTTAGTTACCATTATTCTCATTCTATATTTCTACAAGTTTTTACAATTCTCCCCCAAAAAGACATATACACACAACACACAAAACATAAAAAAATATCTTTTTGGAAAGTAACTTGGACCCAGGTGTCTCTCTCTTCATGGACTTCAATTATATTCATGCTCAACTTACATATCATTACTTATTTTATTTACCATTCTAAGCCTTCTATATTAACTTCTCCACATATTTCACACTTCTTAATTCTACCTTAATTAATCATCTTAGTTTAAATCATTATATTTGTATCTTTTGTCCATTTTTATCATCCCTTTGTCTCATCCCTTATGAAAAAAAAAAGAAAATCAGTTTCTCCTGAAATCATTAATCAGAGTATGATGCCTTTCTATCTCCCCCTAAGTTAATCAAATTAATCTTTAAAATAATATCTAATACCCAATCAGATTTTGCTTGGCACATTCTATCTAACTAATACATCCAACATAATTAAGTGCATAATTAGAGAATAAATCCAAATATTAAAAAGAAATACTATAATAAAAATTTTATAATAACATCAATACCATAATTTTATTAAACTCTTTAATTAAAACAATATTCTAAACCTCTCCTATTATTAAGTTTTAAAACCAATCATTTTTAAACATTTTAACATTTTAATCTCTTATCAACTCTTAAACCATTGCAATACTACCATCTCATCTTATGTACCTTGCAAAATCTTTTTTTTAAAAAAAAAATTATAGTTTATCCATTATCCATAAAAAATTCCTTTTTCCATTTAATTTCAAAACGTTGTAGCTTTTCTCCACCTTTTCCCTTTCTTTCTTTTCCCAACAAACCTTTCTACCCCCTTCTTCTAGCCTCTGCCTTACCGGCTTCCCTTCTCTGTCGTATTTCTTTTCCCCTTTGTTTACAATCATCATATTGGTTTTGCACTTTTATTTTTCCCTTTCTTAAATGTTTTTAGATCTTAAGTCCTTAAATCCTTTAGTTTTCTTCTTTTCTCTTCTTTTCTTTTCTTTCTCTCTTCCTTTTTCTGGATCAAATTCTGAGATTCATTAAAGATGGCTCCTTCCTTTCTTTCTTGTTCCTCTGCTGTCTTCATCTGTTGTAATTTTTGTTGATAATTAGTAAGCGCCATTTCTAAGAAAAGGAAAGCTTCTTCCACACCATTTCTTAGTTCCTCAACAGAAAGAGCCATTATGAATCTTTTCTTTTCTTTTCTCCTTCTTTCTTCTTACAACAACCAGAATATTCAAAGAAAATAAAAAAGATAAAACAGTCCCAAAGTTATCAATCAGTCCAAACCAAGGCAGAGTTCTCACTTTCTCCTTCTGGGGTGATATCAATCAAAGAGAAAGAAAGTCCAAATCTGTTTAAAGTCTTGTTACAATATATTCTAGTCTTCAAATCCTTAAGGCATCTGCTCCAACAAATCTTAGCATACAAATATTTTCTTTTTAATCCTCTCTCTTCCCACTCATTAAGCTTAAAACCAATTTCCACCTAAAAAATAGGTTTCTTAATATCCAGTTATTTATTCCGTAGGAAAAGAGGAAAGCTATCCTTTCAGCACCTTCAAGCAGCCGCTTTTTCCTCTTCTGGCAGGTATTATTCAGAAAGTCATACTTTTCAGGAATTTTATTAAATATGTCTTAGAGTCCTAGGAACCAAGAAAAACTTTCTCCTCTCAATCACTTTCTCCACTTCCTCCTGCGCATTCTTACCCGGCTGCCAGCTTCTTTGTGGCGGCCATTACGGACCGCCGCTGCACATCCTGGGAAAAGGGGGTTCTGCCGGCCAGGGAGGGGTCTGCAGCACCCAAACCCTTCTCCGGATCCCCACCTTCAGCTGCCCCTGCAGGCGCCTAGCTCCGTACCGGCTGGGTCGGAGCCCCAAAAACGACTAGCGCGGCAGGGATCGCGCAGCTTGCAAAATCCCTGCCGCTCGCGAAGCCGACAAACGGAAGTCTCCATATTTCTTTATTTCATGCACCTGTTTCTTACTGCTTCTCCTCCCCTCTTTTCCCCATATCTTTTCTCATTCCAGTTTATATCCCTCTCTTTCTTAATACCTTCCTTTCCCCTTTTCTGCTGGGTCTTTCTGTCTTTCCTGACTTCACAGGTATTCCCCCTTTTGATTGCCTTCTTAAATCTCAACTTTTTAACCTTCCTTCTTTCCCCACTTCTTTGTAGTGTTCTTTGTGTTAATTGTCTATTTAAAATGCCTTCTCCTTGAATCGATTCCTCCTCCTCTGAAGCTCTTTCTTCTTGTTCTTCAATTGCCATTTCCATTTTTTCTAACACAGAGCAAAGTGATTCGCCTCTTTCCTGTAATAATTCTCTCATACTTTTAAGTTCCATTTTTAATTCCCAAAGAGATATCATCATTACACACTCTTATATTTTTTGATCGTTAAAAGTCCACAAAAAAAAAACCCACTTTTACTTTCCTTCTTTCTTCTTTCAATTTTCTAAAGTTCTCAGTTATTCCAGCCCAGGGTCTATACCAAAAACATCAATCAATCCCACAGTGAGTCTTTCCTTGCTTTTTTCTTTATTCTGGTTCTGCTTTCAATTTCTAAGATTCTTACTTTGTTTCAATATTTCTTTAATGTTATATCCACACAAGTTCATTCAGAAACAGGATGCTTTCCTTTTTGTTTGAGCTCAATTTTTTGTCAAAAGGTGGCACTTTCCATTACACAAAGTCTTCACCTTTTCCCCCTATTTTTTAATTTAGGGCTTTTCGAACCTCAATATTCCAGCACAGTCCAGTCTCCAATTTGTAAACTTTATTATTATTATTTTTTGACAATCTTAAGTCCAGCTTTATTTTATGCCTGTTTATTCCCAAAATATTTTAATCCAATTTAGTTAAATCTTTAGTTCCAGCTTCTTCCTTTCCCGGTTCGAAGGCCCACTTAGCTGTCAAAAATATTTTCTTTTTTTTTTTCCTGTCCCTTTGCAAAAGAAAATATCCTTGAAGTGTAAAATGATGCAGAACTTGAGTGGGCTGAGATTATTAAATTTCCTAACTTGCCTGAGCCTTGTTCTTGGTTCACAGGTGGTGCCAGGCAAAACTCCAAGCTGTATGCATACAGTCTACAGATAGTCCTCAACCTACAACAATTTTTTCAATGACCGAAGTTTACAACGGCACTGAAAAAAGTGACATCAAAAACATCATGAAAAAAAGCACAACATAGAATGCGCTTTCTGCGCCAACTCAGAAAGCTCAAACTGCCCAAGGAGCTGCTGATCCAGTTTTACAGAAGAATTATTGAGTCTATCATCTGCACCTCTATAACTGTCTGGTTTGGTCCTGCAACCCAACAGGACAGACACAGACTTCAGACGATAATTAGGACTGCAGGAAAAACAATTACTGCCTTCAATCGAGGACCTGTATACTGCACGAGTCAAAAAGAGGGCTGTGAAAATATTTACAGACCTCTCACATCCCGGACATAAACTGTTTCAACTCCTTCCCTCAAAACGACGCTATAGAGCACTGCACACCAGAACAACTAGACACAAGGACAGTTTTTTCCTGAATGCCTTCGCTCTGCTAAACAAATAATTCCCTCAACACTGTTCAACTATTACAAAGTCTGCACTACTATTACTGTTAATCTTCTCACCACTCCTTATCACCCATCCCCTCCCACTTGTGACTGTATGACTGTAACTTTGTCGCTTGTATCCTTATGATTTATATCGACTGTTTCCTAGTATGATTCGATTGCTGATTGTACCCTATGACTATCATTAAGTGTTGTACATTATGATTCTTGATTCTTAACAAATGTATCTTTTCTTTTATGTTTACTGAGAGTATTTACACCAAGACAAATCTCTTGTGTGTCCAATCACACTTGGCCAATAAAGTATTCTGTTCTATTCTATTCTTATTTTTCACACTTATGACCTTTGCAGCATCCCGATGGACTTGTGATCAAAATTCAGAGGCTTGGCAATTGACTCATATTTATGACGGTTACAGTGTCCCTGGTTATGGGACCTCCTGACAACCAAAGTCCATGGTGAAGCCAGATTCACAGGACAACTGTGTTACTAATTCAACAACTGCAGTGATTCACTGAACAGCTAAGAATGTTCATAAAATGGGGCAAAATTCACTTAATGGCTGTCTTGCTTAGCAATGAAAATTTTGAGCTCAATTGTAGATTGACTGTAGATAGTCAGTCAGGTGGAATAGTCCAGGTTTGGACAGAAGGATGCAATAAATGACCATTTGATATGCTTTTGGGATATATTAATGTTCCTTAATCCGATGCTTCAAGATATATTGGACTTAAATTTCCATAATACCCAGCCTGAATTTACTTTGGACTTGCTGACTGGAGCTGATAAAAGTCAAAAAATCTTTGAAGGTTGTGGAGTTGCCTACTTCTGCGCAAACTACAACCTTGTAGTACAAATGTCTACATTTGTAAGATGTCAGTGGCCACTGGGAAAGCCAAGGGAAATCATCAGAACCATAAAAAAGCAAATGTTAGAATATTTTGGACATGGGATGCGACACCCGGAAAAATACGGCATCCTTCACTTAATCTTCCAAGGTAAGATTGAAGGCAAACAAGATCCAGGCAGAAGAAGAACATCAGGGCTTCCAAAGGGAAGAACCACTTTCTAAGGGAGTGGTTACTCAGCAGCACTTTTCCATGTGGCTGTTGATAAAAATAGGATCGCCAACATGAACGCCAACGAAGAGTACTCCACTCCTCTACTCACAATAGTATTCCTTATGCGTCCAGGCTTGAAATGTTGGGCTTGGACAATCTTGAACTGCGCCGCCTACGGTCCGATCTAAGCATCATTCACAAAATTGTCTGCTATTACATCTTGCCCGTCAATGACTTCTTCAGCTTCAATCACAATAATACACGGGGAAACAACTGATACAAACTCAAGGTAAACCGCTTCAAACTCGATTGCAGAAAATACGACTTCCGCAACAGAGTGGCCAACGCCTGGAACGCCTACCTGACTCTGTGGTTACAGCCTCAACCCCTCATAGATTTAACCTCAAACTCTCTTCCGTGGACCTCACCCCATTCCTAAGAGGTCCTTAAAGGTGGCATGCATAAGCGCACCAGCGCGCCTACCATCCCTGTCTTACTGTCTCCATTTATCCGTATTTACTTCCTTTGTTCATGTTTATGTTTATACCTATACTTGTTATCCTGTACATGTTTGACAAATAAATAAATAGATAAATAAATAAATAAATGTCCATGACTGATATGGCACAACAACAAGAGTGTCCAATGTCCAACATTTATTACGTGCTTCCATGCTACTGAATATATATTTTTTTCCCTAGCCAACATCTGCCTTGGCAACTCTACATGTGCTAAATCAGCAAGCTACTTACGTCTTTGGTAGATTCCTTGTAAACGAGGGGGGCCCTCTTGAAATGCATTCAGGGCAGCATTTGCCTGGTAAATGAAATAATTCTTCACCCTGCAGAGAAATTGAGCATTACAATAAGATAACTAGAATCAGCTGGTTTGTTTTTTTAATGATACCCAGAGAAGAGATGGGAGAGATGGCCTTTCCCCCCCACCCCCCAGGACACAGTCTTTAAAATCCTATTTTATCACTCGTTCCATCACTAAGTTCCCTTCCAAAAAGATAAGTATCACTGTGACTCTACAAAGACCGCACACAAGCTCTCCTTGAAATGCCACAACAGTGACAAGTGATTGTCCAGTATCTTGTTAAAAACCTCCAGTGATGGAGCATCCACAACTTCTGGAGGCAAGTTGTTCCACTGATGAATTGTTCTAAATGTCAGGAAATTCCTCCTTAGTTCTAGGTTGCTTCTCTCCTTGGTTAGTTTCCACCCATTGCTTCTTGTCCTGCCCTCAGGTACTTTGGAGAATAGTTTGACTCCCTCTTCTTTGTGGCATCATCTGAGATATTGGAAGACTGCTACCATGTCATCCCTAGTTCTTCTTTTCATTAAACTATTTTTTATTTATTTTGATTTATTTTGATTTGTCAATCGCTTACAAGATAATAGGTATAAGTTTATACATAGTTATGAATACATGAAATGGGTACATATAAGAAAAATAAAAGAAACAATAGGACAGGGACGGTAGGCACGTTGGTGCGCTTATGCACGCTGCCTACAGACCTCTTAGGAAAGGGGTGAGGTCAATAATAGACAGTCTAAGGTTAAAGTTTGTGGGGTTTGGGGAAGAAACCACAGAGACAGGTAGAGTATTCCAGACATTGACCACTCTGTTGCTGAAGTTGTATTTCCTGCAATCAAATTTGGTGTGGTTTACCTTGAGTTTGTATCTATTGTGTGCTCTTGTATTGTTATGGTTGAAGCTGAAGTATTCATTGACAGGTAGAACATTGCAATGTATGATTTGTTTCCATCCATTGTTTCTTGTCCTGCCTTCAGGTGCTTTGGAGAATAGCTTGACTCCCTCATCTTTGTGGCAATCCCTGAGATATTAGAACACTGCTATCATGTCATCCCTAGTCCTTCTTTTCATCAGACTAGACATACCCAGTTCCTGCAACCGTTTTTCATATGTTTTAGCCTCCAGACCCCCAATCATCTTTGTTGCTCTTCTCTGCCCATCTCTTTTTATAGTGGAGTGATGAAAACTGGATACAGGCCATAGGTTCATCTCAATGGAAAGGCCTAGAAAGAAATGCTACAGGAGCCAGTCCTTTACCTGGGCAGCCCCGGCTCTCCTGCTTCATTTAAATTCACTGCAGGCCCCCCAATTTCACTTTTGTGTGCTGGCTTCATTGTTCAAGTCAAGGAGATCTCTCTTGGTTCATGAAAGGGCCACAATCTCTCTTGAACAAGCTACTCTTTTATGGGAAAGAGAAGAGTGCAAAACCCTTGAGAGGTCGGCTTCAGTTCAAGCCAATGGACAGAGAATTGCTTTTTTTTTTTCTACAAGACTCGAACAAGGAATTAGTTAATAATTGAAGCTTTTCCAAGGCAGTGCGGTGAGGTAACAGCAGCATTGGAAGGGGAAGGATTGGGGTTCTTTAATGTTTTCAAGGAATGGGGGATATGGCCTCCTAGATTCCGTCAGGGACATAAAACACCCCTTCTGGACAAGGCTCAAATTGTCCTACTGCAAACAAAAACCTAGAAGACTCCAAGGCTGGGAAAGATAGAAGGAAAGAGAAGAAGGTGGAGTCATGGCGGCTCAGTGGTCAGAGTGCTACTTCTGCTGACTGCCGGCTGCCTGCAATTTGGCAGTTGAAATCTCACCAGACTCAAGGTTGACTCAGTCTTCCATCCTTCTGAGGTGGGTAAAATGAAGACATGGAAACGGATCAAGGAGAGAACCAACCTAGAACTAAGAAGAAATTACCTAACAGTGGGAACAATTAACCAGTGGAACGGAAGTTGTGGGGGCTTCATCAGTGGAGATTTTTGAGAAGAGACTGGACAGCCACTTGTCTAAAATGGTGTAGGGTCTTCTGCTTGGGAAGGGGAGTTGGACTAGAAGACTTCCAAGAGGTCCCTTCCAACTGTGTTGTTTTATTATTCAATCTGAAAACCAATTATTTCTGTATCTGGTGTTTCCAGGAACTTGAATAAAAAAGGCCACTTTTTAAAAAATCTTTTGAATAAGCGAAACATAGAGATAATGTCAACTCATAAAATATTTCTATGGTCTTTTTAGAATTGCCAACAGAAAGGGAGGGGGAAGCAGTGTGGCAGCTTGCAAACTGAAACTGCATTCCATGAATGTTTTCAAAGATAGTAACTAGGTGACCAAAGTTTCTGCCGTGCAAAATTCTAACTGGAGAGCATGATTGATGACTCTTGGCTATGGATGTGTCCCATTGGAGAATATGAATTATGATACACCCAGGGGTTGGGGGAAAACCAGGGTCAAGGGTGACAATGAATTATGTGTCTCAGAGTCAGCTACACCCAGGCAGTGCCGGACATGTTAACTCCTGTTATATGTGAAAATTTGCCTAGTACACCTAAGAATATATATAACCAGAGAGACTCCATATTTGTTCTTAATCTGGCATTCTAGATATCAGAACATTTATATAACTTGTTATTTTTGCTAAAGTTCTGCAAAGTTACAAAATATTATGTCCTTGGCTTGATTTGAGATTTCATACTAGGTCGCCCTGACATTAGAAGTTTGTTAATGATCTATTGTGTGATCTTTTAAGTGAAAAACAGGAAATCTGATGATGAAGATGAACATGAGACGAGCTAAGGGATTTCCATGGGAGAAGTTTGGGAGGACTTATGGAAAAACACCCAGGACTACTCATTTCTTTCTTATGGAAGTCACTATAACTCCTATGTGTGAAATGTAATCTTATGTAATCTTTTAAATGTAAAAACCTATATAAGGCTGTAATTACTCCAAGGGGGTGTATCCATCTCCTAATCTGTTATTGGAAGGTGGAGTCCGGTATTTGCAAATATCTTACAATGAAGCCTTCTAAAGGTCTTGGTTGTCACAGTCTGTTATTTTTCTTTTTATTAAATTCTCTCAATTCCCAATAAATCCTTTTGAAGTTTGGCTTGAGACTCATGATTTAAATGGGGGTAACTGCTGGAATCCTGACAGCTAACTTGGAAATTCTTTACCTGGCCACAGTCCACTTTGGCACACTTGGCTTTCCGACAAGCAACCTGGCCTCCATCACAGCTACAGAAGTTACAGTCCATATCGTGCCACATGTCCCTGTGGTATTTGAGGGTGCCGTTGTGCACACAGCTGCCCTTGGAAAGGACACACTCTTCACAACATTTCCCTGGGCGCCGCGCTTTGTCTTCGTCCTGAGAAGATGCGAGTAAGTGGAAGATTGGAGACATGAGAAGGGGGAAAATCTCCCAGAAAAATCTCCCAAGTTTTAAGCTTAGGAATTTACCTTTGGACAATTCAGTGGGAGGCAGCTCTTCGTAAAGCACCTGGATTCTCCTCCGTCACATACACAGGTTGTGCAAGCATCTTTCTTCCACTCTTCCCCAGGCTGCATAACAAAGAAAAGCATTTGAACGACGGCTGGTCCTCGACTTACAACCATTTGTTTAGTGACCGTTTAAAGTTAATGCCAGCTCTGAAAAAAAAAAGTGACTCAGGGCTCAGGGTTTCACCCTTATGACTGCTGCAGCATCCCCCATGCAGGGTCACACGGTCAAAGTTTGGTCGCTTGGCAACTGGCATGTACAGGTAGTCCCTGACTTACAACCATTAGTTTAGTGACTTTTTGACGTTGGGAGGCACAGAAAAAAGTGGCTTTTGACTGGTTTTCACACTTACGACCGTTGCAGCATCCCCAGAGTCACGTGATCAATATTTGGGCGCTTGGCAACCAGCTCATATTTATGACGGTTGTGGTGTCTCAGAGTCGTATGATCCCCTTTTGCGACTTTCTAATGAGCAAAGTCAAGGTGGAAGCCAGATTCACTTAACAACTTATGTATGCAAGCATCTATCTATCTATCTATCTATCTATCTATCTATCTATCTATCTATCTTATCTATATATCATCTATATCATCTATCTATTTTATCTTATCGATCATCTATATCATCTATCTATCATCTATGTCTAATTATCTATCTATCTATCATCTATCTCTAATCTATCTCTACATCCGTCTATCTATCATCTATCTATATTATCTATCTATTATCTATATCATCTATTTATCTATATATCTATCTTATCTATATATATATATATCTTATCTATCGCATCTATCATCTATCTAATCTATCATCTATATCATCTATTTTATCTATATATCTATCTTATCTATCATCTAATTATTTATATATCTACCTTATCTATATATCTATCTTATCTATCTCATCTATCATCTATCTATCTTATCCATCATCTATATCATCTATTTTATCTATATATCTATCTTATCTATTATCTATCTCATCTATCATCTATCTATCTTATATATCATCTATATCATCTATTTTATCTATAATCTACTATTTATCTCTAATCTATTTCTATTTGTACATCCATCTGTCATCTATATTATCTATCTTATCTATCATCTACATCTATCTTATCTATCATCTAATTATCTATCTAATCTATCATCTGTCTATCTCTAATCTATTTCTATCTCTACATCCATCTATCTATCTATCTATCTCTATCTATCTATCTATCTATCTATCATCGATATCATCTATTTATCTATATAACTACCCTATCTATATATCTATCCATCATCTATATCATCCATCTTATCTATCATCTATCATCTATATCATCTATCTTATCATCTATCTACTATCTATCTCTAATCTATTTCTATTTGTACATCCATCTATCATCTATATTATCTATCTTATCTACCTATTATCTATATCATCTATCTTATCTATCTAATTACCTATCTAATCTATCATCTATCTCTAATCTATTCTATCTCTACATCCATCTATCTATCATCTATCTATCTATCTATCTATCTATCTATCTATCTATCTATCTATCCATCTATCTAATCTATCATCTATCTACTATTTACTTATCTCAAATCTATTTCTATCTCTCTCTCAATTTCTCTCTCTCTATATATATCTATTATAAAATTTATTTGCCGCCCATCCCATATCCCACAGCTGTTACTAAGTTAACAACTGCAGTGATTCACTTAACAATTGTGCAAGAAAGCTCGTAAAATGGGGGCAAAATTTACTTAACAACTGTCCTGCTTAGAAAATGAGAATTTGGTGCTCAACCATAGTCGTAAATCGAGGACTGCTTGCATTCTGTTCGTTTTGACTGCCAATGCCCACCAGAAGTCACGGTTAGAGTGCTAGTCAAATGCACCCTTCTCAGCCAGGAAGCCAATCTGAGCTCACGGCCCTTTTCTCCACTTCACTCAAGAACCGTCTTATTTGCCTTAGTTGATAGGCCCCATTCAGTCTTGCCAGAACATTCCTTCCTTCTTTTGATCCCTTTCAACTCATTGGGCTTCCCAGGAAGAAAGCGCAGTGAATTGTTTGTTTCTGAAGTTAAAATTTCAAGTAGAGGAAGAGGGACAAAGAAAAATGCACATCAAATTCGTCCTTGTGGCATTTTATCTGAAGGTTACCTGGTATAATGTCCCAAATGCAAAGCAGGGTTTTTGAGCACACTCTGGACAACATTTTCCAGCTGGTACGACGAGACTTTGATCCTAATCATTGACAGAGGAAAGTGGGGGAGGGAAGCAAATGAAATAGAGGTAAGACGCCAAAGGCCAAAAGATTGTACGGAGTTTCAAGCTCATCTTATATCTCTCTCCCACTGAAGAAGAAGTTATGTTTTTATTTAATAATAACTCTATATTCCATCACTCTCCGAATGTGTCTCAAAACTGCAGAGGATAGGAAGGAAGGAAGGAAGGAAGGAAGGAAGGAAGGAAGGAAGGAAGGAAGGAAGGAAGGAAGGAAGGAAGGAAGGAAAGAAGGAAGGAAGGAAGGAAGGAAGGAAGGAAGGAAGGAAGGAAGGAAGGAAGAAAGAAAGAAAGAAAGAAAGAAAGAAAGAAAGAAAGAAAGAAAGAAAGAAAGAAAGAAAGAAAGAAAGAAAGAAAGAAAGAAAGAAAGAAAGAAAGAAAGAATTCTTTATTGGCCAAGTGTGATTGGACACACAAGGAATTTGTCTTTGGTGCATATGCTCTCAATGTACATAAGAAAAAAATTAAGTACATTCATTAAGAATCATAGGATACAACACTTAGTGATAGTCATAGTTTACTAACAAGCAATCAAATCATACTAGGAGACAAATAAAACAATATTCATTTATGTATATACTTATACCTATTATCTTGTAAGTGATTGACAAATCAAAATAAATAAAATAAAAATAAATTATAAATTGTAAAGATACAAGCAACGCGATTATAGTCATAAGTGGGAAGAGATAGGTAATAGGAAGGATGATGATGATAATAATAATAATACATTAATGTATTAATAGTAATACATTATTATTTGATAAAAAGAAGAATTAATTGAAACTTCTATGCTATGATTGAAACAAAAATCACTAAATCGTGAAAATTAATGACCACTTATAACATAACAATACAAAGTAAAAAAAAAGGATCTTTAGAATCCTTCAACCAGTTCAACATTCTATGAATTACGGATTGCCCTCGATGTACAACCATTCATTTAGTGACGGTTCAAAGTTACAACGGCATTAAAAAAAAGTGACTTATGATCATTGTTCACGCTTACAACCGTGGTGGCATTCCCCATGGTCACGTGATCAAAATTCAGAGGCTTGGCAACCAACTCGTATTTATGACGAATGCAGTGTCCCAGACTCCTGCGATCCCATTTTGTGACCTTCTGACAAGCAAAGTCGATGGGGAAGCCAGATTCACTTAACAACCTTGTAACTAACTTAACAAGTTACTGATGCCCTGAACAACTGTGACAAGGCAGGTCGTAAAATGGGACAAAACTCACTTAACATCTGTCTCATTTAGGAATAAAAATCTGGGGCCGAATTATGGTCGCAAGCCGAGGACTACCTGTATGCATTCTTAGTGAGGAAGAAGAATGGTAACGGATTCAGAGAAACCTGCAAAATCTCACCCTCTGCAACTTTCAGACTTTGCAGATAATTTGCGGCTGCCAAAAAAGGAGACTGGGAAGCGTGATGGACGGGGTGACATAGCTCAATACTTAAAAAGAGAAAAATTCAGACGAAGCAACCCGCTTATTTGATGTCCTTCACATACCTTAAGATTAAACCCAGCTGGAGATTCTATCAAAGAACACAGAAAAGAGAAATTGCTCCAAGATTGCTAGGAGGGTTTTGTCCTCTCCCCAAGACTCATCTTACGGCTGAGACAGCGAATAAGAAAAGAAGAGGGATGTCATATTTGCCAAAACCTACCGATTACCCTGTCTTTTTTTAAACACAGTAGGACGATATTTGTTTGACATAATACTTGGGTCTAAGGTGGCCTCAAATCAAAAAGATTCTGGAAGGCTCTTTTCCCGCTAACAAATTGTACTGAAAGGCATAATGTCAGGGTTTGTTGTGGTTCACCGGCAGCAGATGCGGATGGCTGAGGTCTCAGAGAGCAAGGACTCAGATGAGGGGCCTGCGTGTGATGCAGGGATGGGGCCAATCAGGATACTGTACCAGTTGCTAGGTGACTCCAGTTCTCTCCTTCTGAGCACCAGCCGGAATGTCCTTGGTTCCCAACAGAAAGCATTTTGTTTTGACTACAACACCCCAACTGTCTCTATTCCCCCCTCACTGTCCCTCTTCTCCAGTGTGTCAGCGCTCAAGTCTCAAAATAGCCTCAGTCAGGCCAGCTGCAGCATGCGTAGAAGCACAGACTGATGCTGGATGTAAACTTATGGCTAGACTCATCTAAGTTTATGCCTGTGGTGGAATGTAGTCTGGATTCCCAAGAGGGAGGGGCTGCATTCCAGAGGAATAAGAGTCAACAAAGTGTAGATAATTGGGAGGAATTATTGGGAGGAAAAGAGTCAAAATAGTTTGACTCTCTTAGAAGTTCTGTCTATAAGTGTGGAATAATAAACCGCTTAGAAGTAACTCTATAAACTGGTCTGTCTTGGTTTTGGAAGCCTGACAATGCCTTTGAATAAAATGTATTAGCTACTCTGCTTCTCGCTGTCTTCTTTGCTATGTCTTAGGGCAGTGGTTCTCAACCTGTGGTCCATGGACCTCTGGAGGGGCCACGATGTGGACACAGGGGGTCCACGAAGGCTTGAAAATAGATTTAAATCTTGAGTCTTGGGTGTCTGTGGCCACAACAGGTATTTAAAGAGGGTCCGTGGTGAAGAAAAGGTTGGAAACCATGGTTAGGATAAAGCTTACAGTACAACAGGGGTGGAGAACCTAGAGCCAATGAGCTGCATGTAAACCCCACCACAAAATTTTCATGACTTCAAAGCATGTCCCAATATTACATTGCCGAAATATAAAATAGTATGGTGTATTAAGTTTCCAGTACAGTTAGAATAACTTTTAAAGTTTTCTTTTAAAAAAGCACATCCCAATTCATCGCATTTTGTAAAGGTGTCATGAAGCACTTGACGTTGCGTTGGGGAGGATGCTGCCGCAGGAACAAAAATAAAAAACAGAGAAGAAATGCAGAAGTCCATTTTAGGATGAATTGGTGCAGGGGTTAGAATGCAGTACTGCAGGCCAATTCCGTGGACTGCCGATTGCCAGCAGTTCGATTCTGACCGGCTCAAGGTTGACTCAGCCTTCCATCCTTCCAAGGTCGGTAATATGAGGACCCAGATTGTTGGGGAGCAAAAGGTTGATTCTGTAAAACCGCTTAGAGAAGGCTGTAAAGCACCATGAAGTGGCATATAAGTCTAAGTGCTATTGCCACTGCTATTTATCTTCCTTTGGAACGTCATGTTGAAAATCCAGAAACTATCTCCAAAGCAATTGAGTCCCACAGGGAAGGGATCGAGGGCTGATGATGATGGTTGTGAAAGCAATACCCCATCCTTGTGAAATGTATTGATGCATTTATGTATGCATGTTATTTATTTATTTTACATATTGCTAAACCACCCATGTTGCTCGAACAGCTGCTTTGCTGGAAATGCGCAGGTGATCCAAGTGAAAAAAGATAACAGATAACAGATAATCAGAGTTGGAAGGGACCTTGTAGGTCATCTAGTCCAACCCCTCCCCTGCCCAAGCGGGAGACCCTACACCATTTCTGACAAATGGCAGTCCAATCTCTTCTTGAAGGTCTCAAGTGATGAAGCTCCCACAACTTCCAAAGGCAATTCTGTTCCATTGGTTGATTGTTCTCACTGTCAGAAAGTTTCTCCTTATTTCCAGGTTAAATCTCTCCTTGTTCAGTTTCCATCCATTATTCCTTGTCTGGTCTTCAGGTGCTTTAGAAAATAGCTTGACCCCTTCCTCCTCTCTGTGGCAGCCCCTCAAATATTGGAAGACCGCTATCATGTCTCCCCTGGTCCTTCTCTTTACTAGACTAGCCAAGCCCAGTTCCTGTAACCATTCTTCATATGTTCTTCATATGTTTTAGCCTCCAGTCCCCCTTTATAGCTCCCGCTGCCTTAAGAAAGTTCAAAACATTCTCAAAGATCCATCTCATCCTGGGCACCCTTTTCTTGAACTACTACCATCTGACAGACAGTACAGGATAATAAAAACAAGGACAAATAGGCTGAAAAACAGCTTCTATCCCAGGGCAGTAGCTCTTTTGAATTCTGCTGTATAGTACAGTGTTAGTGTGGTGTCGGAGGTTTCCGGTTCAATGTGTGGAGTATGAAGGATGTGTGTTTGTGTTTATTTTCATGGTCATGATGTGCACTGAAGATGGTGTTTGATTTTGTTGTATGAGGTGCAATGACAATAAAGTAAAGTAAAGTAATCATCCTGGTTGCTCTTCTCTGTACTTTTTCTAGAGTCTCAACATCTTTTTTATAATGTGGTGACCAAAACTGGATGCAGTACTCTAGGTGTGGTGTTACTAAGGTTTTATAGAGTGGTATTAGTACTTCCCTTGATCTTGATTGTATCCCTCTGTTAATACAATTTAGGATTGCATTAGCTTTTTTGGCTGCTGCTGCACACTGCTGGCTCATATTTAGCTGGTTGTCCACTAAGACTCCAAGATCCCTCTCACAGTTACTGCTATTGAGGCTGGTTTCACCCAGTCTATAAGTGTACTTTTGGTTTTTCTTGCCTTAGTGTAGGACTTTACTTTTCTCTACATTGAATTTCATTTTGTTAGATACAGCCCAGTGTTCTAGTCTGTCAAGATCCATCTGGATCCTGAGCCTATCTTCTGTGGCTGTGATTTAATTAGGCTACTATCTTGATTTATTTTTGAACATCCCCTGTAGATGCTCCTGCTCGATAATTAGCCAGGAGAGAACTGTTTCAGGAATCATTGCAGTCATACAGGATTAAAGTAATCTGAATTTTGGATATTGGATGCCTTTGCACTTGTATACAGGCATGATATTCCCTTCTGAAAAAAAAATCGGGGGCCGGCCAAAGAGACCCCCACCGCGCGAAATCGCTGCCCAGCTCCCTTTTCCTGCTGCTCAGCGGGCTCCGCTCCCACCGGGCTCCGCTCAGGTATCTGGCTGGGGCTGTCAGGAGTTGCTACCGCGTTGCCTCGGGAAGGGAAAGGCAAAACCAGGAGCCGCTGCTGCCGTTGCAAAGCGCCGCCGCGGCTCTTCCTTTTTGCCTTTCCCTTCCTGAGGCAACGCGGACTGGAACCACGCAGAGCCGCGCCAGCGGCAACTCCTGACTCGGGGCCTCCGAGGGGAGGAAGGAGGAGAAGAAGGGGGGGAAAGGGGGCGATTCCCAAAAAATCGAATTCGATTTTAATCGGAAGAATATCATGTCTGTTGTATAGGAAAGGAATCCAATCTAGGTCGGTCACTGAGACAAGAGGTTTAGTCTTCTGAAGAGTGTGTGCTCCCTCTGCTAGACAGAACTTCCCTGAGGATGGGCTCCAGCATGAATCCAGAAGCTCCAGAAGACAAAAACCTTTGGTCCTGGTGAAAAGATCCAGATTGGATCTTGCAACATTATCCTGGGACAAGTATATTTGCCTTCATTCGTGAAAAGAAAAATCTTTGTGTGGCTAGAATTACAAAGAGAATAATGCTCCATTAAAATATTTTTTTGTTAATATCCTGGAGGTATTATATTCTGGGAAGAAATAATTGCATACATTAATCTTGCGGCAAGGTTTAATATTTCCAGACACCGGTATTTAATGTTACCTAATGTACATGAGAATGGGTGGTTGCAATAGAAATAATCGAAATTGAACCTCAATGTTCCGCTTAAAAAAGTAGTCATTCAACACTGGGGAAAAAATAAATTTACGGCTTCAATTCCTCGGTGATTTGAAGTCCTGCAGTTATTGCAACTTATGAACAAGTTGCTTGCAAAGATTAGGTGTGGGCAATTACAATGAAAAGGAGTCATCCTTTATTATTCAAACTCTGCGTGTGTGGTGGGGGGGATGTCCCTTTTCCTTCATACACACACACACACACACACACACACTCATGAAGAAAGACCTCGTATTTGTAATGTGACTCCTGCTGGCTCTTTAAATTCAGGATGGAAGAGTGAAGGGAGACCACTGCAAGAGAGAAATTGTTTACTGCTGAAGTTGATGGTCCGTGTTGTTTGGCCTCCTGCTGCTAAGCACCATGTTCCTCCTAGTAACCCAAATGACTAGTCACCGATTTAGGGAGAGGCATTCCTCTTAAATGTGGAATAAAAGGAAAGCCAATAAGACAAGACACTTGTTTAATAGTAAAAGAATTGTGTGGCTTTAGAAATGGGTGGCTGTAAGAGAGGGAATGGCAGATAGAAGAGAGCACTAGATAAGAGCTAACAGAATTCAAGAGAGCTTGTGCGTACATTAGTGATTCTAGGCTGATTCCTCTCTTGACTCCACCTTCAGGCTCTGTCTGTCTTTCTCCTACAGAGGTAGATTTTTCTAGTGATTTCCCAGCTCTACTCCACAATGAATTATGGAACAACTTCTGTCCATGATAGAGTTAGAACAAAAGAGGCTCACTCTCTTTATTTGTGAGGACACGGTATTCCTAAATACGTTACAACGTCAAATAAGACGTATGTTCTATTTTCTGGTTCATAGCTACTTGCCCTAAATATTTAAAGCCTACTAGACACACACACATTACATGTGATAAAGCTTTAACTCTCTTACTTAATTAAGAGGTAAAGCAAAAAAGGACATCAATATTTAACTTAACTGGGAAGGGAGAAAAGGGAAACACAGCATCAATATTTTATTGAAATAACAGAATCTAGCAATTTGGTCACTGATTACAAGCAGAGTGACTTATAAACACTTGGCAATTCATTAAAATGCAATTATGTGCTAAGAGCAAATTAAGGCTGTAGTAAAGCCTTGATTTAATGGACCATTAGCGGGAGGATGTCTTGTTTTCCCAAAGGTCCGTTAAATCCAAATTTATGTCATTTGTGTTAATTTACCTTATTTTTACCTCATTTGCATCACGATTTCATGACACAGTTGGTACAAGTGGCATAAACAGTGCCATGTCCTTTACATGAGTTAAATGTGTGTAACATGAATATGCAAAAGAAGGTACATTAAGATAATTGTCTGGACTACTTTGGACTACTTTGGATATAACGATTCGTTTGGAAATGTAATTATCAGATACTTCTGAGGTCCATTAATTGGGGACTTTTACAGTCAAAGGTCCTCGGGTGATTATACAAGTAGTCCTTGACTTATAACAGTTTATTTAGTGATGGTCCAAAGTTACAATGGCAGTAAAAAGAGACACGACCATTTTTCACACTTACAACCACTGTAATATCCCCATGGACACCTGATCAAAATTCAGATGCTTGGCAACTGACTCATATTTATGACGGTTGCAGTGCTCTGGGGTTATGAGATTCCGTTTAACAGATAACAGATAATCAGAGTTGGAAGGGTCCTTTAAGTCATCTAGTACAACCCCTTGCCCAAGCAGGAGACCCTACACCATTTCTGACAAATGGCAGTCCAGTCTCTTCTTGAAAGCCTCCAGTGATGACTCTCCCACAACTTCCGAGGGCAAACTGCTCCATTGGTTGATTGTTCTCACTGTCAGAAAATTCCTCCTTATTTACAGGTTAAATCTCCCCTTGATCAGTTTCCATCCTTTGCTTCTTGTCCTGCCCTCAGGTGCTTTGGAAATTAGCTTGACCCGCTTCCTCTGTGGCAGCCCCTCAAATATTGGAAGACTGTTATGATGTCTCCCATGGAACTTCTCTTCACTAGACTAGCCAGGCCCAGTTCCTGCAACCATTCTTCACATGTTTTAGTCTTCAGTCCCCTAATCATCCTGGTTGCTCTTCTCTGTACTTTTTCTAGAGTCTCAACATCATTTTATAGTGTAGTGACCAAAACTGGATGCAGTACTCTAGGTGTGGCCTTACTAAGGTTTTATAGAGTGGTATTAGTACCTCATTTGATCTTGATTGTATCCCTCTGTTAATGCAATTTAGGATTGCATTAGCTTTTTTGGCTGCTGCTCCACACTGCTGGCTCATATTTGGCTGGTTGTCCACTAAGATTCCAAGATCCCTCTCACAGTTACTGCTATTAAGCCTGGTTTCACCCAGTCTATATGTATACTTTCAGGGGGTTTTGTCTAAGTGTAGGACTTTACTTTTCTTGACATTGAATTTCATTTTGTTGTTCTTGTTGCTGTTGTTGTTGTTATTATTATTATTATTGTTGTTGTTATTTTAAATACTCTATAGTGTGATTGTGATGTGGTGTTTGGGGTACTGTGTTGGAGTAGCTTTCAAATTTCATTGTATTCATGGAATGCAATGACAATAAAGGTATTCTCTCTCTAACTGCTTTCAATATTTGGGAGAAGCAGCAGTAGCCAGGTAAAAATACTTCCCATCCTTACTTCTCGAAAATCCAGCACAGCTCATACTTTTTCTCAAAGTATTGTAAAAGTCTACGGCTCCAGAAACATGAGAGGAGAAGGGAAGGAGGAAGAGGAGGAGGAGATGAAGGAGAAAGGGGGGACAGAGAGGGGGCAGGGGAACAAATGAGTGGAGGAGGAGGAAGGGAGGAGGAAAAAGAGGAGGAGGGGAAGGGGAGGGGAGGAGAAGTGGAGAGGGAGAATGGGAGAAGCGGGGAGAGGAGGAGGAGGAGAGGGGAGGAGAAGAGGAGGAGGAAAAGGAGAGGAACGGGATAGGAAGGGAAGCAGTAGAGGGGGACAAGGGGGGAGGAGGAAGAGGAGAAGGGGAAGGGGGACAGAAAACGGGAAGAAGAAGAAGGGGAAGAGGAAGAGGAGGAGGAACAGGAGGAGCTGGAAGTGATGTCTGGAATGTATGACCATTACAGGCAAGAAAGAAAGCTATTAGTCAATTGCCCAGGATCACACAAGCCACAAAACCCTATTTCTATGGGGATGCAACTGAGCAGGTGCGCTTCCTGATGATGTCATCAAGCCAAATCAGAGCGAGGGAACGCAGCTATTCAAACGGAAGAATTCTTTGGCCAAGCAGAAGAGGGGAGCCCAGTCTTTCATTTTATTGCACCTCTCCATAGCTGTAATTACGTTTCCTCTAGGAAACGTAAAATAGGGCCCGGTCTGTAAGCCTGTTTTCATTTATATTTTCAGTATAGAAAATTGTCAGGCAGCAGTTTCTCACGAGAGGATGCCTCGTCTAATTACAGTTTTTAAAAGTAATAAAATGCAAAGAAGTTGACGGCATGCATAATCTTACCGCATTACAGAATGCAGGTGGACAAATGACGGTGGAACACTGCAGAGAGCCATCCCGACAGATGCATTTGGCACACGGGCTCAGCTGCCATTCCTTCTTGTTCGGGATTATTTCTCCATCAAAAGCACAAGAGTCTAAAAGACATTAAAGACGGCCAAATTGGGTTCTGTGTTTATTACATTACAAGCAGGGCATATTAGAAGACAGATAACAGAATAACAGACTTGGAAGCAGTGGTGGGATTCAAATAATTTAACAACCAGTTCTCTGCCCTAATGATTTCTTACAATAATCAGTTCACCAAGCTGCTCAGAAAGTTAACAACCGGTTCTACTGAACTGGTACGAACTGGCTGAATCCCACCACTGATTGGAAGGGAGCTTGGAGGTCTTCTAGTCCAACCCCCTGCTCAAACAGGAGACCCTATACCAATAAAGACAAATGACTGTCCAGTCTCTTCTTAAAAGCCTCCAGAGATGAGCAACTACAACTTCTGAAGGTCATTTCACTGGTTAATTGTCCTCACTGTTAGGAAGTTCCAAGTCGCTTCTGTCCTTGATTAATTTCCATCCATTGCTTCTTGTCCTGCCTTCTGGTGCTTTGGAGAATAGTTTGACTACCTCTTCTTTGTGGCAGCCCCTCAAATATTGGATGACTGCCATCATGTTTCCTGTAGTCCTTCTTTTCTCTAGATTAGACTTACCAAATCATCCCCAAATCATCCCCTAATCATCCCCAATCATCGTTGTTGTTCTTCTCTGTTTATTTTAGTTTACTTTATTGTCATTGCACCTCATTCAAACACCATCTTCAGTGCACATCATGATAATAAACACAAACACACATCCTTCACCCTCCACACAATGAACCGAAAACCCGACACCACATCAACACTGCATTATACAGCAGGATTCAAAAGAGCTACTGCCCTGGGATAGAAGCTGTTTTTCAGCCTATTTGTCCTTGTTTTTATTATCCTGTACTGTCTGCCAGATGGTAATAGTTCAAAAAAAGGGGGTGCCCAGGATGAGATGGATCTTTGAGAATGTTTTGAACTTTCTTAAGGCAGCGGGAGCTATAAAGCTCTTCCAAAGAGGGGAGAGGGCAGCCCATGATCTTCTGGGCAATGAATTAACCCTCTGGAGTGCTTTCCTATCTGCCCCTGTGCAATTGGCAAACCATACAGAGGTGCAATAAATTACGATACTCTCTCTGGTGCAGCGGTAGAAGGTCACCAGCAGTTTTTCATCCAGTTCTTATTTCCTGAGAAGTCTCAGATAGTATAATCTCTGCTGGGCCCTTTTGACCAGGGCTGCAAGGTGAGCACCCCAGGTCAGGTCCTCTTTTATGGTAACACCCAGAAACTTAAAACTGCCCACTTGCTCCACTCGGTCCTTGGTCTTATTGGTGTTGAGGACCAAGTTATTGTCTCCAAACCACAAAAGCAACCGGTCTACCGCATCTCGGTAGGCAGACTCATCCCCCACGGAGATGAGTCCCCCCAATATTGTATCATCTGCAAATTTAGCAATAGTATTACTAGCATGAGTGGGAATGCAGTCATTCACATAAAGAGTATAGAGTAAGGGACTCAACACGCAACTCTGCTCTCTTTCCAGAGTCCCTACATCTTTTTTATAATATCATAACCAAAATTGGATGCAATATTCTAAGTGTCATCTTACCAAGGCTTTAAAAAGGCAGTACTAATACTTCACATGCAATACCCAGTCAAGCATTTCAACAACATTTCTGCAGTTCTTCTAAGAAAAGAATGCACTTCTGGGGCATGTAATGGTACAGCGTAAAACGCTGCAACTTAAGCACTTGTATGCAACATCGTTATGCAAGAATCGAAGGTTGGAGCTTGCATCATCAAACAATGATGCATATTTCATCACTTTGGAAGAACCACATTTAGGAACAGATGTCCATGCTTTTCTGCCAAAATCGCAGTAGTAAATATAACACAAAGGAGTGCTGGTTTTGCCCACAATTTTGAGGGAATGTTGGTTTCTATCACATTCAGACACTTGGCAACTGACTCCTGTTTATGATAGTTGTAGTGTTCCGGGGTCGTGTGATCGCCTTTTCCAACCTTCTGTCTGCAGGATTGTCTGGAACGCTACACATCCTGTTCACGACCTATTTTCCTTGTTACCTTCTGGGACGCGGCTTCGTGATGTCCGAAGCAGAAAACCCAGATTCAATCACAGTTTTGTTCCATATAGCATCAACCTTGGGAACGCTCAAGTTTCTTTTTTCTGCTCTAGACAATGGACAGTGTCCAAAATGGACAATGATTAATAATATATGCATATATATATTTGGGTGTAGATATATGTACCGTGTTTCCCCCAAAATAAGACCCTGTCTTATATATATATTTTTTGCCACCAAAAAAGTCACCAGCTCTTATTTTCGGGGGATGTCATCTACTAACTACCCTCACTTGTGCGCATCGTCCCCGGCCTCCTTCTCACTGTCAGAGGCCTTCAAAAACTTCTTCTTCTGCAGCCGGCAAGGCTTTCCTAAAGGCCTCTGCAGCCAGTAACAGAGCTCTGGATCGATCTGGAGCTTTGTTACCAGCTACAGAGGCCTTCAGGAAAGCCTTGCCAGCCTTACTGGCTGCAGAAGAAATGGGCCAGTAAGGCAGGTGTCAGGGTGTGCGAGGCCTGGCTACAACTGTCCAAAGGTAAGTAGTAGGGCAGCTCCACCACCACCCAATCCCCACCCTAGCTTAATTTTTACCCATCCACTCTGGAGTGGGTGGGATCTTAATTAGGGCTTTTTTTGTGGGGTAGGGCTTATATTGGGCCCATGTATAAAAATCAAGCTAGGACTTACTTTCAGGGTAGGTTGTATTTTTGGGGAAACAGGGTATATGTATGTGTATATGTAGTATCTGTATATGTGTGTTATGTATGTGTAGGGGTAGACATATACTTTCTTTTGAGAGCAGACAACAGAATTTCATTTTTAATGTGGGCAAGTGTGCCCTCAGTAAAAATGGCAATAAATCTTACCATCTTCTCTTCTCATCTTATCTCCTATTGTCTTATTTCCCATCTCCTCTCATCTCATCTTACCTTATTTCAAAGGTGAAGCCAGATTCACTTAACACCTGTGTTGCCGGTATGAATTTAACACCTGCAGTGATTCACTTAACAACTGTGGCAAGAAAGGCCGTAAAATGGGGCAAAATCCAAAAAACAGGTGTCTCACTTAACAACAGAAATTTTGGGCTCAATTGTGGTCATGAAGTCAAGGACTAGTTTTGTCCCATTTTCACGACTTTTCTTGCTACAGTTAAGCGAATCGAAGCTCCCGCTGATTTTGCTTGGCAGAAGGTCACAGGAGCCCAGGACTCCGTCATGAATATAAATCAGTTGCCAAGTTTCTGAATTTTGATTACATGCCCGTGACGAAGCTGCAACAGTCATAACTTTGAACGGTCACTAAACGAACAGTTCTAAATTGAGGACTACCTGTATATGCTTATATCAAATATCTAACAGGTTAGAATTTGCAGTGCCTGAGCTAGCAACACTGCTAAGCTTTCCAGGTGGCAATGCATGAGAAGGAGTGGCAGATCCTGAAAGCGGAGTTAAATGAGGAATCAGTCTAGAATCTCTACATAGCCACAAGCAAATTAAGTCAAACCTTCCTTGAGTTCAGTTGACCCTTATCTAACTCCAAACAGGTGCTAACAGCTAGTTGAAAAAAAATCCCTGTGCATAGGCTTTTCAGCAATAAATCAGTTTAACTGGACCCTGAGTTGTGGACTTTCAGGTCTTTATGAAATGACAAATAAAACAGTTTCTCACCTCTTCTGCTTACACACTTGGGACAGCATTCTCCTGGACCAAGATGTTCCACTTCATCGTCCTCGCAAAAAAGAGCAGAGCAGCGTTTGGGGGCACAAGTAACCCTCCCGTTAGCACAAGAGCAAGTCCTGCATCCCGAACCGGCCCATTCAGCATTAGGCTTCGAGGAAAGACCAGAAGAAAAAGAAATGAGCAGGAAAAGTACAGGAAAAAGAGTCACATATGTTTTACATGACAGCTGCCTGCCAAGGAAACCACATCCCACATTTGTAATGCTCGCATTTGCTAGAAAATGGGAAAGTTGTGGAGAGAAAGAGAGGGGGGGGAGAGAAACTGACAGATGATAGATGGATGGATGGATGGATGGATGGATGGATGGATGGATAGAGAAATAGAAGAGATAGACAGAAGAGATTAGATAGATAGAGAGAGAGAGAGAGAGAGAGAGAGAGAGAGAGAGAGAGAGAGAGATAGAGAGATAGATAGATAGATAGATAGATAGATAGATAGATAGATAGATAGATAGATAGATAGAGATATATATATATAGAGAGAGAGAAGAAAGATAGATAGAAAGATAGATAGACAGATAGAAAGATAGAGAGAGAGAGAGAGAGAGAAGAGAGATAGATAGATAGATAGAAAGAGAGAGAGAGAGAGAGATAGATAGATAGATAGATAGATAGATAGATAGATAGATAGATAGACAGATTCATAACTTTCATATTGTATAATTCTCGTAATGAAATAATGTAAGTTCCCATCTGGGGCACAACAGATTAAAGAAAATACCAGAAATACAGTACTTACTTCTCTGAGTTGTCCTTTGTACTCACAAAACCCTTCCGTTCCTTTAGCACACTCAGGGCAGCAAGCATTGGGCGATATTTGAAGTATTTCCCCCTGAACAGATAAATATTATGCAAATGCCACTCACGTTCTTTCAACCAGCATTTCTTTGCATTTGTATTGCTATTAATATTCTTTTTTAAAAAAGACTGATCTTACTGCCCTTCAAAACGGACTCTCCTGGGATCCCTTGTCACCTGCTGAAACTTCAACAAGTTCAGTTTTTTTAAAAAAAGCAGAACAATTAAAAATGCACCATGTCAAGTCAGAAATGCCAAAAGGGAGGCAGCCAAATGCTTCTCTGGAGGCTCAAATATTCAGATTGGAAGGTAGTAAAAGGCCTGAAAAAATAAACCATGATTTTTTTCTGGCAACGGAAAAACAATGAAGAAAGCACCTTATTTTTACTGGAGGCTATTATCGTAGGAATATGCAGTATAAAGAAGGAGATTCTTCCTACAGATCTTAAGTTACAGCACCCAGATCCTCTACAACAGGGGTCCCTAACTCCCAGTCGGTGGACCGGCACTGATCCGCGCCATGCCAGAAACAGGGACGCGCAAACAAGCGAAGCCCCATTCGTGGGATGCAGGCAGCATGTGAAACCACGCCCCTTCCAGGCCCCCAAAAAAACTCTCTCCGCGGAACCAGTCCCTGGTTTCCCAAAAGTTTGGGGACCACTGCCCTATAAATCTGGAAAGTGGAAAGGAATCTCAGCTACATATCACATTCAGACAGTGTACCTACCATGCTGGTTAATTCATACTGAAGAGCTTTACCTGGCACCTACATCAGAGGAACATTGTTTCATGGTATTGATTATGCTACAGTATCAGTTTGGTACTGATTGTATCAAGGACATTGGGGAAACATTGGGGAATTCTGTTTGATACGGCCTATCCATCCCAACTCTCTGACTCTTATCCCATTAATTCCTGTGCCTACATCAGAGGAACATTGTTTCGTGGTACTGATTATGCCACAGTATCAGTTTGGTACTGATTGTATCAAAGACATTGGGGAAACATTGGGGAAACATCGGGGAACCGTTTGATACGGCCTATCCATCACAACTCTCTGACTCCCATTAATTCGTGTGCCTACATCAGAGGAACATTGTTTCGTGGTACTGATTATGCCATAGTATTAGTTTGGTACTGATTGCATCAAGGACATTGGGGAAACATTTGGGAATTCTGTTTGATACAGCCTATCCGTCACAACTCTCCAACTCTTATCCCATTAATTCGTGTGCCTACGTCAGAGGAACATTGTTTCATGGTACTGATTATATCCCTGTATCAGTTTGATGCTGATTCTATCAAGGGCAAGCAACATCATGCCCTCTGATAACATTTGGACCATATTTCTGATAAAATGCTCCAAGTATGTTGTGTCTGGATGATCCAAGACATCTGGAAAAAAGGACCCCAGGCAGGTTGGCTGAAGTCTACAACAATGACCTCAAAGGAGACCCCAGCTTGTTGACCAGCTGATCAAGACCTCTCTAGAGCAGGGGGTCTCCAAACTTAGCATGTCCAGCTGGGGAATCATGGGAGTTGAAGTCCCCAAGCCTTAACTTTATCATTTTTATTTCATTATATAAAATACAAAGAAGAAAAGAAAATAGGAAATTAAGGAAGGGAAAGGGAATGGGGGAAAGAGGGTGTAAGATACAAGAGGGAACAGAAAAGGAAAGAAAAGGGGGCATTGACTTCCAACTCGTCCCCAAGTCTTAAGTCACCAAGCTTGGAGACCTCTTCCGCCCTAGAGTTTCAATCTAGGATCTTTTCTACTTGGGGACTTGAACCTCCAACCTTCAGCATTCCAAGCAGAAGCTTTTCTCCTGAGCTTAGTGAGAGCAACTGAACAACTCAGCCTCGGGGGCCTCCCAACTCATCCAGGTCCCACGTGGATGTCCCCGGCTTGTCTTCTCTTACCTTCTCAAAGTTGCAGCGAGGGTCTCTGCACGCCACAGCTTCACACAGGACAACATCACCATGGCAACCACACTCTCGGCACGAGTCCAGCTTCCAAACAGTGGTGTTCTGCAAACAAACCATAATCCCTGGATTAAAATTCTATTTAAATAAAAAGAAAAGAAAAGAAAGAGTTCACATGGCATGCAATTATGGGACACCAGGATAGGGTTCTGATGATTTGAAAAGGGTTTTGTGTTACCGAGGTGGACTTGGCCACTGGGATTTGTCTACTCCGTGCTGATTAATACCCATGGCTGTAATAAGTCCAAAGCTATTCATGTCATACTTTCAAAACGTGTAATCAAAAGACTCAGGTCTGCAATGAAAAGCAATCAATTTGAGCTGCAAAGTAATTGATCCACCTAAGCTCAGGAGCTACAATCTGATTAGAGCTTCTCCTCCGTAGAGTTCAGGTTTCTATAAACAGATTCAGGCTGGGAATTTAATGACTTCCAAAGGAGCATTTGATGCTTTCATTCATATTAAAATTAATGTCCTGGAAAAATTACCTGGGGTGCCGAACAGCTTCTGTGTTATGTTCTGTGTTATGCAAAGAGGCTAAAAGGATTAAGAGTTTGCTGGAGATAAGAAGAGGAGTGGTACACAGGAAGAAAAGATCCGGGCATGCAGTGAACTCAGGTATACAATAGATGTCAGACCTATTTCTTATTGTCTGTAATTGATAGCAATAGCACTTAGACCAAGAGCCTTCAAACTTGGCAAGTGTAAGACTTGTGGACTTCAACTCCCAGAATTCCTGAACTAACATGACTGGAGGAGGAATTCTGGGAGTTGAAGTCCACAAGTCTTAAAGCTGCCAAGTTTTGAAGACCCCTGCTCTAAATTCATATTCATATCAAATGTGTGGCCCGAAATTAAGGCAATGAGCTTTGTACGAACACATTGGCCCATCAACATTTCTGTTGAAGTTGCTATATCCTTTTGAACTAAAATTGCTAGTATAAGTTGCTGGTAGAATTAGGCTAAATCTTGAATGATCCAGGCTAATTATACCTTGTACTGAAGATGACTAATATTTAAGGTGGTTGTTCCGTTTTCAAAAAGCAACTGGTCTTTGTTTTTTCTTTGAAGACGTTCCGCTTTTCACCCAAGAAGCTTCTTCAGTGGCAAACTGAAGAAGCTTCCTGGATGAGAAGCAAAACGTCTTCAAGGAAAAAAACCAAAGAAAGAGCAGTTTCCTTTTGAAAATAGTTGGGACAACCATGACATGGATGATTGAGAATCTCCATAGACATTTAAGGTATATCATAATGTGTACCCTAACATGCAACCACTAATAGATTTGAGAAGTATTGAGGAGTGAGTGTGCCAATTGCTTCTCCTAAGCACACTTTCCTCCCCATTTCTCCTCTCATACCTATGGCTTTCTGAATGTCTAAGTACATGAATGTCTGTGCAAAACCACTTGGTATTCAACCGGGGAATTGTAAACGAATGCTAATCTGCAACAGAGAAACAGCAGATGGACAAGATTTCAGCTCAAATTTTCTCTGCTCTAAACAGCTCTTCCTACTTAGACCTTATTGAAGCAGGCCATAGTTGTTCCGAGAGCTACTTCATATCTTCAATAAAAACTACCTGTTCCTCCCTTCCCTGTATACCTCTTAAGTGCATGGTTTGAGGAGAGAGGGAGGGAGGGAGGGAGGGAGGGAGGGAGGGAGGAAGGAAGGAAGGAAGAAAGGAAGGAAGGAAGGGAAAGGAAAAGAAGGAAGGAGGGAAGAAAAAAGAAGGGAGGGAGGGAAAGAAGGAGGAGGAGGGAGAAAAAGAGAAAAGAAGAAGCAAGGAAGGAGGGAGGGAGACAGAGAAGAAGGGAGGGAGGGAGGGAGGGGGAAAGAAGAAGGAAGGAGGGAGGGAGGGAGGGAGGGAGAAGGAAGGAAGGAAGGAAGGAAGGAAGGAAGGAAGGAAGGAAGGAAGGAAGGAAGGAAGGAAGGAAGGAAGGAAGGAAGCAAGGAAGCAAGGAAGGAAGGAAGGAAGAAGGAAAAGGGGGAAGAAGAAGGAAGGAGGAGGAAGGAGGGAGAGGAAGGAAGGAAGGAAGGAAGGAAGGAAGGAAGGAAGGAAGGAAGGAAGGAAGGAAGGAAGGAAGGAAGGAAGGAAAAAAGGGGGGGAAAGAAGAAGGAAGGAGGGAGGGAGAAAGGGAGAAAGAGAGAATAGCTTTGGTGGAAGCTAATGTTTATTTTTTAGAGAAGTGGGAATTGATACCAAAAGAAGAGAATAACTGTAGCTCAGCTGAACTGGGGCATCCTTGGTGCTCTCTCCGTTTGGTTGTTTTCTTGTGGACATTTCACTACACAACTAGGTAGCGTCGTCAGGGCATCAGTATGAAACGTCTTCCAGAAAAACAACCAAGCACAGAGAGCATCAAGGACTCCAAAGTAGGAGTTGGTTTTTTCCCCATCCCATTCCATCTCTTCCAAAATGCTGAGGAAAGAACTCCAATATCTGTGGGAATTACAAGCTGGGAATGACAGGTATGTTAAGATTAACGGTATATTAATCTTACTCATACTAGCGCAAGGATGGCACTTCTCTTGGCTTGGTGTCAAAAATTCAGAAAATGCTTAATATGACTCTGCTGGCGCATCATGTCCTCCCACCCCGCTGAACAAAAGAGGAACAATTCTTTACATATTTATTTAAAGTCCAACTTTAGGTAGAGCTATGCATTATATAAAGAAATTATAAAAATAGCACTTAGAACTTATATACCGCTTCACAGTGCTTTGCAGCCTTCTCTAAGCAGTTTTATAGAGTCAGTCTATTGCCCCCAACTATCTGGATCCTCATTTTACCGACTTCGGAAGGATGGAAGGTTGAGTCAACCTTGAGCCAGTCAAAATCGAGCTCTAGGCTGTAGGCAGAGTTTGCCTGCAATACTTCACTCTAACCAACTGTGCCACCGGACGTTTCCTCTTATGAACTTCCGCTAGGAAACTGTGCAAGAGCACACCCTATTCTCATGAAATCTCCTTATACAGGTAGTGTCAGCCCTGAAACCATTTTGGAGCATCTTCAAGGCTGCCACAGCAAGACCGGTTGAAGCTGTGGGAACGGGAGGTGGGAGGTAGAGATAGCTGGGGGATGTGTAGCCAAAATAAAATTCTTTCTCCTGGAAACCATAGACGTCCTCACCAGGTGCTAAGGAGGTGAGGACTGAAGTCAACGGGAGTTGGGACTACGACCTGATTGGACCATGTGACGGACAGGTAGCCTGGGGGCAAGAACTTTGGGGTTTGATTTAGGTGGGGAAAACCTCGGGTCCTTTTCACCAGACGTGCCAACATGACATGCCCAATAAAGTCATACTTTAAGGAACTCCAGGCCTCAGAGTTTTGATTGTGTTGGGTAAGTTACTTGGGGTTGTGGTTCGCCAGCAGTCCGCGGAGACAGCAGCAGAATCGGACAGTGGGGAAGAACAGGGACCAGTCCAGGAGCCTGTGGAAGACTTGGATGAGGGTCCTGCATCTGATACAGAGATGGGACCAGGACCATCTGGGAATTATGTGCTGACTCTGGAGCCTCCAGATTCTGGCAGCAGCGAGGCAGAGGAACAAGGGGAGCCTGTTCCCAGTGCGCTTGTGCACAGAGCTGCCAGAAGGCAAGAACAGCTAGGACAAAAGGGGAGACTCAGGAGTAAGGCTTGGAGATGACTGCCCCTCCCATAAGGTATAAAGGAAGTGCAAAGGTAGGAAAACCTTTGCAGGAAGCAAAGTCGTTCACTCTGTTCGGATTACACCTTGAAGCTCTGTGTGGACTTTGTACTTCAGTTGGCTTTTTACAGTTAATTCAGCCCTTTAGTTTCTGGCAGCCATTCAAAGGAGAGAAAGGTGGGTGCTTATCTCAAGGGACTGTTTGAGACTCATTACAGGCTGGGAACGAACTTAATTCCCAGCACTGAAATAAAACAAGAGTTGTTTGGACTAAGCATGTGTTTAATTACGGTCTCAGGAAGCCTTGGTCAGAACACTTGGAACCCTGACAGGTAGTCTCAACATACAACAATTGAGCCCAAATGATGTTGATGTTGATGTTGCTCAGTGAGACATTTGTTACACAAGTTTTGCCCCGTTTTACGACTTTTCTTGCCACATTTGTTAAGCTAATCCCTGCAATGACTAACATGGTTGTTAAGTGAATCTAGTTTTGACCTTTGACTTGGCTAGTTAGAAGATCACAAAAAAGGTGGCCGCATGACCCCGGGACATTGTCAACTGTCATACAAGTTAATCCATTGTCAAGCCTCCGAATATAAATCATGGGGATGCTGCAAGGGTCGTAAGTATGAAAAATGGTCATAAGTCACTTTTTTCCCCATGCCATTGTAACTTCAAATGGTCACTAAGCAAAATGTTGTAAGTCGAGGATTACCTGTATCTGAAAATCGTGCAAGAATGGGGCGTTCTTACGAGAATAGCTGTTGCCGTATATTGATGAAAACAAGGGCACCACCCAAAACATTGTGGCGTGTCACCTTTGACCCTAGTGTCACAGGTTCTCCAGCCCTACCCTAGAGGTTGGCATTCTGCTTGGCAATATGCCAATAACCCCTCTCATGTTGAGGGGAGGCTATTAGATGGCATTATATGCTCTTGTCCAACTCCATGACCGGCATAACTTTGGGGTATATCAATATACAGCTTTTCAAACGGGTCATCGCTTTCTGGCAGAGAACATCTCGTCCACCCGTATGAACCTGCAGGGAATCTTAAACTTAAATACAGCCAGAGAACCACATAAATTTACAGCCCTGGAGTTCAAGACATAAATGTTCCCGGGGAGAGGTTTCATATAGGTTTTTTTTAAAAAAAAACCTCCAATAACATAACTAGCCTTCGGTATGGATGGAGTAGCTGCACTAACAGAGGATAAGCTGAGAAAAACTGTCTCGCTGGGTCTGATTTATGACTCCGTTGCAAAATCAATTCGGGCCAAGTTATATGTGTGTCAGGCTAACTCCCGTGCTGCGTTTAATCTGATTTCTGAGTTTTAAACGAAAGAGGGGGAGAGAATGACGAAGGAAACGCAAAAGCTGTGGGACACTATGGAAGGTTTGGGGCCTTGCATATCTACCCCCCCTCCCATTAGAAGACTGGTGTTGATATATTCAGCCCTAATTTTGGCTGTTGATGTCACTCCTGTTCTTGCTTATCCCAGCGATGAAGAAAACCTAGAACAAGGAATGAAAGATAGTCCTCTACTTATGACTGGTCACCTAGGGACCACTTAATGTTACAACGGACACCACCACCCTGCAGTCATATAAATGCATTTTGCATCCTCGGCTATTGTCCCGCATCCAAGCGTGTGATTTAAATAATTTAACAACCGTTTCGCCCAGGGTAAGATTGGCTGCCGTGGGTGGCGTGGCCCAGCCTTATCCTCCAGCTCTGCTGCACATGCGGGAGAAGCTTCCCACGATGACCAACCTGACCCTGGGTGAACCAGTTAACCTGGTCACAAGGAGCCGGGCGCACTGCCAGCAAAGATCGTGAGGGCCGGCGCGCCCTTTTGTGGGTTTGTTTTTTTAAAATAGTTTTTTTTTTTTTTTTTGAGGGAAGGAAGGAGGAGGACCAGGGAGAAGAAAGCGGGAAAGCGGCTTTCTCCTTCCCTTGTACCGGCTGCTTCATTGCCCGTTTCTCTATTGCAGTGGAGCACAGCACCCGGATCCACTTTGATAAGGGAGTGGGGGCAATTTAACAACCAGTTTATTCAAACCGGTGTGAACCGGCTGAATCCCGCCGCTGCTCGCATCCCATAGTCATGTGACCACGATCGGCAACTTTTTTGCTGGGAAAAATGATTTTAATTCTGGTTTCCACCCAAAGAAAACCCCACCTCACGGCAAACAACGGGTTTGCTTAACGGCTGCTGTGTTTGTTTTATGACCTCCACAAAAAAGTCATAGTATCAATCATGTGATGATTTGCTTTATGACTGTCACAATTTACAACCAGAATTGCTGGCTCCATTACAGTCGTAAATTGAGGGTGACTTAGAGAGAGAAAAAAAAGATAATATCCACTCTGAATGTGTGACTCTGCATCTCACAGGCTGGGAAGGTTGTGAAGGGGAAATCCACTTCAAACAGAACAGAGGTGGGGAATTATAGCTCCATTATGACTTATGGACTTCAACTCCCAGAATTCCTGAGCCAGGAATTCTGGGGGTTGAAATCCACAAGTCATAAAGGGGCCATGGATCTTGGATCAGCACCAGTGGCTGACTTCTGGCAGGCCACACAGTATCTATTAGTATTTTAAAAGTAAAGAGGCAGGCAAAGACTTCAATAGGCTTAAGAAGTGAGATGAAAAGAAAATTACAAGGTGGAATTTAAGCAGAGGAATGCCAAGTTCAACATCCGGATGGGAAAAATGAAAGGCAAAAGTACAGGAAATGGGAGGACCAGCTTGGCAGCTAATGGGTATTTTAATAGACCACAAGTCAAACCAGAGCCAACTTTCAGCCTTATGGGGTAGACTGGGTGTCTCCAAACTCGTCAACTTTAAGACTTGTGGATTTCACCTCAGAGTCAACTGTCAGCCTATGAGTCTAACTGTCAAATCAAAGCCAACTATTAGCATCATGAGGTAGACTAGGGGGTCTCCAAACTGGATAATTTTAAGTCTTGTGGACTTCACCTCAGAGTCAACTGTCAGCCTATGAGTCAAACAGTCAAATCAGAGCCAACTATCAGTCTTATGAGGTAGACCAGGGATCTCCAAACTTGACAACTTTAAGACTTGTGGACTTCACCTCAAAGCCAACTGTCAGCCTAATGAGTCAAACAGTCAACCTTTTTATTTTTTTTTTTTGGGGGGGGGGGGGGGGGGGGGGGGGGGGGGGGGGGTGGGGGGGGTTGTTTGGGGGGGGTTGGGGGGGGGGGGGGGGTTTCCCCTGGGCAAGAACTGGAGGGAAAGAGAAACTGGGGGGGTTGTATTTAGGGGGGGAGGGGGAAGGGGGGGGGGGGGGGGGAAGAAACAAAAGAAAACAAAAAAAAAAAAAGAAAAACCAAGAGGGGGGAAGGGGGAGGGGAGAGGGGAGAAAAAAAAAACAAAAAAAGAAAAACATACAAAAAAAAGAAAATCAGAGCCAATTATCAGCCTTATGAGGTAGACCAGGGATCTCCAAACTTGACAACTTTAAGACCTGTAGACCTCAACTCCCAGAATCAAACCGGGTCTGACTGTTAGACTTATGAGGCAGACCAGGAGGTCTCCAAACTTGACAAGACTTCTGGATTTCAAACCCCAGAATTCACATGACCTCAAGGCACTGCAACCATCATAAATATGAGTCAGTTGCCAAGCATCTGGATTTTGATTGCATGACCACGGGGATGCTGCCACAGTGGTTAAGTGTGAAAAAATGGTCATAAGTCACTTTTTCAAGGCCGTTCTAACTTTGAACGGTCACTCAATGAACGGTTGTAACTCAAGGACTGCCTGTATATGAGCTTTCAGCCAAGAGAAGAGGCTGTCATACATGATGTGTTGACTTCTCCTTTGCCGGACATCTGGATGGTTGGCTGTCAGAAATGCCTTAGATCAGGGGTGTCAAACAAGGCCCCGGGCTGAGATCCGGCCCACAGGGCTGCCCTGGAAACAGTGAAGGACCGGCCCGCGGTGCCTTTGCCAGCAAAAATGGAGCTCAGGAGGGCCATGTGCAGCCCCTCCAAAGATCTGTTTCCGCTAGCAGAGGGTTGCAGGAGGCTGTCCTAGCTGAAAACAAAGCTCAGGAGCCTATTTTCACTGGCAGAATGCTCAGGCCACCATAGGCTCCCCCCAACATGAGTGATGTCGAGCTGGCCATGCCCCCTGGCCACGCCTCCCTGCCCCTCCCAAGGTCAAACAGAACCCTGTTGCAGGCCTCAGTGAAATCAAGTTTGACACCCCTGCCTTAGATCTTGCAATGGGCAGAAGGTTGGACTAGATAACTTCTAAGATCCATTCCAACCAGGGGTGGAATTCTACTGGTTCAGATCGGTTCGGAGGAACCCCTTGCTCTGAAGATCAGCTGGCAGTGCTGCGACGAGCATGTGGGCCTGCCCGCCCACCCCTGCTCTTTCCTGTGCTTTATTTCCTTTTGTTAGAGCACAGCTCATTCGCGCGGCAGAGCAGTTTGCGGCGGCTCAGCTGTTTTATTCACAGGGACTGCAGTAGAAGGTAAGTATTAGAGCTTTTAAAAATGCGGAGCGTGCGATCACCGAACCAGTTGTTATGCCAGTGGAATCCCACCCCTGATTCCAACTCTATGATTCTATGATTCTACAGATGATTGGAATCTTGCAAAAGATGCCAGATCTGGCCAGACGCTTACATCTCTAAGCAAGACTGCATGCTGAGTTACTCGAACCCTTCTCACTTTGTAAATCTACTCCCCACAAACAGAATTTTGAGGGTACAAAGAGAGGAAAAAGAAAAAGGGGAACCTGCAAGATTGACATCAGCTCGGGAAAGCAAATATTAGATTTCTGGATCGCAATGGGTTTAAAACTAAGACCAAATGCAATCAGGAATCAGGAAAAATAAATGATTCAGGCACGTGCTTGGCCTGGGACAAGACCCAAATGCAGTAATGTTTTTGCAAGCCGCAGGCTGCTCTTCAATCACATTTTAGCACTCTCTAGAGTCTCCCAAAATTGTGATGGAAAAAACACTGAATATTGGCCATGCGATTTGGGGTTTTTTAAAAAATGAAAATGGTTGCATTAAGCTTCTGCTAGGCTTAGCACACCTATTTTGGATTATGTCTCCCAAATGGTCCAATAATCATCTAAAAGAGCAAAAAGCTTTCGCTTTCCTTTCTCCTGGGTGACCTCTTCCTACCAATAAGCTCAAACAAGCTTGTTTCCAAGTAAAAGTAGGCAAATGAGATTCAGGGAATTAAAACGTGGAAGGGGACTCTCTGTGGCCAACTCACCATGGTCAACTCGCCATGGCCATGTCGACTCACCATGGGACAATTTAACAATCCAATTTAATTATTTAAAATAATTTATCAAAGTTATTTTAATTTTGGTCATTCGCATTTCATTTTGTCCTTCCTTTTTCATCCTTTCTTAAAATGCTTCTGATTCATCATTTCTTTGATATTAGAATAACTCTTGTCCTGCAACGAGTTAGCCGTGGTGAATTGTCCCGCAGCAAGTTGGTCGCGGCAAGTTGGCTATGGTGAAGTGGTATATACAGACCTTTAAAATGACAAGTGCAACAATGACAGTGGTAGACTTGGTGAGAGATCTTATGAAGAATAGCTGTAGGAACTGGATTTGTTCAGCCTAAATGTCATGCCCCCGTCGGAGTCTGGATCCAAGGAGGAAGACGAACAGCCGTCGGAGTGGGAAAGTGGCTCCGTTGGCTGTGGAAGAAACTGGGGAAGGGCAAAGTCAGGCTGGGCAAAGAAGGGAAGAGGTAGAACAAGAGAGGGGCGGTTCAGAGGAAGACCAAGACCCACCCTCTCTTCATCCTAGGGCACGTAGGGAAGAATGGAGAAGAGAGCAACGTGGGTTGCGTGGCTTACAAGGGAGGAAAGGGCCCTGATTCCCTTCACAAGGCACACCTGGGGAGGGAGTTTAAAGGAGAGGCAGTTGGGAGGGGCATTTGTCAGGAACAAACGTTGAGTTTATCTAATGTTGGCTGCTGTTATCTGAGTACCTGGCATCCTCCCAACTGGTTTGATTTACTACCATGTTACTTCACTTCTGGAACTCCTTATCTTGCCCTTCCGGTTTTATTACCTTATCTTGCTTTGTTGGATTTATAGTTTAAAGTTTTCTGTTTACACTGTTTTGGATTGGAATATCTTTCAGTGATGTTCTTGCCTTTATTTAGTAACAAGAGAGCTCAGAAAACATGAAGGAATGCTCTGCTTTTCATTGTCCAAGTGATGACTCATCCTTCCACACCTAAAGTGGTAAAAGAGGAATAAGAAGAAGGTGGGGGGAAGAGGGAGGGAGAAGGAAGGGGGGAGAGGAGGGAGGGAGGGAGGAGAGAAGGAAGGAAGGAAGGAAGGAAGGAAGGAAGGAAGGAAGGAGGAAGGAAGGAAGGAAGGAAGGAGGAAGGAAGGAAGGAGGGAGGGAGAGGAAATGGAGAAGAAGGGAGGGGAGAGAGGAGAAGGAAGGAAGGGGGAGGGGAAAGAGAAGGCAAAGAAGAAAGCGAAGGAAGATGAGGAGGAGGAGGAGGAGGAGGAGAAGGAGGAGGAGGAGAAGGAAGAAGAAGAAGAAGAAGAAGAAGAAGAAGAAGAAGAAGAAGAAGAAGAAGAAGAAGAAGAAGAAGAAGAAGAAGAAGAAGAAGAAGAAGAAGAAGAAGAAGAAGAAGAAGAAGAAGAAGAAGAAGAAGAAGAAGAAGAAGAAGAAGAAGAAATAATATCCAACAGTCCCTGCTTTTCCCTGCTACTATTAAATCACAAGAGGAATTTCAGAAGGGAATGTCTGCCTTGGAATCTTTCCAGGAGCAGATCTTTTGGCACCATTCAGAGGATCTCCTTAACAAACTGCTGGAGAACTTCTCTGCCTTGGAAGAAATCCAAAGAAACTGTCTACCCGCCCACCAAACCCGGAGAGCATTCCGAAAAGCCAGGGGTCCTATCAATCCTGTGTCTTTTGAGAGGGGCAGAGACTAAAATGATAAAGATGGCTTCTTTATAACAAAGAGACCATGACTCATTCCTTCGGACACGCAAGGCACGCAACAGCTGTTTCAGTCTCCAACTTATCTCCAGTTTATTGGGCTTTAGGAGCGCATTCACCCAATGCTTAACGTGTAACAAGAGACAAAATCTTGGGAAATGCACGGAAGTGAATGTAGGACATCTGTTTCGTGGTGTCTCTTTCTTTATACATTGGCACAGTGAACATGGATTTGGGCAGACTCTGGGTGACCATGGAGGGCCGGAGGACTTGGCGTGTTGTGGTCCAGGAGGTTGTGAGAGGTTGGGCATAATTTATCGACTGAACAACAACAACAACAACAACAAATTTCATGCTTTAGTCTAAAACAACCACAACAACTTTCATGATCTAATCCAAAAGGCATTGGGGGAAAGAAAAGAGAAGGCAATAATTAATGCAAATGAAGAATTTCTCTTCTGGAGCATGAGACCGTGTTTATGAATATGGGGTTATGTAGCTCGCAGACGACAGATCCGTATGCAACAGATGCTTTTCAGCTGCTGAAAGGAACTCGAGTGTTTGTTTGTCGTAGCGGAAAACAGTTAATGTTGCAGCAAGAATTACTCTGGCAAAGACTAAATCCTGGTGATTGCAGCATGAAATAGATCAGCGATCGTGTTCCTCAACTGGCCTCTGGGGCAGCACTTGTTATCAATTTGAAAACAGGAAGCTTAAATCTAAAATCCTCCGGTGCCACTCAAAGATGATCAGTCAAATCAAAGTGAACAGAGGTAGTCCTTGACTTACGGCCACAAGTCAGCCCGAAATTTCTGTTGCTAAGCGAGACAGTTGTTCAGTGAATTTTGGCCCACTTTACGACCTTTCTTGCCACAGTGGTTAAGTGAATCCCTGCAGTTGTTAAATTAGTAACATCGTTGTAAAATGAATCTGGCTTCCTCATTGACTTTGCTTGTCAGAAGGTCGCAAAGGGGGAATCACATGACCCCGGGACATTGCAACCATCGTAAGTATGAGTCAATTGAGTGGTGCGATGGCCTAGAGGTGGCGCTCTCTTGCCTCCCAATCAGGAGGCTGTGAGTTCAATCCTAGGTAGAGGTAGGTATTTCTCTCTCTGGGCACAATGAGAATATATACATGCTGAACAAAACTCCGCCCTGGTGACAGGAAGGGCATCTGGCTAGTAAACACTCAGCTCCATTCAGCTGCCCAGACTTCACCCCACAAGGGATTATGGGGTCATATGCTGCACCGGTCGTAAGCATGAAAAGGGCCGAAAGTCACTTTTTTCAGTGCTGTCGCCACCTTGAACAGTCACTAAATGAATGGTCGTTAAGTCGAGGACCACCTGTACAACAGTGGTTCCATAAATGTCATAGGCTTGCACCCACAATGCTTTCATCTCTCTTACTTAGCAGCTCAAAGTGACAACTGCGCTTGAGTCACCAAAGTTTGTGTAAGCAGAAATTAATTGCGTTCCAACCTATCTGGAGGGGTAACCAGGTTTGTGAAAGGCTGATCTAATGGTATCATAAATTAAATATTGCCACACATTTATATTTTAAACACACTGCAAGATGGGGTTGGAAAACAGCAAGATGACTTTCAGTAGATGGCTGCATGAGCAGCTCCTAACTTGTTTACTCACACAAATGCCATTTAAACAGCCCTGTGGCTTGGAGGAAAGCACACCAAAGCTGGCAATTTATCATTAACCCTGACTAGTATATTGTTTCTAAGACTTTCTGCTCTGCAGCCATTGGAGAGGCCTTAACCAATCCTAGAATTCAGAAGAAACTATCTAATAGTGAGAACAATTAACCAGTGGAACAGCTTGACACTAGAAATTGTGGGTGCTTCATCACTGCAAGTTTTTAAGAAGACACTGGACATCCACCTGCCTGAAATGCTATAGGGCCATGATGGCGAACCTATGACATGCGTGCCGGAAGTGGCACACAGAGCCATCTCTGCCTGCACATGAGCCGTCGCCTTGGATCAGGTCCACTGCGCATGCGTGCATGCCTCCCACCAGCCAGCTGATTGTTGCTGGTGGGAGGCATGCGCGGGGTGCGGGGCGCATGCGGGAGATGCATGCACATGTGCAGAAGCACGGGGAGCATGCGTGGGGGACGTGCGTGCACTGTACACTTTCGGCACACGGCGACGAAAAGGCTAGCCATCACTGCTATAGGGTCTCCTCCTTGAGCAGGGGGCTGGACTAGAAGACCTCCAAGGTCCCTTCCAGATCTATTCTGATTCTGACTCTAATCAGCTGTCTTGTCAGCATTTGTATATTGTCCTCGACTTACATATATTTGTTTAGTGACAACGGCACCAAAAAAAGGTGACTTATGGCTCTTTTTACACTTTATGACAACTGCAGCATCCTCACCGTCACAGAATCAATATTTGGATGCTTGGTAACTGACTCATACTTATGACAGTTGCATGTCCCAAGTTCATGTGATTCCCTTTTGCGACCTTCTGACAAGCAAAGTCAATGGGGAAGCCAGATTCACTTAGCAATCATGATTTTATTTTATTTTACTTTACTCTACTTTATTTTTTGCTTTTTGTTTTAGTAGTTTATTATATTTTAATTTAATTTAGTTTAATTGATTTTATTTTATTTACTATGACATTTATTTGCCGCCCATCATGTATCTAATGACTGTTACTAACGTAACAACTAGAGTGATTCATTTAACAACTGGGACAAGAAATGACATAAACTGGGGCACAATTCACTTAACTGCCTCCCTTAGCAACAGAAATTTTGGACTCAATTGTGGTTGCAAATAAAGGACTACCTGCAATCATTAGGATTAAACAGGGCTTCAGACACAATTCCCAAAAGATGTTTTGGAATATATAGGGATATAAACGTTATAACTGTCTGCACATTTCCAGCAACTGCTGGGCTGTTCTGCAGAGAAAAGCTGCAGAAAAGATGTAGCTGCTTTAAAGAGCCGCAAGCAGGTGTCCTTAACAGATAACAGTTAATAGATAATCAGAGTTGGAAGGGACCTTGTAGGTCATCTAGTCCAATCCCCTGCCCAAGCCGGAGACCCTACACCATTTCTGACAAATGGCAGTCCAATCTCTTCTTGAAAGTCTCAAGTGATGGCGCTCCCACAACTTCCGAGGGCAACTTCTCTTCCATGGGTTGATTGTTCTCACTGTCAGAAAGTTTCTCCTTATTTCCAGTTAAATCTCTCCTTGTTCCATTTTCCATCCATTATTCCTTGTCTGGCCTTTGGGTCCCTTGGAGAATAGCTTGGCCCCTTCCTCCTCTCTGTGGCAGCCCCTCAAATATTGGAAGACTGCTATCCTGTCTCCCCTGGTCCTTCCTTTCTCCATTCATGAGAAAGTGCAGCCCAAGTGCAGCACAGCCCTAACAGTCTCCTCCATCTTTGTTCGCTGACTGCTAAAGTTTCTGTCAACAGAAGAGCCTCATCCATATTTAACACGGAAACACAAACATTGGCCTAAGTACACAAAATGCTTATTGGGGGGGAAAGGCCTTGGGAGAATAGCCTTGCTGAAAACGCAGAGATGTTGGAGTGCGAAAAGGCACAGAACGCAACTCAAGAAGGGAGAAATAAAAGGTAATAATTTAGAAAAAGACAAGAAGAGGAGAAGCATTTCAAAATCTAATGTAAAAGATATCTGGACTTCAATTCCCAGAATTCCCCAGCCAGCATGGCTGGCTGGGGAATTCTGGGAGTTGAAGTCTAGACATCTTCAAGCTGCCAAGGTGGATAACACTGATCTAACGTTTTCTCATAGGTATCATTACTCTACCAATACTACTCAGAAAATCTTACATCAATGAATCTTATTAGTTATGTGCTTTCTAAAGTATGGTCAATTAAGGGATTCTGTCATTTAGCCTTTGCATCTGCCTCCCTGCAAATCTGTTCTCCCTGCAGGCGCCTCATTTCTGTTGGTCCTGAGGTAAATTATTCTACTGGCGCTACAGGAAGTTCTCAACTTATGACCGATCACACTTAGCAACTGTTCAAAATTACAATGGACTCCCACAACATACTTAAAATCTGGTTCTGAGTCCCCCTCCTTTATCATGTGATTCCACATTGGTTGCTCGGCAACCAGACCGCTTGGTTGCTCGGCAACCAGACTCTCATAGAGTATATTCATGAACTGGAATAGAGCTTGGTAACAAGTTCAGCCAATGAATAGGCATAGCAACTAAATCAGCCAATGAGGACAGTTTGAAAACTGAAACTAAAACTAGCCTAGGTGTGGCTCTATATTAAACTATATGAAGCTCTGAAGCTATGTTAAGCTCTGAGTCAGTTTACTGAAAATGAAACTGCTTCTCTCCTCTGCTGTGTATAATGCTTGCTTGCCTGCTGAACTAAAGTGAAACTGATGTCTCTTTCTGAGCTGCTGTGTGTCTGCTGAAGTTACTTGCAGCATGTTTCTGTTTGAGTTAGCTCCATGTTGGAGAAATCTACAACTAGTCTATAAAATCTACTTATGATGTTTATAAAGATGTTAAATGAAGCATCAGCGTTTATTTTTCTGGTGCTGAATTAACGCTGCAAAACTCTGAACACGGACCACATTTGCAGCATCCTGCAGTCACATGACAACATTTTATGACATTTTTTTGCTTCCAGATTTTGGTCAAACCGGCCCCTAGCGAACAACGGGTTCGCTTTACGATCATGGAACTTGTTTATCGGGAAGTGAGGCGGTTCAAATAAATGAAGGTTTATTGTATGCTAAAGCTCTTTACAAGAATCTGAACTACTAACCCGCAAAGCAAAAGCAGCGGTAGATAAGAGTCAAAAGAATTCAAGGCTGGCTGGACTTAAATCTCTTGCGGGCACGAAGGGACTCAAGACTGATGACATATTTGACCTCTCCCTCAGGCTCAGCCTGGCCATCTCCTAGAGGTCACTTGCTTTACAACCGTCGTGACTTAGGACTGTAATGGGGAGATTCCATTACAGTCATAACCTGAGGACTACATGTGGCCTTTTCCACATTGTGGAGCCTGATCTGGCCCCAGGCCATGATTGACATGTTGATGGTGGTAACTTTACACTAGACTAGTGTTTCTCAAGCTTGGAAACGTTAAAATGGATGGACTGGCTGGGGGAATTCTGGGTGTTGAAGTCTACCCATCTTAAACTTCCCAAGGTTGAGAGACACTGTACTAGATGAATGTCAACCTGTGCCACAGTGCAATGATGGTTAGTTAACTGCCAGCAAGGTTGGGAATGAGATATTGATGAAGAACTTAGTCCACATTATTCCCTTCAGGATTCAGTGACACACAGCTATTCCAAGCTATTGTGTCTGCCTGATCTTTCACGGCTGCAAGAATTGGCAACCAAATTCTCCTCCAACTTTTTGGGGTCAGAAATCATTGAAGAAAAGATGGTATCAGAGACAGGACTGGCTTTGTCAGAAGGAAAAGGCAAAACACACAGCCATGTCGCCCCATAAGATTGTACCAGGAGCCAAGATGACAAAATTAACTGATTTAATAAGAGAAAAGAATACAACTAATTTTATTTCTAGGGGTAGTTCTCGGAATACGACTAGAATTGAGTCCAAAATGTCTGCTGTTAAGTGAGACAGTTGTTAAGTGAATCTTATTCCACTTTATGATATTCCTTGCCACAGTGGTTAAGTGAATCACCGCAGTTGTTAAGTGAGTAACATGGTTGTTAAGTGAATCTGGCTTCCCTACTGACTTTGCTTCTTGAGAAGGTCACAAAAGGGGATCATGTGACCCAGTGGGACTGCAACCGTCATAAATATGAGTCAGTTGTCAAGCGTCTGCATTTGGATCATGGGACCACGGGGATGCTGCAACAGTCGTAGGTGTGAAAAACGGCCGTAAGTCACTTTTTCCAGTGCCGTGGTAGCTTCAGTTGGTCACTAAACAAAACCTGGAAACCACTTCTAGACTTTGTTCTTGAATCAGAAAAAAAAAATGGAATTCTGACTTTGGGTTTTGCTAATTAGATTTGTTCGCTGTTATCAAATTGGCTAGTATTTACAAACCATGAAAAAAATTTTTTGGCTGTAACTGTTTTGTATCTTACTGTCCTCCAAAAAGTTGGAAGTCAATGCATTAACACACACACACACACCCCGTTTGCCATCATTCTACACCTTTCTTCTCCCTTCCTTCCCCTTTACCAGTGATGGCGAACCTTTTCGGCACCAGGGGCCCAAAGCGCAAGCGCACACAGCATGCATCCCCAAAAGGCAAAGTAAGTGTGTGCCCTGCAAATGCGCCCTGCCCCCATGCAACTGCACACAACCCCCACACTCCTGCACATGCACAATGACCCCCTGCCTGCACCCCGCCCCACGCATGCATGCACAGCCTCCACATGTGCGCCCTGCCCCTGCGCATGTACAGCAGAGACCCAAAGACCAGCTGGCTGGCGGGAGGTGCGCGTGCGCAGCAAAGCCGAGCGGGGGCGACGGCTTGCATACCCGTAGAGAGGGCTCTGCCTGCCACCTCTGGCACGCATGCCATTGGTTTGCCATCACGGCCCTATACTATCTTTATTTTCATTTGCGTTTTACACTGTGATCAATCTCAATAAAAATTTATATTAAAAAGCAGAGATTTTACCAGGAGCCTCGCCCCTCCTGTCTGCCCAGGGAAAGAGGCTTTTCAGGCTAATAATATGGCATTGCACGGTTGTTTTTTTTTGCAGTTTCATTCCAATTAACTGACAGTATTTATTGGGCAGACAGCAAGATTAGCCAAGGCCAAAAGAGACACAGAAAATCACAGAAGAGGGCAAAAGCACAAGCTGGGGAAATTATGGAGAATTCAGATCAAAGGCCTTTCAGAGGGAGAAGACTTTAATTCTTTTTTTGCTTTAAATAAGTATGAGCTAAGATCAGCAACGTTGCATGAATGCAGATATAGCAATAGCAATAGCACTTAGATTTATATACCACTTTAAAGTGAAACTGACGTCTGTTTCTGTTGCTGTTGTAAGTTGCTTACAACAGGTTTCTGTTTGAGTTTGCTCCATGTTGGAGAAATCTACAACTGGTTTGTAAAATCTACTTCTTATAGCAATAGCACTTAGACTTACATACTGCTTCATAGTGCTTTACAGCCCCTCTCTAAGCGGTTTACAGAGTCAGTAAATTGCCCCCAACAATCAGGGTCCTCATTTTACCCACCTTGGAAGGAGGGAAGGCTGAGTCAGCCTTGAGTCTGGTGGGATTTGAACTGCCAAATTGTAGGCAGCTGGCTTCAGAAGTAGCTTGCAGTACTGCACTCTAACCACTGCACCACAGAGGCTCCATATATCCTTGTCTTATGATCACAATTGAGCCCCAAATTTTCGTTGCTAAGCGACAGAGTTGTTAAGTGAATTTTGTCCTGCTTTACAACCTTCCTTGCCACCGTTTTGCGGAGTGATTCACTGAAGTTGCTAATTTAGTAACACTTTTCTTAAGGGGAATCTGGATTCCTCACTGACTTTGTTAGGTTGCAAAAGGGGATCACGTGACCCTGGGACACTGCAACGGTCATAAATGTGAGTCAGTTGTCAAGCATCCGGATATAAATCATGTTGACTATGGGGATGCTGCAACGGTCAAAATGGTCATAAGTGCCTTTTTTCAGTGCTGTTGTAACTTCAAACAGTCATTAAGCGAACTTTGCCAAGCACCCAAATTTTGATCCCTGGACCGTGGGGAATACGATAATGGCCCCTATGTGTGAGGACTAGATGTAAGTCACTTTTTTTTTAGCGCCATTGTAATTTTGAACGTTTGCTAAACAAATTGTTGTAGTTTGAGAGTTACCTGTATACTACGTGTAAATATAAGAACTGGTGCCAATACAATAACCAAACTACAGGTCATCCCCACTGTTGTGGTTCACCGGCAGCCTGTGGAGACAGCAGCAGAATCGGACAGTGGGGAAAAACAGGGACCACGCCGGGAGTCTGGGGAGGACTCGGACGAGGGTCATGCGTCCGATACAGAGATGGGGCCAGGGCCATCTGGGAGTTATGCGGAGCCTCCAGAATCTGACAGCAGCGAGGCAGAGGAACAAGGGGAGCCTGTTCCCAGTGTACGCATGTGCAGAGCTGCCAGAAGGCGAAAGCAGCTAAGACAAAAGGGGCGACTCGGGAGTAAGGCTTGGAGGTAATTGCACCTCCCATAAGGTATAAAGGAAGTGCAAAGGTAGGAAAACCTTTGCAGGAAGCAACGTTGTTCGCTCTGATCGGTTTGGAATCTGAATGCTCCGTGGTGAATTTGTTCTCTGTTTGGTTTTGAAGGATTAATTGGGACTTTAGTTGACAGCACTTCAAGTCACATAAGATGCATTCTTATCAGACATATGTCCTGAAGAAGTTTGGCAAATGTCCCTAGGACTAATTATAACCAGTTAAGACTTGTTCCGGGCTGTGAATGACGATAATTCACAGCCATTGAACTAAAATAAAAGAGTTTTGGATTTTATATGTGTTTGTTGGTATCTCAGGAAGCCTTGGTCAGAACACCCAGTGAGTGACCACAATTGGGACTACCGTAGCAACTTGGTAGTTAATCAAAGCGGTCACTAAGAGAAACTGCAATTGTGCATATCCTTCGACTTTCCATTGCTTTACAGACCTGCAAAAGTAACCAATATGAGGATTGGTTGCAGGGTTTCTTTTTCATCCTTGTCATAACTGAAGGTTGCTGAACGAGGCAGTCACTAAATGAGGAACTACCTGTAAAAGCAACACTGGCGACGTTTTTTTTTAAATCCAATTTCCTGGATTAGCCTAAATGGGCCAAGCGCAAATTATGTTCCCTATTATTATTATTATTATTATTTTCCTTTTAACACAGAGTTGGCATAAAGCAAGCCTAACAAAGAAAGCCTTTATTAAGACCTTTTAAAATAAGGGGAGGTTAATTGTTGAAGATAATGACACTGTTAGGAAAACACAGAAAAACATTCCTGAAAGTTTCCTTCTCCAAGCAGACCAACACCAAAGTGTTTCTTTAAACTATAAAAGGAGCAGAGAAAAGTCAATTATTTCAGCCAGAAAGCACAGGGCACCAAGTGTTTAGTACCAATACAAAATGAGGCCACAATGGCAAATATAATAAATTTTGAAACAAGGAATGGGCTGTTTTTCTACAAATGCATAAGCCTAATCCCATTTAGAAAATTATTTAAGCATATTATTTCCTTTTCTCAGTGCATAACAGAACTCTCCTCCAAATGAGTAATAAGGATTTTTATGTTTCTTCATTATCACACATTAAATCCAAGAGCTTCACTTACTTCCCAACCAGGATGAAGAAAGTATCAAAAGCAAGGAAAGGTTTAATGTCTCATCCCTTCATCAGCTGTTACTTAGATCAATCAGAAAACATCACATTTTGATTCAGACCAGATGGAAAAGCTAAAAAGGAAGGGGGGATATATCTAAGTGGGCAGGGTTTTATTTATTTTCAAAGTATTTAGAGCTTACTCAATTCCTAGTAGACTCGGAGTGGAACACAAGATCAGAAGAAAACGTTTAGGAAAAAGTATACAAAATTAAAATCATATCATCCCCCCAAAGAAAAGGAATAACGTCATAGGCACTAGGAAAAAAAATCTATACAAACTAAGTTAAGGGCCCACAAATTTCTCCCTTTGTTGCTGACAGGATTCCTGTCTTTAAAAATAATAATAATGATAATAAATTAAAAGTAATGGGAACCTGGACACGGCTCCCAGTGTCACTATTTCCAGAAATGTGTCCCGAATCCTGTAATTCTTGGGAAATTAAGTGGTTGGTGGTTAGTGGCAATTTTGGGATGTCTTGGACCAGGGGATATCAAACTCAATTTCATTGAGGGCTGCATCAGGGCAGTGGTTGACCTTTGGGAGGCCCAGGCGACTATGACCCCCCTCTAGGTGGGTGTGGCTGACTGGGTGGGTGTGGTCAACTGGGTGGGCATGGCCAGCTTGACCACTCACTGGGCATGGCTGGGTGGGTGAGAGTGGCTGAGTGGGTGGGCATGGCCAACTGGGTGGGAGTAGCTGACTGGGTGGGCGTGGCCAGTTTGACACCACTCACTGGGCATTGCTGGCTTGGGGAGGGGGGGTGGCCAGCTGGGTGGATGTGGACAGATTGAGGCCACTCCCCAAACTGCCGGCATGTTTCCTCTTCGCATTGGGTAGATCGGGTGGAAGAAATGTGGGCTGGCCCCTTGCATTTTCCAGGACAGCCCCACAGGCCAGGATCCAATCCACATTGTGGGCTACATCTGGCCTGCAGGCCTTGAGTTTGATATCCCTGTCTTAGACCCTTTACCTGCCCTGACGAAGTAATTAATGTGACAGGGAATTTTCTATGGGGTAAAGGGACCTGGCAGGCTGCTTTCCTCAATTTGCTTTGAACATACAACCACAAGAATTTCTGTTGTTAAGCAAGGTAGGAACTTATTTAATTGTGCCTGATTTTACAGCCTCCTTTACATGGTTGTTAAGTCAGTCACTGCAAGTTGTTAAGGGAAACGAGCAGTTCAATGAAGCGAATCTGGCTTCCTGCAATGACTTTGCTTCTCAGAAATGGGCAATCACAGGCCAGTTTGCCAAAGGCCCAAATTTTGATCTTGTTGGGGATGCTGCAAGGCAGAGGTGGTATTCAGCAGGTTCTGACCAGTTCTAGAGAACCAGTAGCCGAAATTTTGAGTAGTTTGGAGAACCGGCAAATCCCACCTCTGACTGGCCCCGTGAACCCCATCTATTCTCTGCCTCCCATTGAGTCCCAGCTGATCGGCTGGGTCTTCTTTGGTTGCCCTGCACAGGAGAACGGAGCTGGAAAGCAGGTTAGAGAGGTGGGGAGGGAATGGGGATTTTACATTATCCTTCCCCTGCCATGCCCACCAAGCCACGCCCACCAAGCCATGTCACGTCCACTCAGCCACACCATGACCACCAAGCCACGCTCACAGAACCGGTAGTAAAATAATTTGAATTCCACCGCTACTGAAAGGGTCATCCGTTCCAGTCGTGGTGTAACTGTCACTAAATGAATGGCTATAAGATGAGGACTCCCTGTAGGAAAGGGAGTAAGAGAAAGAGCTTTTTGAGACATTTTGGGTTGGTGTTTTTTTTTTCTTTTGTCTTTTTGAGCCTCTGAATTTCAGCTCCATGCCACATTCTAGGGAAAACATACGATCCCCAAGGCTCTCCTCGTCTGTCGTTGCAAATGTCTTGTCATCATGACTGGATTCTTTTTCTCCGAAATGAAAGGACCTTTTTTTCTGGGATGCCTGCCTGGCACGGAGAAGGCTCTTCGCTTCCTGAGGAACGCAGGAGCGGCACCACCTAAGAAACCCTGGCAAGTGAACATTGGTGGAAGGGGACGAATCATCCACACAAAAGATTGTCGCTAAATAAAACCTGCCAGAGAACAGGTCGTTTTAATTCCCCAGCGTTGCGAGGAACCAAGGAGCAGGTCACAGGGGGAGAGGAGACCCGGAAAAGGAATTTGGGTACGATAACCATCCTGATGGCCTCCAGAGCAAGACGGTCCTTGAGAGAAGCAGGTTCTCCAATCAGGAGGAGGGAAAGCTTCCCAGGAATCCAGCCTTTCGGAAGGAGAATTTATGGAGAAGACATCTGGACTGCTTGAAGACATCTGTAGACATCTGGACTGCTTGCTTGGGCAATGACAAGCCCAGGGTGGAGCAAGGACAAGAGAAGGACAGTTCCCTAACTTTTCATTCTGAATGCTTGGTCTTCTGTAGCTCTCATTTGTGTGTCTCTCTCTGTCTCTCTCTCTCTCTCCCCCTCCCTCCCTCCACCTCTCCCATCTTCTTCTCCCTCCCTTCCTTCCTCTCTTTATATCTCTCTTTCTCCCGCTTTCCTTTCTCTCCTTCCTTCCTCCCTCCCTCTCTTCTCTCCTTTCCCCTCTCTCCCCTTCTCCCTCTCCCTTCCTCTCTCCCCTTCCCTCCCTTCCTCTCTCTACCCCTCTCCCATCTTTTCTTTCCCTCCCTTCCTGTCTCTACCTTTCTCCCGCCTTTTCTCTCTTCCCTTCCTCCCTCCATCTCCCACCTTCTTTCCTTCCTCCTTTTCTTTTTGCTTGCTCCCTTCTTTTTTTCTTCTCTCCCTCCTTCCTTCTTCTTATCCCTTTTGCTTTTCCCTTTTTCTTCCTTCCCTCTCCTTCCTTATCTTTCTTCCTCCCCGCCCTCCTTCTCCTTCCTTCCTCTTCTTTCCCTTTTTCCTGCCTTCCTTCCTTCTTTCCTTCCTTCCTCTCTCCCCATTCACATCCATCATGGCCACATGAATTTTCAAAGGCAGCATGTCATGGATCTTAGGAAAGTGTTTCCTGTACAGGTAGTCCTTGACTTACAACCATTCGTTTAATGATCGTTCAAAGTCACAACGACACTGAAGAAACTGACTTGTGACTGGCTTTCACACTTACGACCATTGCAGCATTCCCCATGGTCACGTGACTTGGCAACCGGCATGTAATCATGGAGGCCGCAGGGTTCTGGGATCATGTGATCTCCATTTGCAACCTTCCCAGTGGCCTTTCCCCAAGCAAAGACACTGAGGGAAGCCGGATTCACTTAATAACTGCAAAGATCTCTGTCCTTTGGACCAGGAAAAAAACAAAACCAGTTCCAAAGGTGCTTTTTCCAAAAAAAGGCAACTGGACTTTTTTGTGTGTTTTTCTTTGACAATGTTTCGCTTCTCATCCAAGAAGCTCCTTGAGTTCTTATCATTGGAAGAAGCTTCTTGGATCGAAAGCAAGACATTTTCAAAGACCAAAAACCAAGAAAGTCCCGTTGCCATTTGGAAAAAAAAAACACCTTTGGGACCACCACGACCGGGATGATGATGAATTCTCCATAGACAGAAAGAAAACAAAAAACCAACCCACTTTCTGTTTTGTTTCTCTAGTTTTCTCACCAGCCATTTTTACTCTAAAACAAGTTTTATGACTTCACTTTCAACTCAGCACTCTTACGTGCAAGATTAATAAAATAGTTTTCTTGTTCTACACCAGGCAAAAAGTCCATTGCCAGAATCCAACGGAGTCATTAATCTTAAACAACAAAGTCTTCATTACTGAATGAAAATGATTAGCAAGGTCAGCAGCAAACAGAATTTTGTAAGTTGCTTGTGGGGTTGTGGGCTTTTTTTCTTGGTACTGTTTCAAAAGCTACTCCGTTCTCCCTATTCCTTCATAACTAGAGCCATAATTTCATCTGTGGCTGACAAGATCTTAACTAGCTTCTACTTTTAAGTCAATCAAACTGAGTAAATGGTAAGAAAAAGTATAACTCACTATTTACCCTCTGTACGCAGGGCATCGAGGTTTACCATTGCTAGAAATTACGGGTAGTCCTTGAATTTCAACCACAATGGAGCCCTAACTTGTGACAGTAAGTAGGTTGTCATGTGACCAGATCTGATTTTATGACCACTTTTGTGGCGGTTGTTACGTGAATGCTGCAGACATTAAGCAAACCCATTGTTTGCTATGGGGTATTTTGGCCAAAACCAGTAAATAAACACTGAGAGAGAAAGAAGACTAGCCAATAGTCATCTGAGACATTGCTCCTCTTTTATGTCCTATGGGAGGGACCAATCGTTTCTGAAGTGTGGCCTTACTCCTGAGTCGACACTGCTTTCTCAATTGTTCTTGTCTTCTGGTAGTCCTGTGCATGCGCAGGCTGGGAATCGGTTCCAGAAGCTCCCCCGCCTCACTGCTGTCTGAGTCTGAAGGCAGCAGATGACTGCAGGCCTGCCCTGGCCCATCCCTGCCTCTGATGCAGAGCCCTCATCCGAGCCCTCCTCAGCCTTCAAGACTGGCCCAGGTTCCTCCCCAACCTCCTCACTACTGTCCAACTCTGCTGCCACCTCCGTCAGCCACCGGCAAGCCACAACAGTTGCTATCTCCATGTTAATCGAAAAAGGTGTCAGACAGAAGAAAGACCTTATCAATGATGATGCTACCTCAACAATAGAAGACAATCCCTTAGAGGAGTCTTTCTCAACCTCAGCCAAAAATGTCTAGATATCAACTCCTAGAATTCCCAAGACGACTGCTTTAGAGGAGTCCCTCAAGGCCTTCGGACGTTGTGGGAGCTCCATCACTGGAGGCTTTCAAGAAGAGATTGGGCTGCCATTTGTCAGAAATGGTGTAGGGTCTCCTGCTTGGGGGGGGGGTTGGACTAGATGACCTACAAGGTCCCTTCCAACTCTGTTAATCTGCAATCTGTAGGAAGACGGCCATCTTGTCTTCGTTTCTTGGATGCCGCTGCTTATTTGGCAAGGCTGCGGTTGAGATAATAAACAGCACCTCCTGTTTCATTTCAGGGGTTAGAAGTTCCGGCAGTATTGCTTGATAAAACTTTTAAGGGGATGGCCACGGCTAGCAAATACTCCGGATCTCCTCTGCAATCTCCGTGGGCCGTAATTAAAAAGAGATTAAATGCTGATCGATAAGTTTAATTTGAGTCACAGACTCTCAAGGCTGCTCCAGTTCAGGAGAAGGAGGGAGGAAGAACCAAGAAGGAAGTAAGGCAGAAACAAGATGCTTAACAAAGCATTATTATTCCTCCTCCAAGCGTAACACTGGCTCTTCTTCTACCATTATAGTTATGGTACAGGTAGTACTTGACTTATGGCTTCAATTGAGCCTAAATTTTTTTGTTGCTAAGCAAGAGTTAGCATGTTTTGCCCCATTTTACAACTTTTCTTGCCACAGCTGTGAAGTGAATCATTGCAGTTGTTACATTTAACGGTTGTTAACTGAATCAGGCTTTCCTACTGGCTTTTATTTGTCAGGAGGTCGCAGAAGGGAAAACACATGACCCTGGGACACTGCAACCCACTGCTGCGCCCAAAGGTCACATGATCCTCCTTTTGCGACCTCCTGAGAAGCAAAGTCAACGGAGGAACCAGATTCCCTGAACAAGCAGATCACTTACATGATCAACTGCAGTGTTTCACTCAACAACTTGGGTAAGAAAGGTTTGTAAAACGAGGCAAAACGCACTTAACAAATGTCTCACTGAACAGCGTTAAGTTTTGGGCTGTGTTGTATAAGACCCACCCATCTTATCTATCCCGTAATATTGCATGGTGATTTAAACCGGCAGAAGTTTGAACCTTCTGAGAAACTGATGTTAGGCATAGTCCAGTTAAATCAGGTTGCTGAAGCTGAAGTCATCGTAATCAGGACAATGGACAGCTCCCACTGACTGACAGACTCTCCTATTTCCACTATAGACCAAATACAGCAGAGATCTGAAGTCATTGTGAAAAGAAGAACTGGGGTGACATGATAGCAGTGTTCAATATTTGAGGGGCTGCCAGAAAGAAGAGGGGGTCAAGCTATTCTCCAAAAGCACCTGAGGGCAGACAAGAAGCCTAAGCAGGGGGTTGGACTAGAAGACCTCCAAGGTCCCTTTCCAACTCTGCTGTTCTGTTCTACTCTACCTCTAAGCCTTAAAAACTCATTCACCTCACCCCACAAGAGGATCCAAAGGAGATTGGTTGGTTCCTTCCTGAATTTTGCATCTCCTGGATGTTCCAAGAGTAAAGATGAAGGTGCATTTTAAATCCATCTTCTGAGCCAGTTGCGGAAAATAGGGTGACATCTGGCTGGGAAAGCTTGAGAAGAAGAATTGGGAGTTCTCTCGGACTGCAAAGCTTATAGCTTGTTATTTCCTGATCCTTCCTCAAACTACTAAAGTATGAAACCCTGGAGTTTGAACCCATGGCATATTCTTTCTAACACTTGGAAGGACTAGCTGCTACGTAGTAGATCTTCACTTCATCCAATCATAAATATCCGTACCAATTCACAATTGTCTCAGAATGGTGTCACATGCATCACAGTATTATCATGTACATAAATAAATAAATACGTTTCAACTTCTACCCTCAAAATGATGTTGTAGAGCATTGCACACCTGAACAACTAGACACAAGAACAGTTTTTCCCCGCATGCCATCCCTCCGCTGAACAACTAATTCCCACAACACCATCAAACTATTTACTAAGACTGTAGTACTATTCTTCTTCTCATCCTTCCTATTACCTGTCTCCTTTTCTACTTACGACTATAACTTTGTTGCTGGTATCTTTACGATTTATATTGTTTTGTTTTGTATCCTAGTATGATTTATGTTGATTGCTTATTTAGTATCCTAAGACCATCACTAAGTGTTGTATCTTATGGTTCATGATGAATGTATTTATGATGACTATGATCATGATTTATCACTTGTATCTGAGAACTTATGCACCCAAGACAAATTCGTTCAATCACACTTGGCCAGTAAAGAATTCTATAAGGCAACTTTGTACTTACATCAGAACAACCGATACAACTGAACAACAAATACAAACAGGTAATTAACATGATGGCACGAAGATGGCATCATGATGCAAAGGTAATCATTTCCCCCCGTTTTCATCCCCAAATGTTCCTGAATCGAGCAGGCAAGAGAGAGTTGAAAGGCAGCTGTATCCAAAGACCTAGTACAGCTCTAGTACAGAACAGTTGAGCTAAACCATGCCCAGGCTCCTTGCTGTCTCCTTCTTGCTCACATCTTTCAGTTTCCAAACAGCCCTCAACTCTCACACACTGTCAAGATGCTAGCCAGATGAATACCAATGGATGCCGATAGGCAAATGGACAATTCCCCCCCACCTCCATTTTGCTCCCCAAAAACTAACCCCGATCACATAATTTCGTAGCGAAGCACGGGTATAGAGCTAGTATTTTATATTTTAATCAGCAAAGAGGCCATCTATCATCCCCCGCTCAAAAGACTCTTCTCCAATCAACACCTTTGCACCAAGTTCTCAGAAATCTTCCCCACTTTTTTCATCAGATTTAAATTATAAATACGCTAGGGCTGAGAAATTTATTAAAGGCAAGGCTTGGAGGGAGCAGGTTAATCACATTATGATTAATTGGTTAAATTTAAACGTAATTATATTTCAACGTGGGAGGCTTTTGACTTGGCCCCATCGACTTCGTGGAACATGACCCTGGCAGAAGGCCAAAATGAACCTGTCATCCAGGCTGCCCTGGATTAGAGACTTTAAAACTTGAATAATTCATAACCAAGGAAGCGTGTCCTTCTTGGCCCTTTCTCAAGGTAAGAAGGCGGCAGGTATTTTCTTAACATCCTCGGTTGCTATCTTTGCACACATCTATATTCTTTCTTCTGCTAATTAGTTCAACATAAAGGGGCCTGTGTGGCGCAGTGGTTAGAGTGCAGTACTGAAAGCTACTTCTGCTGTAACCAGCTGCCTGCAATTTGGAGTTCAAATCCCACCAGGCTCAAGGTTGACTCAGCTTTCCATCCTTCCGAGGTGGGTAAAATGAGAACCCAAATTGTTGGGGGGCAATAGGCTGACTCTGTAAGCCGCCTAGAGAGGGCTGTAAGGGGCACTATAAAGCGGTATATAAGTCTAAGCACTATTGCTATAATAAAATCAAAGTTAAGTGTTGTAACTAGTGAGACCGCATTTGGAATATCGCCTCTAGTTCTGGTCACGGATCTGCAGAAGAAAAAGAAATGCTGAAGGCTTAGAACAGGGGTGTCAAACTTGATTGCATTGAGCAGTGGTCCCCAACCTTTTTGTACCAGGGACCGGTTTCAAGCAGAAACATTTTTCAAGGGGGGGAGAGAGAATCCGAGTTTGGTAGTTTGCTTGCAGACGTTTCATTACCTGACTAGGTAACATCTGATGTTGTTACCTAGTCGGGTAATAAAACGTCTGCCAGCAAACCACCAAGTTCAGGGAGCGCCTCGGCCCTGCCTCCCTCAGCCCCATCCCTCAGGTGTCTCCCTCCCTCCCTCCCTCAGGTGTCTGCCTCGTTCCTCTCTCAGTCACTCTCTCGCTCCTACAGCAGCCCAGGAAGAAACTGCTTCAAAGAAGCCGGGGTGGGGGTGGGGTGGCTTTTCCTGTCGCCGCAGCTTCCCGGCGCCCGTTTCACCCCCACCCCGCCCGCCCGCCCGCTTGCGGTTCAATCCACAGTCCTCCGTTCTACCTGCCTGCCTGCCTGCCTTCTTCGTTTCGGAGCAGCTTCGGCTGATAAAAAGAGGCGAATAGTTATTATTCTCAGCCGAAGCTGCTCCCAAACAACCAGACAGGCAGGCAGGCAGAACGGAGCACTGTGGATTGAACTGCAGCGGCGGGCGGGTGGGGTGGGGTGAAACGGGCGCTCGGGAAGCTGCGGCGACAGGAAAGCCACCCCCGGCTTCTTTGAAGCAGTTTCTTCCTGGGCTGGTGGAGGAGCGAGAAAGCGACTGAGAGAGCTGAGCCAGAGAGCAGGACAGGCTTCGGTTGCTTCCTCCCTCCCTCTTTTTCATTTGTGTCCTTGATCCCGATCCCAGCAGCATTCACCGAAGGCGAAGAAAGCCGCCATTTTTTTTATTTTATTTTTCTTTGCGGCCCGGTAAAGAGTGCTCCACGGCCCGGTACCGGTCCGCGGCCCGGTGGTTGGGGACCCCTGGCATTGAGGACCGCATCAGGGTTGTGTTTGACCTCGAGGGGGAGGCAGGGCAGGAGCCGTGGTCGGGGGGGGGGGCGTGGCCAGCTCAGTATCACTCAGGGTGCCTGTGATGACCCGAGGACTCTGACCTTGAAAAGGGGCTCCCAAGCTCCGTTTGGGGCTGTGACCGCCTCCTGCAACTCTGTCAGTGAAAACAGAGCTCGGGAGGGCCACCAGCGGGCCCTCGCATGCTCCGTTTGCGGCTGCGATGGACCCCTGCAACCCACTTACCGGCGAAAACGAACTCCATTTTTATTGGCAGAGGCACTATGGGCCAGTCCTTGACTGTTTCCAGGGTGGCCCCGTGGGCCAGATCTAAGCACCCCATGGGCCGGATCTGGCCCCCGAGCCTTGAGTGTGACACTCCTAGTTTAGAAAGAGTGCAGAGAATGATGATAAGGGGTCTGGAGGCTAAACCGTATGATTAATGGCTAAGGGAACTAAGTATGTTTAGCTAAGAAAGAGAAGGCTCAGGGGAGACAGGATAGCATCTTCCAATACTTGAAGGGCTGTCAAAGAGAAGAGGGGGTAGATTTATTCTCCATAGAGCCAGAGAGCAGTACATGATGAAGATGATTGGAGGGAGATCCAACTGGCAAATAAGGTGGAATTTCCTGACAGTGAGAAGGAGAGCCACTTGCCTCCAGAAGTTGTGAAATGCTCCAACAGCGGATGTTTTTAAGAAGAGATTGGACAACCATTTGTCTGATAGGGTACAGGCAGTTCTCGACTTACAACAGTTCATTTAGTGACCATTCAAAGTTACAACGGCATTGAAAAATTGACAGGACCATTTTTCACTCTTATGACCAGTGGTGGGATTAATTTTTTTTTACTACCGATTCCGTAGGTGTGGCTTGGTGGGCATGGCAGGAGAAGGATACTGCAAAATCCCCACTCCTCCCCACCCGACTAACCTGCTTTCCAGCTCCGTTCTCCTGGGCAGGGCAACCAAAGAAGACCCAGCCGATCAGCTGGGACTCAATGGGAGGCAGAGAAGAGATGGGGTTGGCGGGGCCAGTCAGAGGTGGGATTTGCCGATTCTCCAAACTATCAAAATTTCCACTACCGGTTCTCCAGATCTGGTCAGAACCCGAAGGTCACGTGATCCCCTTTTGCAACCTTTTGACCAGGAAAATCAAGGGGGGAGGCCAGATTCACTTAACAACCATCTTACCAACTTATCAATGGCGGTGATTCGCTTTCCAACTCTTTTATTCTGTAAAAACAGATCATGCCAAACGATTAATCAATGAAATAGCTTGCCTTCCGGAGTTGTAGATGCTCCATCACTGGAAGTTTTTAAGAAAAGTTTGGACAACAATTTGTCTAGGAACGGTATAAAACTCCTGCCTTCCGAAGGGTTGGACTAGAAGACCTCCAAAATCCCTTCCAGCTCTATGATTTTTATGGCTCTATAATATTCTTTGTGAATATAAGGGAGGCATTCCAGCATAGTTTTGAGTGGAGCTCTTGCCTCACAATCAGGAGGCTGGGAGTTCGATCCCAGGTAGAGGCAGATATTTCTCTCTCTGAGCACAGTTAAACTGTATCTGCTGAACAAAACTCTGCATTGGGGACAGGAAGGGCATCGGGCCATTAAATACTCTGCTAGCTCCATTCAGTTGCCCAGACTCCACCCTGCAAGGGATTATGGGGTTGTTAAAAGGAGATGATGATGATTCCAACATAGTTTATATTCAACATGTGGAATAACCATTTGTTCTTTATTTACATAAGAATTTGTTTTTAAACTCCTCAATATGTTTGACATAACATACATTGACATGTAAACATTTTTGACTGGCTTATTATTTCTGCACTTTGCCATGTTGTAAAACAAATGAGGATGACCTAATGACTATGCTCTTTACAGTAAGCAGCCCAAATTTGGGAGAGCGGGAGGAACCAGGACAGGAAGGAGAAAAAGGTGAGAAGCCAATTTCTGAACCACAACGAGAAAAGAGAGAAAGGTGAGGACAAGCAACGCCTAATGTCTTATTTCAATCTGCATTTCTTCCCATTTTCACAAAGTAGCCAAAAGCAATTGAGACAGCGCGCAGTGGTGAGAATAAATCGTTACTGTCCTGAAATGAACAAACCTGACCGATTGGTATGAAAATCACATTTCCACGTATCCACAATTGCCTTTGATGAAAAAGTGGTGGGGAGGGGTTTGTTTGGATGTCAAGTCTCAAAAAGTAGAAAGGAAAGTTTTATAAGATTCAGCAGGAGAAACTATGGGGGGAAATCCCTTCAACTCTGAAGGCACTACCAAATAGAAACTTATAAGCACTATCAAATAGAAACTTTTTGTGATGACCCAGGGTGGGATACAAAAATAAACAAAGTCACAAAAACAGGTGAAGCCCCTTTTATTCCTTCAACTTGGCTTCAAAGCTCCAAATATCCTTGACTGGAGACAAAAAAAACTCCCCCCCAAACAGTTATGAAAAGGAGGAAATGCCGTTTAAACTAAAAATGCCTATAAATTATAAAATAGCAAAAACAACACAAACCACACTGAAGCAATTAAGGGAACCAGGCAAGATAAGGGCTTGAAGACCCACAGATATCGGAATAAACACTGGGACAGACTAGAGATATTTTCACGCATTGTTTCCAGCACTGGCCCATACGCATGTCCGTCCTTTTAAACGGTTCTCACAGCTGCAACCCATGAAGGGGATCAAGGCCCTTTCCTCCCCCATAGGTCACGCCATTCACATCTTTCCCTTATCCTCTCCTCCCTGCGTGCCCTAGGATGGAGAGGGGATGGGCCTGGGTCTTCCTCTGACTGCCCAGCCGGCCTCTGTCCTTCCCCAGCTTCCTCCAGAACCTCCGGTGCCACGCTTCTACTCCCTGTCGGCTGTTCCTCCTCTCCCTCAAATTCAGACTCCAACAGGGGCATGACACTTGTTTTGTTTTTTTTTATTACATAAATTAGTGTTGTTGGGTATTTAGTGAAATTTAAAAAAGAACGCCTTATGACAGGGGCCTTCAAACTTGACAGCTTTAAGACTTGTGGACTTCAACTCCCAGAATTCCTCCTCCAGTCATGTCAGGAATTCTGGGAATTGAAGTCCACAAGTCTTAAACCTGCCAAGTTTAAAGACTCTTGCCTTATGAAAACATTATAGGAGTGAATAATACACATTAGAAAAAGTTAAGAACAAAAGTTACATTCAGAACATCTCCAGAGTTTCTCCTTCAGAAAATGGCCGCCAATATATACCAATTGGCTAGTCAGGGCTGGTTTTGAAGGATTCCATTCCCCAATACGGATAGTCCTCGACTTACAACATAATTATGCCCACAATTCCAGCTGTTGGTCATGATAGTCATAAAGCAGGTCACCACATGACTGTGCCCAATTTTCCTGTGGTTTTTTTCTGTGGCAGTTGTAAAGAGAACACGGCAGTCACAAAGCAAACCCATGCTATGAGCTGGGGTTTTTTTAACTAAAAAGGACGGTTTCCAGCAAAAACATCGTAAATCGTGGTCACATGACTGCAGGAGTATGCAAACTGTGGTAAATGTAGGGTCACTGGGTGTCCAAAACACAAACATTATAACCATTGGGACAGAGATGGACATTGGAACTTTAAATCAAGGTCGTAAGTCCATTTTTTGGGAGTCAGACGTAACTTTGAAGGGTTGCTAAGCAACTGGACGTCAGTTGAGGACCTACCTCTAGGAACCCAAATCTAGAAATAAAGGTAGAAAAATGCCTCCCTTCTTGTTGTTCATCTTGGCCAACATAAACCAGCAGACGCTGAGGAGGGAATGGGACAAGTTGCCATAGCCAACACACCAAGGCCAACTCATCACAAGACATTTAGTCTCAAGACAGTTTAACAATTCTATTTAATTATTTAAAATAAACAAAAATTATTTTAATTTTTGTCATTCACATTTCATTTTGACCCTCCTTTTGCATCCTTTAATGATTCTAATCCACCATTTCTTTGATATTAGTGTAACACTTGTCCCAGAGCGAACTGTCCTGTGGTAAGTTGGCCATAGCAAGTGAATAGAGTAGAGTAGAGTAGAGTAGAGTAGGGTAGGGTAGAGTAGAGTAGAGTAGAGTAGAGTAGAGTAGAGTAGAGTAGAGTAGAGTAGAGTAGGTCGGAAGGGACCTTGGAGATCTTCTAGTCCAACCCCCCCCTGTTCAGGCATATACCATTTTAGGCAAATGGTTATCCAATCTCTTCTTAAAAACTTCCAGTGTTGGAGAATTCACAACTTCTAGAGGCAAGTTGTTCCACTGGATAATTGTTCTAACTCTCTGGAAGTTTCTCCTTAGTTCTAGGTTGCTTCTCTCCTTGATTAGTTTCCACCCATGGCTTCTTGTCAAGTTGGCCATGGTGAGTTGGCCATGGTGAGTTGGCCATAGCAAGTTGTCATAGACTCGGCTGAGGATGGTATGGTAAAACTACCTTCTCACCCTCATCCTGGTCTATGAGTTACTCGGAGTAGCCGAGTCTTCAAAGGGAGAAAGGAATAGCATCCAGAGACAAATGATAAATTGGGAAACTTTTCATCAGGGCTGCAGCCCTCAAGTCAGCTGCAGCCCGACTCTTAAAAACAGTGGCCAAAAACGTAATCCAAACCAATAGGGAAATAAAGAAAGCCAGCCTGGTTAAAAGAAAATATCTCTGTGCATCTGCTTTACAAAAACCAAGGAGAACTTTCCACAAATGTCCCGATTAATATTTGATAGAAGGATTACGTTGTCCGCCGGTTATGTTTAAAGGAAATCACTCTGGTCATTTCCCTGGTGTCCCTTCTCTCTTTTCACATACTCACACAAACACTTATCCCTGGATTGCGCCGCCCAACGCTCCGTTTCTCTGCCTGTTTTGGAAATTGGGGTGAGGGAGAGGAGAGATGAGAAATGAACGCCCATCGTACTGTATAATTTTATTTTGAAAAGCAAGGAGGTAATGCTTGCCAACGAATGTACCACAAACGCCGAAAGTTATTCAGTTCTGCGTCTTGACTTCTCTCCAGAAATCATAGTATTATAATAATAATTTTAAAAAACCTCAGGATTAGTACAAAAAAACGAGATGGGTTTAAAATAAGAATCCACAGGAACAAGTTTCCAGATCTGATGTTTATACTGGTAGTCCTCAACTTACAACCGTTCCTTCAGTGATCCTTCAAAGTTACAACAACATTGATAAAAGTGGCTTATGACCTTTTTTTCCCACACTTAAGGCCATTGCGGTATCTCCATGGTCACGTGATGAAAAACTGGATGTTTGGCTAATTGACTCATATTGTCGGTGTTCCGTCACTAGAGGCTTTTAATAAGAGATTGGATAACCTCTTGTCTGAAATGATGTAGGTTCTCCTGCTTGAGCAAGGGGTTGGCGATGCTCCGGGACAAGGCATGAAGGACACACAGCCAGCTGAGAGTTCAAACTCCCTTTGAGTGCTCCAAATTTCCCCAAATGCTCCCACATTCTTGGCAAGTGCAGAACAGAACACAGAGCGAGGGGGAGAGAAAGGGAGAGAGCGAGCAGCCTCTGGCTGCACACAGTCCAGAAAAACAAAGGAACAGGGAAATGAGTCCACGAAGCAAGGAAGAAGCAAGAACTCCTGCAAGCTCCAAGTGTCTTCAACGGCACACACAAAACTCTACAAATTCAGCGTTTGTTCCTGACAAGCGCCCCCTCCCCACAGTGTCTCCTTAAATCTCAATCCCCAAGTGTGTCTTCTGAAGAGGGGCGGGCGCTCTCCACCTGAGTTGTCGCGTCAGCCTGTTCCTGCCTTCTCTCCACTCTCCCAGCTCAGGGATCAGGAGAGGACAGTCCCTGCTCGTTGCCTGAGCTCCGCCACTCCTCATTTCCACTGCTCGTCCTCTCTCAGTCATCCTGCCCCCGTTCCTCCCTGCCAACAAGCCACCCCAATCCTGAGGGGCCCTGGGCTGCCTCGGCCTGCTCCTCCCCACATATCTCCAATGAAGCCAATGAAGCCGCCCCCACGATCTCTGTCGGCTCCAGCTCTGGCTTGTCCTCCTCCGCCGATTCAGGCTCTGATGGGGGCATGAAAACCTCCAAGATCCCTTCTAACTTTGTTATGGCCCCATTTCAAAGTTACGGCCACTGCACCATTCCAGTGGTCATTTGCCCTTACGACTGGCTGCAGAGATGCTGCAGGACTTCTTCTAAATTTCTCCCCTGATTCATAAGAAATACGAGCAGGCCGGTTTCTGCTCTCCTGTTGAAATTTTACAGTGCCGGAAAACGTATAAATTGGAAGCTTTTCCTTTCTTTATTTTTTAACTCCACCTCCCCCTGGAATCATCTCTTTGACAGAATAGTTTATTTCAATTTGAAAAGCCCAGTTCTACTGAATTTACGCTTGTAAAACGAAATGCAAATAGAAATGAGGAAAGAATACCATTTCCTATCAGCATAAATTGCCAAATGATTGCATTCCCCATTCAACTCACAAACACACACCCCAGGGCTTTCCACTGACAAAATTCATCAGTCACCAAAATGCAACGAAGCCGTTTCAATGCCAAATGCATAATAAGGATCAGAGCCGGGGGTAAAAAAAAGAGAGAGAGAGGAAAAATAAAAAGTTTAACTAACTTCCAGGAACAGATCAAATGTTCACGGAGGCTGCGTGCTCTTCGAGTCCTTTAAATGGGAAGTGTATTTATTTCAGCTCGTTTTATTCCGCCGTTCTAGGTATCCTATCTGTCAAATTTTTAAAGGGTTTGCAGCCTGTGGGAAAAGAGCATCCACGCGCTGTTTTATGGCTGCTCTCCCAGTGGTTCGAGCGGAAGAAGGAAAATTTTGAAAGCAAAACCTGCAGGGAACGGAAAATATATTTTTGTGAAATCGCCAAAGGAGCCGTTTCAATTTGGTTTCCTAAAGGGACGTGATTGAACGCAGCCTAAGGCGTTGTTTTCAGCAGAGTTTCTTGTCTTGAGATCCCAGGTCCCATGTAGCCCTAGGAGGCATTTCTAAAAGATTTTCTTTCCCAGTGTCAATTCTGCCAGGATACCTGTCAGAAGTGCTTTTACAGCCAGGGAATCCCTGCGGATTTTGCTCTGCTAGTTGTTGCCCATTATAGGAAGGCGGTGCTCATCTCTGTTTCAAGGCCACTGAGCGCTGTCCGAAGACATTTCTGGAGTTATGTGGCCAGCATATCATATGGAGTGCTGTTACCTTGCCACCGAAGTGGTACCTATTTATCTACTCGCATTCACTGCTAGGTTGGCAGGAGCTAGAGTGAAAACGGGAACTAATCCCATCACATGATGCTCAGGTCTCGAACCTGAGCTGCTGCCTTTTCCAGCTGACAAGCTCAGCATCTTAACCGCTGAGCCACCACGCCACCCAGAATGGGTCAATTCTTTTGGACCCAGAAGCAATAAACTGGTAGAATATTGAGAAAATGCCTGTGATGACCAGGGGCACAAAGGCAACACAGTCAGATAATCAACAAGAGTCCCTTTATTTGCTCCAACTTTGCCCCCAGTGTCCAACTTTGCCCCAATGTTACCTTCTGGCTGGAGAAAAACTCTCCCAGGAACAGCCTTTGACTGCAGAGAATTAAGTCCAAAACATGGTCAACACAAACTGTAACTTTAAGCCCAATCAAGCCAAACTGAGGTAATTCATTTGACAAGAATTCCAGACGTGAAGGAACGGCAAAACTCACTTGGTTGGGAAGATGCCAGGAACACAGATAAGCAATGACAACACAGGATAAAGTCATGTTTGCTCCCAGCAGCTGCCGCACTCAACATGCATTTCTTTTAAACTTTCATTCCCAGGTGTGGCTAATGAAGGGAATCAAGGCTGTTTCATCCCCTGTAAGCCACACAACCCACGTTGCTCTCTTCTCCGTTCTCCCCTGCGTGCCCTAGGATGAAGACGGGGTGGGCCTGGGTCATCCTCTAAACTCCCTCTCCCTTGTTCTACCTCTTTCCTGCTCTGCCCAGCTGGACTTTGCCCTTCCCCAGTTTCCTCCATAGCCAACAGAGCCCCACTCCCACTCCCTGTCAGCTATTTGGCTTCCTCCTCAGATTCAGGCTCTGACAGGGGGGCATGACAATGCCATGTGCATCATCACAAAAGAGCTACCTTTATGGGCACAGCCAACTAGAAAATAGAGCTCTTGGATGCTCTCTGAGGTTGCTTGCTTTCTTGCAGAAGCAGGTAGACCTCAACTTAACAACAGTTCACTTAGTGACCGTTCAAAGTTACAACAGCACTGAAGGAAAGTGACTTATGACTGTTTTTTTCACACTTAGGACCGTTGCAGCCTCCCATGGTCATGTGATTAAAATTCAGATGCTTGGCCACCGACTCATATTTATGACGGTTGCGGTGTCCTGAGATCACGGGATCCCCTTTTGCGACCCCGTGTCCAGCACAGCCAATGGGGAAGCCAGATTCACTCAACAAGTGTGTTACTAACTTAACAAATGCAATGATTCACTTAACAACTGTGCCAAGAAAATTCATAAAATGGGGCAAAACTCACAAATATTTCACTTAGCAACATAAATTTTAGGCTCAGTTGGGGTCGTAACTCAAGGACTACCTGTATTTCATTATCCAACTATGCAATATCATCAGTGCTAGCATTCTGCCAACGAGAATTGCATTTTCTACAAGGACAGCTGCTGAGGTTCCTCCATACCACCCTTGCATGGATGCTGCCTAATTCCCAGCATACCTTCCTTCTTTTTTCCAACCACCAAAAATATTCTTCAAACCACGTTGCGTCTACACAATATTTTATTTTCCAAGATCCTTTCTGAGCTTTGTGGTGAGGCAGGACATGCTTTATCAATAAAGCTGACACCCCAGCGTGGTTGTTTTGCTTTGCCGTTTCTTTTCACTGTGTTTTTTTGAATGAAATCAAATCTAAAAATAATTCTAACATTAAACGGGACAAGAAACCAGATAGGAGCTAAGGGTGACATCATTATATTGTCGTCACCAAGATGCCAACACTTGGGATGAGAGATCTGTCAAACCCACAAAACACCCACAAGGTCAACAAATCTCTTTCGTACTGTCTTGTTTGATTTACAGCTTATGCATCTGCTTGGAGAAGAGGCAGATTTCTTGGCATTTTATCATGAAAATAATATTGTTATTCCCCAGCATTTTGCGTTCAGCGGTATGTTTCCTCCGATCCTGCAACTGATGTACACGTAGTCCACAACTTACGACCACAATTGAGCCCAAAATTTCTGATGCTAAGTGAGACATTTGGGGGACATTTTGCCCCATTTTTTTTTTGAAACAAATTTTATTGATTTTAAAGACAAACAAACCATCATTAACCATTAAATACATAAAACCTCTTTCCATTATTAATTTTACAAGTCAAGTAAAATATTATTTTATACAACATAATTCTGTTTTACACCATTTCAATATGGACATATAGATATATCTTAACAAATTTCTCATTATTTCTCTTTTCGTATTCAATTTCATTATTATTATTATTATTTTCTATATTTATCCAGTTTATAATCATCATCTACATTTCTCTCTGACTTGATTACCATTATTCTCATCCAACATTCCTCCGAAGTTTTATTAATTCTCAAACAAAACATGAACACACAAAACACAAAAATATAAAACTTCTTTTAAGAAAGTAGTTTGGCCCCAGATTACCTCTCTTTGTATGGACTTCAATTAAATTCGTGCTCATCTTATATACCATTACCTATCTTATTTACCATTCTATATCTTCTATATAACTTCTCCCGCTTTTCACGCTTCTTATTTCTATTTTATTTAATTCATTTTAATTTAAATCATTGTATTTGTATTTTTGTCCATTCTTTCCAAATTATCCATTTATCTCATTCCCTACAGTAAGAAAAAAAAGGATTTCTCCTGAAATCACTGATCAGAGTATGATGCCTTTCTATCCTCCCCTAAATTAATATTTAAAATAACGCCTAGTACCCAATCTGATTCTGCTTAGTACATTCTACCTGCTAACCTTTAAAAAGAGAAAAAATAATAATAATAAGTCCATAATAATTAATATAATTAAATAATAAATCTAAATGTTAAATCTTATAACATTCCAATTGTCTATTTCAAAGGACAAGTGCTACAATAATGAGTTTATAATAAAATCAAAACAATAGTCAATTAAACTTTTTAATTAAACTCAGTATTTTAAACATTCCTTTTAATATTTTTGTTAAATTTTAAAATCTGTCATTACTAAACATTTCAATATTTTGGTCTTTTATTAATTCTTATAACATTCTAGTTTTCTATTTCTAATACAAGTACTACAATACCATCTTATGTACCTTTCAGAATCTTCTTTTTAAAGAAATTATACATTACCCTTTATCCCTAAAAAAATTCCTTTTTCCCATCTTGTTTCATACCTTTGTGGCTTTTTCCTCCCTTTTCCCTTCCTTTCTTATCCCACCTGGCCTTTTTATCCTCCCTCTACTAACCTCCGCCTTTTAGCTTCCCTCTCTGTTGTATTCCTTTTCCTTTTGCTTAGTAACATTGAGTTGATTTTGCATCTTATTTTTCTCTTTCTTAAGTGTTTTTTTAAGTCTTAAGTCCTTCATTTCCTTCCTTTCTTTCTCTTTTCTCTCTTAATTAAATCTTTAGATTCATTGAAGATGGTGTCTTCTTCTTCTTCTTCTATTTCCTCCATCTGTTGTTGTGTTTGCTGATAAATAACAAGCGCCATTTCTAAAAAAAGGAAGGCTTCTTTCACAGCGTCCTTGCTTTCTTTCTTTATTTCTCCATATTCCTTTCTAAGTTCATCAACAGGTAAAGCCATTGTGAATCTTTTCTTTGTTCTTCTTCTTAAAGCAACCAAGATGTTTCAAAAGTTAAAACAATTCCCCAAAGTCCCAGAGACATCAATCAGTCCAGACAAAGCACCAAGTTCTCACTTTCTCTTCCTGGGGTGGTATCAGTAAAAGGAAAAGAAAAAAAGCCCAGTCTGTATTTTAAAGCCTTGTTGCAATTAATTTCTAGTCTCAAGATCTTCAAGGCATCTCCTCCAGCAAGATCTTAATATTTTTTGTCCTCTCCCTTCCCACTTATAACAAGAAGCCAAGTTTTTACCTTTTATAAAAAACAACAGGTTTCTCAATGGCCATTTGTTGATTCCATAGGGAAGGAGAGTAAACTTTCCATTTCAGCACCTCAATTTTGCCGCTTGAAATTCTCCTCTGGAAACAAAGTATCGCTTCAAGAAGTCATATTTTTCAGGATTAGACGTCTCTTAAAATCCTGGGTCAGCCAAAAACTTTCTCTGAAACTTTCTCCTCTCTTCCTCCTGCTCAATCTTACCCAGCTGCCGGCTTCTTTGTGGCGGCCATTACAGACCGCCGCTCGACCGCCTTGAGAAAAGGGGTTTTGCCGGCTGGAGAGGGGTCTGCAACACCCCCAAACCCCTCACCAGCTCCCCTATCTTCGGCTGCCTCTGCGGGAGCCTTAGCCTCCAGATCCGTCAGGATCGGAGGCACCAAGACGGCTAGCGCCGCAGGGATCGCGCAGGATCGCGAATCCCTGCCGCTGGCGAAGCCGACAAACCGGAAGTCCCCATTTTGCCCCATTTTTACAAGCTTTTTTGCCATAGTTGTTAAGCGACTCACTGGATTTCTCAATTAAGCTACACTCTTGGTCAGAGTGTAGGAGTTTCTTTTGTTGGATGTGCCAAATGGAACTCTGGACAGTTAAACTAGTAACGTGGTTAAGTGAACCTGGCTTCCCCATTGATATTGCTTATCACAGGTGATCACATAACCCTGGGACACTGCAACCGTCATAAATATGAGTCAGTTGCCAAGCATCTGAAATTTTGACCACGTGACCATGGGGATGCTGCGACGGTTGTAAGTGTGAAACAGCCGCCGTAAGTCGCTTATTTTCAGTGCCGTCGTTAACTTTCAACGGTCACTAGAAAAACTGTTACGTTTTTAACATGTTAAGATGAGCCATGGTGGTGCAGTGGTTAGAGTACAGTACTGCAGGCTACTTCTGCTGCCTGCCGGCTGCCTGCAATTTGGCAGTTCGAATGTCACCAGGTTCAAGGTTCACTCAGCCTTCCATCCTTCCAAGGTGGGTAAAACGAGGACCCCAAATTGTTGGGGGCAAGAGGCTGACTCTGTAAACTGCTTAGAGATGGCTGTAAAAGCACTGGAAAGCAGTATATAAGTCTAAGTGCTATTGCTTGAAGTTGAAGACGGCCTGTGTAATTTTTCACGACTAAAAGTCAAGATAATTCCTCCTTTACGATTTTGTGGACTTGTGCTTTAAAGGGACATGATTTGGCTTCTGTCCATCATCTAATGACAAAATGCCACTTTTCAGCTACGAGTTGTGTGCAGTTGCCTCTGTTCTTCTGTAAATGACAAGGAAGGGGGAGGGGTCAGCTAGTGGAGCACATCAACACCCAGACATATCTGCCGAAAAGAGAGTTAGGTATCAACAGCAAGGCTGTTTCGGTACCAGTTTTTTATATCTTCCACCCACTGAGGAATAAAGCATACTTGCTGTGAAATATGTCATGGATGCACGCTGTCCGGGCCTGGTTTCAAATGTGGAAGAAAAGTTGCTTTCAACACCTATCCCGAAAGTGCTTTTTCAGGAGGAAACTGCACTTTCTTGTTTTGTCTTTTGAGGATGTTTCACTTCTCATCCAAGAAGCTTCTTCAGCTCTGACAGTTTCCTGGTGATTGGCCCACAGACACCCAGCCAGCATTCACGCCTAAGGAGGAACTAGAATTCACAGTCTCCTGGTGATTGGCCCAAAGTCACCCAGCCAGCTTTCACGCCTAAGGAGGAACTAGAATTCATCATCTCCTGGTCACTGGCCCAAAGTCACCCAGCCAGCTTTCATGCCTAAGGAGGAACTAGAATTCATCGTCTCCTGGTCACTGGCCCAAAGTCACCCAGCCAGCTTTCACACCTAAGGAGGAACTAGAATTCACAATCTTCTGGTGACTGCCCCAAAGTCACCCAGCCAGCTTTCACGCCTAAGGAGGAACTAGAATTCACAATCTCCTGGTGATTGGCCCAAAGTCACCCAGCCATCCTTCATGCCTAAGGCAGGACTAGAACTCACACACTCCTCATTCCTAGGCCAGAACCTTAACCAATAAACCAAACAGGTTCTAGAAAAGCCACTCAGATTTCCCTCTAAATTCAACCGTTTTGAGATTGTGATTTTAACCATTTACGTTCTTTTTTTAAAAAAAAAAATCCAGTTAGGCACTTTGAATGCCTTCCGGGAAGAAAGTGGGATCAACTCCAGGCACAAAGAGAAAGAAGAAACCGAATCTAGATGTCTTTAATTACAAATGGATGACCCCGTCGTTCTCGGCCACACACCTCCGTGGAGAGATAAGCAACTCCAACCATCATTATTCAGAAGAACACACCATCAGCTATTTTATGGAAATGACTTCAGAAGGCAGATGTCTCTGTGTTTTTTCTGCCAGATAACGGAATGAAAAAAAATCTAATTCCCAAAGCCATAACAAGTCTGAATTTATCACTTCACGGTGTAAGATTCATTGTCAGAACTGCACACAATTTAGTCATTCCCAAAGTAACACCTGCAAAAACAGTTGAGGTCATCTCCGAAAAGCCCCCTCAATTTTGCATTCGCGATGATCCAACCGAGTCTCGTGGCTGAGAACAAAACATGTTGAGTGAAGAGGATTTTGCTCCTAAGTAAAACGCACTTCTCTCATGGAGGCAATCTTTCTAACTGCTTTGTAGCCAGGGGTAAATGAGCTCCTATGACCGGGGTGGGATTCAAATTTTTTAACAACCAGTTCTGTGGGTGTGACTTAGTTGGTGGGTGTGGCTTGATGGTCATGTTATTGGCTGGGCGTGGCCAACTCAATATCACTCACATCGAGGCACGCATCTCCTCGCTTGGCCTCTCATGACTGTGGGGATGCTGCAACAGTCCTAAGTGTGAAAAATGGTCATAAGTCACTTTTTCAGTGCCACTGTAACTTTAAATGGTCACTCCACACAAGCAAAGTACCAGCAAAGGATGGGGAAAAAACTCCAGAGACGTTCCTGAGACAGGAAGTCTAGTCCTGCCAAGAATGTAATAAGGGTTAATGGAGAGGCAGTTTCTGTAAGCAACACCAGAATGTTTCCTTCCTGCCTTCCTTACAGGATTAGGCCAGTAATTTCTTCTAACCGGTTCTCCAAACTGCTTAGAAGGTTAACAACCGGTTCTAGCGAATAGGTGAGAACCTGTAGAATCCTACCCCTGCCCATGACCCGTTCTCATTGAAAAAGAGTAGAACGAAGAATAGCAGAGTTGGAAGGGACCTTGGAGGTCTTCTCATCCAACCCCGTGCTCTAGCAGGAGACTCTACATCATTTCAGACAAGTGGCTGTCCAATCTCTAGTGATGGAGCTGGGGCCTACTGGAACTTCCTGTTTCCGGCTTCCAGTGGGCCTCCAGAGCCCAGGGGAGGTTATTTTCGCCCTCCCAAGGGTCCAGAGCCTCCCCCGGTCCTCTGGGAGAGAGAAAACAGCCTCCCCCGGGCTCTGGAGGCCTTCTGTAAGCTGGAAAGAGGCCTGTTTCTGTAAGCCCGAAAGAGGCCTGTTTCTGGACTTCCAGAAGGCCTGTTCTTCCCCTCCCAGAGCCACCGCGCAGACCCTGCACTTATCTCCAATGAAAATGTGCCACATTAGGACTCCTGGGAGGGGAGGGGAGGGGAGGGGAGGGCGGGGGAGAAACGGGGCCAGCCAGTCGGTTGAAATACCGGTTCAGCGAACCAGTTGTAACTTTAATATCCGGATCGCCCGAACCGGTCCGAACCGATAGAATCTCACCCCTGTGGAGCACCCACAAGTTCTAAAGGCAAGACGACATTCCACTGGTTGATTGTCCTCCCTGTTAGGAGGCTTCTCATCAATTCCAGGTTGCTTCTCTCCTTGATTAGTTCCATCCCTGGTTTCTTGTCTTGCCTTCAGGTGGCTTGGAAAACAGGTTGACTCCTTCATCTTTACAGTAGCCCCTTAGATGTCCCAAAGGTGCTTTATCAGGAGGCAACTGGATTTTCTTGTTATTTTTCCTTTTGAAGATGTTTCGCTTCTCATCCAAGAAGCTTTCCTGTCAGAGAAACTACCCTGTCAGAGTTGAATAAGCTTCTTGGATGAGAAGCGAAACGTCTTCAAAAGAAAAGAAAAAACCAAGAAAATCCAATTGCCTCCTGAAAAAGCACCTTTGGGACAACCATGACCCGGAGCATTGAGAATCTCTACAGACTTTTAGCCCATTAGATATTGGAAGACTGCTTTTCACTAGATTAGACATATCCAATTCCTTCAACCGTTCTTCATACATTTTAGTTTTCAGCTCTTAATCTTTTCTGTTGCTCTTCTCTGCATTCTTTCCAGAGCGCCAACATCTCTTTTTATATTGTGGTGACCAAAATTGGATGCAGTATTCCAAGTGTGGTTTTACCAAGGCTTTGCTTTTCAAAGAATTCATGTTCAAATTTTAATTCTAATTTTTCAAAGCCTTTTATTTTCAAGAGGCGGGTTAGTTATTTGCTTCAAAAAAAAAATGGGCATCCACTTGGAAGGATTTGCAGGTTTGTGTAGTATGAAGGAACGGGAAGTATTTCGTATCTGTGGCTTGACTTGAAACATTTGATCATGGAAAGGTGCTACAGGAATGTGCAGGATTTAACAGCTAGGGGTTGAGAAGGAGCATTGTCACGGGATATTCATAAACATTTCGATTTCACAGGCAGGGAACCACTAGCTATGGAATTCAAGGCCACAGCTGGGAGGGAATGGAAGGAAGGCAAGAAGAACAGATTGCAAATGGTCATGGAATTTGAACATTGTGTGTGTTTGGAAATAAACCAGGATTACTGAGGAAAGAAGGTAGAATAATGGTGGTAGAAAGGCAGAAGTAATTGGGAGGCTGGAAAGCTAAAGATTGGGTCTCTCAGCCAAATTGCAGAGCCCTCTGTGATGGAGATGGGTGGATCCAAAATGAGATGGATGGATGCATGGATGCATGGATAGATAGAAGGTAGGTAGGTAGGTGGAAGGTAAAGATGATAGATAGATAGATAGATAGATAGATAGATAGATAGATAGATAGATAGATAGATAGATAGATAGACAGATAGACAGATAGATAGATAGATAGATAGATAGATAGACAGACAGACAGATGGACGGACAGACAGATATTGTAATCTATTTACTGTATCTTAGGTAGATAGATACAATAGCTAACTAGCTGGAGAGAAGATAGATACCCCGTTTCCCCAAATATATGACCTACCCTGAAAATAAGTCCTAGCTTGATTTTTACACGTGCGCCCAATATAAGCCCTACCCCAAAAATAAGCCCTAATTAAGATCCCACCCACTCCAGAGTGCACGGGTAAAAATTAAGCTAGGGTGGGGATGGGGGGGGGGGTGGAGCTGCCCTACTACTTACCTTTAGACAGTTGTAGCCAGGCCTGGCACACCCCGGCACCTGCCTCGCCGGCCCATTTCTTCTGTAGCCGGCAAGGCTGGCAAGGCTTTCCTGAAGGCCTCTGTTGCTGATAACAAAGCTCTGGATCGATTCGGAGATCTGCTATCAGCTGCAGAGGCCTTCAGGAAGGTCTTGCCGGCCACAGAAGAAATTCCTGAAGGCCTCTAACAGTGAAAAGGAGGCCGGGGTCGACGTGCACTAGTGAGGTTAATCAGTGGATGATTTCCCCTGAAAATAAGACCTGGTGCCTTTTTTGGTGGCAAAAAAATATAAGACAGGGTTTTATTTTGGGGATAGATAGATAGATAGATAGATAGATAGAGAGAGAGAGAGAGAGAGAGAGATAGATAGATAGATGATAGATAGACAGACAGACTTTACTTCTTTACTTATTTATATATAGTATCTGAACTTACAAAGCAGTAAGTAGCAAATTGCTATTTTTGTCATCCATAACTCCCCAAAAGGTAATATTCTGGAAGTTTCTGGAAACTTCAAATGGTAGCCCACTTCTGTCACTGTCAGGGAGGAAGAGGTGTCAGTTCAGGTGACAGGCTAAAGTGTACAATCCCATCAACTGCCAGGTCTGGCAGCTCCAAGCAAGTGAAAAGATGAAGGAAAGTGAAAGGATAAGGAAACTTAGAATGATGCATTCTCCCTTTCCCCCTTCTCTGTTTTAGATTTTAAGCTCCTTGATTTCAAAGTATATAAGTTTTAAATTCTGGTGCCCAAAGGTGGGGGGGGAAAAATCACCGAATAGTTTTATTCTTAGAGGGAATGATGGGAATTGCCTGGAGCGGCCATGGTTGAAGAAGGCAGCTCAAACTAAGTTTTGATCAGCTTATTCAATTGACTTTGAAACAGCTCAAAAGGAATTTCACTATTAAGGCATTACGGGTGACCTGGTTGCAGTCTCTAAAATAGTATTTCTCAGCCTTGGCAACTTTAAAATGTGTGACTTCAACTCCTTGAATTCCCCAATGATAAGGACTCATTCTTGCTGGTACTTAGAATCTTTAATATTATTATTTGCAAACAATATGAAGGTTTCCTATTTAAGCTTGCAGAGCTTGGATTCACGGAATGAGTTTACCAAAAATTGAAATATTGCAGAATAGACAGCCTCATGCTACGCAACTAAGCTCCATTCATTCATTCATTCATTCATTCATCCATCCATCCATCCATCCATCCATCCATCCATTTATTTATTTGATTTGTCAATCGCTTACAAGATAATAGGTATAAGTATAAACATGAGTAAGAATACAGGAAATAGGTACGAATAAAGGCACAGGGACGGTAGACACGATTGTGCACTTGTGCACGCCCCTTACAGACCTCTTAGGAATGGGGCAAGGTCAATAGTGGATAATTTGAGGTTAAAGGAGTAGGGGTTAGAGGATGTAACAACAGAGTCAGGTATGAGTCTAATGATGATTTAATAATAAGATAACATGATATGGATAGGTTTTTTACAATGTGACTTTTAATATAAATCTTAGAGGGAAGACTGTTGATATTATGCACAAGAGATATGTACCAACTGTGCATTCCAGGCATTGACCATTTCATGCTGAATAAACTATTATTTATTTATTTATTTTTTTGACCACAGACATAGACAAACACAAACATCAAACAGTAAATAAAACCTGTTTTCACTTATACAGTGTGACAGTTGGTACATATCTCTTGTGCATAATATCAACAGTCTTTCCCTCTAAGATTTAGATTAAAATTCATATTGTAAAAAACCTATCAATATCATGTTATCTTATTATTAAATCACCATTAGACTTTAATTACAAATTTACTTCATCTTTTTTGAGCAAATTATAATTCTTTCCATAGTGAACAATTATAATATATGATTTTATTATATTAGCTTTACTATTATGTTATAGTTATATTATATATAATTATATATATAAAGATATATATATGTTTCATTTCTCTATTTTGTGAATAAACTAAATTATTAATGTATCTTAAATAGAAAACTATTTTAGATAGATTTTTACTCCTAAAGCATTCTATTAAATAGAATAAATTTGATTTTAAAAATCTGATTTAAATTTAAAAAGTTGGATTTAAATGAAAAAAAATCCATTTTTTAAAAAAAAATCATCTATTTTTATCCACCCCAATTCTGGGGGTTGAGATCCACACATTTTAAAGTTGCCAAGGTTGGCAAACACTGCTGTAAAAGCTTAGGCACTAAAAAATGAAATGTTCAAGAAGGAACTTACACAGCCAACATTCTGTTTCTTTTAACTAAATGCTCCTAAGCTAATGTGAACTCTATAAACAACGCAGCGCTTGTGAAATTCAACAATTCTTCCCTGCGCACCAAGGTTTCTCCTCCCCGTTTTGAAAGGAATGTGACTAACCTAGTCGCATTTTCCAAGGATGGAAATAGACCTTATACAGGCAGTCTTCGACTTCATTTAGTGACCGTTCAAAGTTACAATGGCCTTGAAAAATGCAGCTTATAGCCATTCTTTCACACTTGGGACCGTTGCAGCATCCCCACAATCATGTGGTTTACATTCAGATAACTGACAACTGAATCGTATTTATGACTGTTGCAGTGTCCTGATCAAGGAGAGATTCAACCTGGAAATAAGGAGGCATTTTCTGACAGTGAGAGCAATCAACCAATGGAACAGAAGCTGCCTTCAGAAGTTGTGGGAGCCTCATCACTGGAAGCTTTCAAGAACAGACTGGACTGCCATCGGTCAGAAATGGTGTAGGGCAGGAGTGGGATTCTACCAGTTTGCACCTATTCGCTAGAACCGGTTGTTAACGTTCTAAGCAGTTTAGAGAACTGGTTGTTAGAAGAAATTACTGGCCTAATCCTGTAAGGAAGGCAGGAAGGAAACATTCTGGTGTTGCTTACAGAAACTGCCTCTCCGTTAACCCTTATTACGTTTTTGGCAGGATTAGAGTTCCTGTCTCAGGAACTTCTCTGGAGTTTTTTTCCCCTCCTTTGTTGGTACTTTGCTTGTGTGGAGTGACCATTCAAAGTTACAGTGGCACTGAAAAAAGTGACTTATGACCCTTTTTCACACTTGCGACTGTTGCAGCATCCCCACAGTCATGAGAGGCCAGGCAAGGAGATGTGTGCCTCGATGTGAATGATATTGAGTTGGCCACGCCCAGCCAATAACATGACCACCAAGCCATGCCCACCAACTAAGCCACGCCCACAGAACCGGTTGTTAAAAAATTTAAATCCCACCCCTGGGGTAGGGCAATGGTGGCTAAACTTTTTGGGCTCCTGTGCCGAAAATTGTGCACGCGTTTGTGTCCAGTACCCAGAAGCCAATGTGCACGCCCCCCACGCGCACCGCATGTCTCTGTGCATGCACGGGCGATCCCCCTGTGCCCCCATGCATCTCTGCTCATGCACGCAAGAACCCCCGCACACTCCGAGCGTCTCTGCGCGCGTATTTCCAGCACCTCCACACCCCACACGCATTCATGTCAGATACCTGACAATCAGCTGTTGGGTTGGCGGCACATGCGCAGTGGGGCTCTTCCGGGTGACCTCTCGCATGCCTGCAGAAGTGACTCTGCATGCCACTTCCAGCACGCATGCCATAGGTTCACCATCCTGGGTGTAGGGTCTCCAACTTGAGCATGGGGTTGGACTAGATGACCTACAAGGTCTCTTCCAACGCTGCTATTCTATTCTATTCTAAAACCTTTTATATGCAAAGTCAATGGGGAAAGCAGATTCACTAAACCACTATGTTACTGACTTAAAACTGCAGTGGTTCACAAATAGAGTAGAGTAGGGTAGAGCAGAGCAGAGCAGAGCAGAGCAGAACAGAGCAGAACAGAGCAGAGCAGAGCAGAACAGAGCAGAGCAGAACAGAACAGAACAGAATACTTTATTGTCACTTTGAATGCACACTAACCGGCATATATTAAAATGAAATTTGGTTGCATATAGCTCTCAAAGTCACCTCTAATATACACTACATAACCATCACAAAATACATACATACATACACACTTATGCATATACCCACATATATTATATGACACAGAGAAACAACAGAGTCTAGTTCGGATGTATACATGTACATGGCAAGAGAAATGAATCTTGCAAGTTTATCAGACGGAGGGCATAGCGAACAAAGCTGTTACAGAACCTGGTAATTCCTGCTAGAAATACTTCAAAATGCGGCAGGAAAACTCGTAAAATGGAGCCAAACTCAACTCAACAACTATCTCACTTAGCAACCTAAATTGCTGGCTCCATCGTGGTCATGTCTTGAGGATCACATGTACCCATCTCCCTCCCGCTAGATCCAATGGGCAATCTGACACTAAAACCAAATCTGACAATTGGATGCCAAATAGCAAGACTCGCTGACCGCGACAGGCCTTATTCCTCAGAATATATAGAAAGGGGAGTCTAGTCTATCTATCTAGAGTTGCAATCTAGAACCATCCAATGTTGGTCAAAGAGGTGGAAGAAACTAGTGTCGTTGCAGAGTCCATCTTGAAGTGCTATGCAGGAGTTAAAATTAAAGCATCCGTTACAAATGCCTGTCCAGCAGAGCCCAAAACGAGATGAGCTTGTCAACCATCCTTGTCAGTTACCTTGCTGAAGAAACCAATTAACCCTAGGAAATTGATTCCACCGTTGAGCTGCTCTGCCTGTTAAAGAAGACAAACTACTAACACAAGTCACTCAGTGTCATCCTTTAAAGAGGTACCGCCAATCCAGATGGATGGGAGATGCAATCCCTGTCAGTTCGACAGACTGTAGCAAAACAGTTCAGTTTAGATGTTTATGTCTATGGAGATTCTCAGCCGTCCAGGTTCATGGTTGTCCCAAAGGTGCTTTTTTTCCAAGAGGAAATTGGACTTCCTTGTTTTTCTTTGAAGATGTTTCACTTCTCATCCAAGTCGTTTCTTCAGCTCTGATTGGATTTTTGGGAATGGAAGGATTGTTCCCACCATCTAGTCAGAGCTGAAGAAGCTTCTTGGATGATAAGTGAAACATCTTCAAAGAAAAACCAGAAAGTCCAGGTGCCTCTTGAAAAAAAAAAAAAAAAAGAACCTTTGGAACAGTGGTGGGATTCAAAATTTTTTACTACCGGTTCTGTGGGTGTGGCTTGGTGGGCATGACAGGGGAAGGATACTGCAAAATCCCCATTCCCTCCCCACCCCACTAACCTGCTTTCCAGTTCTGTTCTCCTGTACAGGGCAACCAAAGAAGACCCAACTGATCAGCTGGGACTCGGGGGGCAGAGAATAGATGGGGGCGGGGCCAGTCAGAGGTGGGATTTACCGGTTCTCCGAACTACTCAAAATTTCCGCTACCGGTTCTCCAGAACTGGTCCGAACCTGCTGAATACCACCTCTGCTTTGGGACAACCATGATCTGGATGACTGAGAATCTCCATAGACACTTATAACTTGTGGACTTCAACTCCCAGAATCCCTCAGCCAACTTGGCCGGCTGAGGAATTCTGGGAGTTTTAGTCCACAAGTCCTCAAGGTGGGAGGCCACTGATCAAACTCACCTAGCTGAGTCACGAAATGTCTTCAACAAAACAACCAAGCTCAGACCGCACAGTTCAACCCTGAGCTACAAATAGTCTCTTCTCCTGGGATATTGCCTAAAAGCGAATTGTCAGGCTGGTTGGGTTCAGAATCTATCTACATAAAAGCGAAATACCACTCACGCATCATCACAAAGTCTCCAGAACCGTAAAGCCTACAAACTTGAAATTTGGCATGTATGTTCCTCTTGGCTTCTAGGTTGCTCACTAAGAAAGGATTTTTTGAAATGACCATCAGAGCATTAGTATTTCATATATTATTATTAACATGCTCTGATGCTAAGGACTTCTACTCCCCCTCCCCACCTGAAAAGAAACCTGTTCCAAATGCAAAACACTAGCAGAGGAGAGGCGTTTCAGTTTCACACCACCCAGCAGCTTTAGTGCAGAACAGTTGAGCTAAGCCACGCCCAGGCTCCTTGCTGTCTCTTTCTTGCTCACACAGCAAATACTCTTTCAGTTTCCAAACAGCCCTCAACTCTCTCACACACTAGCCAGGTGAATGCCGATGGATGCTGGTAGGCAGAGGCAGAATTTTTCCCCCTTTATTTCCCTCCCCCAAAACTAAGCCGAAATATAGAAAAGCCTCAGCTTGCTCTTTGCTTCAGGGAAAGTAAATTTGTCTCCTGACAAGTCTATTTATATTTCCTGAAAAGCAAAAAGGCTAGGAATCGCACCTCGGTGGGCATTCAAATATTCTAAACGGAAAAAGAAAGGAGAACAATCCATTTTGGGTGTTTCTAAAATAGATACCGCCTATGGAGCTCTGACACATAGCCTCCCTTCATCTGTCCAGAGCTCCACAAATACTTGCCAGCATCACCCAGTAATGTAAACTATATTTGAACCAGTGTCGGGATACATTAGAGGGAGAGGTTAGGTATTTGTATTATTAACAGATAAATGTAGGAGGATTAACTCTTGAAATCTGACTTCAGTTAAACGTTGGGCCCTGTTTATTTTAAGGATGGCATCTCTATCCCACACCCCTTTTTCTACCCCACATAAATAAAACTTCACTCTAAGAGTTAGGCTGAGAGGAAGAGTTCCACCAAGGCCCACGACAGGAAGGAGGATAAAGAATTTATTTGGCTGGCTTGTGGTAAAAGAAAAGGGTGTTATTAATATTTTCAATCAATCAATCACTCATTTCTTTGCTGGCTCTAAAGCCGGACTAGATCCGCTTGACTTAAGTTAAGACATGTAGATGTCACTTGGATTTTAGAAGAAAACTAAGAGAAGTCTGAAGGTGCTAGTAATGAATTGATGGCAGCAATCAGACCAATTCTGGTCACCACAACATAAAATAGAAGTTGAGACTCTGGAAAGAATGCAGAGAAGAGCAACCAGGATGATTAGGGAACTGGAGGCTAAAACGTAATGAAGAATGGTTGCAGGAATTAGATATGTTTAGTTTAATGAAAAGAAGGACTAGGGGTGACATGATAGCAATCTTCCAATATTTGAGAGGCTGCCACAAAGAAGAGGGGGTCAAATTATGCTCCAAAGCACCTGAAGGCAGGACAAGAAGCAACGGATGAAAACTAACCAAGGAGAGAAGCAACCTAGAACTAAGGAGGAATTTCCTAACATGGAGAACAATTAACCAGTGGAACAGCTTGCCTTCAGACCTTGTGGGTGCCCCATCCCTGGAGGATTGTAAGAAGAGACAGGACAGCCATTTGTCTGAAATGGTGTAGGGTCTCCTACTTGAACAGGGGGTTGGACTAGAAGACCTTCAAGGACCCTTCCAACTCTGTCATTCTGTTCTGTTCTTCAAATAAGAAGTGTAGTTTAAAAAACAAACAGACCAAGAAATGATGTGTTTATAATTCCAACATGTCAGGAGGCCATAATTCTCCATCCAAGGTGTCACCAAGATTTATAATTCATAAGGGCACACAGTCTTTTAAATTCCCTGACAAGGATGTGAGAGTCATTTATTTGTTTTGCTGAGGGGGGAATGACAGTCAAAGACACTACAAAATCATCCAACTTACTGCTGCAGTGTTAAAGATTTCTCTGGGTCCAAACTGTTCCTCTTGAGAAGATGTTTCTTCGTACTACAGTGAGTTATCCATTTCTCTGAGCTGTGAGATGGAACAGGTACGATGTTACGGAAGACTGATGGCTTCAATGAGACAACGCTAGATATTTAAAACCACCCAGTGGTCCTCAGAATAATTTGATGGAACCCCCTCAACGTATTGTTAAAAAGCCAACATCAAGTAACCAGTTTCCATCCCTGGACAAGATGCAATCCCACCTCTCTTGCAGCAGAAAGAAGAAAAGAAAGAAGACGAGAGAAAAAGAAGGGATTAGCAAGCTTCCTGTTGTAAATAACTCCCAGAAGATACGCCAAGGGGTTGTAGCCATCAATTTTTAAAAATTAAAAATCCTACCTTTCTCAACTACAACACAGAAGAAGAAAACCAATTCCTTCCATCAGGCAGTAACTTAGATAAAGCTCAAACTGCCCAAGGAGCTGCTGATACAGTTTTACAAAAGAATGATTGAGTCTGTCATCTGCACCTCTATAACTGTCTGGTTTGGTTCTGCAACCCAACAGGACAAACATAGACTCCAGAGAGTATTTAGGACTGCAGAAAAAACAATTACTGCCTTCAATCGAGGACCTGTATACTGCACGAGTCAAAAAGAGGGCTGTGAAAATATTTACAGACCCCTCACATCCCGGACATAAATTGTTTCAACTCCTACCCTCAAAACAAGCTATAGAGCACTGCACACCAGAACAACTAGACACAAGGACAGTTTTTCCCCGAACGCCATCACTCTGCTAAACAAATAATTCCCTCAACGCTGTTCAACTATTACAAAGTCTGCACTACTATTACTGTTAATCTTCTAATTACTCCTTATCACCCATCCCCTCCCACTTATGACTGTAGGACTGTAACTTTGTCGCTTGTATCCTTACAATTTGTATGGACTGTTTCCTAGTATGATTCGATTGCGTATTGTACCCTATGACTATCATTAAGTGTCATACCTGATGATTCTTGACTCTTGACAAATGTATCTTTTCTTTTATGTACACTGAGAGCATCCACACCAAGACAAATTCCTTGTGTGCCCAATCACACTTGGCCAATAAAGAATTCTATTCTATTCTATTCTATTCTATTCTATTCTATTCTATTCTATTCTATTCTATTCTATTCTATTCTATTCTATAAGCATACATTTGTCATGCTCCAGTTTTAGCTCATTGAAGGTAGAAGGGCATGTTATCAAACTCACGGAGATACAGTCAGTCCTCAACTTACAACCACAATTGAGCCCAAAATTTCTGTTGCTAAAAGAGACAGTTGTTAAGTGAATTTTGCCCTATTTTACGACTTTTCTTGCCCCGGTCATTAAGTGAATCACTGCAGTTGTTTAGTTAGTAACATGCTGTTAAACGAATCTGGCCTCCCTACTGACCCGGCTTGTCAGAAGGTTGTGAAAGGGGATCACGTGACCCCAGGACACTGCAACCATCATAAATATGAGTCAGTTGCCAAGTGTCTAAATTTTGATTATGTGACTATGGGAACATAAGTATGGGAAAATGGTCATGTTACTTTTTTCAGTGCCGTAACTTTGAACGGTCATTCAATGAACTGTTGTAAGATCGAGGACTAACTGTACTACAATCCAAAAATTGGCGAGAGAATCAGTAATCATAAAAAGAATGAAAACTACCTCTCCCTTACATTTTAAGATGGATGCATCACTTGTGTCAGATAGGATTTACCCAGCTTTATAATACCTTGGTAAGGCCACACTTGGAATACTGCATCCAATTTTGGTTGCCACAATACAAAAAAACATGTTGAAATTAAAGAAATGTATTTCTTTAAAATACATACATGCTTAATGAACAGTGCATTGTCTGGATCCATTTGTTCATACAAAATATTAATAAACTGGGAACGAGAAAAATATTAATAATAAACAACCACAAATATAACTATATATAATTAAAATACTAATAATTGCTGATTTATGATAAAATTCTTGCATCATTTATTTATAATACGCAATAATAATAGTCCTGGGGATAAGGATACTACTACTAATAATAATAACTGTAATATTAAACTAATGTTTGCTTATGTATAACTCCCCTTAACTATCTCTGATGTATCACAAAATCAGTCCGTTATAACATGGGGTCACATTGCTTGTAACACATCTGTGAGTTGGTCATGGCTGTTCTTTCACACATATATATTTACCCACACATGCCTGTGCATATATACAGCTTGCCAGAATCCCAAAAGGAATGCAGCCAATCCATCTGACACGAATGCCTTGAATTTTCTGTTTGCTTGAAATGGGGTGAAAAAGAGACCAGATAACAGGTTCCTGATTGGGAACAGCTAGGCTGGGCCACATCTCCACCCCATTGATTACATTCCAGGCAGTTAAAAAGAAATACCACACAGCAATTCCAAAAAGGAGAGAAAGAAAAATATGCTCCCATCAAAAGAAACAGCAGTTTGCTTCTGTAAACAGAAAGACGAGAAAAAGATTTGGGTTAATATAGTCTAATGCAGTCAGAGGTGGTATTCAGTCAGTTCTGACCAGTTCTGGAGAACCGTTAGCGAAAATTTTGAGTAGTTCAGAGAACCGGCAAATCCCACCTCTGACTGGCCCCGCCAACCCCATCTATTCTCTGCCTCCCGAGTCCCAGCTGATTGGCTGGGTCTTCTTTGGTTGCCCTGCACAGGAGAATGGAGCTGGAAAGCAGGTTAGTGGGGTGAGGAGGGAATGGGGATTTTACAGTATCCTTCCCCTGCCACGCCCACCAAGCAACGCCCACCAAGCAATGCCTACCAAGCCACACCACACCCACCAAGCCACGCCCACCAAGCCACACCCACAGAACCGATAGTAAAAAAAAAATTGAATCCCACCACTGAACGCAGTGCTTCACAACTTCAACAGCTTTAAGATACATGGACTTCAACTCCCAGAATTCCACATTTTCAAGTGGCCAAGGAATTCTGGGAGTTGAAGTTCACATTTTCAAGTGGCCAAGGAATTCTGGGATTCACTCACTTTGAAGTGGCCAAGGAATTCTGGGAGTTGAAGTTCACTCATCTTCAAGTAGCCAAGGAATTCTGGGAGTTGAAGTTCACTCATCTTCAAGTGGCCAAGGAATTCTGGGAGTTGATATTCACTAATCTTCAAGTGGCCAAGGAATTCTGGGAGTTGAAGTTCAGTCACTTTGAAGTGGCCAAAGAATTCTGGGAGTTGAAGTTCACTCACTTTGAAGTGGCCAAGGAATTCTGGGAGTTGAAGTTCACTCATCTTCAAGTGGCCAAGGAATTCTGGGAGTTGAAGTTCACTCATCTTCAAGTGGCCAAGGAATTCTGGGAGTTGAAGTTCACTCATCTTCAAGTGGCCAAGGAATTCTGGGAGTTGAAGTTCACTCATCTTCAAGTGGCCAAGGAATTCTGGGAGTTGAAGTTCACTCACTTTGAAGTGGCCAAGGAATTCTGGGAGTTGAAATTCACACATCTTCAAGTGGCCAAGGAATTCTGGGAGTTGAAGTTCACTCATCTTCAAGCGGCCAAGGAATTCTGGAAGTTGAAGTTCACTCATCTTCAAGTGGCCAAGGAATTCTGGGAGTTGAAATTAACACATCTTCAAGTGGCCAAGGAATTCTGGGAGTTGAAGTTCACTCATCTTCAAGTGGCCAAAACTGCCCTGAGCGCAATAGCAAAGCATCAAAATCCATACAACAGAATAATTACCAAGTTTGTCCTATGCAGGAAGACTTCACTGAGCTCAGTGAACTTCACCTCCCAGAACCGAAATATATACATATTTCATCTGCTGGATTTTCCCCCCTCTGTTTCCACTCCTGAATGTATTTCAGACCTTTGGCTTCTACTGAAGATATGCCAATACAGGCCCATCCCTGATGACTCTTCTTTTTGAAAATAAGAATATACTTCCATCATCTGCTAATTGCACCAGGCATTCTGCACAAAAAACTAGCCCAGGCTTCACAAAGCAAACTGGTTCTGCTGTGCGGGGACCCTCCAAAAATCTTTTAGCACCCCTGCAATCTTTTGATCAAGCTCTTTGGATTCTATATACCAGGTTTCAACAGACAATAAGCTGATCGTTCATCTCTTTCAGCATGCTGTTGTACCCCCACTCAAGGAGATGAATTGGGCCTGCTTCAAAGCTCACTGGAGGTAATAAGATTCCTCCCCTTGATGGGAGGAAAGCTTTGAATCAGGGCCAGAGAGAAAACAAAAATTCTCATTGAGATCATCTAAGTTACACCTATGCTGGTTTTCCTGCCTTCAAGGAATTCAGAACAACTCAAAGTATAAGTATAGAAAATCATACATTGCAATGTCCTACCTGTCAATGAATACTTCAGCTTCAACCATAACAACACTAGAGCAAAACAACAGATACAAACTCAAGGTTAACCGCACCAAACTTGATTGCAGGAAATATGACTTCAGCAACAGAGTGGTCAATGTCTGGAATCCTCTACCCGACTCTGTAGTTTCTTCCCCAAACCCCAAAAACTTTAACCTTAGACTGTCTACTATTGACCTCACCCCTTTCCTAAGAGGCCTGTAGGGGGCGTGCATAAGCGCACCAACGTGCCTACCCTCCCTGTCCTATTGATTCTTTTATATATATATTTTTATTTTTGTTATATGTATCCATGTATTCATAACTATGTTTTTACTTATACCTATTATCTTGTAAGCAATTGGCAAATAAAAATAAATAAATAAAATAAATGATTCTTGGCAGCTCAACTTTCACGCACCATTTAATATACACAGATCATGTGCAAACCAAAACAGAAACATCCCTAATTAATGTTCAAGAATTGGGTGCATAGATTAGCCTTGTTTGCTGATGACATGATCCTGACTCTTTCAAATCCTAGGCATTCTGAAAAAAATATACAGGTAATCCTCAGCTTACAAAGTGTTATTGATCCCAGAATTATGGTTGTTAAGTTGTGCCAGTTAAATGGGCCACCATGTGTGGAATGGGACAAGTCGCTGTAGCCAACTCGCCATGGCCCTCTGATTGCAGGACAACTCCCCCCATGGCCAACTTGCCGCAGGACAATTCAAGTAATTATTTAAAATAATTTTAAAAATATTTTAATTTTTGCCATTCGTGTTTCAATTTTTCCCTCCTTTGGTATCCTTGCTTTAATGTTTCATTTCCAACATTTCTTTGATGTTAATATAACTTTTGTCCTGTTGTCCCATGGTGAGCTGGCCATGGTGAGTTGTCCTAGAGCCCACCATGTGACTGCGACCAAATTTACGACCTTTTTTTGCAGCAAAATGGTGTCAGGGTTCCAACGGATACCCTTATTAATTCATGAGCCTTGAGCCAAGTTTCAAAAGAAATCCAATTATTTATTAGGAATAACATGTCGGCACTTTCCCCAAGATTCTCAGTCCTTCAGGTCATGGTTGTCCCAAAGGTGCTTTTTTTAAAGAGGCAACTGGACTATCTGGTTTTTCTTTGAAGACATTTCGCTTCTCATCTAAGAGGCTTCTTCAGTTCTGACTGGATGGTGGGAACAATCCTTCCATTCCCAACCATCTAATCAGAGCTGAAGAAGCTACTTGGATGAGAAGCAAATAATTCTCTCAATACTGTCCAACTATTTACAAAGTCTGCACTATTATTACTATTAATCTTCCCATTACTCCTTATCACCCATCCCCTCTCACTTGTGACTGTATGACTGTAACTTTGTCGCTTGTATCCTAAGCAACTGGTTATAAGTCAAGGACTATCTATATTAGAATGGAGCTGGAGGAATTTGAAGGATAGTAGGGAATTTCCAGAAGTTTCAGCTAATGTTTTTTCATACACCTAAAATGTGGAAAATGCTATCTAATCAATTAAACATACCAATGGCGTATCTCATCTTTCAAATATTTAGGGATTCGTGTTACTAAAATAACAATAATGTGCTTGAAAATAATCTTATTCCCGTTTGGAAAAATAAAATAAAAAAAATAAAAAGAAGCTTCACGTAAGAAATACTTGAATAGACTGGACCAAATTGCAGCTGTAACAATTAAATTTCTGATTCCAAGTCAACATTTGAAATTTCAGGGGAAAAAATACTGTTATAAATATGGCAGAAAAAAAATTGTGTGAATGCTACAACGTGGAGGGTCAATTAAAAAAATTGTTAATAGGCTACAGCAGGGGTGGCAAATTCAAGGCTTGGGGGCCGGATCCAGCCTGCAGGGTGCTTTGATCCGGCCCCCGATGCCTCTGCCAGCGAAAATGGAGCTCAGGAGGGGCCACGCGTAGCACCCCCATGCCCCATTTTCGCCCACTATGACCTCTTGCAGCCCTTTGCCAGAGAAAATAGGGTGTGGGGGGGCACATATGTCCCCCCCTCCAGGCGTCATTTTTGCTGGCAGAGGGCTATCAAAACAAACTAAAAACAAAACGAAAGGAGAAATGTTTCCCCTTTTGCATTTGAGCATGCAAGAAGGGGCAGGAAAGGAGAAAGGGAAAGAGGAAAGACAAAGAAAAAGAAGGGAAGAGAGCAAGGAAGGAAAAAGAAGGAAAGAGGGGAAGGAAGAAGAAAGGAGAAGGAAGAGGGAAGGAAAAAGAAGAAAAAGGATGGATGGATGGATGGATGGAAGGAAGGAAGGAAGGAAGGAAGGAAGGAAGGAAGGAAGGAAGGAAGGAAGGAAGGAAGGAAGGAAGGAAGGAAGGAAGGAGATTATCATGAGAGTGAAGGAGGGTCTCCAGGAAGTCCTACATTAGCTCTTGGCCGCCACAGGTGCCCCCGACATCCATCCTATGTCACGCCCACCATGGCCATGCCCACACCTGGCCACGCCCACCATGGACATACTTCTCCCCCCGCCCCGCCCCTCTGAGGTCAAATACAACCCTGATGCAGCTCTCAATGAAATCGAGTTTGACAACCCTGGGCTACAGAGATAGCTTGGGGTGTATGTGCCCCATTTTTACAACTACCTTATCAAGCAACATATTTGGGTCATGGGACTCCATCCATATTGAAGCAATGGATTCAAACAGGAGAAATGCCAAAGTTAGCTAGATACATAAATCACATACTGTATTCTTTTTCCAAAGGATCTTATAAAAGTTAGTAATAGTATAAAGGGCACACGGTCGTTACTAAAGCTATCAAACGGTTTCAGGTCTGAAGGAAAGTTAAGTCCAGAATTGATAGAAAACATCTCCCTGTTAAGCCCCTAAATGACACTACCTGACATTTATGACAGATCTAGGACAATTTCATTCAAGCTACGGTGCCAATGCAGTTTATATAGAATAAAGGATTTTTATAAGAACAATTTGCTATGCAGTAAGGAAGGTGTATCGAAGGCCACCAGCTATTTTGATTAACTGGTTTCAATTTAAAAATACCAATAAAGAAGAATATTTGGAACTCAGGGTTGAAATGAGATGTCCTTGGTGCTCTCTGAGCTTGGTTGTTGTCTTGCAGATGTTTCATTACCCAAACATCCCCGGTGCCTTGATGATGTTACCTACTTTGGGTAATGAAACGCCTACAGGAAAACAACCAATGATTGTATTTCATGATAAGGATCATGATTTATCATTTATTGCATGTATGTATACCAGGGGTGTCAAACTCATGTCGTCACAGTGGCGTCATGTGACGTATCGGGACCTTTTCCCTCTTCACTAAACCAGGCGTGGGTATGGCCAGCATGTGACGCATCCAGCCCATGGGCTGGGTGTTTGACAGCCCTGGTGTACCCTGAGATTGACTGGAGACAATTTCCTTGTATGTCCAATCACACTTGGCCAATAAAGAATTCTACTCTATCCTTGTTGTGGCCTGCATGTGATGCAGGGATGGGCCAGGATTATCAGGGAGTTGAGTGCTATCTTTGGAGATTGTGGAGGCTGGCAGCAGTGATGAGGAGGTTCCCGAGGAGCCTGTGTCCAGTGCGCGTGTGCGCAGGGCTCCTCGAAGGAAAGAGCAGCTGCAGCAGCACAGGCGACTCAGGAGAAAGGCTGCAAGGTAATGGCCCCTCCCTTAAGAGATAAAAGCCAGCTGAGAAACCGGAGTTCTTTGCAGGAAGCAAAGAAGTTTCTGCACTCAAGCCTTGTGGACGTTCGGACTATCCTGGTTTGTGTTTGGAGACTTTTGGTTTTGATTATTTCCATGCAATTTAATCTAGTGTTCTTGGCAGCCTTGCACAACCTTGGCAAGGCTTGTTCTTATCTGGGACAATTAGTTTTTAATAGCATTTTACTGTGAATGAACGGAATTCACAGAGAAGCATTAAAAAGGTTTTGCTTTTATCTCTGTTTGGTGTTTGTTTGCTTTGAACGAGGCTTGGGTCAGAACAATTCTATTCTATTCTGTATTCCTATTCTGTTCTGTCCTGTCCTGTCCTGTCCTATCCTATCCTATCCTATCCTATCCTATCCTAGTGATAAATGGTGAGGGAAACAGCAAAATACCTCTGCATCTTACTATACTTACTACTACAATTATATAACTCAGCACACATGCACATGCATTTGTCCTGATACTCATCATTTGATACTCGTTTGGTACTCAAAGCACAAACTACAACTTGTCAGTATTGGCTGCCTTGGGACATTATTCCTTATAGGAAAAATTTGTTTGGTACTCATCATTCGTCGCACCTCCCAGAACCAATTAACAATGAGTACCGAGGTGCCACTGTACCGTACAGTAAGTACAGTATAAATATTGTATAAGGGTATAGTACTGTATTGTATTAATACCGTATTTTTTAAATAGATTTATTTCCACAGATTTTAATTTTTAAAGAGGCTCTGTTTACTTGCTTTTCTCTCTCAAAGCAAGTGGCAAAAGTGGCATTCTAACCACTGCATCACCGCTCCTCTCCTGCCAATGGTCTGCCAACACTTATACCCGGCCAATCCACAGCACAGTAGCCTCACGCCCGGGCTCTGGACTCAGCATTAGAATATTGCCCAATGCACTTTTCATCGTTGGTCTCCCCTCTCCAGGTGCTGGCGGTGTGGCCTAATCCAGAAAGGCTGCCTTTTGGAAGAGGAACCCGACTTACTTTCCGAGTCAGTTTGAAAATGGGAAAGAAGAAATCAAGGATGGCTATGAAACAAACTGCCTCAAGGAAATATCACTATTTAATAAGGCTTGCTCTGTAAAAGAAACAGGCCGGGAGCCAGAAAAATCAGCAGGAAAACTCTTTCATAAAGGATAAGAGTTGCCACTACGAGATCGCCAGCATAGAAGTTTAAAAAGAGACAGACAGACAGACAGACAGACAGACAGACAGACAGACAGATGAGAGATAGATGAGAGATAGATGATAGATAGATAGATGATAGATAGATAGATAGATAGATAGATAGATAGATAGAGAGAGACAGATGATAGACAGACAGACAGACAGATAGATAGATAGATGATAGATAGATGACAGATAGACAGACAGACAGGATACGATGGATGGATGGATGGATGGATGGACGGACAGACAGACAAGTAGACAGATTCGATAGAGAGAGAGAGACAGACAGACAAGTAGATAGATACAATAGATATAGATAGATAGATAGATAGATAGATAGATAGATAGATAGATAGATAGAGATAGATAGATAGATAGATAGATAGATAGATAGATAGATAGATATAGACAGACAGACAGAAAGACAAATAGATAGATACAATAGATAGATATAGATAGATAGATAGATAGATAGATAGATAGATAGATAGATAGATAGATAGATAGATAGATGTAGACAGACAGACAGAAAGACAAATAGATAGATACAATAGATAGATGGATAGAGACAGAGACAGACAGACAGACATGGACTGACAGACAGACAAGTAGATGATAGATAGCTAGATAGAGAATGACAGACAGACCATCTGACAGAGAAATGACAAATGACAGACAGATAAGAGAGATAGGCAGACATAGATGAGATAGATGAGGGAGGGAGGGAGAGAGAGAGATGGCGAGAGAAGGAATGTGATTATCACAGATCCTGGGAAGAAAACATTCAATGCCTCTTGATTATATATCTATATTTCTCAAAAGGATATTGCTGAAATGAAAAGCACAGTATGGGTCAGGGGGCTCTCAGCCTGGGAGGAGGAAATGACAATGCCAGAGTTTTATTTCTGACCCTGTTTCTGGCAAGAACATCTAAGCTCTCAGGAACTTGGAATGCCATCCAACCAGGAGCCTGCTGGGAAACCAAAAGAATCATCTGCATTAAACCCCAGGGCACTCTCATAAATTGAATTTCTGTGCATCTCTTCTACGGGACTATTCTTTCCCCAGGATTTCATAACTTTCCAATCGGATGAATATTACAGTCTTGGCTGAAATGAATTTTTATCAGTAAAGCTTTCTATACTAAGCGGGTGAGACCCTGAAGCAGGTTTCAGTTTTACCTCATGCTAAGGTAGAAATCAAATAGCAGCAGAGTTATCTGATTGCTATGGGAATACAGGCATGGGCTTTAAATTGTTCCAAAGTTGTTATTAATTTGGATATTGCCCCATCATGGACATTGATTACGACAATGGTTTAAATGCCTGGAGATTAAAACATATGAAGAACGTCTGCAGGATTTGGGTTTGGCTAGTCTAGAGAAAAGAAGGACTGGGGGGGAACATGATAGTAATGTTCCAATAACTAAGCGGTTGGCACAAAGAAGAGGGAGTCAAGCTATTCTCCAAACCACCGGAGGGCAGGACAAGAAACAATGGATGGAAACGAAAGGAGAGAAGCAACCTGGAATTAAGGAGAAACTTCCTCACAGTGAGGACCATTAACTAGTGAAACAGCTTTGCCTACGGAAGTTGTGGGTAGAACAGAACAGAGCACAACAGAACAATGAACCACCAATGAACTACAAGACTCCTGCACCAATGAACCTCAAGACTCCTGCACATGCCTTAAATGCTGCAAAATCTAATAGATAATAAATACTCCATCAAATGTTCTCTGTGTAAAAAATACACCCACCATGACTGCTTGGGATTACCTGAGCAAATGATTCGATACCTAGAATCATCCAATGAGTTTACATATTTCTGCAAATTATGCATATCCAAACTAGATCTGTCTAAAAGAGATGATACCGCCGAAACCATCAAAACATCCCCAAACATTGAAACCATTGAAACATCCTCAACCATCGAAACCATTAAAACATCCCTCAACACCATATTAGCATCCCTGGACGCCGTAAAAGAAAGAATAACCAACCTTGAAAAAAAGACACAACACAAAAACCTGAACATCAAATAGCCACAAACCACATCTCCACCCAACAACCACAATCCAATCCAAAACCCAATCCACAAATAAACGCAACCCAGACAAATATTGATATCCCAATCCTCATCAGAGAAGCTGTTGAGCGTGAACGGAAACGTCCAAACGCCATCTTATTTGGACTAGAAGACAGCATTGTCAATGATGACATCACAACTGTCCAAACATCATCAGAGATTACTAAGCATCAACCATCTCCGCCATGAAATACTTGACATTTCCCGCATTGACCGAGAGCTTAAAAATAGAGACGGCTCTGGGCCCCACGCTTGTGCAGGATCATTTGCAAAATGAATCAAGCAAACGTAAACTCATTTACACTATAAACTCACTCGCCAAACCAACACCAACCACAAAAACCTCCGCTGCCGCCCTGACTTAACCATACAGCAACGTGCCCGCTCCGTGCACTCCGCATCGAACTCAAAACCCGCTCTAGACAATGGAGAGAAGGACCTGTACATTGACTACCATGCTGACTGCATCAAAAGTAAGACACGCAACCCAATACCCAACTTTTACCCTCAACCACTACCCTACCTCAACCACCTACCACCACCCACCATCACCCAAAACTACCCACCACCCACCATCACCCAAGACTAGGCACGCATCGCCCCAACTACCTCAATCCCAACTGCTGCCGGACTTAAATGCAAACTACTCAATGCAAGAAGCCTCGTGAATAAAAATACCTGAATTTCTCATCCTCTTAAATATGGCTAACTTCGACATTATATTTGTCTGTGAAACATGGCTCAATGCATCTCTCCCGACTCCATTACCACAGTAAGAGACTATCATGTTTACCGATCAGATCGTGAAAATCGTCGAGGAGGTGGTGTTGCTATATTCTATAAAAATCCTTACATCTAAAAATATCCAAGTTACCCAGGAGCTTGCCCTTCCTGAAACCATCATCTGTGAACTATCCTTAAATATCACAATTCGATTCTTACTATGTTACAGAGCACCTGATTATGACATCGAACATATAAACAAGCTAAATACACTACTAACATGGGCTACATCCTGCCCATACCCTTTTATCTTTCTTGGAGATTTCAATCTACCTCATATTGACTGGACCCTAAATAATTGTACAACTGAAATCATACACACAACCTTCTTCAATGCTATTACAAATCTAGGTCTTGAACAACTAGTAACCAACAACACTAGACTGAACAACTGCCTCGATCTCATCTTCTGCAATAGTTTGAATTTAATTTGCACAATACAAACCAAAGAACCCTTTTCCAGTAGTGATCACAATATGATTGACTTTTGCCTCAACATACGCTCCACGCAAAAAATCACCACAACGATGTCATCCCTAGTAAAATCATACATTGCAATGTCCTGCCTGTCAATGAATACTTCAGCTTTAACCATAACAACACAAGAGCACACAACAGATACAAACTCAAAGTAAACCGCACCAAACTTGATTGCAGGAAATACGACTTCAGCAATAGAGTGGTCAATGTCTGGAATACTCTACCCGACTCTGTAGTCTCTTCCCAAACCCCAAAAACTTTAACCTTAGACTGTCTACTATTGACCTCACCCCTTTCCTAAGAGGTCTGTAGGGCGTGCATAGCGCACCAACGTGCCTACCGTCCCCTGTCCTATTGTTTCTCTTATTCTTTTATTTTTCTTATATGTACCCATTTCATATATATTCACAACTATGTATACACTTGTACTTATTATCTTGTAAACAATTGACAAATCAAATAAATAAATAAATAAATAAATAACTTTATTATCACTTTGAATGTACATTAGTTGGCATGCATTAAAATGAAATTTCGTTGCTTACAGCTCTCAAAGGGTCACCACACCTCCAAAACACACTATATAAACATGACAAAATAAATAAATAAATGCTTCATCACTGGAGGTTTTTAAGAAGAGACCGGACAGTCAGCTGTCTGAGGTGGTTTAGGGCAGTGATGGCGAACCTTTTTGTTGTGGTGTGCCGAAAGCACGCACGCGCTCTGGCACCCACAAGGCAATGCACCCCCAGCGTATGCACGTATAACACCGCCCCCTTACCTGCATTGCGCATGAACACACCTCCCAGCTGATTTTTGGGCCGTTTGAGGCCTTTTTCAGCCTCCCTGAGGCTCGAGGTAAGCCTCTGCAGTCTTGCGAGGCCGAAAAATGGGCCTTCCAAAAATACCAGAAGTGCCCGTTTTCAGCCTCTGGAGGGCTTTTGGAGCCCGGGGAGGCAGTTTTCGCCTTCCCAGGGGCTCAAGAGAAACCTCTGCAGCCTTTGGAGGCCTCAAGCGGGCCGAAAAACAACTGGGAGGCGCACGCATGCGCAGTGCAGGTAAATTTGACTGGGGCTTGTGTGCACACACAAATGGCTCTGTGTGCCACCTGTGGCACGTGTGCCATAGGTTCGCCACCAAGGGTTTAGGTCTCCTGCCTGAGCAGAGGGCTGGACTAGAAGACCTCCAAGGTCCCTTCCAGCTCTATTCTGGTTGAAACCTTGTTCTTTTTTACGCTCCTAATCTCCTCCTTCTAAAAACAATGTCCTTGACTTACCCCCCTATTCATTTTGTGACCATTCCAAGTTACAGTTCAGACTGGAAAAAAAGTAACTTACAACCAGTCCTCAGACTTACAACCGTCGTAGCAGCCCCACAGTCACATGATCAAACTTCGCCATTTGGCAACCAGCCTCCATTAACAACAATTGCAACATCCTGGGGTCACGTGGTCGCCATGTGCAACCTTCCCAGCTGGCAAAGTCATTGAGGGAGGCTGGATTCGCTTCATGACTGGGTGATTCACTTAACGACAGCGATTTCTTAGCAACCAGGGCAAAAAGGTCACACAAGTAGGAGCAAATTCACTTCACAATCGCCGTACTTAGCAACAGAAATTCTGGCCCCAACCGTGTTCATAAACCGAGGACAGAAATAAACAGCTATCCTTGTGGCCTGTTCTTTCCCATCTGCCATTTGTTCAGGAATTCCTTCATAGTTGAACAAAATTCTTTCTACATGGCTAGCTTCACCTCCTCCTTACTATCATAAAGCCTGCCACTACCTAAATTGCAACCACAGCACACAGATTCTGCTCATAAACACCTCTGTTTATATTCAAATCCGCTGCTCAAATTTTTATCACCCTCGCAGTAAGCCCATGTTATTTGCTTACGCCTTACAACGCAGTTCAGACCTACATAACTCATCTAAAATATAAAAACTGGCAGTGTCCAAAATATATGGATTGGAAAGCAAACAATAAAACACACCACCAGAAGCCATTTTGAAATAGTATTTCAACCTCCGTCGTTTGTTATCTAGGGATCGCCTCTTACAAAGCAGGCTACTTTTCTCTTTCGGTTTGGGCTCACAGTCTTGGTCAAATAGTGTGTTGTGTGTGATGGACGGCAAATATGTTAGAATCATTGGCGGAGGGAAAGGAAAATGCCCTGTGGTGACCCGGGGCGAGGCACAAAGGCAACACAGTCAGATAATCAGTAAGAGTCCCTTTATTAGCTCCAACTTTGCCCCCAATGTCCTGGTTACCTTCAGGTCTGGAGAAAAACTCTTCCAGGAACAGCCTTTGGCTGCAGAGAATCAAGTCCAAAACATGGTCAACAAAAACTGTAACTATAAGTCCAATCAAGGCAAGATGAGGTAATTAGTCCAGCAGGGCAAGAGAAGGCAGTAATTCAACCCAGTTGGGAGGATGCCGGGAACACAGATAACCAAAGTCAACACAAGATAAACTCACATTTGTTCCCAGCAGACACCGCTTGCATCTCTTTTAAACTCTCCTTCCCAGGTGTGGCTATTCCATTCCTCGCTGCGTGTCCTAGGATGAAGAGCGGGGTGGGCCTGGATCTTCCTCTGAACTCCCTCTCCCTTTTTCTCCCTCTCCCCTGCTCTGCCCAGCCAGACTTTGCCCTCCCCAGTTTCCTCCACAGCCAAATGGAGCCCCACTCCCTATGTCAGCTGTTCATCTTCCTCCTCAGATTCAGACTCCGACAGGGGCATGCCATGCTCCTTCTAGGTCAGTGTTTTTCAATGTTGGTGACATGAAGATGTGTGGACTTCTGTTCCCAGAATTCCCCAGCCAAAACACTGTTCTAGACTATTCTAACCATAGAGGAAACTGCCATGTGCAGTGATTAAGTCAGCAATGTTGTCATTGACATAAAAAATGGTAGAGTCAACTGGCCATCAAGAACCCCACTTCTTATCAGAACTCATAATCAAAGAAAAAATTGCAGAACCTGGATCTTCTGATCATGTCTTCAGAAGTTGGGGGTGCTCCATCACTCCATCAGTTGTGGCTTTCAAAAAAAAGAGACTGGACAGCTATTTGTTGAAATGGCATAGGGCCATGAAGGCGAACCTATGGCACGTGTGCCAGAGGTGGCACACAGAGCCCTCTCAGTGGGCAAGTGCACCATCTTCAGCTGCTCTTCTGATTTCTGGCGCACCGGCCAGCTGGTCTTCGTGGGCACCACAGCACCGGAAAATGGCCCAAAGAACAGGCCAAAAAAAGGCCGTTTTTCAGGCCATTTTTGGGCCGTTTTCAGGCTGTTTTCTGGACTGTTTTTCTGGGCCCTTTTCAGGCCATTTTTCAGGTCCTAAAAATGCCCCAGAAAACAGCCTGACAAATGGCCTAAAAATACCTCCAAAACAGGCCATTTTCCAGGCCATTTTCAGGCTGTTTTTTTGGGCCTGAAAACGGCCCAGAAAACAGCCTGAAAATGGCCAAAAAACAGGCCAAAAAGAAGCTTCTTCAGCTCTGACTGGATGGTGGGTCCTTCCATTCCCCACCATCTAGTCAGAGCTGAAGAAGTTTCTTGGATGAGAAGCGAAACATCTTCAAAAGGAAAAAAAAAACAAGAAAGTCCAGTTGCCTCCTGAAAAAGCACTTTTGGGACAACCATGACCTGGATGACTAAGAAACTCTGCAGACTAACAGGTGAAAGATCATTAAAGAGAGATCCAACCTAGAACTAAGGAGAAAATTCCTGACAGTGAGAACAATCATCCAGTCGGATGCCTTTCTTTCAGAAGTTGTGGGTGCTCCATCACTGGAGATTTTTAAGAAGAGGTTGGACAGCCATTTGTCCAGCATGATATAGGGTCTCCTGCTTGAGAAGTGGGGTTAGACTAGAAGACCTCCAAGGTCCCTTCCAACTATCTTCTACATTCTAATATTAGCTTCCATTTTGTTTTCAAAGAATAGCACTTTGCTAAACTACAAGACTGTGTTTCTCAGGCCAAGCTTTTACCCTGTTAAGGAGAACCTGAACACAACCACCCCCTCACCAGCCAAGTAATTTCAATCTCTCACGGCTGTGGCGATTCGTTTCATCCTATAAAACTTCCCTGTTGTCCGCATTTAGTTTCACAGAATCTGAAGGAATTACTTTCGCAGTATCAAATACTTCTAGGTCTGGATTTGCTGACAAAGAAGAATCAGGAACAGACTAGCCAAAAGAGATTATTTTCAATTCAGGCTATGTGGCAGTTTTAAATCGTCTTTTCCCCTCCCCTGCTCCTTAAATTTCCCTAAGTGAAAATATAGCTTTGAATGATTTAGGTTTTTATAAAAAGCTTGACTAAGGAAAATCCATCCTATACCTGGACTTCAGGAGTGCCGCAGGCCATCTCTATCTCTATAAAATTTCCAACCTGTTGGGAACAATTTAGTACAATGAAGGAAACTGGAAGGATGTTACACATAGTCTATAGAACTTTGTTGGCTACCTTTCTCATTTTTGTTCGGTCTTGTATATAAGAAACCCAGACCAGATGCAATCTTAAATGGTATTCACTCTGCAATACAAGTAGGTCAATTGTAGTTACAATGACAATTGAGGCCAAAATTTTCGATGGCTAATTTGTTTTAACCATAGTTTGTTGAATAAGCAATCATGGGGATTCGATCAAGATCAAGTGAGGTACTAATACCATTCCATAAAGCCTTAGTAAGACCACACCTAGAGTACTGCATCCAGTTTTGGTCACTACACTATAAAAAAAGATGTTGAGACTCTAGAAAAAGTGCAGAGAACAATCAACCAATGGAACAGAAGTTGCCTTCAGAAGTAGTGGGAACTTTATCATTGGAAGCTTTCAAGAAGATATTGGACTGCCATTTGTCAGAAATGGTGTAGGGTCTCATGTTTGGGCAGGGGGTTGGACTAGATGACCTAGAAGGTCCCTTCCAACTCTGTTAATCTGCATCTGTATGGAAGGGCTATGCATTAAGTCTTTATAAATCACACCAATGATTTGCACAACATAACAAAAAAATCAAAGAAACCAGTTCAATGTTCAGTTAATAATGTGAAAGTAATGCCTGAGATAACGTTCAAAGCACAACTAAGATTGGTTTATAAAGGCATAGTTGGTTTAATTCACACACCATACATCCTCATACACACACCCCAATTATGTTGGACAAATCACAATGGCTGACTTCTCATAACATGTAAGCCAAAACAAAGCAAACATAAAGTGTGAAAACAGTGTTTATTTCTACATAATCCAGTTGTGTTTCATCAACAACTACAGGAATCCCTTAATACTGTAGAAGAATAGATTTCAATGTTCTTTGTATTAACACATCTGAAGTTACATTCTCCCTTTCTACGGGCATTCAGAAACAGAACTTTTGAACTATATTCATATGTGACATGATTTATTGGTCTTTAGCCAACATTACTATCTGATTTCTCCTCAGTGAAGAATTATCAGTGTTTATTTTCAAGTTTAAGGCCAGCATTCTTTCTTTTCCATCTGGCCCAGCTCCTCAGATTAAATCTTTTTTTTTCCCCTAATAAAGTAAATTTTAACCCCTTCTAAACATTTACAGAAGAGTCGGCACGCTAAGAACCCTGAAATCTTCCCCAAACATAACACTGATATTTTTTTTCATCTGAACCACAAATGCTATTGATGTTGAAGGACGTTTCTCTAGCTTTAGAAAAGAGAGAAAGAGAGAGGGAGGCAGGGGGGGGAAAATAAAGAGAGTGAGTGAGTGAGAGAGAGAGAGAGAGAAGGAAATTTTGAGAATGCCGTTTCTTCCTTTACGGGAGGAGGAAGAAAGAAAAACAATAGCTTGCTTCTTCTATTTATCACATTACAACCATCTGAACAGTGCCATATTGATCCACTTGCACGCTTTGCTACTCATCTCTCTTATCATTCAGACAACACTATGCCTCTATTTGATCCCGCTAATCAATTTCCCATGGCCTTCTCAGCAGACATTCATTGTTCTTACTTTAAAACTGTCCATCTGCCTCATCTGTTCTACTCGGTCTTATTTTTCACTGACCCCCCCTGCCCGCTATGGCAAACTTTGGCCTTCTGGCACAAGGGAAATGTTTCAATCTACTTCTCGCCCTTTTGAGTTTAAACTGGCAATGGGCAACTCACCGCCTGTGGTTCGTCCACAAACTTCCCCCACCTATCTAAAGTTCCCAGAGCTTACGAAGACTCTTGCCAGTGACATTGATAGCTAGACAGCCACCTGTCTGAATGGTAGAATGGCCTCCCTTCCAGCTCTATTCTGATTGAGTTCAGCAGCCAAGAGAACTGGTTTGGAATAGTTCTTTTAATGCTTTGGGGCAGTGGTGGGATTCAAATAAACAACCGGTTCTCTGCCCTAATGATTTCTTCCAACAACCAGTTCACCAAACTGCTCAGAAAGTTAACAACCGGTTCTCCCAAAGTGGTGCAAACTGGCTGAATCTCCCCACTGCTTTGGGGCTTTGGGGTAGCTCCCTTAGGAGAATGTTATCTCCAAAACTTCCCCAGAAGTTTTCATCCCTTCCTAGCTAGTGAAAGCATCTTATTGCTCCCTGCAGACTTCAAAATCCAAAATGGCTGCCTTCGGTAGTCACTCGAGCACAAAAATAGGATACAGCCATCCTAAAATATGTGACCTTCAGGTCAAAAAAAAATAGTACTACTTCAGTTCCAGAATATTTACTACGAGTTGGATGACATTTGGTGGCTGGGGCAAGGTTGGGTGAATAATGGATAGATGCTAGATCAAGGGTCTTCAAACTTGGCAAGTTTAAGACTTGTAGACTTCAACTCCCAGAATTCCCAAGCTAACATGACTGGAGGAGGAATTCTGGGAGTTGAAGTCCACAAGCCTTAAAACTGTCAAGTTTGAAGACCTCTGTGAGAGGTAGGTAAGTAGATATGGTAGATAGATATGGTAGATAGATATGAAATACAGTATATTTGAAAAAAACTAGGGAGGAGGAGGAGGAGGAGGAGAGGGGAAGAGGTGATCTGGAAAAATGTGATTAGATAATAGATAGAGATAATGATTATAATGATGATGGATGGATGGGTGGACAGACAGACAGACAAGTGAAATAGAACTAATAGAAATAGAAATAGAAAAAGGAATGAAAGCAACATATCTCAGAAAAACTAAGCACAACCCCAAGATGCCTACCTTTTCAGAAACCATTTCCTCCCTACTCAAATATTCAAGTCTTTTTAAAATATTTAAGCTTCAAGCAAAACTAAACTCCCTCCGGCTTTGGCATTTCTGAAACACACATGCAAAGCTTTCCTTTTACAAGCCACTTCAAAGGGGCAGCTCCTGCCAGCTGGGCCAAAGGAAGGAAAACAGACACAGCCAAGCAAGTCCTGCCCATCAAGGGTGACTTCCCTATCTTCCATTAGGAGATGCAAAGACTAAAATTAATAGGCAGGTTAAGAACCAGCATAATTAAAAACTAAAGAGCAGGTGTCTTAACTGGAAGGCTGCAGGGCTCAATTGATGTTATCTCTTATTATCCAAAACTCCAAAATGTGGTAATTTGTTTTAATAAGCGAGACTTATGGTGCAGCAGGGAGAAAATGGAAAGGGAGCTTTCACCAATAAACTTTCTCGCAAAACATGTTTAGATATATATAGTAAAGGGCTCATCAATCAAAACTTCTCAACCCCTAAAATCTGTGTGGAGAGAAAAACTCTAGCAATCGGTAGGTGTTAATATTAATAATGTTATGTTTGTAACAGGAATGACCCTTCTCAGTGTTACCATTTTTACTCTCCCCAATTTCAGCAGTCTTAATACTTCTGGATATTGCCTGCTGTTGTAACAGAATAACAGAGTTGGAAGGGACCTTGGAGGTCTTCTAATCCAACCCCCTGCTTAGGCAGGAAACCCTATACCATTTCAGACAAAGCATTTACAACTTCTAGAGCAGGGGTGTCAAACTCAAGGCCCGGGGGGGGGCTGGAAACAGCAAAGGACTGGCCCGCGGTGCCTCGGCCAGGGAAAACGGAGCTTGAGAGGACTGCACGCGACCCTCCCAGGCCCCGTTTTTGGCCGCGACGGCCTCCTGCAGCCCTCTGAGCTCCGTTTTCGCTGGCAGAAGGCTGCAGGAGGCCGTCGTGGCCGAAAACGGAAATTGGGAGCTCAGGCCACCTCAGGTGCCCCCCCTGACACGAGTGACACCAAGCAGGCTATGCCCACCTTGGCCACACCTGCTCTGGCCCCTGAGGTCAAACACAACCCTGATGAGGCCCTCAATGAAATCGAGTTTGACACCCCTGGTCTAAGAGGCAAGTCGCTCCACTGATTAATTGTTCTAACCGTCAATAAATTTCCCCTTAGTTCTAGCTTGCTTCTCTCTTTGATTACTCTCCATCCAGTTATGTGTTGATAGGAAGCGGAATCACATTCCCTCAAAGTTACATTTAAGGGTTTGGGGATGTTTTACAACATACTCAATGTACTAAAACAGAGTGGTCATACCTTTCCTGCAAAACTCCATATGACCAGTAGAAGACAGCAAAGAATTAGAGATTTCAGTACCTCACTGCTGCCATCTAATGTTTGCTTGAGTTTCTGCAGTTGAGATATGTTGGAGCCCTGGTTAGATAAACCTCTCATTTACAGTTTCAACATATTCTCTTGATTGCAGTCTGAAAAGAGGAATCCCTTCTAGAATTTAAAATAATAATTAATTCAGCCTACAATTTCTTATTTTAGTATTCCCATTCAGAGTGTCATCTCCAGCCTCCCACAGATGTCGTGTGTTGCAGATTCAAAGAATTAAAAGCTATTTATTCCAGCCTCAAAAGGTCCATAGGTAGTCCTCGATTAACAACCATTTATTTAGCGAATGTTCGAAATTACAACAGCACTAGAAAAAGTGACTTGTGGGCAGTCCTTGCACTTATGTCCATCACAGCATCCCCACGTACACACGATCATGATTCGAGTGCTTGACAACTGGCAAGTACTGACAATGGTTGCTGCATCCTGGGGTCATGTGATCACCATAAGTAACTTTCTCGGCTGGCTTCTAACAAACAAACAACAGAGGAAGCCAAATTCATTAAACAACTGGGTGATTCATTGAACAACTGCAGTGATTCACTTAACAACCAGGGCCAAATATGTCAGAAAATCAGGCTCCATTCACTTGACAACGAGGTTGCTTAGCAATGGAAATTCTACTCCCAATTGTAGGTCTAAGACAAGGAGTACCTGCACATAGAATGCCAAACGTAAGATGGATCTCATGTTGATCTTAGTTTGAAGTTTTTAGTGGAGGGATTAATTATTGGGGGGACCAGCTAATTATTTAGCTGGCTCATTCTTTCAGTCCTAAAATGTTTCACTTGCATTTAATTAATATGGTAAGAGAACACATATACTACCGCTTAACATGTTGGTTCCATAGTTTGTTCAATACAATATGATTTTTTTAAAAATCCTGGTTTTGTGTGAGAAGTGAACCCAGTTATGATGTTCCACAATGTCCATCTTTACCTCAAAGGAAGACAACCCTGAGTTTAATATTCTTTCATTTTTTTCCCTCAAAGGAAGATTAAACCAAAACAGTTCTATCGCCTCCATTGCTGCAGTCCAAAGAACTTACCATGATTTTCATATTTTAAAAGTAAAGAATTTAGAAGAAAAAAAAAATCCTTTCAGCTAAATAAAGTAAGAGTCAGAAGCTTCACCACAGGACGCCCATATGTTGTTTCCAAATTTGTGTACTGCAATATTTCTTTAAAATGTAAATTTGTCCTGATTCTCACTTCATTTTTAGCTTTGAGGTATTATTTAATGTTCTAATTTATTTCATGCATCTTTTAAAAAAAATATTAATACTTGTTGGGATCAGATATATAAATAGCACAAAGGAATTAATAGTCCCTTTTTATCCCCACCCACCCCCCCAAAAAAGGAGGAAACATTGTTCTACAAAATGTTGGAAAAATTCTAGGACTTATGGCAGGGGTCTCCAAACTTGGCAACCTTAAGGGAGTTGAAGTCCACAAGCCTTAAAGTTGCCAAATTTGGAGACCTCTGACTTACGGAAACACAAAAGTATCTTGCTTTGAGTCCATATTTGAAATAAGCATTTTTTTTTTCATTTCCAATGTTCTCTAACATTAAATTGACCTTATTATTCCATTTATTATTATTTAAAATGCTCCCTGGACTTGACAGAATCAAGCAGGATTTGGTTGGTTCCAAATATCATGGACACCCAGAAAAATCTCTCATTCTTGGAGTCATTTATTTGCTAAAAAAAAAGATAGTAAATGTCGAAAAATGAATGGAGGTCCACATTTTACTGGTAATTCTCTAGAGTTGAAGATACTTGAAGGGAAATGTCAGAAGTCTGTGACATTTATTAGTAAATCTCAAAGGCAAAGAATGCTTCCCTCAGATGCTATCAGGAGTTTCACCATAACTAGTAAAGAATGACGATCATACTATAAAAAATGTAAAAGGTTCTAGGGTCAACCATTGATCTCCCATTCATAGAGGCTTAGACAAGTCTACTTAGGCAAAACAACACAATCCCTTGTTTTCCCACAAAACTCTGAAATAGCCCAGGCCTAATAAATCCTTCATAGTAAATTGTTTAATTTAAACTTGGCATTTTTTGTGTGTGTTTTAGCCTGGTCTGCGAAGTCAACCCACTTAGTGGTTTATAATTTAACACCGTGGGTCAGTACAGGTAGCCAGGGGTGGGATGCAAATTTTTAAACTACCGGTTCTGTGGGCGTGGCTAAGTGGGCGCAGCTAGGTGGGGGTGGCCAGGTGGTCATGTGACTGGGTAGGCATGGTTTTTTTTTTTATTTTATTTCTTGGCCTACTGGGGTGCCCCCCTGCACCCCATTTTTGCTCCCAAGAGGCTTCCCTGAGGCCCAGTAGGCAAAAAAATAAAAAATAAAAAAAATTGCCTACTAGGCCTCAGGGAAGCCTCCTGGGCAAAACAGTACAACCGCGGGGGAGGGGGGAATCAGCTGTGCCGCGCAATGCAGATTAGCTAGAAAGCAAGAAATCCAGTGATTTCCCGCTTTCTATCTAATCTAAATCATGCGGCACAGCTGATCTTCGGAAAACAGCTGATCGCTGGTGGGGAAAGGAAATACATTGATCTTTGGAGCGAACTGGTTCACTCTCAGCTGATCTTCAAAGTTACCGGTTCACCCGAACCGGGCCAAACTGATAGAATCCCACCCCTGCAGGTAGCCCTTGACTTACAGCCATTCATTTAGTGACCATTCGGAATTTACGGTGATACCGAAAACAGCAACGCATGACCGCTTTTCAGACTTACAGTCGTTGCAGCGCATGGTTACATGATCAAAATTCAAAGACATTGATCAAAGATGCTTGGCAGCTGACTTACATTTATGACGGTTGCAGGGTCACCTTTTAAGACCCTCTGAGCAAGTAAAGTCAACAGGAAAGATAGATTTGCTGAACCGCCATATTGCTAACTTAACCACTGCAGTGATTCACTTAACAACAGTGGCAAGAAAGGTCGCGAAAATGGGGCAAAACCCACTTAACAGCTACCTTGCTTAGCAAACAGAAACCAAAAAGATGGTCTATGTGATGACGTTTTCATGTAATGCTGTGCTTATTTGCTTACATCCCAACATCAGTCATCAATATGGAAATCCAGTCTTTTTTATGACTCCCCCACGGACACCTCTGATGCCAGGCCTAGCAACCTATCACCTGACTTAGTTTGCCAGGTGCCACTCAGTCATTGCCCCAACCACCTTACCTAGCTATTATTTTTGGCTTCTGACTTTACAGGTGGCATTCTGCAGGGCACGACTCCAATTTCTCCTTGGGCCTGGTAACATTTTAGGAATCAATACTAAATGTCAACATTCACTGGAAAAAAGAGCTATTTGGCTTTAGGCTCTTCTGGCAGGAATTGATTTGACAAATGTACACCTGGTTATAAAATGCCCATCTAATTAGATCTCGCTTCAGAAATACTGAGTGTTTCATCCTTCACGCATATGTTGTCTCTGTTGTTTATTTATGCCTCAAGTTTGAATCAATAAGGCACCTGCAAGTATACAAAAAGAGGAATGTCCATCATTTAGACTGCAGGTCAGGAAGAATTCAAAACATACCACAGAAAAATGAGAATGTAGACCTCAGTCCTAGAAACATTGACTTTAGGGTAAGCACCACTTCTACTGAATAGAATGAAATTTATTTCTGAGTCACTATGAATGTGATTGCACTACAACTCAGCATCTGTGTAGGCTTGCCTGGAAGTAAAGCCTACTTAAGAGAGAAGAGTGCATAAATTGTGAGTTACAACAAAGTATTCTTGAAATGTTGGATTGCAATTCATACAGTATTATCGCCAGATATTTGAGGTAGATGCAATGAGAATTGCAATTTTACCTCCCTGGAGAGTTACTGACTTAATGCCCAAGATGCAATTGTAAGCAACTTCTCTAGATGTCTACCAAGGGGCTGGATTAACTAATAGTTAGGAAAACAACTGGTGATGTCTGGTTATTCTAAAGAATTCAAGGATCAGGGCAATTGTGGAGGGCAGGAAGGGAGGGCAAGTGATGTTTCCAGGAATAATTCACAGAAAGATATGAGGAAATACCATTCATAGGGCGCAAAGAAAAATATATATGCTGTGAACTCCACATAGGTGTGAGGAAGGGCATCCAGCCAGTAAATGCTCAGCTCTATCCAGTCACCTAGACTCTACCCTGAATTAAGGGATTACAGGCAGGGGTGGTCTGCTGGGGGTTCGCAGGGGTTCAGGAGAGCACTTAGCAGTTCAGAGAACCTCAAAATCCCACTCCTAGCTGGCCCTGCCCACCCCACACCGCCCCTCCAGGAGTCCCCACACAACCCGTTTTGGATGCAGGTAAGTGCAGGGTGCACACGGAGGCTCGGGGAGGGCGAAAAACGGGCCTCCTGGAAGTTCGGAAAGGCCAGAAATGGGCCCGTTTCTGGCTTCCAGAAAGCCTCCAGAGCCCAGGGAAGCAGTTTTTGCCTTCCCGGAGACTCGAGGAACCTCCGGAGCCCGGGGAGGGCAAAATCGCCCGTGCCACCGTGGTGCAGGAGGCTGACTAGGCCACACCCACTGTGGCCACGCCCACCCAGCAACCAGGCAGGAAACCCTTTGCTAAAATTTTTGAAGCCCACCCCTGGCTCCATCCAGTCACCCTGACTCTACCCTAAATTAAGGAATTACAGGGTCATCCAAAGGGAGGGTTTTTTTTTTTTAAATGAGGAAATATCACCTTGCAACTCCTTGAACAGAGCATTACAGAGCTTAGAGGGTAAAATAGTGAATGTGCAAATCCAGTAATTTCCACTGAATATTTTCCATTATTCAACCGAGAAGCACTTGGTTCAGGAAGATGGGAGACCATTTGAGCTTCATGGTACTAACTAGTGATAGAGAACGACAACATATCATGGCTCACATATTTTTGCTGGCCCACCCGTTCCATTCCTGCTTCTCGTCCCACAAAACGTTATTTCAGCGACCAAATATGAGCCCTAGAATAAGAAACAACTCCCAGCTTCAAGTCTCTATTAGCCACAGACACAACGAGAAAATGCCAACTATAGAGAATTGTGTGACTCAAGACAAATGCGTAGAGAGGAAATGATGCCATTTGTGCCCAAATCTTTAGAATTCCCTGGTGGGAAGATTTAAATGTGGAGAAGGTCAACAAAAGGAGATCAGGATGATGGACTCGGGAGCAAAACGAATGTTGTATGAATGACTGATCTGTTTTGGCTCAAATCTCTCAGCCTGCAAAACTCAAAGGAAAGTGCATCTCAATTAGGTTTCCATAAACCCTTTATATTCTTCCTTTTTATTTTAGATTGCTCAGCTAGTCTATACATGTATAATCCTGCCAGGTTAATTTGCTGCTTATTATACTGTATTACTAGCTCTATACCCCTGCTTCACTACAAAACTATGTGATCGGGCTTAGTTTTGGGGGAGGAAAATAAGGAGGAAAAATTCTGCCTCCCAGCATCCATCGGTATTCATCTGGCTAGCGTCCTGTCAGTGTGTGTGAGAGAGTTGAAGTCTGTTTGGACACTGAAACAGCATTTGCTGTGTGAGCAAGAAGGAGACAGCAAGGAGCCTGGGCATAGCTTAGCTCAACTGTTCTTTACTAAAGCTGGCTGCTGCTGTGAAACTGAAACTCCTCTCCTCTGCTTTTATTTTGCATTTGGAACAGGTTTCTTTTCAGGTGGGGAAGGGAATTAGAACTCCTTAGCATCAGAGCATGTTAATAATAATATACGAAATACTAATGCTCTGATAGTCATTTTGAAAAATCCTTTCTTAGCGAGCACCTAGAAGCCAAGAGGAACATACGTGTCGAATTTCAAGTTCGTAGGCGTTACAGTTCTGGAGATTTTGTGATAATGCTTGAGTGGTAGTTTGCTTTTATAAATATAGATATGCTATCACTATGATGTGTTTTGCGTTTAATAAAAGCCCAACGTTATTTTAAAATATATATAATGGGGAAGATGATAGCCCCTTTCAAAGCCTTCGAAAAGATGCTGCACAGATTAAGGTCAGGACCTGTTCCTTCCCATTCCAAAATCCAGGATACGGAACAATGAGTATCAGTTACAAAAAAAAGAGAGATTTCAATGGAATATGAGAAAAAAGCATTTTGATGGTCACAGCAGTGGAACCAATGACTGGATTCCCCTTTCAGGCACAGGCTGGATATCTATCTGTCAAAGAGGCTTTAATTTAGATTCCTGCACAGAGCTGGATTCGTTCCCCTCAATAGCCCCATCCAACCCTATGATTTAATAAAGAAAGAAAAATTGATCAGGGCAGAGATGGCAGATTTGCCTGAGTGTCAAGGCTTCTGGAAATCCTCTACGGTTTTTGGAGACTTGGCTTGGTCTAGGTAGGATGCTAGATTAGATAATAGATACCCCACTCTCTTCTATCACTGATAATGTTAGCTAGTTGGGCAACGAAACGTCTGCAAGAAAACATGGATACTTTCTGGATGCTTGACACCAAGTTTAGAAAGCACCAAGGGCTCCATAGCTGTCCTCCTCCCGCTTCTTCCCCCTTCTCCTTCTCCTCTTCTTCTCCTTCTTCTCCTCCTCCTCTTCTTCCTTTTCTTCTTGTTCTCCTTCTCCTTCTTCCACGTCTTCTCCTTCTCCTTCTTCCACGTCTTTTCCCTCCTCGTCTTAGCACTGATTATATTACCTAGTTGGGTAATGAAACATCTGCAAGAAAACAAGCTTAGGGACCTGTTGAACCCTGAGTGACAAATATCCTCTTCTTATTGGTATCAGTTTTAAAACAATTCCAGCCCCAAATCCAAGCTCCATTCCAAACTCCTGGGGAAATAATTGAAAATCTAGAGGTCTGATGGGGCCCACCCAGTGGTGGGATTCAAATAATTTAACAACCGGTTCTCTGCCCCTAATGAGTTCTTCCAACAACCAGTTCACCAAACGGCTCAGAAACTTAAGAGCTGGTTCTCCTGAAGTGGTGCAAACCGGTTGAATCCCACTATTGGGCCCACCCAAGTTTAATCGATACCCTGCACCTCCCATGAGCCCAATCTCTTGTCCTCCAAAACTCTGCCCAGCCTTGATTTTTCAACAATAAGGCGGGAATCTTTTCCACCACGCCGAGTTTGAAAAGTTAAGGGGGTCATGCGGATGGCAGAGAAGACAACCTGGATCGATTCCTTTCCTTGCTCTTGAATACAGATGGGTTTCCTTCCTTCTATGCCCGAGTCCGTGGGTTGCGCTCCTCAGAGATTCCTGCCAGTGCCCCTCTCCTCCTTCTCTTTGAAGTTGCAAAAGCATCTGCAGAGCAAACACACACACACACACACACACACACACCACACCTCGCATCGAAAAGGTGTGGAGCAAAGAGAAAACAGGACATCAAGCATGTGTGGGAGGGGGAGATGAAGAAGGGAGACGAAAGAGGAGGGGAAACGCCACAGAAAAAAAGAACGAAAGGTGGGGTGCTGGTAGGCGAGAGCAGGTTGAACCCACATCCCCTCCAATTTAATTCATTGGGCTTTCACAGCCAAGCTGGGGCTCTTCCCTCATTAGCAGAGTCTGCTGCATGCCGTTCCCTCCCAAGTCTTGCAGAGAGACTGTACTGGAATATTAAAAGCTGCCTCTCTCTCTCTCTCTCTCTCTCTCTTTCTCTCTCTCTATTTTCTCCACTGTCGGCACTTTCAGAAGCATCTAAAAAAAGGGGGAGCAGCTCTGGCAGGTTTCCACTACTTGGAAGCCTGCCAGCGCTCTCTTGCATTCTCAAGCCCAGCCAGGACAATCTTGGGAAACCCTGGGAGTTGAAATCCACGCAGCTAGAAGACAACCGCTGTTGGAGAAGGCTCAGCCGCGTGGATAGTTATGCGACGTTGTGCGGGTAGGCCTCGACGCGCGACCAGCATTGAGCCCTAAGGACATTTCTGCCATTTAGGCGAGGCATCGGTTGAGGGAGCTTCGCCCCATTTTACGAGCCGCCTTGCCTCGCTTGTCGAATGAAACGCTGCCATTGATAAGCTACTAACGTGGTTGTTTAAGGGGATCGGGCTTCCCCGTTGACTTTGCTGGTCGCCAAAGGGTTAGTAGGCGTGACTTTGGGACGCAGCGACGGTCTTAAGTAGGAACCGGTTGCCAAGCCTCTGAAGTTTGACCGCATGAGCATTGGGACAAGCAGTGGTGGGATTCCAATGGTTTTACCACCGGGTCGGTGGGCGTGGCTTGGTGGGCGTGGCTTGGTGGGCGTGCTTTGCCTAACGCCAGTGCGCAGCTTTCCCCACCCCAGCTGAGGCCTGTAGCACCGATCAGCTGAGTGGATAAAGAAGAGAAAAGCACAGGGGCAGGTGGGTGGGGCTGATCATACATTTTTCTCTTCTTTTTCCCCTCAGCTGATTGTCGGAGGATTTTTTTTCCTCTTCTCAGCTGATCATTGGATTTTTTTTACTACTCGTTCAGCCGAACTGGTCCAAACCGGTAGCATAGCACCACTGATCAGGATGCTTCTTAGGTTGTAACTGTGAAAAAAATGGTTGTAAGTCCCCTTTTTTTTTTTGTTTCCAGTTCCAGGTTGCTTCTCTCCTTGATCGGTTTCCATCCATGGTTTTTTTGTCCTGCCTTCAGGTGCTTTGGAAAATAGGTTGACCCCCATCTTCTCTGTGGCAGGGCCTCAAATACTGGAATGCTGTTATCATGTCTCCGTTAGTCCTTCACTTCTCCACAGTAGTCGTACCCAAATCCTGGTCTCCGTAAACAAGTCGTTCAGACTTTTCTAGCTTGCTGTCTTGCACAGGGAGAGAGGGAGAAAGAGGTAGAGAGAAGATGGGATGAATCCTGACCCCATGCCCTTTGATTCGTGGCCCCGCCGCTTGCAATCCTTTGAGACAAAAACAATCCTTAACTCAATCGCTACCATCAATTGATAGTTTAAGAATAAAAGAACAATGTCTTAAATGTAATTAAACACTATTATGTCATGTCGTTTCTAAAATCTGGATAATAATTCTTAACCCTTCCCCTAACTCCTGCCAATTGTCTCAATTTACACTAATAAAAGGTGGGAAATTAACTCACTCTCTGGAGCTGTAACCCTACCCCCTCTCTAGCTGTTAACAGTGGGTGTCATTACACCTTTAATTTTGTCTTTCTTGTAATTCACCTCGGTTGCCTTCAATGAAACAAAAGAGATCACAGAGTCCTGCTTCCAGGCAACGCTGACTATATTTCATTCATACACTTTTTAAAAAGATAATGCAGCAATAGAACAGAAAATTCAAATGCCAAGATTAAGATTAATTATTGAATTCATTGGCGGTGCGATGGCTCAGTGATTAAGACGCTGGAGTTGTTGGTTGGAAAGCCGGCAGCTCAGGTTCGAGACCCGAGCGTCACGCGATGGGGTGAGCTGTCATCCTCACCCCAGCTCCTTCCCACCTAGCAGTATGATGAAGGCATGCAAATGCAAGTAGATAAATAGGTACCACTTCAGTGGGAAGGTAACAGCTCTCCCTGACATCATGCTGGCCACGTGACTGCGTAAATGTCTTCTCCATAGTTGGCAATGGCTAGCGGAGTAAAATCTGCAGAGACTGAATTTATTACTGAAGTGCCTGCTATTAAGGGTAAATTAAGGAAGGGAAAGTTGGAAAACTATCCAGAAGAATCTGAACGCAGTCATGGAGAAGATGGGGCACAATTGTTCAGAGATGCCATAAAAAATAATAACAATAATTTTAAGTGGCAGGAAAACATACTTCGATTGGACAACAGGAAGAATTTCCTAAAGATTAAAGTGGTTCATCAACAGAATAGATTTCAGACCTTAGATGAGAATACCTCTCTACCATTTGTCAGAACAGTTCCTTGCAAGGCTGGAAAAGATGCAGCTGCTTTAAAGAGTAATGTTGGCCTTAATAAGCTGACTTTTTAAATCAGCTGCATCTCTGATCCCAAGACTTCTACAGGACATCTGAAAAAAAGTTGTGCCTTACAGAACAGCTACAAGAAGATGCACCGTTTGAAGCATGTTATCGAAGCCACATTCACAGCATAGAAATAGGGAATACACTTTTTATACATAAATAACCCGCAAAGAAAGTAAATCGCAACTTGGAATATGAAAAGAAAGTCACATCCTCTAATCTGACCAGTCTCCTCTGTGTTATGTGGGGATAGGAGCAAAGTGGCTTGCAGGGTTAGGATGTTGGGTTGAAGGTTAGCAAGCCCCTGTTTGAGACCCGAGTGCTTATGGGATGGGGTGAACTCTCGTTCTTTGCTCCAGCTCCTGCTGGGGAAATGTGTGACTCCTTTCAACCCGCAAATACCTTGGTGCTTCTGACACAAGCGTGAAGTGATGTGGGGATGATATCATCATCATCATCATCCCAAAGTCTCAAAAATCCTGAATTGAGGGTCAATGCCTTATGGCTACCATTCACAATCTGTCTTAAACTAAGAAGGAGCAATAAGATGCAACAATAAATTCTAATAAATGGAAAACAAATTGGCTGAAGGAGCTGCTTCTCATGTCTCGGGGGAAGAATTTAGCGAAACTAACTAGATCCTGTTGTGCATGCAAATTCTGCATCCACCCCCCTACTTTTTTCTTCCCTCTCTTTTGTTAGTGGCATTAAATTTAGAATAAATGTGTCACATTCACACCTCTCCTTCATTGCTGTAAACTAAACTACACAAGAATAAGGGGGGCCCAAACTCCAGAATCTTTAATAGCCTTGTTCTTTTCCCCCTCTTTTTTTTTCACATGAAAAGTCGGTCTTAATAGCACTTCTTGATTCGCCATTACTGGCTCACGGCTAATGCACTCTCTGGCTTCCCGCCAGCCATTTTGGTTTGAAGTCCATAATGGTTAACCAAAAATTGGCACCATAGAATTGCAAGCGATATGGATTAACTATTGCTAAAAAAAATTCTCCGCTAATGGAATTTCACTCGTTTAGGGTTCATCTGCCACCCCCATCTGCTGCCAAAAAGTAAGCCAATTTATTCTGAATCCACAATGTTAGTTTCCACCAAAATCCAAGGCCACTGGTCTCCTTGAAAAGACTGCTAGAAAACTGATTCCCCCTACCAATCTGTACTGATTATTAACTCACAGTCACAGAGCTGCCGATCAAGCTATCCATGGGTGGTATTCAGCAGGTTCTGACAAGTTCTGGAGAACCGGTAACGGAAATTTTGAGTAATTCAAAGAACCAGCAAATATCACCTCTGACTGGAGATATTACAATATCCTTCCCCTGCCATACCCACCAAGCCATGCTCACAGAACCAATAGTAAAAAAATTTGAATACCACCACTGCATGGGACACAAATGACTGACTCCATTTCATTAGGTAGAAACACGGAAAAACGCCCTTGTTTGTTTTAAGCATAACCTCCTGTCAAGCGCCAAGGAAATCAGGAGATTCAGGCCATTCAAATGAGCATAAAGATTTATTGTAAGCTTAATTTCTCTACGAAAACCTGACCAGTTACTAACGGTCAAGGGAAATGAGTGGGAATTAAGAAGGCATTCAAAGTGGGCTGGACTTAGATCTCTTGCGGGCGTGCAGGGACTCGTGACTTATTTTTGACCCCTCCCTCGGACTCAGCCTGGTCATCTCCTACACCTGCCTTAGCGATGGCATTTCCAATTCAGCCATCATTAAGCAAGGACTATATGGGTCATTAAGCAAGAACCTCATGTGATTTACAATTTGTAATTTCCTGCAGGCTTCCCCACTGATGTGGCTGTGAGGTGGCTGTGATGCCCATAAGTATAAGGACCAATGTCTTTACTACTTTTCCATGGATTTTTTTTTAAACTTTACTATTTTGATCTTCAGAAAGATAAACTCCTAAGTCTTATGTCAGACTCTTCCAAGAGAATTAATTTCTTTTAATTGCTTAATTTGTTTGAGTCAGCAGTTACTGCAAAACACAACTAAAACTTCAGCAAGAGAAATAGGATCGCGGATTTGGATTCACACTTGGTTTAGGTGATCAAGAGTACAGGTAATTCTCAACTTATGACCACAATTGAGTCCCAAACTTCTGTTGCTAAGCGAAACAGTTGTTACAGTGAATTTTGCTTCATTTTACGACCTTCCCTGCCACAGTTGTTAAGGGAATCACTGCAGTTGTTTATAACAGTCAAACACCCGTTGACTTTTATTTTTTATTTTTTTTATTTGTTTGTTTGTCAAACATGTACAAGATAACAAGTATAGGTATGAACATAAACATGAACAAAGGAAGTAAATACAGATAAATGGGGACAGTAAGACAGGGATGGTAGACACGCTAGTGCGCTTATGCACTCCGCCTTTAAGGACCTCTTAGGAATGGGGTGAGGTCCACGGTAGACAGTTTGAGGTTGAAGCAGTGAGGGGTTGTGGCTGTAACAACGGAGTCAGGTAGGGCGTTCCAGGCATTGACCACTCTGTGGCTGAAGTCGTATTTTCTGCAATCGAGTTTGAAGCGGTTTACCTTGAGTTTGTATCGGTTGTTTGCCCGTGTATTATTGTGATTGAGGCTGAAGAAGTCATTGACTGGTAAGATGTTGTGGCAGACAATTTTGTGAATGATGTTTAGATCGGACTGCAGGCAGCTCAGTTCCAGATTGTCCAATCCCAAAATTTCAAGCCTGGAGGCACAAGGAATTCTATTGTGAGTACAGGAGTGGAGTATTCTTCTCAAGAAATACCTCTGAACTCACTCAATCGTGTTAATGTCCGATATACAGTGTGGATATACTTTGCTTGTCAGAAGGTCACAAAAGGGGATCACATGACCGCGGGACACCGCAATCGTCATAATTATTTGAGTCAGTTTCCTAGCATCTGAATTTTGATCCCGTGACTGTGGGGGTATCGCAACAGTTGTGAGTGTGAAAAACAGTCATCAGTCACTTTTTTCGAATGGTCACTAAATTAACTGTTTTAAATCAAGGACTATCTATACCTTCTTTTAAAAAAAGCAAGATTTATAAAGGGCTTTACAAGAGCTACACAGGATCAACATCTTCCCAATAAGACACGATACGTAGCAGAAGGTTAATACAATTGCTGGTAATATTTGAGAATAGGAACAGGTCAAAAGGACAGTGATTTAATATTTTTTTTTAATGACAGCAGCATCACATGAGATAATACTTTCTCGAAGGTTCTGCTCAAAACTGCCCCTCGGCAAAAAAAAAATGAAATAAAATTTAAACAAGAGCTTGGTGCATGGAGGTAAATGGACTAGAATCTTGATATGAGGCACTGTTTGTACTTTGGAGAATAGAGGTAACCACTCAGAGGGTTTTCTGTAAAATGGAATTTGGAGATGTGAGCGCTTCCTTTCTTCCAACTGATCCCAACCTTCAAGACCAAGATCTCTTAATTTTTTAATACCCTTAGACATGAATGGCAGTTTTTTTTAAAAAAAATTATCTTAGAACTAAATTATGAAAGAATGGAGTGGAGCTTCGACTAACAGCAGAATATGGAATAAGATCTTCTTCCCATGCTTGATATTCATTTATTTGATTTTTATCCACCTCTTTACACCATTACTTTACACGTAAGGGGTGACACGGTGGCTCAGTGGCTAAGACGCTGAGCTTGTTGATCAGAAAGGTTGGCAGTTTGGTGGTTCGAATCCCTAGCGCTGCGTAACGGAGGGAGCTCCCGTTCCTTGTCTCAGCTTCTGCCAATCTAGCAATTCAAAAGCACGTAAAAAGTGCAATTCCAGGCTCAATGATGATGGTAAGTTGAAAACTACGTGTGTTTTTTTACACACTTTTTTTCTAATACAACTTACCATTTCGTTGAGCTCAACATTTCTGTTTTGAAGTGAAACAGTTGTTAAATGAGTTTTGCCCCATTTTACGACCTTTCTTGCCACAATTTTTAAGTGAATCACTGCGGTTGTTAAGTTGATCACATGGTTATTAAGTGAATCCGGCTTCCCCATTGACTTTGCTTGTCAGAAGGTCACAAAAAAGGGGATCACCTGACCCCGAGGCACTGCTACCATCATAAATATGAGTCAGTTGTCAAGCATTTGAATTTTGATCACGTGGCTATGGGGATTCTGAAACAGTCTGTGTGTGAAAAATGATCAAAAGTCACTTTTTTGAGTGCTGTTTTAACTTTGAACGGTCATTAAATGAACTATTTTAAGTCAAGGACTACCTAATTAATTAAACTAATTAAACATCTGCAAGAAAACAGCCAAACTCAGAGGCCACCAAGTGCTCCACAGTTCCTTCTGGTTAAGAGCAATTCAAGGCTGGAACGATTGTAGAATCCCTTTCATTCCTGCTCAATCCTCGGAATTGCTTAGATTAGCTACCATCAAAGTAAGGTTAGATATTAATGACGATTAGCATCTAACATGCCTTGGGCACCTGCTACAACAAAGAGAAAAATAATTAACTGATCAGGTTTAGGGCTGGAATTTTGTTATCTCACAACTTGTAAGAGTAAATAGGGAGAGCCAGCTGACCTAAGCAACTTCTCTTCCGGGTGTTAAATTAAAAAAAAATTGCAGGTCAACCACAGGACGAAGATTCAAACAAAAATCGTAACCATGAAAAAGGGTCATAAGTCACATTTCATAACTTTACAGGGCCACTAAACAAACTGTTGTAAGTCGAGGACTACCTGTATTTTTACCATGCTCGTTCAGAGAGTCACTTAACACACATGAAACAAATCCAGCTTCCCCCTTTGATGTTGCTTGTCAAAAGCGAGCTGTGAAGGTCACAAATCACAATCATGTGAGTCTGTTGCCAAGCAACCAAACTGCGATCACACGATCACAGGAGTGGTGCAAACTCTAACTTCAAGGAGAGGTCATCCGTCACTTTTTTTCCCCGTGCGATCGTAATTCCAAATCATCATTAACCAAACAGTCATAAGCTGAGGACTGCCATTTTCTCCTCACTCTTGTGGTATTTTTAAATTGCCTCAGAAGGGTAAGAACTTCATATGCTAAATCCAGGCACTTGCATCAGTCCCAATCCAATAAGTTTCCTAACACCTAGCAGAATGTTAATTAAGCTTACGACATCATTTTCTGCCTTTCTTTCTCTCCTTGCTTTGAGGTCAATCGAATATCTAAACAAAGGAACTTCCAACATTTCTAAACACAGAAGTAATTTCCCACTTATTTTCACTGGTAGGCGGCAATTAAGGGATCAGGAATTTGGGGAAGGGGAGGGGAAGGGACTACGTGCACTTCTAAAATTTGACAAAGTAGAAATGCAAGCTGTCTGTGGAGATGCTCAGTCATCCTGGTCATAGTTGTGTCAAAGATGCTTTTTCACACACCTTTTGGATAGAGAGGGACCATTGGCTTGAAAGAGGGGGTAAATGAATCCATCCGTGTTAGAATTGAATACCGCTCCCTCAAACAGAGGGGGACGAATAAGATGCCACCAGGGGTGGGGTGCTACAGATTCGCCCCAATTCGGGTGAACCCATAGCTAAAGTTATGGCTGGTTCAGCGAACCGGCAAATCCCACCCCTGGCTGGCCCTGCTCACCCAGCCTCTCCCAGGAGTCTCCACGCGGCCTGTTTTGGATGCGAGGTAAGTGCAGAGCCCGCGTGGAAGCTCAGGGAGGGCAAAACACGGGCGTTCCGGAGGCTCTGGAAGGCCAGAAACAGGACCATTTTTGGCCTCCGGAGGGCCTCCGGAGCCTGGGGGAGGCGGTTTTCCCCCTCCCGGAGGCTTGAGGAAAGTCTCTGGAGCCCCGGGAGGGCAAAAGGGCCTCCCTGCCATGGTGCAGGAGGCCGACTAGGCCACGCCCACCATGGTCACGCCCACCCAGCAACTGAGCAGAGAACCGGTTGCTGCAATTTTTGAAGCCCACCCCTGGACACCACCTATCTCCAGCCTACAAGGCAGCCCTTTCAGCAGTTCCAAAAAAATTCCACCACCAATTGTACTTTGATTCAGGTGAAGCGTAGATGTGGCCTCAAGAGCTCTCAGAGGGAGTACTAACAACCAGATGACTGTAAAGAAATACAAGCCTTCCATCCCATTCACCCTCATCTCAATGGATGAATTCACAACTTTTGTGGATGAGAAATGAAACATTTTCTCCTTCCACCTCAAGGAAAAAACAGTCCGGTTGTCTTTTGAAAAAAGCACCTTTGAGAAATACAAGTTGAAACCGCATGTCTATCATCAAAACTTATTGAATAACGAATACTTTCCTCCATTCTTAAGAGTCGTATTCTAGGCCATGCAGATCTTTCAAAGAAATAAATTCCAATATATCTGTCCAGTTTTATTTTTATTTATTTATTTTTGTGGTCTCCAACCAGTAAGGATACTTCATTAAACCTACAGTTCACTTTTAAAATATCTGATTTATTTATGGCGTGTTTTAAAATGGAATTACATGCAACTAACTACACAGGGCAGTTTAAAAAAAAAACTCAACTCAGCTCTTCCCTCTTCTTTCCTCTCTGCCTAACTAGTTACCATTTCAATATGTTACCTTTTCCTAATCTTTATACGTAATATGGACTCTGCAATTCATGCCCTTTGAAGATCAGTGTTTCTTTAAAAAATGCAAGTTTTAAACCATGTGCAAGAAAGGATAATTAGCTGGAGGATGGTATATCATGAAAGACAAGGAAAAAAATATGCAAGTTTGTTAAATTTAAATAAGGCAAACTATTATAGGAGCAGAACTGTTATACTGGAGCATATTTTTAGAGAATTCCACCAGTGTGTGTAGGTGTCAGAGAATGAATTATTCTCATGTCTAATCCCAGTTATATACAAGAAATCACTCAACACGAATTCAGAAAAATACTTGACATTTATATTGGGTCTTATAATGTAACAAAGGTAACCCTTGACTTACAACTATAACTGAGCCTAAAATTTCTATGGCTAAGTAAGAGTTATTGAGTTTTGCCCAGGGGTGGGCTTCAAAAATTTTAGCAACAGGTTCTCTGACCGGTTGCTGGATGGGGGTGGCCATGGTGGGGGTGACGTAGTCGACCTCCTGCACCACGGTGGGGGAGGGGCGATTTTGCCCTCCCCGGACTCCGGAGGCTTTTCTTGAGCCTCCAGGAGGGCAAAAACGCCTTCCCGGACTCCAGAGGCTCTCTGGAATCCGGAAACGGGCCAATTCCAGCCTTCCCAAACTTCTGGGAGGCCCATTTTTCGCCCTCCCGTGCCTCTGCACGCGCCCTGCATTTACCTGCATCCAAAACGGGCCACGTGGGGAGTCCTGGGAAGGGAAGGGTGGTGTGAGAGGGGCCAGCCAAGAGTGGGATTTGGGAGGGGGTTCTCCAAACTGCACAGAATCTTAGCTAGGGGCTCTCCCGAACCCCTGCGAACGCCTGGTTTTGCCCCATTTTGCTACCTTTCTTGCCTCAGTTGTTAAGTGAATCAATACAGTTCTCAAGTTAGTCACACGGCTGTTAAGTGAATCTGGCTCCCCAATTGATTTTGCTTGCAGAAAGTCGCGAAAGGGGATCACGGGACCCCCGTGTCACAAATGTGGACCAGTTGCCCTGCATCTGAATTCTGATCACATGACTATGGGGATGCTATGACAGTAAGCGTGAAAATCATTCACATCGTTCACAAGTCAATTTTTTCAATGCTGTCATAACTTCGAATGGCCACTAAACAAATAGTTATAAGTGGAAGGCTACCGGTACTGCAACCACCAACGTGGACAATTTTAGCAGAGGAGAAGACCAATTCATCCAGAAGGATATCAACAGTAATTATACACACTGATTATGGATTACTTCCAGCATCAAAAGAGGGTGATCCTGTCGTGTTGGCCCTACAGATTTTTTCTGTGGAATTTCCCATAGCCAACAGAATATGGGCCGGCCTTGGCTTTTGATGAGGTCCAGTTGAGCACTTCTGACCATAAATAAATGTCCCGAATGAAGCAAATATACATGTCCTCGGATAATGTTGCAGGATTCAATCTGGATCGGTTACCGGGACCAGAAGGTTAAGTTCTCTAACACAGGGGTGGGATTCAGCCGGTTCGGGCTGGTTTGGGTGAACCGGATGTTAAATTTACATCTGATTCACCAAACTGGTAGTTGAACTGACCAGCTGGCCCCGCCTACCCCACCCCTCCCAGGAGTCTTCACGCAGCCCATTTTGGATGCAGGTAAGTGCAGGATCTGAACTGAAGGGTTCTGGGAGGGTGAAAAATGGCCTTCCTTGAAGTTCCAGAAGTCCTAAAACGGGCCTGTTTCTGGATTCCGGAGGACCTACGGAGCCCGGGGAGGCCTTTTTTTGCCCTCCCAAAGGCCCGAGGGAAGTTCTGGTAGGCCACGCCCACCCAGCAACTGGGCAGAGGATCGGTTATTGGGATTTTTGAATCCCACCCCTGCTTCTAACCTTCTAACCTAAGTTCTTTCTACCAGAATGTGATACATGCTGACAGAGAGAGGTTCCCTAAGAATAAGCACCAGCATGAGTTCGAAAGCTCGGATGATTAAACCTCTGTTCCTTGTGACAGAACCAGATTGGATCCATAAACGAATCTCTCTGAATGGTGTATCAATGCAAACATGTTAGAGAGGAGATGGTTTGACTGACCACATATTGGTGGCACTTCTCCAGATAGCCATGAGGAATGCTTCAGTCCAGAAGTTGGGAAAGAGATGTCCCATTCTTGAGGGTTTTTCTTTTCTTTCAGAAGATGGGAGAGAAGATAGAACGGATATGAGAGTTCACTGTGACTGATTTTCATCTTTAAAGTCAGGGCCTGTTCTAAAGATTAGACTAGACACACCCAGTTCCCTCAATTGTTCATTGTATATTATAAGATGCCTCTTCAGAAATAAGACACACTCAGTTTTATGAGATTTACTTCCCAGTAAGTCCTGTTTTTTATCTGAAATGTGCATTTCAGGGAGTGGTGAAATGTTACCGGTTTGGCCCGGTTCCCTTGAACCGGTAGCAAAAACAGCTAGCGGTTCAGCCTAATGGTTTAGTTTAAAAAGTTCCAACGTTCAGCTGAGAGGAGAAAGAAGGGAAAAGCGCAGGAACGGCCCACCCACCTGCCCCTGTGCTTTTCTGTTCTTTATCCTCTCAGCTGATTGGCCTCAGCTGGTGTTTTGGAAAGCTGCGCACACGTGTTAGGGGTGCGCACTCACGCATGCACAATCACAGAACCGGTAGGGAAACTGGTAGAATCCCACCACTGATTTCAGGCCAACGATGTCAAGATAAGAGCATAGAATAACAAGAATGGGAAGGGACCTTAGAGGCGTCTAGTCCAAGTTATGTAGGCCTGAACTGCAGTTGTATGATGTAAACAATAATATCGGCTTACTGCAAGGGTATTAAAAATTTGAGCAGCGGATTTGAATAAACAGGATTTTATGAGCAAAATCTGTATGCTGTTTAAAATTTAGGTAGTGGTGGGCTTTATGATAGCAAGGTGAGGCACGCAAGCCATGTAGAAAGAATTTTGTTCACGTATGAAGGAATTCCTTATATATTAGGTTTTTTTTATTTTTAATATAATCATTCCATCTTCAGTTGAACAGTGTGTGCTAAAGATTGCAGAATCAATATTGATTTAATGAAGGATGTAATTTTAATTATTGTTTAATAAAGATATTCAACACACTGTTCAACATGTTCTAATCTAAATGCTATATCACTATGACAAAGTCATGGGCATCAGAGAGAAACTTGGAAGGACAAACAAAAGATTACCAGGATTTATTAACTTTTAGGACATCATGAGATCTTCAGAATTTCAGTAGTCTAAAACTATTTGAATCAACCCTGCCAGTCCCAAAATTTAGCTGTTGCTGAGCATTTAAAAAAAAAGGCAGAAGTTATCTGTTCCAATCTTCCTTTAAAAGGATGACACATTGATTTTTTTCATTGAGAGTACTATCGTATCTTGTCAAATAAAATGGAACTATTACAAGACATTCAAATTTTTGTGCCTTAATCCAGAAACCAATTCTCTTCTGATTAAAAGCTGAGATGACTCTGAAATTACTGGAAAGTCTCAATTTCCATCTCTCTCCTTCATGCCCTCAAAAGAGAAATGTTCTTGTCAGTTGTGGCAAATTTAAATTATTCCTATCGTGATTTCTTTTTAGACGCACAGCATTGTTTGAAAAATATTTTCTTCCCGAGTTCTTCTTCTTCTGAAGATCTTAACACAATATACTACAGAGTACACAGATACTCAATCCCTCCTGAAATGAAAAACATTTGCCAAAAAAAGATACCGCATTTGCATTAAAAACTTTCTTCACTGCAAAAAAAAACAAGGGGAGCTTTATGAATATGAGTTCTGCCTGTATTATTTTATTGTGATTTATTTTCATCTTTAAAGTCACGGCACGCTCTAAATAAAATTAAGACATCTAAAAGTATTCCTCAACTTACAACCACAACTGAGCCCAAAATTTTTGTTGCTAAAGATTTGCTGTGTACAGGTCAACTTATGACCATACTTGAGCCCAGAATTTATGTTGCTAAGTGAGACATTTGTTAAGTGACTTTTGCCCCATTTTATGACCTTTCTTGCCACACTTGTTAAGTGAATCACTGCAGTTGTTAAGTTAGTAAAATGGTTGTTTAATGTCCCAAAGGTGCTTTTTTCCAAGAGGCAACGGGACTTTCTGTTTTTTCTGGGAAGACGTTTCACTTCTCATCCAAGAAGCTTCTTCAGTTCTGGCAGAATCATTCCCCATCATCCAATCAGAGCTGAAGAAGCTTCCTTGGATGAGAAGCAAAACGTCTTCAGAGAAAAACCAGAAAATCCCGTTGCCTCTTGGAAAAAACAAACTTGGGACTCTTGTAGACTGTTGGTTGGTTTAAGTTGTTAGTTCCTTGAATGGCAATGATGGGATTCAAAAATTTTTACAAATTTTTTTACTACCGGTTCTGTGGGCGTGGCTTAGTGGGAGTGGTAGGGGAAGGATGCTGCAAAATCCCCCTTCCCTCCCACCCACTAACCTGCTTTCCAGCTCCGTTCTCCTGTGCAGGGCAACCAAAGAAGATCAAGCTGATCAGCTGGGACTTGATGGGAGGCAGAGAAGAGATGGGGTTGGCGGGGCCAGTCAGAGATAGAATTTGCCGGTTCTCCGAACTACTCAAAATTTCCGCTACCAGTTCTCTAGAACCGGTCAGAACCGGTTAAATATGTTATTTTGTTTGCTACTTTTCTCTACTGGCGACATGAAGTTATTTCTTCTCAATGGAATTTTTTTTTTTTTACATATTTTTATGAAAGGCTAACAAAGTTAGTTGAGACTTGGAGTGTATTTAATCAGAAAAGTTCTATGCTTGGCTGCCATTCTTGCACCTAGTTACAGATTCACAGGCTAAGGAGAGATGGGGGAAATGCCTTCATAAACCTAAGTGCCTTTGTTCCAAAGCCCAGCATCGCTTCAACGGGCAGGCAAAACAGGGACCAACCATTAGACCGACCTACAAGGACCTCCGCCCAGCCACAAAGAACTTGCTATAACATGCTCAACCATGCAGTCAGAATTCCCTAGGAGAGCGAGGCATGATTACAGCCAAAGCGTTTAGAAGACCAGAATGCCGCAGTCTGAATAAACAAAAAAACAGAGTTGGAAGGGACCTTAGAGGTCCTCTAATCCTACCCGCTCTGCTTCAGCAGGAAACCCAGTACTATTGCAGACAATAATATTTAACAAACTGAAACTTTGTTAAAAGATAACAGAGCCCCCGGAAAGGAAAAGTGGAAGAAAGAAGCAAAGAAGAAGCCGTTTTGAATTACTTGGTGATTTTTGGAATTTGGGGTGTTGGATTTTTAGTGGTTTGAATTAAAATCAATCAGGTGGTTGTTTAAAAGTGTTTAAAATGGCAGTACTCCTTGAGGAATTAAAAATGAAACTTAATCTCTTAATCTCTTCTTAAAACCTCCAATATTGGAGCAACTTCTGGAGGCAAGTAGTTCCACTGGTTAATTGTTTTAAGTCTCAGGACATTTTTCCTTAGTTCTGGGTTGGTTTTCTGCTTGCTTAGTTTCTATCCATCACTTCTTGTCCTGTCTCAGGGGCTTTGGAGAATAGTGTACTAGCCAAGGTTTCCTAAGACACCAACAAACACATTATAAAATCCAAAACCCTTTTATTTTAGTTCAATGGCGGTGAATTATCATCTTTCACAGCCCTGAATGAGTGTTAACTGGTTATAATTAGTCCCAGGGATGTCAGCCAAAGTTCTTCGGGACATATGTCTGATAAGAATGCACCTTATCTGACTTGAAGTGCTGCCAATGACTAAAGTCCCAATTAGTCCTTCATAACTGAACGGAGAACAAATTCACCACGGAGCTTTCAGATTCTAAACCGATCAGAGCAAACGACGTTGCTTCCTGCAAAGGTTTCTCTACCTTTGCACTTACTTTATACCTTATGGGAGGGGCAATCACCTCCAAGCCTTACTCCCGAGTCGGCCCTTTTGTCTTAGCTGCTCTTGCCTTCTGGCAGCTCTTTGTGAAACTTGTCACGCCGGCGCAGCCTCTTGGATGCTTTGCAGGGTCCCAAAGACTCATTTCTGGCAAAGTTTGGGGAAGAGAAAGAAAGACTTTTGCTGCTTTCCTTGCTTGTAGCCAAAAGAAGAAAAAAGCGGAAAGAAACAGCCCGATGGCCAGGCCAGGCGCGTGGGGCAAGTTGCCCCCCCTCCAGCCCTTCCCCCCTCTCCTCACTAACCTCATGTTGTTCGCAATGCAAGCGACACAAGCCTTGTGTTCCCGCACAGCCTGGATTAATTGCTTTGGGGGATGCTTTGGGAGTGACATATCTCTGCCAACCACCAACATTTTCTTGCAGACCACAAGTGGTCCCCGGCCCACTGGTTGGCCAGGTGAGATAGCATGTCCTTCATGAGAGGGAGAGGGTATAGGTTGTGTACACACACACACACAGTTTATGCCCCTAAAATCAATGCATAACAACAATTTAAATTTTTAACAGCACTGAAAAAAGTGAACTTATGACCGTTTTTCACACTTACGACTGTTGCAGCATCCCCAGGGTCACAAGATCAAAATTCAGCCGCTTGGCAACTGACTCATATTTATGACAGCTGCAGTGTCCTGGGATCGTGTGATCAATTTTTGCGACCTTCTGACAAGCAATGTCAAATGGGGAAGCCAGTTTCACTGAACAACTGGGTTACTGACTTAACAACTTCAGTGATTCACTTAACGACTAGGGCAAGAAAGATCGTAAAATGGGGCCAAATTACTTAATCGCCTTGCTTAGCGAAAGAAATTTGGGGCTCAGTTTTGGTCGTAAGTTGAGGGCGATCGATACTAGCATGCATGAGGAGGTTCTAGGCTGGTTTCACCTGTAGGATTGATATTAGAAGGGCAACACTCTTTGGTGTTTTTTTTTTCTGTTTTTCTCCTATTTTCTCCTTGTTTTTATTTTATTTTTAATTTTTGTGTAAGCTGTCTGGAGTCGTGACTCACCTGGGTAGTATGAAACTATAGTAAATGTATCAATAATTGATTTAAAAAAGGGAACAATTAAGTCAATCAATCAATTAACCTTCCTTGCTCATCAGGATTCTGCAGAAATTTCTCAAGAACCTTCTCAAACTTGAAAGCAATTTCTCTTTTCACAGACACCGATTATTCTGTGTCACAACAAATTCCAGCTCTTGAACCATCCTATCTGGATACCACATCCCTGGTAATTAAGGTCATCTCCCTCCCTGCAACTCATCAGTGAGATCTGCAGGGAGGAATTATTATCTGTCTGGTCTTGTTTTCTTTCCAGCCATTTCAAGCTTCACCAGTTTTTTTTTTTCCTCAGCCTAAATAGGTTGTTGGGGAGAACTGGGAAAGCAAAAGAAAACAAGGAAAAAACGATAAAATGTGCATGCATCGCTGGGTTCAAAATCAGCAGTACTTTCTTTCTCAGAACAGAAGAACAGAATAGAAAGGGACACTGAAGGTCTTCTAGCCCAACCCCCTCCCTGCTCAAGCAGGAGACTCTATACCCAGGATGGCAAACTGGTGGCACGCAGAGCCGAGGGGGAGGCTGAGCAGCTGACAGGGAGTGGGAAGCGTGGCTCTGTTGGCTCTGGAAGAAACTGGGGAAGGGCAAAGTCCGTCTAGGCAGAGCAGGGGAGAGGTAGAGCAAGGCAGAGGGAATTCAGAGGAAGGCCCAGGCCCACCCCCTCTTCATCCTAGGGCATGCAGGGAGGAACGGAGAAGGGAGCAACGTGAGTTGCGTGGCTTACGGGGAAGGAAAGGGCCCTGATTCCCTGCATTAGCTGCAGCTGGGAACACAGTGTTTAAAAAGGGAGGTTGTGCACAGAACTCCGAGGCTTATCTGGGTTCCTGGCATCTTCATAAATACATGCTGGTTGCCAAGGGCCCAAATTCTGACTGCATTACCATGAGGATGCTGCAACGATTGGAGGCACAAGGACAGTTGCAAGCAGGGGTGGGCTTCTAAAATTTCAACAACCGGTTCTCTGCCTGGTTGCTGGGTGGGCGCGGCCATGGTGGGCATGGCCTAGTCAGCCTCCTGCACCACTGTGGGGGCGGGGCGTTTCTGCCCTCCCTGGGCTCCAGAGACTTTTTTCGAGCCTCCGGGAGGACAAAAACGGCCTCCCCCCAGGATGTGGAGGCTCTCCGGAGAATGGAATCGGGCCCATTTCTGGTGTTCCGGAGCCTCAGGGAGACCCGTTTTTCACCCTCCCCGAGCCTCGACACGGGCCTTGTGTTTACCTGGTATCCAAAAACAGGCCGCGTGGGGACCCCTGGGAGGGGCTGGGCGGGGTGGGATTTATCAGTTCACCCAACCGCACAGAATCTTGACTAGAGGATCGCCCGAACCCGTGCAAACCCATAGCAGCCCACCTTTGGTCGTAAGCCACCTTTTTCAGTACTGTTGTAACTTCGAACCATCATTAAATGAATGGTTGTAAATTGAGGACTGTTTGAAATATAAACATGCAATTAATACACTCTAACAGATAACAGATAATCAGAGTTGGAAGGGTCCTTGTAGGTCATCTAGTCCAACCCCTTGCCCAAGCCGGAGACCCTGCACCATTTCTGACAGATGGCAGTCCAATCTCTTCTTGAAAGCCTCCAGTGATGACTATCCCACAACTTCCGAGGGCAACTTCTGTTCCATTGGTTGATTGTTCTCACTGTCAGAAAGTTTCTCCTTATTTCCAGGTTGAATCTCTCCTTCTTCAGTTTCCATCCATTATTCCTTGTCTGGCTTTCGGGTGCTTTGGAAAATAGCTTGAACACCACCACCCCTCCTCTCTGTGGCAGCCCCTCAAATACTGGAAGACTGCTATCCTGTCTCCCCTGGTCCTCCTCTTCCCTAGACTAGTCACGCATTACAGTTCCTGTAACCATTCTTCATATGTTTTAGTGTCCAATCCACTCATCATCCTGGTTGCACTTCTCTTTCCTTTCCTAGAGTCTCAACATCTTTTTTATAGTACGGTGACCAAAAGTGGATGCAATACTCTAGGTGTCGTCTTACTAAGGATTTATAGAGTGGTATTACTACCTCACTTGATCTTGATTGTATCCCTCTGTTAATGCAACTTAGAATTGCATTGGCTTTTTTGGCTGCCGCTCCACACTGCTGGCTCATATTTAGCTGGTTGTCCACTAAGACTCCAACATCCCTGTCACTCTAATTGTGGGTCGGCTTATTCCATTCCTGGATAAATGAATTTCAGCAGGAAAAATGAACTTCCATCTTCCTCCTAGACCACAAATCAAATTATACAAACAGTTCAAGTTTTCCCCCTTTTCTAAAGCTCGCCACAACTATATATGCCAGACAGATCGGAGTTGGAATCCAAACATATCAAGCCTTTGCCAGGGTTTGAACATCTATACTCTTTCTACATAATTTATACAATGGGGGGGGGGGGAGGAATCAGCTCTCCATTATCACAGTCAGATTGCTCAAAAGCTCAGATCTGGCTTGGAGAGCCAAATTTCTTTATAAGGTAGGTAAATTATGGAAAGGGAAAGAGGTGGCCACGTAATAAAACCCGCTGAAGTCCCCATTAACGGTGTTACTCCTCTCTGATCAATGAGATGTAGCAGGTTTCTTGCAGAGAAGGTCACACTGTCTGGTTCCTTATACACATGAAACTTTTATGCTCTGCCATATTGTCAATGTTATTGTGACATCTCAATTTCAGGATCCATTTTTTTTCCTCCCTGACACTTCGCAGCGGAATCGGCAGCTTCCAGAAATGAGACGAAGGGCCTTAATGGCTAGAGATTCATCATGTCCCATTGTCATCAGGTTTCCACTGTTAACTAGATCAGGAGGCCCCAACCGCTAGGCCAGCAGCCCAGTACCGGACCATTGACCTATTCGGAACTGGGCCGCATGAGCAGCTGGCTGCCACACACAGGCAGCTCAACTTGCACGAACGGCAGGCTGGCGCGCACACGTGTGTGGAACTTGACTTGCGTGAGCAAGTCAAGCACATGCACACCAGTGGTGGGATTCAAAATGTTTTACCATTAGTTTGGTAAGTGTGGCTTGGTGGGCACGCTTTGTGCACGTGCACACACTTTGCGTGCGTGCATGCCAAACACACACTTTGCGCAGGCGCAGAGGCGTTCCAACTCACCTCCTGCAAGCCTGCACTTTCCCGGTCGCTTCAGCCTAATTAAAAGAACAAATGTTTCCCTCCCCGCATGTCACAGAGCTCACATTGTCCAATTAAGGTAGCTGGCGGGCTTCTTGGTTACTCCTCTTCCTCCTTCAGCTGCCACCTGTTGAGATGACCTTGGTTTCCACAAGAAAGCTTTTTGTTTTGACTGCTAGCCAGTCTACCTATTTCCTCCTTCCTTCCCCCCTTCAGAATTCGTGGCAACTATGAGGCAGCAAAAGGCTTCAGACAGGTTCGCTTCAGAGTTGCCACTAACTAGAGAAGACGTCAACCATTGGCATTTAAAAGACAATATAGTTCTCCAAACTGCTTGGCATTGAGAGGCTGTCTCAGCGAAGAGGGGATCAACCTAGTCTCCGAAGAGGTTGACCCCCTGCTGAGGGCGAGATGAGAAGCAATGGATGGAAACTCATCAAAAAGAGATCCAACTTAGAACTGAGGAGAAATTTCCTGACATTGAGGACAATTAATCAGTGGAATGGCTCGCCTTCAGAAATTACAGGCGCTCCATCACTGAAGAAGGTCTATGGAGATTCTCACTCATCCAGGTCATTGCTGTCCCAAAGGTGATTTTTCAAAAGACAACTGGACTTTTTTTCTTTTTTCTTTGAAGAAGTTTCACTTCTCATCCCAGATGCTTCTTCAGTTCTCAACTGGAGAAGAACTGAACTGAAGAAGCTTCTGCGATGAGAAGCGAAACGTCTTCAAACAAAAACAAAGAAAGTCCAGTTGCTTTTGGAAAAAGCTCCATCCCTGGAGATTTTCAAGAAGAGATTAGATAGCCATTTGTCCGGAATGGTACAAGGTCTCCTACTTGGCCAGTGGGCTGGACTAGAAGACCTCCAAGCTCCCTGCAACTCTGTTAGTTTGTATTATTCTGTAAATTCTTTTTTACTTTTCATTTTAAAGCCAAAAGCACTAAAAGACTTAAGGTAGTTTGCGTAACCTTCAAGTTTTCCCAAATGTCTCTGAACAGTCAAGTAAATCATCACTATTGCCCTAATTCTGGAGCAAGCCAGGCAATTATACTGGTTTATGCTCTGTTTCTTCTTTCTTTCTTTCTCATCCAACCAACCATTTCCACCAATGTCTAACTTAAACATTTCCTGGCCTATAGAAGTCCCCGCTCTGTTATTTCTTCAGGGACCTCTATAATTTCTTTCTTAACATTCATTAATTTTTGTAAGAATCTTGACTTTTTCCGATCTCGGCATTATCCTATGAAAATGATGTGCCAGGTGTGATGTTTGTTTCAGAAAATTCAGTGAAATTCTCTTTTCCAGCAGTGCCCCCATTGCTGCCCACCCACAACCATGGAGGAAAGAAAGATGGTGGAACAGAAAGAAGCAGCCGAGATGCTGATTAGAACCATAAGCAGTCCTCAACATACAACTGTAATGAAGCCTGCCCCATTATGGCTATAGAGTGTGACAGTCATAAAACCGTTTTATTAACTGTTGAGCCACGGTGGTGCAGTAGTTAGAGTGAAGTACTGCAGGCTACGTCTGCTGACTGCCAGCTTACTGCAATTTGGCAGTTCAAATCCCACCAACGGGATAAAATGAGGACTGAGATTGTTGGGGGCAATAAGCTGACTCTGTAAACCGTCTAGAGAGGGCTACACTGTGAAGCAGTATATAAGTCTAAGTGCTATTGTTCGTGCTATTATGTTTTCTGTGGTGGTCATTAAGCAAACCCAGCATTCATAAAAGCAAATGCAGTGGTCATTAAAAGAAGCGATGGTTTGCTATGAGCCCGGTTTTGCCGAAAACTGGAAGGGCTGGTTTTCGGCAATACAGTTACAACAGTAGTAGTAGTAGTAGTAGTAGTAGTAGTAGTAGTACTTTATTGTCATTGCACCTCGTACAACGAAATCAAATGCCATCTTCAGTGTACATCATACATAAGAAAAACTATAAAAATAAAACAAAAACATACTTAACAAATGTCTCTCTTTGCAACGAAATTTAAGGTTCAATTGTGGTTGTAAGTGGTAAGGACTACCTGTAGAGAAGTTTGGAGCTATTCAGTTGGGTTCTAACCTTCTTTTAACATTGTTTTTTCCTTTGGTGACTTGCTATTTGAGCTTTTTAGCCGTTTTGTTCCTTTTTATCTCGAACGCGAAGGAATCTTAAGCAAGCTCGTTGAAAATTTGGCCACTGAGCAACAACAGTTGTGTCACTCAAACAGCCCACAAGTTACAGCTATTATCGATCCCTTTCATGGCACGGTAGTTGCTTGCTTCTGTCCTCCTGGGCCAATTTAGGGAATTCGGAGCCAACATTTCCAGGCAAAACAGCTCAGGGAAATTCAGTGGATGCACATCGGTAACTTTTCCAAAGGAGCCATCATTCAAGGGGCTCATTTCGGTATGACAATGCAGAAACCAGACAGCTACGAGTATCTAGTTTAGCTCTGAAAACTGCCAAGAATCTTGGATCCTTGGAAATCAGGAGAGGGCACGAAAATTAAGAAATACAGGTAGTCCTCAACTTACAACACTTCATTTAGTTCGAGGTTACAATGGCACTGAAAAAAATGACTTATGACCGTTTTTCACGCTTACAACCGTTGCCGCATCCCTATGATCACGTAACCAAAATTCATGCCACAACTATTTATTTATTTATTTATGTATTTTGTCAAGCATGTGTTAGATAACAGATATAAGAATAAACATGATTATTAATACATGAAATGGATACGAATAAAAAGGGAGACATTAGGACAGGGACGATAGGCACGTTGGTGGGCTTATGCACGTCCCCTTACAAGCCTCTTAGGAAAGGGGTGAGGTCAATAGTAGACAGTCTGAGGTTAAAGTTTTGGGGGTTTGGGGGAAGAAATCACAGTGTCAGGTAGGGTATTCCAGACATTGACCACTCTGTTGCTGAAGTCGTATTTCCTGCAATCAAGTTTGGTGACTGGGGAATTCTGGGACTTGAAGTCCATCTTAAAGTTGCTGAGGCTGAGAAACACGGCTGACTGGAGAATTCTGGGAGTTGAAGTCCATCTTACAAGTTCCTGAGGCTGAGAAACACTGCTGACTGAGGAATTCTGGGAGTTGAAGTCCATCTTACAAGTTCCTGAGGCTGAGAAACACTGCTGACTGAGGAATTCTGGGAGTTGAAGTCCACCCAATTTACAGTTGCTGAGTTTAAGAAACACTACTGGCTGGGGAATTTTGGGAGTTGAAGTCCATACACCTTAGAATTACTGAGGCTGAGAAACACTGCCGGTTGGGGAGTTCTGGGAGCTGGTCCACACATATTAAATTTACTAAGATAGAGAAACACTGGTTTAGAGTGATGACAACCAGGGTTCTCCCATTCTCACATCTTCCCCACTATATGACAGCAGGGTTTTCTTTTTTTCTTTTTTTTTGCAATTTGCCTTAAAGTTCCCCCTTTTGGCATCCAACAGTCCAACCACATGTAAAAGCTGATTTTTCCTTGTGCAGTAATTGTTGCAATCAGTATTTGTATTAGCTGGTTGTTTATTTATTGCTTCATTTAAGAAATTTCCACACCGTTCTTCATTAAAAAAAAAAAAAAAAGAACAGCCCCAAGGAAAGACATAACTGTACAAAAATTAAAAATATGACCCCGATAAAGCTGTAACACGCTGCAATTAAAAAGCAGCCGTTTATAATAATGGGGACAGATAGATCACACTTAAAAAGCCTCAGCAAATAAAAAAGGAGCTTCCCCTGGTGCCCACAATATCTTTTTTTTTTAAAAAAAAAAATTATGAGTCTTTATATGCTTCCCTAGTGGAATTAATAAAGATAATAAAAATAAAACCAGTTATTTAGTTTTTTTAATACTGGTCACAGGCTCTCACATTTCCACAGCATTTTAGCTTAAAGTGGTATTTCAGCAAGTTTTAAGATGTGTGAATTCAACTTCTAGAATTCCCTAGCCAGCAGGGGTGAGTAGGGAATTCTGGGAGTTGAAGTCCACACATCTTAAAATTGCTGAGGTTGAAGAATAAAAGGGCATGTGGCCCTCCTGGGCTCCGTTTTCACTGGCAGAGGGCTGCAGGAGGCCGTCGCGGCTGAAAACAGAGCCTCAATGAGTGACGTTGGCCCTCCCGGGCTCCATTTTCACTGGCAGAGGCCCTGCAAACCGGTCCTTCGCTGTTTCCAGGGCAGGCCCACGGCCCAGACCTAAGCACCCTGCAGGCCAGATCCCACACCCGGGCCTTGAGTTTGACTCCCCTGACCTATTCCTTCAAGTCCAGTGTCATCCTTGGAGCCATTAGTACTCTTATCACTAAGCAGAGAGTCAATCAATCAATCACAGGCACAGAATATCCTGGTGAGGAAATGCTTTTGATAGCACCTGCCCTGTGCAAGGGTTTTTCTTTGTAGTTCACCAAACTTAATAATCTGGAGAAAAACAAGGAAGGGATCAGGAAATGATCAGCCACACTTTCAGCAGGCATTGGTGACATCCTGATGTCTCATTTTGGCCCTGCGATATTGCAATGCTCCCGAGCCAAAATAGGAAGGAGAGAATTATCTGCCATACAATTTATTAGAGTTGATGGAGCGTAGGCCGATCTCTCAGTAGCCTTTAAAGCACTTATGATGCTCCGCGCAATCTATTTTTAATAGAAACAAATGCATGGAATCCGCCTCAGCGTTCCACCAAGGCATCCGGCCAAGGCAACACGCTGCAAATCAATTCCCTCTGCTTTCCCACATTGTTGTTAGTCGTGAAGTCGTATCCAACCCATCGCGACCCCATGGACGACGTTCCTCCAGGCCTTCCTGTCCTCTACCATCCTCCGGAGTCTATTTAAGCTCAGGCTGACTGCTTCAGTGACTCCATCCAGCCCCCTCATTCTCTGCCGTCCCCTTCTTCTTCTTTTGCCTTCAATCTTTCCCAGGATTCGGCTCTTCTCCAGCGAGTCCTTCCTTCTCATGAGGGGGCCAAAGTCTTTGAGTTTCATCTTCAGGATCTGGCCTTCTAAAGAGCAGTCAGGGTGGATCCCCTCTAGGATTGACCAGTTTGATCGCCTAATCAGTGATGGGATTCAAACATTTTTACTACCGGTTCTGTGGGTGTAGCTTGGTGGGCATGGCAGGGGAAGGATACTGTAAAATCCCCCTTCCCTCCCCACCCCACTAACCTGCTTTCCAGCTCCGTTCTCCTGTGCAGGGCAACCAAAGAAGAGCCAGCCGATCAGCTGGGACTCGGGAGGCAGAGAATAGATGGGGTTGGCGGGGCCAGTCAGAGGTGGTCTTTGCTGGTTCTCCAAACTACTCAATATTTCTCCTACCGGTTCTCCAGAACTGTTCAGAACCTGCTGAATGCCACCTCTGATCGCCTTGCAGCCCAAGAGACTCACAGGAGTCTTCTCCAGCACCAGAGTTCAAAAGCCTCCATTCTTTGGCACTCAGCCTTTCCTTATGGTCAGAGTTAAAGGGCAGAGTTATAGGGCCCCGTGTCAAAGTTGGAAGGAGAAAGAGAAAGTGTGCCTCTAGAGAAGGGTAATCCCAGAACTATTTTAGAATCAAATACAGGTAGTCCTTGACTTACAACCATTCATTTAGTGACTGTCCAAAGTTACAATGGCACTGAAAACTGTGACCATTTTTTACACTTACAACCGTTGTAGCATATTCATGGTGACGTGATCATAATTCAGACGCTTGGCAACCGACTCATATTTATGACGGTTCCAGTGTCCCGTGAATCCCCTTTTGCGACCTTCTGACAAGCAAAGTCAATAGGGAAGCCAGATTCACTTAACAACCCGGTTGCTGACTCAATAACTGCAGTGATCCACTTCACAACCTGCCGAGAAAGGTCGTAAAACGGAACAAAACTCTCTTAATGAATGTCTCACTTAGCAAGAGAAATTTTGGGCTCAGTTGCGGTCATAAATTGAGGACTGCCTAGAGCAACCAGGAGGTAGCCGCAGGTATCGAGGGGGCCATGTTGATCTGAAAAGAAAAATTCTAAGTTATATTTATCAAACTCTCCCGCAGTACGGTGGAGACTGAACTTGCTTTCCCCAGGCACTGCAAAGGATAAACTATGCATTTATTTTTCTTCTGTGATCAATAGAACATTAATGGCTGTTTGTAGCATCCCAAAATCACATAACCGTGATTTGTGGCATTTTTTTTGCCCAAAGCCAAAGTTTATATCCAGGTTTTTTTAAAATAAGTTTATTGTTTTATCGTAAAGAATACAGAACAGTAAAACAAACAAAATGCAACAAAACAAAAACATATATTGAAGGCCTAACCACCACAACAAAAACAGAGTACAAAAGCCCTGACAAGAGGAAAGAATAGTCAATTAAATTTAAAGTTGAAGATGTGGGATCCACCTTGGCTGAGTGCTGAAAGAAAAGAAAAAAATAATGCCAACAGCACTTAGACTTATATACTGCTTCCCAGTGCTTTACAGCCCCTTCTAAGCGGTTTACAGAGTCAGCCTATGGCCCCAACAATCTGGGTCTTCATTTTACCCACCTTGGAAGGATGAAAGGCTGAGTCAACCTTAAACCGGTGAGATTCGAACTGCCAAATTGCAGTCAGCTGGCAGTCAGCAGAAGTAGCCTGCAGTACTGCACTCTAATCATCGCACCACCACAGCTCATAATAAATTCTCTACACACACACCTTTTAAATATATAACCTAACCCTAACCCTAACCTATCTACAAGACAAAAGACCTTCAGCCTCAGGGTCTCACTCAAAATCCAAACCAGGACAAAGCCATTAAGACACAATACACAGGCCACAGAACACAGGCCTCTTCATTACATCATCACCCTCCAAGTTTCAACTGAATTTAACTCAGACAACCTTAGGTATGATCCCGGCATAGCCCCATGGGAGTCTGACAGCAACCAATAGAATACATTTCTTGCACAGGAACAGAAAGCTCAAGGGCAAGGCCCAAGAATGGGTATAAATAACCCTCACTCTCCAATCCATGTGGTCAGCTGCACCAGGACCATGTAACTTGATGGTTCTGCTCCGTTAAACCCTCTTTCCAATCAACCTCCATGTTTCCAGTGTCTTTCGCCCCACTTGGAACTGAACCAGATGGATGTTTCTTCCAACGCAGCATTGAATGCTCCTGCGGCGAGTTGGCCACGGCAAATTGTCATGGATCCTTTTTAGGGACTCCAATCTTCCAGAGATCTTGAAGGGCTGCTAACGCTCAACTTGTGAGAGGAATAAAATATCTTTTTAAAAATCTAACAATGGTGGAAGAAAACCTATGCCTATCACGTATTTTTAAAAGATTGTACATGCACTCTTGATCTCTCTCTCTCTCTCTCTCACACACACACACACACACACACACAGAGAGAGAGAGAGAGAGAGAGAGATGAATTTGGAATTCCAATGTGCAGAAGCTGGATTAAATCCATCTTCTGCTTCCCCGGCACAGAACGCCGGAAAAGATGACCCAAATACTGTAAATTTGCACTAACAATAAGAACTCAGGTGGCATTTAATCCACTCCTTGTTATTATCTGCAGAAATTTTCAAATGTGCCTTTACTCATTCTTCAAGTGCTTCACAGCTTCATTCCCCCAGATTGGATGCATGATGCATTTTCTTAAGTACTTAGAAGCATGGCCAAAACTGACAAAAAAAAATCGCAACTTCTTCTTATTTTTAACACTCAGCAACAATTTGAACTACAAAAGAAAGCCTTGAAATAATAACTGATGAGTGTCAGCTTGTGTTCAGGGTGACCTTGACGTGAGTCCATCACACCCAAAAGACAACGGTCTGAGAAGTGAAAATTTAAGCAAAAGTTTGGGAAAGTTTTCAAGAGAACAACTTGACAGGATTCGGGCCCTGAAATTCCATGATGTCATAAGGTTAAAAAAGTTTGCTTACAATCAGATCTAAAATAACCAAATGACACCAGACAAAAAATAAAAAACAATTGTTCTTCTAGAAAGTCACCTCAGCTAGATTGAAGTTCAGCAAATCCTGCTAAAATGGAATATTCTTGATCAGGGGTGTCAAACTCAATTTCATTGAGGGCCGCATCAGGGTTGGGTTTGACCTCAGGAGGGCTGGGTTGGGCGTAGCCAGGGTGGACGTAGCCAGCTCGACATCACTTGTGTCGGGGCACCTATGGTGGTCCAAGTGCTCTGCCATAGAAAAGGGCTCCCTAACTCTGTTTTCGGCTGCAACGGACTTGTGATGACCCAGGGTGTGGCACAAAGGCAACACAGTCAGATAATCAATAAGAGTTCCTTTAATGGCTCCAACTTTGCCTACAATGTCCAGGTTACCTTCTTGCTGGAGAAAAAACTCTCCCAGGAATAGCCTTTAACTGCAGGGAATCAAGTCCAAAACAGGGTCAACAAAAACTGTAACTCTAAGACCAATCAAGCCAAACTGAGGTAACTAGTTTGGCAGGGCAGGAGCAAAAATTCCAGACGTGAAGGCATGGCAAAACTTGCATGGTTGGAAAGATATCAGGAACACAGATAAGCAATGACAACACAGGATAAAGTCACAATTGCTACCAGCAACTGCTACAGTCAGCATTCAGTTCTTTTTAACTTTCATTTCCAGGTGTGGCTAATGAAGGGAATCAGGGCCCTTTCCTCCCCCGAAGCCACGCAACCCACGTTGCTCCCTTCTCCGTTCCTCCCTGCGTGACCTAGGATGAAGAGGGGGTGGGCCTGGGTCTTCCTCTGAATTCCCTCTCCCTTGTTCTATCTCTCCTTTGCTCTGTCCAGCCGGACTTTGCCCTTCCCCCAGTTTCCTCCACAGCCAACGAGCCACACTCCCATTCCCTATCAGCTGTTCATCTTCCTCCTCAGATTCAAACTCTGACAGAAGCATGACAGGCCTCCTGCAACCCTCTGCCAGTGAAAATGGAGCTTGGGAGGGCTCTGTTTTCGTCGGCAGAGGCATCGCGGGCTGGTCCTTCGCTGTTTGCAGGGCAGTCCTGCGGCCAGATCTAAGCACCCCACGGTAGTGGTGGGATTCAAATTTTTTTACTACCGGTTCTGTGGGCTGTGTGGCTTGGTGGGCGTGGCAGGGGAAGGATATTGTAAAATCTCCAGTCAGAGGTGGTAATTGCCGGTTCTCCGAACTACTCAAAATTTCCACTACCGGTTCTCCGGAACTGGTCAGAACCTGCTGAAGACCACCTCTGCCCCACAGGCCAAATCCGGCATGCAGGCCTTGAATTTGACACCCCTGTTCTTAATCATACAGGTAGCCCTTGACTTACAACCATTTGTTTAGTGACTGTTGAAAGTTACAGTGGCACTGAAAAAGTGACTTATGGGTGGTTTTCACACTTATGCCTGTTGCACCATCCCCACAGTCACATGTTCAAAATTCAGATGCTTGGGCAACTGGCGTGTATTTATGACAGTTGCAATGTCCCGGGCCGTGTGATCACCATCTGTAACCTTCCCAGCCAGTTTCCAACAAACATAGTCCATAGCCAATGAGCCACTGTCGGCTGCCTGCAATTTGGCAGTTCAAATCTCACCAGGCTCAAGGTTGACTCAGCCTTCCATCCTTCCGAGATCGGTAAAATGAGGTCCCAAAATTGTTGGGGGCAATAGGCTGACTCTGTAAAACCACGTAGAGAGGGCTGTAAAGCACTGTGAAGCGGTATATAAGTCTAAGCACTATTGCTATTGCTATAGGAGAAGCCAAATTTGCTTAACAACCACACCATTCACTTAATAACTGCGGTGATTTGCTTAACAGCCATGGCAAAAAGGTCTTAAAATGGCATGCAATCCCCTTAACTGGCTTAGCAATGGAAACTTTGCACTCTGTTGTTGTTGTAAGTCAAGGATTACCTGTATGAAATTGCGGAGGAATTAACTCACTACGAATTCCATTATGTTCAAAAGGGGGTTACTGCTTCCTTTTGTGTGTTTTGGGTTGCAATCTAAGTTTAAACGCTCTGCCATAAAATGCAACCAAAGTAAAATTGCCATAAGATCTTCGCATGGGAATCAAAATCAGGGTATCGTGAATGAAAACTTGCAACGTTCCTGCCCTTCCCCAAACCTTGCTCTGCAATTTGAGAATAGCAGTGCCTACCCCAGCTGCCCCAGAGGTGGTATTCAGCAGGTCCTGATCGGTTCTGGAGAACCGGTAGAAGAAATTTTGAGTAGTTCAGAGAACCGGCAAACCCCACCTCTGACTGGCCCCGCTAACCCCATCTATTCTCTGCCTCCTCCCGAGTCCCAACTGATCGGCTGGGTCTTCTTTGGCTGCCCTGCACAGGAGAACGGACCTGGAAAGCAGGTTAGTGGGGTGGGGAGGGAATGGGGATTTTGCAGTATCCTTCCCTTGGAGTGGGTGGAAATGGGGTTTTTACAGTATCCTCTCCCTGCTACGCCCACCAAGCTATGCCACACCCACCAAGCCACACCACACCCACCAAGCCACGCCCACCATGTCATGCCCACAGAACTAGGAGTAAAAACCCACCCCTGAGGTGCCCCCATCTCACTGATCTTCTCAAAAGCCACTGTTGAAAAGGAACCTCAGAGAAGGACGGACAGAGAGATTCACAACGTCCAGAAAATGGAGCCAAGGTTAAACTTCTTTCCACACAATAAAGCAGAGCTAATTTGATTTTAGCACAACAAGTCACGAATAACATTAAATCTGACCTACCTCAAACGATAAGCCTTGGAAGAAACATGTACCTGAAAGAAAAGAAACAAAACTGGGTTAGAAGGCATTCAAACCAACAATGTTGGATTAGAAGTACGATATACAAACTTGGGGAGTTAATGGCCCACCTGACAAAGCAGCCCTGTTTGTTGCAAGCATTTCTATATCTGCTGCATCTAAAAACAATGAACAAACATCTAAAAACAAACAAATTACACTCCGGGCGACCTCTCACGTGCCAGGGGAAATGGCTCTGCGTGACACTTCTGGCATGCGTGGCATGGGTTCGCCAACATGGTCCTACAACATCAGCTGGAAACCTTTTGATAAGCTATCATAGAGAGGGATGGAGCTGAAGTCCAAAAATTGCATTGGATTCTTTCTCCTGCTTTTCAGCTACTTTTTTTCTTTCAAGCTCTATTGAGATGGATAAAAGAGAATATTTTAAAGAAGAGATTGGACAACGATTTGTCTGACATGGTATAAGGTTTCCTGCTCTAGCAGGGGGTTTGACTAGAAGACCTCCAAAGGTCCCCTCCAACTCTGTTATTCTGTAGCTCAGGGTTGAAATGAGAAATCCTTGGTGCTCTCCTAGTTTGGTTGTTTTCTTGCAGGCATTTTATTACCCAAACTAGGTAACATCATCAATTCGGATCTTTTTTTAGGATTATACTACCATGTTTTTTTCTTACTACATATTTTTTTGCCCATTGGGGGCATGTGATCAGCGAAGCTAAATTGTCCTTTTGTTCAATTTTGAAATGTTTCTGAATTACTGGTGCACAGGAGAAGTAGCTCATAAAACAAAGGAAGTTCTGCATCATTTTATCCAATTACCAGACCAAAAAATTGCCAGTTCTTGCAATATTGTTGTTCTCCAGGCAAGGGTAGAAGTCTTTATTTCCCCAACATCGGCTATATATTTTCTCACGTAATCAAGGCCATTAATAAAATTGATGCCACATATTAGGAGCTCTTCATTGCTACGAATCACGTGTCTTCAGGCTACCTCGTAGGCATTCTTAGATGTTACAGCTTCAGTACATCTTCCAAAATTTTACAAGTGAAGAGACAGACATCAGGGATGTCAAGTTAAAAGCTAGGCATCTTTTACACAGAATAAGTCACACCTGACATTTTTATCCCACAAATCACTGTGGGTATCCCTCACTTTTTATTTTATTTTTTATTTTTGCTACCTACTTCTCAAATATAAGGAGCGGGACAAGAAATCAAACTTCTGGACTTTCAAAAGAATGCAAAAATGCTCTTAAAAGAGACCAAAACTACTTTTGTTACTATTATTTTTGTTACTGCATTTCAAAGGTGACATTTATTTATTTATTTATGTGTCAAACATGTACAAGATAACAAGTATTGGTATGAACATAAACATGAACAAAGTGACATGAATTTTCTTGTTTTTTTCCCCCCTTGAAAACATTTCACTTCTCATCCAAGAAGCTTCTTCAGTTCTGACTGAATGGTGAGGAATGGATGGATTTATATTCCTTGTAGTCATCTGGTCCTTAGCTCTCAGAGAGTCGTTGAGGCCACTTGGGAATTTATCGGTACCCTCAGGATTACCTGAATTAGTGTGCAAATGGGTGTGGAGCTTTCTTGGGACTGCTGAAAGGACTGTGTTGTAGACAGAAGATAGGTGGGATATGACTTCACAATATGTAGACCGGAGATAATTTAGGATACTTTGCAGCATCTTAAGTCATAGAATCCTAGAGCTGGAAGGGTCCATAGAGGACTTCTAGTCCAACCCCCCAACCCCAACTCCTGTCTACAACACAGTCCTTTCAGCAGTCCTAAGAAGGTTGCACGCCCACTTGCGCTCTGATTCAGGTGACCCCCGAGGGCACAGATAGGTCCTCAAGTGGCCTCAATGACTCTCAGAGAGAGTACTAACGACCAGATGACTGCAAAGACTATAAATCCTTCCATTTCCCCATCATTCAAGTTAGAACTGAAGAAGCTTCTTGGGTGAGAAGTGAAATGTTTTCAAGGGGGGAAAACCCAAATCGACGTTTGAAAAGCACCTTTGGGACAACCGTTGAATGATTGAGAATCTCCATACATATTTTGTTACTATTCTTGAAAAAGAAAGATCTCAATACAGTAAAAGCGCCTATGGAAACTAGATACTGGGCATTTGTTCTTAGAAAAAGGAGCAGAGTCTCGTTTTTAAGACCCACGTGCAACTGTGACAAATGCTGAAAGATCCCAGGATCTGGTTCCACATCGCCAGGAAATAAAGAAACCAAGCAAGAGTTTGAAGCCAAATTACAGTTGGTTTCCCAAAGGAAAAAACATCCATCCAACACCTGACACACTATTAACAAGATTGTTATTATTATAGCCAAAGATCCCATATGTATGTATGTATGTATGTATGTATGTATGTATGTACATGTGTGTGTGTGTGTGTTGCTTTACACATACATACATACATACACATTCTCTCTCTCTCTCTCTCTGTGCCTTCTGGATTGTGGCAATAAAAATAAAGATAAGATAAGATAAGATAAGATAAGATAAGATAAAATAATAAAAAAAAATAAATTATATTATTATTATTATTATTATTATTATTATTATTATTATTATTATTATTATTATACACACACACACACACATTCACACATACACACAGTGTATTTATTTTTTTTCTTTCAATTGTGTCCTATTCCCACAGATGGCCCCGATAAGCCTCTGCAGTTTTCTTGGCAAGGTTTTGCAAAACATGGTTTTCCGTTGCCTCCGTCATAGGGCCAAATGAAAGTGACTGGCCCAAGGTTACCCAGCCAGATTTATGCCTAAAACGAAACTAGAATTCACCGTCTCCCGGTTTCTAGCCTAATGCCTCAACTATTCCACGGAATTGACTCTCACTGAACTGTTTACAGAATTGATTAAATTTAGATCAACGTGGGTGGATGTAATAAATCATGGCTTCGATTTATTGATGTATGCATGTCCGTAAAGGTATATCTTGCATTTTTGTTTCTTCTTTTCATGCTTAATCTCTCTTCCTTCATAATATTATGTTTTCTTTTTCACTGTGTTTTTTGTCTTCGCTTTAAAAAAAAAAGTGAAATCTCGAAAAGTTATCCTCCAATAAAATAGAAAGTGATCATTCTTACAAATCTCCACGAACAACAAAAAGATGAATATAACATATAATGTTCTCAATCCTGGCAACTTTTAAGAAGTCGGGACTTCAAATCCCAGAATTCCTCAGCCAGCCAAGCATGGCTTGCTGGGGAATTCTGGGATTTGAAGTCCCGACATCTTCCCAAAGCTGAGAAACATCGGCCTAGAGACCGAAAACTGAGCCGTCTTTTAGGCAGATATGAATTCTGGTCAGTCAAACGGGGGGGTGACAATGATGTCGTCTACCTGAAAATCTAGTCAGGAGGGGGTGGATAAATGTCATCCAACATTCCCTCCAAACAGGCCAGAAATGAAGCCTGGGGCTCAAACCTCTACTGAGGCTCCTCACAAGAGTTGTCTTGGAATAAAAGAAAAATTTCTACAATAATCCAGCAAACAGCAGAGGCCAACGAGACTCCAGACAGGCCAGAGTTGAGGATCATCAAAGCTTCAAAACATTAATGGAAGGAAGGGATCTATCCGTTGAGAAGGAGAAAAAAACCCACCAGCTATGCGATTAGGCTCCAGACTTAGATTGATTTACGAACCAGACACACCATTTAAAAACATTTCTAGCTCCTTCAAAGAGTCAATAAGAGTCCTAGGGAACGGAGCTTGCTAATAGATTTTTTTCCCCACCAAGTTGACTTAAAATGGTTAACAGATTAACAGAGTTGGAAAGGACCTTGTAGATCATCTAGTCCAACCCTCCGCTCAAGTAGGAGACCCTACACCATTTCTGACCGATGGCAGTCCAATCTCTTCTTGAAAGACTCCAGTAATAAGCTCCCACTACTTCCGAGGGGAACTTCTGTTCCATGGGTTGATCGTTCTCACTGTCAGGAAATGTCTCCTTATTTCTAGATTGAATCTCTCCTTGATCAGTTTCCATCCATTATTCCTTGTCTGGCCTTCAGGTACCTTGGAAAATAGTTTGACTTCCTCTCTGTGGCAGCCCCTCAAATATTGGAAAACTGCAATCATGGGTCCTCTGGTCCTTGTGATCAGCCGGGGTGTGGCACAAAGGCAACACAGTCAGATAATCAATAAGAGTCCCTTTAATGGCTCTAACTTTGCCTACAATGTCCAGGTTACCTTCTGCCTGGAGAAAAATTCTCCCAGGAACAGCCTTTAACTGCAGGGAATCAAGTCCAAAACATGGTCAACACAAACTGTAACTATAAATCCAATCAAGCCAAACCGAGGTAATTCGTTTGGCAGGGCAGGAGCAAAAATTCCAGATGTGAAGGCACAGCAAAACTCACATGGTTGGGAAGACCCCAGGAACACAGATAAGCAAAGACAACACAAGATAAAGTCACGTTTGCTCCCAACAGCTGCCACAGTCAGTATTCAGTTCTTTTAAACTTTCATTCCCAGGTGTGGCTAATGGAAGGGAATCAGGGCCCTTTCCTCCCCCGTAAGCCACGCAACCCACGTTGCTCTCTTCTCCGTTCCTCCCTACGTACCCTAGGATGAAGAGGGGGTGGGCCTGAGTCTTCCTCTGAACTCCCTCTCCCTTGTTCTATCTCTCTCCTGCTCTGCCCAGTCGAACTTTGCCCTTCCCCAGCTTCCTCCACAGCTAACTGAGCCACACTCCCATTCCCTGTCAGCTGTTTGTCTTCCTCCTTGGGTTCAGACTCTGACAGGAGCATGACAGTCCTTCTCTTCACTAGACTAGCCAGGCCCAGTTCCTGCAACCACTCATTCTATGTTTTTAGCCTCCAGTCCCCTCACCGTGGTCTCAAAGAACCGATGTGGGTCAAACCCACTGGAAGAAAAATTAACTATTATTCCATGCCATCTATGGAGACCACATCCCAATGTAGAACAGCCTTTTAATACATCTTGGAATTGTGAAATAGCTCTTAAACCACATTACTTCGACGATGTCCATCTCTGTAAACATACAGGTCTGGGTACTGTAGAGTAATTGAGGTATGACCTTGGCTACCAAGATCACCTGAGATAAGAAGGATGAAATGAGCCGGCTCCCTTTGAATGCAAAACATTCAGGATAGCTGAAGAGCTACACCAAAACACCAGCCAGATAGGGGGGGAAAAACATTTCTCTGCAGGCCAGAGGGACTGAATCAGCACGCTCGGAAAAATCTGTAAAAGAGGCACCTGCTTGATAAAATTCCCATTAATTTTGCCAGTTACAGATTTGTGGAAATTTTGTGCAAGTATTAGAACGTTGGTTTCTGATGTTTAATAACACGTTTTTCTTCAGTGGCTTCCTTGCTACCGGAGCGACAGACGTGGCAACACCACTATCTGCATACAAAGCAGCAGGAGCCACTCAATGGTATGTGCTGACACAGGAAAGGGGCGATTAGTCAATCTGATGAGTGAATTAATATACAAATTGAAAAGGAAAGGGGCTAAAATTTACCCGTGCCTCTGTGGGAGCATCTCCAGAAGGTGTCCCCAGGGGAAAGGGAAGTGGGAAAGCTGCCATGCCTCAAGATGAAGGAGGCACTGAAGAAGGATGGACAAAATGCCAGGAATCTTGTCTTAAGTGAGATAGGTAAGACAGAACTAAGTCGTTAAAGGAGAGGAGAAATGTCACCAGACGAAAGAAGTTGGGCCAGAGCCAATGGGTAACTCCTCCCCAATTCCCAACATCAGCTACCAAGACTTGTCAATCAACAAGGCAAGAGTAGCTGCCATTCTTGTCAATCAACAAAGCCAAGCTAACAAGGACCTTGGGGGATGAAAGGGGTCCTGAAGGCCACCCAACTCTTTTGAGTCATCTTTGGATCCAGGCTTGGTGGCTTTCCTTCCCTTGGGCTAGTCTAGTGCCTGCCAATCTAGAGAAAGATATGGGTAAGATTGGATGACTGTGTGTGTCAGACACAGAGTGAGAGAGGAAGAAAGAGAGAGACAGGGAGGGAGAGGGAGAGGGAGGGAGGGAGGGAGAGGGAGAGAAGAAGGGAGAGAGAGAGGGAGGGAGGGAGCAGGAGAGAGGAAGAAAGAGGGAGAGGGAGCGAGAGGGAGTGAGAGGGGAGGGCGAGAGGGCGGAAGAGAGAGCAAGTGGAAGAGAGAGAGGGGCAAGGGAGAGAGGAGAGGGAGGAAGAGAGGGAGACAGAGAGAGGGTGGGAGAAGGAGAGTGGGAGCGAGAGCAAGAGGGAGGGAGAGCGGGGGAGAGGGAGGGACAGGAAGAGAGGAAGAGAGAGGGAGAGGGAGGGAGAAGGAGAGCGGGAGCGAGAGGGAGGGAGAGCGGGGAGAAGGAGGGACAGGAAGAGAGGAAGAGAGAGGGAGAGGGAGGGGAGAAGGAGAGCGGGAGCGAGAGGGAGAGCGGGGGAGAGGGAGGGACAGGAAGAGAGGAAGAGAGAGAGAGAGGGTGGGAGAAGGAGAGCGGGAGCGAGAGGGAGGGAGAGCGGGGGAGAGGGAGGGACAGGAAGAGAGAGGGAGAGGGAGGGAGGAGAGGGGAAGGGAGGGAGGGGGAAGAGAGAGAATGGGAGAGAGGGGGCAAGGGAGAAGGGGGAGAGAAGAGAGGGGGGAGGGGGAGGGGAGAGAGAGGGGAGAGGGAGAGAGAGGGGAGAGAGAGAAAGAGAGGGAGAATGCATATATTGTAATCAGTAGTTCTGCTATTATAGGTAGTCCTTAACTTACAACACTAAACTTTGTTTAGCGACCATTCAAAGTTACAACAGCACGGAAAAAAGTGACTTATGACCAGTTTCTCCACTTACAGCCAATGCTGCACCTCCATGGTCATATGATCAAAATGTGGGTGCTTGGCAACTGGCATGTGTTTGTAGCCATAGCCATAGCACTTAAGACTTATATACCGCTGCTTCACAGTCCTTTACAGCAGTGGCCCCCAACCTTTTTTGAACCAGGGACCGGTTTTATGATTATTTATTCTTCCACGGACTGGTACCTTCTACTACTAGTCCCTAAAGCTGCGCGGAGCTGCTTTAGCCGGGCTTCTCTCTCCCTTCTCAGTCTCTCTCACCTTCCTCAGTGACCTGTCGCCCTTCTTCTTTCTAGCCTTGGGAGAAAAAAAAAAGACTTGGCACAGCCGGCTAGAAAGCACGCCCGAATTCTCGCAGCTTCCCGCCTCCGCCTGCGAGGAAGTGGGCGGCGGGGGAGGCGAGGGGTGCAAGCGTGGGCCGGGAAGCGGGACTGGTCAGGGAATGACCTTCCCGGGAAAGTCGGAGGCGCAGCCGCCGCCGCCACAACTGCTGCTGCTTCTTTGCGCTCTGGCGACGGACGCCGTGGCGCTCCTTCAGCGCCTGTGCTCAATCTGTTCCTCCGGGTCGTGGTGCAGCAGCAACAGCAACAGCTTTATCTGCGCGCGTGCATGTGCGGGTTGACGGGGGAGAAGGAGAAGGAGAGGAAAAGGGAGACTAGCGCTGGGCATATCATAGCGCTCTTTTCTCCCTCTCTCCCCTCACGGCGCCCAAGCTTTGCGGCCCGGTAAAAATGATCCACGGACCGGTACCGGTCCGGGACTGGTGGTTGGGGACCCCTGCTTTACAGCCCTCTTTAAGCAGTTTACAGAGTCGGTATGATCAACTTGATCGCCATTATGTAACCTTCCCAGCAAGCAAAGTCCTTGGGGAAGGGGCGATTTGCTTAATGACTGCATCATTCCCTTAAACAACTGCAGTGATTCACTTAACAACTGTGGCAAAAAAGGGTCATAAAATAGGACAAAACTCACTTAACAACTGCCTTGCTTAGCAACAGAAACTTTGGGCTTAAGAAATTTCCTAAGAGTTAGAACAATTCATCAGTGGAACAACTTGACTGCAGAAGTTGTGAATGTTCCAAACTGTAGGGTTTCCTGCCTAAGCAGGGGGTTGGACTAGAAGACCTCCAAGGTCCCTTCCAACTCTGTTATTCTATTCTAATTGTGGTCATTTTAAATCAAGTATTCTAAATTCACTGAGTCTCCCTGTATTCCAAAAAAAACCGGTTGTGCCTCATGGTTCAGTTGAAGGTGATTTGAGAGTGGCTGTTTTCCAGAGCCGTGAGTGACCACAAGCCAAACATGGGAGTGCATTTAACAGATGTATCCAGCTGCCCAAAAGGTGTTCAGAGCAGGGAGACTGACTGAGAAGGAACAGCCTTTTATCTATGAAAAGAAAAACCTTTCGTTTTTCAATTATTAATAATATCTGGAAGGCTCTTATGGACTTTTTGTGTAAAAATTAAAAAAAAATGAACTTGTGATTTATGGCTCTGATGATTAGACGGGATAGGTTATATAGAAAGAAGAGCAATATGATGTAGCTTTAGAGATAGAGGTTAAAACATATTGCACTTATAACTGTTATAAAAAATATCAGAAACTACTTCTATCTATCTATCTATCTATCTATCTATCTATCTTCTATTTTTTCTTCAACTTCTTTTTCCATTTTGCTTTTTCTTTTATTTCTTTTTCCTTCTATGCTTCAGATGGATTTGTGTTTGTTTTTTATTCTTTTGTTTGAAAGTTTTAATAAACATTGGATTAAAAAGCGGAAACTCCTTTTCCCCCCGCAGTCTCTACCTTGAGATTAAATCAAAAGTTCATTTGAAATCAACCAAGGCTATATACAGAGAAGAAATGTCTGGAAGAATATTTTTCAGCTACATGGTGAAAAACCAGAAAGAAATTTATCATTGTCCCTTTTTAAGCTAACCGGTTCCTCAACAAAGATATTTTCACTTCATACACAATCTAGTCATTCTGGATAGAGATATCCAATATATAATTTACTTATTGCATTAAGCAAATTAAAGGGTATGTAGTTCTCTGGATCAAACTTACTTCCTTGTTTTGTTTGGAAAGGAATAAAAGAACGGCATGTTTCCAGTCGACAGAAAACACGCTGAGCCACTAATATGTATAAATAAAGCAGCTAGCATTGAAGACTGCCAATCCTTGTTCTCTCTTAATAATTCTAGAGAGAGTAACATCCCTTCCTGGAGTTTTTCCAGGTCTTAATTGTGTAACAAGTCCCTTAACCCCAGATCAAGACACAGCCAGACAGCCTCATCTAAGATTATAAGCAAACTTAGAAGGTCACGGCATTTCAAAACAGGGTGCCTCAGACATGGTGAGCAAGCTTGGAGTATTGTGAATATCACTTAAGCTGAATGAAGTGGTCCTTGGTGCTCTGAGCTTGTTTTCTTGAGGACGTTTCGTTACCCAAACTAAGTAACAACATCAGTGTTAGAAGGGAGTGGGATTTGTGGGGGAGTGTTGTGGCCCCCCCAGCGGCCAGTGGATTCAGACAGTGAGGAGGTTGGGAAGAACATGGGCTAGTCCTGGAGTCTGGGGAAGGGTCTGATGAGGGCTCTGTGTCGGAGGCAGAGATGGGGCCAGGGCCGCCTGACAGTTATCAGCTGCCTTCAGACTTGGAGATCAGTGGGGTAGAAGAACAGCTGGAGCCTGTTCCCAGTGTGCGCATGCGCAGAGCTGCCAGGAGAAGGGAACAGCTAAGGAACAAGGGTCGATTCGGGAGTAAAGCCACAGGTAGACAGTGAATGGCCCCTCCCATAGGGAATAAAGAGGAGCGAAAGGGGAGTGGTGTTTGGAGGAGACAATTAGTTCAATTCATTAAGGTGAAGATCTGTTCCTGACTCCTTGCCAAGTACTGTCTGATACAGAGCGTTTGGAAGATATTGGCCTGGCAACTCTCCAAGACTGATAAAGGTCTGTAGTCGTGCAATCTCTTGAAAGACTGTTTGCCAGGACTGTGCTGGAAAGTGAATGAGAGGAATTCACGTTAACCTAAACAAAAAGGGATTTATTGGGAGGAGGAGTCAGCTTCAGGGAGGAGGAAGAGGAGGAGGGGGGAGGAGGGGAAGGACTGTGGGGTCCTTGAAGCTCTCAGAGATGTTTCATTGCCCAAATTTGGTTACACCAACAACAGCATTGATGATATTACCTAGTTTGGAAATGAAATGTCTGCAAAAGAACAAGCAAGCTCCGAGAGCACCAAGGACCCCTCATTTCAACCCTGAACTATAGATATTCCATTTAATTGGTTTTCCATTTGTTTTTGTTTTCTTTAATCTCTCTTTAGGGCACTGTTTCTCAGTGTTTGAAGATGCATGGACTTCAACTCCCACAATTCCCCAGCCAGCATAAGGAATTCTGGGAGTTGAAGTTCACATATCTTCAAGCTACCAAGACTGAGAAACGCTGAAGTAGGGCACAAGCTCAGAATATTGCCAGCTGGTCCTTTCTTAATCATGAGTTATAGTGATGTAATCACCAGGCGACAAATTCAATTCAAAGTCACTCTGTCCTCAACGATGAAACGGGTCCATTTTCCACAATGGAAGAGAGAGGCATTATGGGGGAATTCAAAAGCAGCTATCCTGCCCTGACCAGATATATGTGGATTAGATGAACGATGATAGAAGAGCGTATGGGAACACAACTTCAAATCCAGAACCAACAAAACAACTGATCTGCCAACTCCAACCCAACACAGAATAATCTGAGTCTCTTGCATGGATTTAGAAATTGGGAGGAGGCAGCAAGAAGATTTGGACCCAAGACATTACAGGTTATCCTTGTCTTAGGAACACAATGGAGCCCAAAATTTTCTGTTGCTAAGACATTTGTTAAGTGAGTTGTGCCCCATTTTACGAACTTTCTTGCCACAGTTGTAAAGTGAATCATTGCAGTCGTTATTAAAACGGTTGTTAAGTGAATCTGGCTTCCCTATTGATTTTTGCTAATCAGAAGATCACAAAAGGGGATCCCATGGACTCCCGGACACTGCAACCGTCATAAATATGAGTAAGTTGCCAAGAGTCTGAATTTTTTTGAGTATGGGGATGTTGTAATGGTCTTACGTGTAAAAATCAGTCTTAAGTCACTTTATCCAGTGCTATTGTAACTTTGGTCACTAAATGAACTGTTGTAAGTTGAGGACTGCCTGTATAATTTACTGGAACCTTACCTGCCTATGTTATCTTAATTCCTGAACTTTTCAAGCGTAAAATAATAAACTGCAATGAAGCCCCGTCTCCTTCTCTCACAGCAATGAAATCACTAGCTCAGAGTAAAAATAAATTATCTTAGTAAAAATTCCCCCTTTGCAAGACCCGTTGAATAAAACTGAAAGAGAGACTTACAGGTAGAATTAAGAATTAGAGCTCACGAGGAGAAACAAGGATTTACAAGATGACTTAAAAATGAAAAAATACAAATAACAAAGCAGAGGAGCGATCGGGATTATTTATTTCCTTATATACTGGATTGATAAAAAGAGATTTGTTGGAGTTTGCTACGTTAGAAACACAAAGGGGGCTTGATAAAGACGAAAGCGAGAATTTGAGAAGAGACCAAAAAGGTATCAGAAAGCGGATGCTAGAACTTTCTCTGAGGCTTTTAAAGACGGTTTGCAGAAAGGAGAAAAAAAAATACAGAATTGGTTTACTCAATCAAGGTTAAAATAATGGGTTGTTATTTGGGAGATGCCTAACAGTTTCTTGATGACAACCGGATGGAGACGGTTATTTCTGGTAATGTTTGTTGTTTACTGAGTGGGACTGTACTTTGATGGTTTGAAGAGATAAAATGGACTTTGGATTTTGGTTAAAAAGGGAAAGGAAGGATACAGATTGGGTGTCAACTGCCCCCCTGCATTAAACAGCAAAAGAAACTCCTGGGATTTTTTTTTCTCTATGGATATAGCTTTACTGAAAAGCCATATGGGTGCAGAAGTAGAAAAGCCAGTTCTGACATTTTCACACGCAAACAGCATAGGAAAGTATTTTCTTTTCCTTCCCTGGAGCTCCCATTGTTCAATATCCACCAATCAGTTGCACTTGCTTTATTTTGGAAATGGTCTGTCTGCCTCAGACATTCCCAGTCAATGACCTTGAGATTTGGGTCTATCTAACGCTTAAGCGGCACACTTGCATTCCAGAGTTCCTTCCCAAACTTCCCTTACCTTCTGTCATGCCCCAGCATATAACTTTTATATACTGTTGTTGCCCTCTAGCCCCATCTAGTGGCCAGAGAGACAAATACCAAGTATATTGTTTGAAGCTTACCTCACCCCATTAGCCATCAGCCTGCACTCTCAAAACAAGTGCACGCTGGGAAGCCAGACTCCATTTCCTTTAGCATTTGGAGAAGGCAGAAGAAGCCATCTTAATCTGTGGCACATGGTCATGTAAGGACAAACCCACATCCCACACACAGAACATCGCTAGTGAGATTTAGATTGCTTGTATTTATTCAGTTATGTTTATCAGTAACCCAATACTGCCCCATCTTGTATTTGGTTCTCATTGCATGTATTCCTGTTTTCCCCAGTTTCACCATATCCTGTTCCTTCAATAAAGCATCCAGATCTAGGCCCACGGTTTGTTTTATTGGAGGATATGGGTTTAGCTGCGTGTCAAGCTGCACACAGACTGACGTGTAGTGAGGACAGAACAACTTCCAATGCCTTCCCTTCTCCCTCCCAATACCGTTGTCTGGTAGCGAGTCAACCATGACACTGGGTGTACAGATAGTCCTCACCTTACGACCGCAATTGGGTCCTTAATTTCCATTGCTAAGCGAGTCGTGCCTGACTTTATGACCTTTTAGTTAATCACTGTTGTTAGGCAAATCACTGCAGTGAATCACACAATCTGGCTTCCCCCATGGACTTTGCTTGGCTGCTAAGATCGCAAAGGGAGAACACAGGATGTTGCAACCACTGTAAATACATGCCAGCTCATGTGGCCGTGAGGATGCTACGACAGTTGCAAGTCAATTTTTTTCAGTACTTTTTTAACCTTCGAATGATGGTTATGCACCTGGTTGTAAGTCAAGGACTACCAGTAATAGATACCATTGGTCATATTTACTCAGTATTGTTATTTCTGACCATCCTTATCAAACTTTAACAACTGTATTTAATAGGAGATGATGAAGTGCTACAGATGGGCTTATAGAAACAGGAGTGAGATAGGGAATGGTTTGGTTATATTTCAAGAGACAGTGATAAATTGTTAATGTTGATTATACAATGCTTGTTGGGGATGAAGGGGGAGGTCTCTTTTTCATCTTTCTTTTTCTGCACTTTTTCCCCATTTTTAATGTGTTTTTCTATTCTGTAGTTGTGTAAGTTCTGCTTGTACAATATCCTCTTTAATGTAGTTAATGGGGGGAAAGAGAATTTTCCATTTTCTAGTTGTCTTAGCTAGTTTCTGCTCACTCACTCACACACACAAACACACACACAAACACACATGAAAGGTACAAACAGGCTAGATAAACCACAGCTTCTTTCTGTCCCATCATCTTATAAAACTCTCTCTCTCTCTCTCTCTCTCTCTCTCACACACACACACACACACACACACACACTTGGGGGAACAAATTAATTCTCACAAGTGTTTCTAATCCCAGAGTTTTGCTTCTTTTCCCAGGTTTTTGCAGACAAAGAGGCAAGGCTGGTAATACCACAATAATCCTTCATTCGACTGATTTGCAAATAATTTGACTTGCCCACAAGAAAGGTTTTCAAATTTTCCTTCTTCGATTTCCAAGTGTCGGACGTTTACGGTATAGACTGGCTGAAGGCTGCATTCAAAGGGAGAAGCTCTGTGTTCAATTCAGGTAGTCCTCGACTCACAACAGTTCATTTAGTGACCAAAGTTACAGTGGCAGTGAGAAAAGTGACCTGGGGTCATGTGGTCACTTTTTGCAACCTTCTGACCAGCCAAGTCAATGAGGAAGCCAATTCACTTAGCAACCATGTTACTAACTTAGCAGTGATTCACTAATAACTATGGCAGGAAAGATCATAAAACGGAGCAAATCTTACTTAACAGCTCACAATCTCCTGGTGGTTGGCCCAAAGTCTCCCAGCCAGCTTTCCGGCCTAAGGCAGGACTAGAACTCACTGTCTCCTGGTGATTGGCCCAAAGTCACCCAACCTGCTTTGATGCCCAAAGCAACACTAGAATTCACTGTCTCCTGGGGATTGGCCCAAAGTCACCCAGCCAGCTTTCCTGCCTAAGGTGGGATTAAAACCAGGGGTGGGATTCAGCCGATTCGGGCAAACCAGATGTTAAATTTACATCTGGTTTGCCAAACTGGTAGTTGAACCGACCGGCTGGCCTCACCCGTGCCTCCCAGGAGTCTCCATGTGGCCCGTTTTGGATGCAGGTAAGTGCAGGGTCCGGGCAGAGGCTCTGGGAGGGTGAAAAACGGCCCTCCCAGAAGTTCTGAAAGTCCGGAAACGGGCTTGTTTCCTGCTTCCAGAGGGCCTCAGGAGCCAGGGGAGGCTGTTTTTGTCCTCCCAGAGGCCCGAGGGAAGCCTCCAGACTCTGGGGATGGCGAAAACGGCCCTCCCGGAAGTTCTGAAAGTCCGGAAACGGGCTTGTTTCCTGCTTCCAGAGGGCCTCAGGAGCCAGGGGGAGGCTGTTTTTGTCTTCCCAGAGGCCCGAGGGAAGCCTCCAGACTCTGGGGATGGCGAAAAACGGCCCTCCCGGAAGTTCCAGTAGGCCACACCCACCATGGTGGCGCCCACCCAGCAACCAGGCAGAGAACTAGTTGTTGGGGTTTTTGAATCTCATCCCTGACTAGAACTCACCATCTCCTGGTGATTGGCCCAAAGTCTCTTGGCCAGCTTTTCATGCCTTAAGGCAGGACTAGAACTCACTGTCTCCTGGCTTCTAACCTGGTGCCCTTACTACTAAACCAAACCTTCACCTACATTTTCCTGGGACATTCACGGACTACACGGAAGGAGGAAAAGATCAATCTCATCCTAAAATCAGAAGACATCTACCATGCTTTCCCCAGCTAGGAATCTTCTGATGCAACAAGTCCACCATCTGCGAATTCCAGACCCCAAACCTCCAGGCGGGAATAGCAATCAAGACTGCATCCTTCTCTCCACCACACAAACTGGCTTTCATCATCCTTACAACGCCATAAAATAGAGCAATATTATTATCCCCATATTACAGGGTACCGGAAGGAGGATGTGTGAATGAAGGCCGAGAGTAAGAGACTAGCACTGGCAGTCCTCCACTTATGACCATAATTGAGCCTGAAATTTATGTTGTTAATTGAGACATGTGTTTTGTCCTGTCTTGCAACTTTTCCCACCGTTGTTAAGTGAATCACCGCAGTTGATAAGTTTAGTAACCCGGTTGTTAAATGAACCTGGCTTTCCCCACTGACTGTGCTTGTGAGGAGGTCACAAAAGGGGGACCTCGTGACCTTCGGCCACTGTGATGGTCATAAATACGAATGGGCTGCCAAGCCTCTGAATTTCAACCTCGTGATCCACGGAAGAGGCTGCAACGGTCATAACGGTGAAACACGGTCATCAAGACACATTTTCCCATGCTATCGTTCACTCCGAAGGATCACGAAAGGAACGGTCGTAAGTCGAGGAGTATCTGTACTATTCCTGCCCATGTCTAATACCTTGAACAGTTTAAGCCCAACTTTTTTTATGTTCTTTAGTTATTTGATTTGTAGACTCGTCGCTCCTTGCCAGCATCCGGATTTCTCCCCGGTTTGGCTGAGGCAGACAATTCCTCGGATCGAAGTGTTTCTGTGCATTTAATTGGCATTCCTTCCTGTCCTTTACAAGCAGATGTGGTTTTCTTTTCCTTACACCGGGATGAATAATGAATGAAAACAAAGGAAAGGAAAGGGAGGGAGATTAAGCATGTCTTCCAAGGCCCAGGGGCAAGAGAAGGAGGAGCAGAAGAAAGCTAATGCATAATCCCTCCCCCCCAACAACAACCGCTCAAAACTTCCAACTTTTCTCAAAGGCATTTTAGGCAGGTCAATCATGCATTTACAGGCTTAACTACACAGGATATTAAACAGAAAGAAAAGAGAGAAAAAAATAAGGGGGGGGGAAGCCATCCTGTATCTCGATGTGCAACGGTTGGCCCAATGGGCATTTTAATCCAAACCGGTGTTTCTGCCTTAAAAGATCTCCGGGTTATCTAATATCAAGGGATTAAATGAACAGGAGGTTGTGAGAATTAGTGATATCGCTTACGCGATAGTGTTTTACTACTGGTCTTTATCACCTTTCTCCTGGAACTGTGGGAAGAGACACACGGGCACGGCGGGAATGAGTTGGAATCACATTGGGGAGAGAGATTATAAACAGGAATTGGAAAGCACCAATTTTCAGTGAAACCACTTTAAAAATATATAAGTCTTACCTATTCCTTGGAGTCACTCAAAGCTTTGATTATACACCTTTGAACCATTTAATTTGGAGGCACCTTATTTTATAGTACACTGCTCAAAAAAATAAAGGGAACACTTAAACAACACAATGTAACTCCAAATCAATCACACTTCTGTGAAATCAAACAGTCCACTTAGGTAGCAACACTGATTGACAATCAATTTCACATGCTGTGGTGCAAATGGAAGAGACAACAGGTGGAAAGCATAGGCAGTTAGCAAGACATCCCCAATAAAGGAGTGGTTCTGCAGGTGGTGACCACAGACCACTTCTCAGTTCCTATGCTTTCTGGCTGACGTTTGAATGCTGGTGGTGCTTTCACTCTAGTGGTAGCTTGAGACGGAGTCTACAACCCACACAAGTGGCTCAGGTAGTGCAGCTCATCCAGGATGGCACATCAATCTTGTGGCAAGAAAGTTTGCTGTGTCTGTCAGCGTATTGTCCAGAGCATGGAGGCGCTACCAGGAGACAGGCCAGTACATCAGGAGACGTGGAGGAGGCCGTAGGAGGGTAACAACCCAGCATCAGGACCGCTACCTCCGCCTTTGTGCAAGGAGGGACAGGAGGAGCACTGCCAGAGCCCTGAAAAATGACCTCCAGCGGGCCACAAATGTGCATATGGCTGCTCAAACGGTCAGAAACAGACTCCATGAGGGTGGTATGAGGGCACGACGTCCACAGGTGGGGGTTGTGCTTACAGCCCAACACCGTACAGGACGTTTGGCATTTGCCAGAGAACACCAAGATTGGCAAATTCACCACTGGCACCCTGTGCTCTTCACAGATGAAAGCAGGTTCTCACTGAGCACGTGACAGACGTGACAGGGTTTGGAAATGCCGTGGAGAACATTCTGCTGCCTGCAACATCCTCCAGCATGACTGGTTTGGCAGTGGGTCAGTAATGGTGTGGGGTGGCATTTCTTTAGGGGGCCGCACAGCCCTCCATGTGCTTGCCAGAGGTAGCCTGGCTGCCATTAGGTACCGAGAGGAGATCCTCAGACCCCTTGTGAGACCATATGCTGGTGCGGTTGGCCCTGGGTTCCTCCTAATGCAAGACAATGCTAGACCTCATGTGGCTGGAGTGTGTCAGCAGTTCCCGCAAGACAAAGGCACTGATGCTATGGACTGGCCCGCCCGTTCCCCAGATCTGAATCCAATTGAGCACATCTGGGACATCATGTCTCGCTCCATCCACCAACGCCACGTTGCACCATAGACTGTCCAGGAGTTGGGGGGTGCTTTAGTCCAGGTGTGGGAGGAGATCCCTCAAGAGACCATCTGCCACCTCATCAGGAGCATGCCCAGGCGTTGTAGGGAGGTCATACAGGCACGTGGAGGCCACACACACTACTGAGCCTCATTTTGACTTGTTTTAAGGACATTACATCAAAGTTGGATCAGCCTGTAGTGTTTTTTTCCACTTTAATTTTGAGTGTAACTCCAAATCCAGACCTCCATGGGTTGCTAAATTTGATTTCCATTGATAATTTTTGTGTGATTTTGTTGTCAGCACATTCAACTATGTAATGAACAAAGTATTTAATAAGAATATTTCATTCATTCAGATCTAGGATGTCTTATTTTTGTGTTCCCTTTATTTTTTTGAGCAGTGTATAAATAGCAATAGCACTTAGACTCATATACCGCTTTATAATGCTTTACAGCCCTCTCTAAGTGGTTTACAGAGTCAGCCTATCGCCCTCCAACAATCTGGATCCTCATTTTATCCACCTCGGAAAGAAGGCTGAGTGAACCTTCAGCCTGGTGGGATTCGATCTGCTAAACTGCAGTAGGAGTAGCTTGCAGTACTGCACTCTAACCACTGCGCCACCAAGGCTCATTTAATTTTAATTAAATTAATTCAATTTAATTAAATCCTTAATTAAGGGTAAGATATTTCAACTGCTGTTGTTTTTTACATCTGTAGTACTTTTAGCAATAAGTCGATTATAAACTACCGTATATATACAATATAATTACAGATAGTTGACTTGTGACTGTCGTTGGGGCCAGAACATCTGTTGATATGCAGAGGTCATTAAGTGAGTCATGCACAATTTTAAGACTTTTTTTTTTGTCACAAGGATTAAGTGAATCATGTGGTTGTTGGGTGAATCTGGCTTCCCTCATTGGTTTTCCTTGTTGGAAGTTGCCAGAGTAGATCACAAAGGGCAATCACAGGATCCCAGAACACTACAATCGTCATAAGTACATGCCAATTGCCAAGTGCCTGAAAGTCTTTAAATCTGAGGAACAGATGTAAAGCACTTTTCAGTCCTGTCATAACTTTGGACAGCCATTAAATGGTTGTAACTCGAGGATCACCTGTACTACTTCCACTCTCCAAATCACAGGCCGCCATTTTTTCTCGCTTTAGCTCAGTTTTGTAGGCGCTGATTTGCAACTTTTGGGCAGAAAAAAAAAAGCCATTTCCTATTCTTTTTCTCCATCTGGGGCTCTTCAAAAGCCCTGGACTACAACTCCCATCATCCCCTAGCCAGCAGAGCCGAAGAATTCCTGATTGATTCAAACTGGAAACGCCAGGGCCAGAACCTCAGAATTACCATATGCAAAGCCACGGTATCATACAATTTTACAGACAGGAAACTGAAGCTGGAAGGCCGTAACTGGCCAAGGCATTGCCATGACAGTCTAGCTTAGTGTTGTGTGGCCTGAAGGCCGCCAGCCCCACCAGCAGCCGAATCAGAGGAGGAGGAGATGTGGGAGTCTCTCTGTGTGTGTGTGTGTGTGTGTGAGAGAGAGAGAGAGAGGGAGAGAGAGAGGAGAGAGAGAGGGAGAGAGAGAGAGAGAGGAGGGAGGGAGGGAGGGAGGGAGGAAAGAGGGGGAGGGAGGGAGAGAGAGGAAGCGAGGCAGAGTCTGGGCCATCCGTCAGCCCTCAGATGGAGAGTCAACAGCCCCCAGGTCTGGAGGTGGCTGATGAGGAAGAGGAGGAACAACTGGGTCCAGTGCCTGACGCGCAGATGCGCAGAAGGCACAGGAGAGGAGAGCAGTGGAAATCTATGGGCCGATCCTTGGGACAGAAGAGCCACTGGTGCTAGCGAAGCCCCACCCTAGCTTTGGGGATAAAAGGCAGGGATCAGAGGTCAATAGATGCGGCCGGACAGACTTGTTACCTTCAGTTAGAGAGAAACTTTTTGCCAGGGCAGCCTGCTCTCCTAATAAAGGAACCTTTTAGTTAACTTCAGAGGGTTTGTCATGTTTGCTGGGTCAGAACACTTAGGTTTCCAAAATCCCACTTTTATTATAGAGAGATAAATTTATTGATACAATTTCCGCGCTCCAAGCAGAGCCATGTTTTACTCCAGAAATAATTTCCATTAAGGAGAAAGAAAAAGAAAAACAGCACAAAAGAATCTTCATCCTTTTACTGGCACCACCTAAAATACTTTTCCAAGCACTAAAAGAAAAGTTTCCAACAGGTGGGAACATCCTGGATTTTGTATAAGGCATCCCTCCGTTTTCCATCCCTTCCCTACACATCTTCGCTCCCTTATGACTACAAGGACCATAACTGGGGCTTCTTAGCATCCCCAGAGGACAGGAGAGCAAATGATGGTAAGAAACTACAAAAAAGATTCTAAAACGCAGTTTCACAAACAGAAACATTAATCCCCAAAGAACCAAGGCAGACATTGGCAGTTCTCACTTAGCAAACCGCCCTATACAGTGACTGTTCGCAGTTGCAACTATGCAAAAATAACTTTGTGCCCAATCCTCGTATTTACGACCTTCGCAGGTCCATAAAGCAAAGGAAAGTTGAAGTAAGATCGTAAGAACAGTCGTGGTTAGCTACCGCTTCGCTTTATAATTTATTTGCTGGTCCCATTAGGGGTCACTCAACAAGAAAGATCCTTTCAGCTTTTGAGAGCAACTGATTTCTGTACAAAATGGCCTCAAAGTGCAGGGAATTCTGGGAGTTGAAGTTCATATATCTTTGTCAGGCTAGGAAAACACTGATTTTTGCATCACCGAACACTCCAACTCTCTGGTCTTAAACTCCGTAATTTCAAGAGGAAAACACCCCTTTTCCAATCCCACACAAGTTCTTTTCTGGTGCAAATGAACCCTCTGATCTAAAGTAGGGGTCTCCAAAACCTGGCAACTTTTTAAGACTTGTGGACTTCAACTCCCAGAATCCCTCAGGCAGCCATGAGGAGTTCTGGGAATTGAGTCCATATATATCTTCAAATTGTCAGGCAAGAAAAACACAGATTTTGCATGACTGAACACTCCAACTGAGGAATTCTGGAAGTTGAAGTCCACAAGTCTTAAAGTTGCCAAGTTTAGAGATTCCTAATCTGAAACAAGGGTCTTCAAACTTGGCAAGTTGAAGATTCGTGAACTTCAACTCCCAGAATTCCTGAGGTAACATGACTGGAGGAGGAATTCTGGGACTTGAAGTCCACAAGTCTTAAAAATTGCCAAGTTTGGAGACTCCTAATCTAAAACAGGGCCATGCCACACCATCTCCAACCTTTGTTTGTGCTTTGATGGCCAACCCAAGACCAATGAACCACACGCACACTTGAATATGACTGGCTGTAGAACAGACGCTTAAATTCCAGATGACACCCCCCCCCCCGCCCCCTTCAATGACAATCCCCTTTTGAAGGAGCCATCAATCTTGTTCCTCTCTGAAAATAATCCAAGGTGAGGATGGGAAATAAGTTCATTGCGCAGTAATAAGATTTATTGTGTGCTGCCATAAATTATGCAAGATTTCCAAGAATTAATCCTCATAACCCAACTTTATGCCTCTCCCTCTCTCTCTCCCTCTCCTCTCTTTCTCTGCATGGATTGTGTCACTTCCAACTTCAGGTAAGAACATAGAACAGTTATTGATGTTCATCAGAGAAAGGGGTAAATTACAGAAATGCAAAGGAAATTGTGTTTTTTTTAACAAGGATCTACACCTGGGGAAGGTGCCCTTAAATTTATCAGCAACAGAATTAATCTATTCAAGATCTCTTTACAGGTAGCCCTTGACTTACAAGAGTTCATTTAGTGACCATTCGAAGTCACAATAACACTGGAAACAGAGATTTATGACCATTTCTCACACTTATGACTGTTGTAGCATCCCCACGGTCACGTGATTTACATTCAGATGCTTGACTCACGTTTATGACAGTTGCCGTGTCATGTTACCTTCTGACAAGCAAAATGAATGGGGAAGCCAGATTTGCTTAACAACCGTGTTACTGATTTAACAACTACAGGGACTCACTTAACAAATGGGGCAAGAATATTCGTAAAATGGAGGGGGGGGGAAACCTCACTTAACAAATTTCTCAATTAGCAACATAAATTCTGGGTTCAATTGTTTGTCGTAAGTCAAGGACTACCTATTTTGGGGGATGCTTTCTATCCAAGCCAGCTAAAGCATCCTTTAAATGTCACTTGTTTTAGTTTGTATAAATACTGTTGTGAGAGATGAAAGTACAGGTAATCCTTGACTTACGACCACAATTGAACCCAAAATTTCTGTTGTTGAGTGAGACATTTTCTTGCCACAGTTCTTAAGTGAATCACTGCAGTTGATAAGTTAGTCACTCTTTTGTCAAGTGCAAAGGTCGTAACTGAAAAACGGTCATTAAGTCACATTTTTCAGTGCTGTTGTAATTTTGAACGGTCACTAAATGAATTGTTGTTAAGTTGAGGACTATCTGTATACAAGTAGCGCAAAATGAACACACACTTCACCAGGTACCTATTATACATACAGCTAGTTCTTGACTTACACCACAATTGGGACCAGAACTTCCATCATTAAGCGATGTGGTCATCAAGTAAGTCACACCCAATTTTACCTTTTGCCACGGTCATTAAGTGAATCACCACCATTGTTACGTGAATCATAGCGAATCTGGGTACTGGTAACCACATGAACCCAGGATCCTGCCAGTATATAGTAAAAAAGTAAATTTCCCGTCCAGTCACGCGGGTGGTGATTCACTGACTCTAGGGGGCGCTGTTCATCTCCATTTTTTAGCCTAAGGAGCCAGCATTGTCTGAAGATACTTCCGTGGTCATGTGGCAAGCATGACTATATGCCGAGGTGCACGGAACGCTGTTTCGTTCCCACTGAAGTGGTACCTATTTATCTACTCGCTTTTACATGCTTTCAAACTGCTAGGCGGGCAGGAGCTGGAGCAAAGAACGGGAGCTCACCCTGTCGCACGGCGCTCGGGTCTCAAACTGTCAACTTTCCAGTGGACAAGCCCAGCATGTCTTAACCACCGGGCCACCGCACCCCTCGTCTTGTAAAGACAATGTTGAGTGGCAATCGTGCAAATGTCGATTGTGTGGCTGCAGGCTAAACGCAAGAACTGAGTGGCAAGTCACTTCTTCCAGCGCCATTGTCGTTTTCCACAACCCTTCAACGAATGGCCGTAAATTGAGGATTACCTGTACATTAAAAAAGCAGGCAGTCCCAGAGGAGTTGATACTGAATTGATTACCAAACCAATGCTGTGTTTCAGCGTTTTAATTTGGAAATCAGAAACGAGAAGTACAGTACAGAAAACAATTTTAGAGTTGCTTTAACGATGCAGATATTAAATGCTGAACCGACGGCTTTGACAGAGAAATAATCATCCACTTTGGAAGAAAAAACCTCCAAAAAGATTGAGGACATGACAGCAAACTTTGGATAAAGACCCCGATATGACAGGTTTGCTATCTGTCTTGCACTACAACCACCATCTTCTGACAAAGCAAGAGCAACCAGTGGATTGATACCTGTTCACCAAATGATATCCTATCCTAAAGACAAGCTTTTGCTTTTGGATAGAACATCTGGAAGTTGATGCATCACACAGACTTAGTCTAGAAGCCGTGCTTCGAATGTTTTTTTCCTGCAGGAAACCTTTAAATCCAACTAAAAAACCTGGTTTGGTATTAGCGAGAATGCCTAACCTGGATTTAAGAACAGGGATCAGTTATATCATAATTTCAGAAGGCTTCCCGACATCAGACAAAAAAATCTGGGAGAGTCAAAAAAAAAAAGGGTAGCAAATTGTTGGCTTTGCGTTTTCCATCGAGGAAAATGGGACACCAAAAACCCTTGGCTGCCCTTAAATTTTCTGCAGGTGGACTTGGAGCAGCTTACTTCACGGTTGTTGCAATGTGATGGGGCCAACTCTTTGTTCAGCTAATTTATGTTCTCCTCCGTTTGTGTGAAAGCAAACCGGTGGAAGTTTATGGAGAATTCTCAGCCTTCCAGGTTCAGAGTTGTCCCAAATGTGCTTTTTTTTTAAAAGAGGCAACTGGACTTTCTGGGTTTGTTTGTTTTTTTGAAGATGTTTCGCTTCTCATCCAAGAAGCTTCTTCAGCTCTGACTGAATCATTCCCCACCAATCCAGTCAGAGCCGAAGAAACTTCTTGGATGAGAAGTGAAATGTCTTCAAAGAAAAAAAAAAAAAGTCCAGTTGCCTCTTGAAAAAAAGCACCTTTGGGTTAACTTTCAGTAAAATTATATATTAGGAAAAAAAAACACCGTGGAAGGTATCAAAACTGAAGAAATTAAGGATGCATAATTTTGTGAAGTTACTAGTCCCATGTAAAAATAATCTCTCCTTCTGACTCAAGCTCAACTCCTGACTGTCTATGGCAAATTTAAGACTTGTGGACTTCAACTCCCAGCTTTGCTGGTTGGAGAATTCTGGGAGTTGAAGTCCACAAGTCTTAAATTTGCCATGATTGGAGACCCCTGGTCTATGGAGATGCTCAAACCTCCATGTGACGATTGTCCCAAAGGTGCTTTTTCAAAAGGCAGCTGGACTCATCCAAGCTTTTTCCACGGATGGCTGCAAGGAATATAAACCATTCCGTTCTCCACCATTCAGTCAGAACTGAAGAAGCTTCTTGGCTGAGGAGAGAAACGTCTTCAAAGAAAAAAAACAACCCAGAAAGTCCAGATGCCTCTTAGGGGATAAAAAAAGCACCTTTGGGACAAGCCGGTGGAAGGTAAGAATCAGCCCAACTTTACTACCGGTCCCGTCCCGTCTCCATGCCATGTGGGGCACAAGGGTTTTCACTTGGGCACGCCAGGTGAGCCAACACCTGGTGGCAGAAGCCCTCCAGGTGCAGAGGTGGAGAAGAGCCGCGGAAAGTCCCTTTAAGGACCACTAAAGTTTCTCTCGACCTCCTCCCCGCCCCCCGACACACACACATACACCGGACTTTCTGGCGCTGCTGAAGTCCGGGGATGATGGGAGCGGTGGTCCACACTCACCTTCAGCCTCGCGGGGCAAGAGGGCGAAGAGAGCCAAGGCGAGAAGAAGCCGCGGCGGCGCTGCGGGGCAATCCATGGCCAAGCAAAGAGGGCTGGGTGTAAGAGGCGAGCCCCGCGGGGTTTTCCTCGGCTGCGAACTCGCGGCAGGATTTCGCCTGGGCACCATCAGAAAAAGCCAGGCGACCCCCCAATCTCCCCTCGCCCCGCTCTCCAGCCTTCCTTTCCGGCTCCGGGCAAGGCGGCAAACAAAAAGGAGGCCCGGGGAGGAGATCTCTTTTATTGGGATCCCCGCAAGAGCCGGACTGGCTGCGGACCGCGAGGCAAGTCCGGGCTGGACAAGCGAAGAGCGAGCTTGGCGGCCAAGCAAGCGACCGGTCTCTCTCTCTCTCTCTCTTCTTTGCGCCAAACGCGGCGGCGGCTTCTCCAAGCGGGCGCCCGGCGCAACTTCTCCTCCCTAAGTTCTCCCCCGCGGGCGGAGCGACCGGCCCCTCCGCTCGCGATCCCGCAATCCCGCCCCCCCCCACTCAACGGCTTTGGAAGATCCCCTCCTCCTCCACCCGGATCCCGCGTTGACGTCGCCCGCCCGCCGGCCACCCACCGAGGCTGCGGCGGAACTGCCCACCGGCGCGTCCCGGGCGAGGCTTGCTTTTTCTCTCTCCGGGGCGCCCGCAGCTCGGGCGCCGCTCCAGAAGGAGAAATGAAAAGGGGGAATCGAGCCCCCAACCGATCGACTCCCCAACCCCCACTCCCACCCTCATCCTGCCAAGCAGAGTCCCCGGCTCGGCTACGTTGCTGCTTCGGCGGGGAAAACTTTACCACGCGGGCTCCTCCGGTCCATCCCGGCAGCGAGCAAAAGACACCCACCCCCTCTTCCCAGATCCGATGCAGTGTGAGATCTCCAGTCCAAAAGATCCGATGCAGTGCAAGATCTTCAGCGCAAAATCTCTAGTGCAAAAGATCCGGTGCAGTGCAAGATCTCCAGCGCAAGATCTCTAGTGCAAAAGATCCGGTGCAGTGCAAGATCTCCAGCGCAAGATCTCCAGTGCAAGATCCTATGGGGGTAGGGGGAGAGACGAGACGGGTGGGTGCAAAAAGCAGATCGGCGAGTTTTTCTTTCCCCCCGCGCACGCCCCAGCCTTCCTCCTCCCGGGCTTTGTGCAGCGTTGTGGGTCGGTGTGTATGTGTGTGTTGCCAGCTTCCCTTCCCCCCAAACCCATTTAGCACAAGCGAGCCGTGCAACCTCTCTGCAATCCTATCTTGGGAAGCGCCGGTTTGCAACCGTGGCGGGCTGGGATTTTGCAACGGGGAGGGGGGAGGTTGTGGATCCCGCGCCCAAAAGCGACCGGCGAAGGGACATTTTGCAAGAAGGCTTTTTTAAAAAAAAAAAATTAATTAAAAATCACTCGCCTCCCCCCTCCTCTTTAAGCCACGACAAATACTCCCCTTTGTGCAAACCACCCACCCAAATCTCTTTGTTTTTTGTAAGGGGCTCCGACTCCCATCCCGGGCAGACTCGAGGTGAAAACGGCGGATCCAGGGAGGGGTGGGCAATGGTGGAGTGGGGGTGGCGATCGTGCTGGGCTGGCCAAGATTCCGGAGAGTCACGTGAAAAAGAGAGCGCGAACGGAGCGTGCAACCTGAGCCTGAGACGGAGGTCTCCAACCTTGGCAACTTTAAGCCTGGCGGACTTCAACTCCCACAATTCCCCAGCCAGCAAAGCTCTACTCCGGTTACTTTTGAACGCCCCCGTGTAGGGAAATGGAAAGGCTATTGCAAAGAATTCTACATAGGAAGAGGGGCTAATAGATTTTTAATTTCATTTATGTATTGGTATCACACCTGTATTGGTTTTACAAATCAAGGCAATGAGAAGGTATCCTACACACAGCCCTCCTCCCATTTTCCCCACAACAGCAACCCTGTAAGGTGAGTTGGGTTTGAGAGACAGTGATTGGTCCAAAGCAGGGGTGAGGAATTCTGGGAGTTAAAGTCCACAAGTATTAAAATTACCTCTGGTCCAAAGTCACCCAGCTGCCTTTCATGCCTAAAGTGGGACTAGAACTCTCGGTCTCCTGGTGATTGGCCCCAAGTCACCCAGGCGGCTTTCATGCCTAAGGCGGGACTAGAACTTTCAGTCTCCTGGTGATTGGCCCAAAGTCACCCAGGAGGCTTTCCGCACTAAGGCAGAACTAGAACTCACAGTCTCCCACTTTCTAGCCTGGTGCCTTAATCACTAGACCAGAGTGGCTCTGTTTAATATGTCTCCATGCATTCCCCTGCTTATATAATATCTATTCATCACCATTTCATTCGGTATTTTGAGCTTATGCAAGAAGAAATGTACACACACACAATGTAGCTTCTTAGTTTGCGATAAACCCTTTTATTTCCCTATGTTGTGTTGTGTAGATGTAAGATTTAATCAAATCTGAGTTGCAAGCACGCAAAACTGAAGTCTGGGATTGAAATTTATCCTTTAGACCTGCTTTTGGGCATCTCACAGAGTATAAATGTTTAAAATTGGGTGAAGCCTGGTTAAAAAACCTACATGGATCCATCAGATTTAATTTTTATTCAGAAGAAATTAAATATAATCAGTATGATTATTTCCTCAATATTTAGCCCTGCAATAAGAGTTTATATTTCTATTTGCAATAAGGTTGCAATTTTGGGAGTAGATTTAACAGTAAATTAATTTAGAGTGGTGCGGTGGCCTAGGGGGTGGAGGTCATGCCTCACAATCAGGAGGCTGTGAGTTCTATCCTAGGTAGGCTGTGAGTTCTATTCTGGGTACAATGTGATTGTATCTGCTATTAAAAAAAAAAAAACCTCTGCATTGGCGACAGGAAGGGCATCCAGCCAGTAAACACTTGGTTCCGTTCAGTTGCCCAGACTCCATCCCGCAAGGGATTATGGGGTCATTAAAAGATGAGGATTTAACAGTAAATTCATTAAATGACCATTTGACGTTACAACCGCACTGAAAAAGTGACTTACGGCTGGTCCTTGCACTTATGACCATTGCATCATTCCCACGGTCAAATGATCAAAATTTGGGCACTTGCCAACTGGCACGTATCTACAACTGTTGTAGGATCGCATGATTGCCATTTGTGATCTTCACAAGCCTGATTTTTCCTAACGACTATGTGATTCACAAAATGGTTGTCAAATCAGGCACAACTTGCTTATCGACCACATAGTTTAGCCATGGGTGTTCCAGTCCAATTGTGGTCAGATATTGAGGCCTACCTGTAAGGAGCAGTAGACCTCCAAATTTTGTTGGACTTCACCTACCGTTCTCCCTATCCAGTAGCTGTGTGAGCTGGCCCTTGTTTGCGTTGAAGGCCCCCAACATCTGTGGAGCTCCATGACTTGGAGAGCATTCCATTTTTCTAGGAAGAAATAATCCAGATGCCTACAGAAAATACGGTGTTAGCAAGCCTCTTCATTCATGCACAATCTCTGTTGAGGTGGAGGCCCCCCGGGTGCTATGGTAACTGAAGTAATAATTAACTTTAGGAGCAGCTCAGCTCTTGAACATTCAAGGTATTCAGGCTTAGCTCCCAGCCCTTTTGATTCTGTGCCTTCCTTACAGATGTTTGCTGATGTGAGTCCCCCCCATACAGAGAATTAGACACCCCCCCCCCAAGAGAGTTCCCTCAAAAGTGAGTTTTGTTTGCCATCTCCATTTAACTAAAAAGATTAATTATTTTCCTCCTTTCTGCTGCTGTGGGGCAATAATAATAATAACAACAACAATAGCAATTATTATAATCATATTCACTGTCCAAAGTATGGATTTGAGTATAGTAACAACTACTGGGAACATCAGGTTGAAAGGTTCTGGAGAATGAAAAAGTCAAGATCTTGTGGGACTTCAGAATTCAGACTGACAGGCACTTGGCTTACAATACACCTGACATAGCAATAGTTGAAAAGAAAAAGGTTTGGTTCATTGACATTGCAATATCTGGTGATGCACGAATTGAAGACAAGCAGCAAGAAAAAAAATCACAAAGTAACGGGACTTACAAATTGAAGTTGAGCAACTTTGGAAAAAGAAATTGTGTGTTATCGCAATTGTAATTGGAGCCCTTGGAGCAATACCTAAAGGGCTGCCTCACTATTTGGAAATCCTGAATTTATCAGACTTGAATACCCTGATTCTACAAAAAAAACCACCTTACTTGGAACAGCTTATATCCTCCGACGCTACCTTAACAGTTCCTAGGTCCTAGGTTAGGACTCGAGCTGTTGCGTTACTAACCAGCCCCAAAGGCTGTGAATCTCACCAAAGATTAACAACAACAACAACAACAAAAACAATAATAATAATATAATATCACGATTGTGGAGAAGAAAAAAGTGTGGATTGTCAACATTGCCATACTTGGTGACAGCAAAATCGACAAGAAACAACTTGAAAAAATCACCAGACTTGAAAATCGAACTGCAGAGACTCTGGCATAAACCAGTGCAGGTGGTTCCAGTGGTACTTGACACACTGGGTGCTGTGCCTAAAGACTTAGGCGAGCACTTAAAAACAATCGGTGCTGACAAAATCACCAATGGTCAGCTGCAGAAGGCCACCTTACTGGGATCTGCTCCCATAATCCGCCAATACATCACACAGTCCTAAACGCTTGGGAAGGGTTCAACTAGTGATTTGTGATACGAAACCCAGCATAATTCTCTCGTTTGCTGTGTACGCTGTTGATTTTTGTGTATAATAATAATAGCACTCCTATACACCGGGCTTGCGTTTTTAATATTAAGAAAGTGGTCATTAACTCTCCAGGGAAAATCCAGAAGCAAAAGGTTCATGGTTTTTCCCCCCTCTTAATAGGCATCTGAGCGCTAAAGCCAGAGAAAGAGAATCAACATCACTGTGCCATAATGACGTCCCGGTGCTTCTCCCCTGCCGTTTAATAGAAAAATAAATGCCACAGCCAACCCCGGGCATCTGTTATCAAGGCAGGAGGTTGCTGATCCTATGCCAGCTTGAGCTCTTAAGATCCACCTCCAATCGAGTTAGATGAAGTGACTGCTGAAGGGTTGGGTGCGCAGTGTACATCCAGGGATTAGACAGCTTTGACAGGAAGCGAGCAAAAGCGAATTCATGGAAGGGTTTCTACCCGCCAGGACCGATTCATGCCACCAGAAGCTCTGCCAACTTTCAGAGGAATCCCCTGGCAGGATGATGTCTTAAGAACACTGTCCCATCTGGCATGCCTTCCCCGCTGCTGTGCCATTTTTCTATTTTTGCATGAAGGGGGTTTTTTGGGGTTGGCTTTCGTCCCACCTCAGCCTCACACATGCCTTCCTTTGGCAGTAGGACGATGTCAGAGGTGGTATTCAGCAGGTTCTGAACAGTTCTGGACAGTGGTGGGATTCAAAAATGTTTACTACCAGTTCTGTGGACGTAGCTTGGTGGCATGGCGTGGTTTGGTGGGCATGGCAGGAGAAGGATACTGCAAAATCCCCATTCCCTCCCCACCCCACTAACCTGCTTTCCAGCTCTGTTCTCCTGTGCAGGGCAACAAAAGAAGACCAGCCAATCAGCTGGGACTCGGGAGGCAGGGAATAGATGGGGGCGGGGCCAGTCAGGTGGTATTTGCCGGTTCTCTGAACTACTCAAAAGTTCCACTACCTGTTCTGCTGAATACCACCTTTGGTTCTGGAGAACCAGTAGTGGAAATTTTGAGTAGTTTGGAGAACTGGCAAAAACCACCTCTGACTGGCCCTGGCAACCCCATCTATTCTCTGCCTTCTGAGTCCCAGCTGATCGGCTGGGTCTTCTTTGGTTGCCCTGCACAGGAGAACGGAGCTGAAAAGCAGGTTAGTGGGGTGAGGAGGGAATGGGGATTTTGCAGTAACCTTCCCCTGCCACACCTACCAAGCCACACCCACCAAGCCACACCACACCCACCAAGCTACCCCCACAGAACCAGTAGTAAAAAAAATTGAATCCCGTCACTGGATGGTGTGTCAACCTGAAGCTGGCCTGGCCTGACTGAGGCCATTTTCTTCCTTGTTGCTTCACTGATGACCCAGCCTGGAGTTGAGGAGAAAGGAGTGGGTAGTAGAAACAGTGGCGGGGGGGGGTTGTTGTAGTCAAAATAAAATTCCTCTGGGAACCATGTACGCGCAAAATGTAAAATCACCAAACCGGTAGTATCACCGGTCGGATCCCACCCCTGTCCTCAACCTATGATCACAATTGAGCCCAAAATTTATGTTGCTAAATCAGACATTTGTTAAGTCAGTTTGGCCCCATTTTACAACTTTTCTTGCCACATTTGTTAAGTGAATCACCGCAGTTGTTAAATTAGTAACTCGACTGTTAAGTGAATCTGATTTACTATTGACTTTGCTTCTCAGAAGGTTCCCAAAGGTGACCACATGACTCAGGGACACTGCAACCGTCATAAATCTGAATCAGTTGTCAACCATCCGAATGTAAATCACGTGACCGTGGGGATGCTGCAACAGTCGTAAGTTTGGAAAATGGTCATAAATCACTATTTTCAGTGCCATTGTAACTTTGAACAGCCATGAAGTGAACTGTTGTAGGTTGAGGACTACCTGTACGATGCAGTGAGACATGTAGAGATCTGCAGATTGGAGAAACAAAACAACCACTTCGCATATGCATGGCACGACACAGGAGGACAAGCCCATCAGGACAAGATTCAGTAGATCATCTGAATTTGACAGCAAAGGTCCTTCTTTTGAAGACAGCAAAGTCTTCAGGATTTCAAGAGGACCACTGGTTTGAAAGAGAATTGAATTGAATTCTTTATTGTCATTGTATGTATATACACAGTATACATACAACGAAATTCACATAACAACCAGAGACCAGACTCAACATGCACACACACATGACAATCCCCAAACACCTCCCCACCCACCAAAATTCCCCGCCTCCTAAAATCACACAAGCATCCACACAACAGACCAAGTAATACTGTCCAACAGCTCACTGATGGTGGTCCTTAAGTTCATTGTTAAGTGCAACTATAGCTCTGGGATAAAAACTATTCAGAAAATGTGTGGTCCGAGTTTTAATTGTTCTGTATCTTCTGCCAGAAGGCAACAGTTTACAAAGATTGTGAGCAGGATGGGAAGAGTCTCTGAGAATGTTGTGCAACTTCCTCAAACAGCGAGATGCAAAGATGTCATCCAGGGCTGGTAGCTGGAGCCCGATGATATTCTGGGCGGTTTTAATGATTCTCTGTAGAGCTTTTTTGTCCACTACAGAGCTGCTCCTGTACCATACAAGAATGCCGTACGTCAGGACACTCAATGGTGCTGCGGTAGTAGGACAGAAGTAGATAAATAGATTTATCTCCCTGAGCATTCTTAGTACAGCCTCTTCTGTGCCTTCTTTACAAGCATGTTAGCATTTATAGTGCATGAGAGGTCCTCTATGATATAAGTGCCCAGAAATTTAAAACTACCAACCTTCTCCACCTTCTTGCCATTTATGTACAGTGGTAAATGTACATCCTCATGGAAAGAGGCCATGTATGTTAAAATTAAACAGTCCTCTCTCAACAGTCGGAGAGAGAGACAATACCAATCACCCGTCTACAGCACAGTCCTTTCAGCAGTCCTAAGAAAGTTGCACACCCATTTGCACTCTGATTCAGGTGACCCTGAGGATACAAAAAATAAACTCCAAGTGGCTTCAATGGCTCCCAGAGACCTATCGACTGATCTTCAAAACCGAAGAAACTTCTTGGATGAGAAGCGAAACGTCTTCAAGGAAGAAGAAAACCAAGGAAGTCCAGTTGCCTGTTGAAAAAGCACCTTTGGGACATCCACGACCTGGATGATTGAGAACCTCCATAGACATGACAATTAAGAACATTTATGGCTCTGGGTTGGCAGGAAGGAACTCAACAATATTCCCAATAATACTTGCCAGTGGTGAATGCATTTAGTCCAATTTATCTAGAGGGTTCTCCCTTTTGGAAAGGTGCTAATTGGGAAGCGATCTACACAATTAGTGTAGCGTGAATCCAAATGGCAATTTACATGATGAGTTGAGGTGCTTTGAACCAACCATTACTCATTATCAACCAGCGGGGGAGGTTTTCATTGCAGGAAGATAAGAGACACTGGGAATAAAGACCTGTCCCCAGTTTTTTTATATGCAAAAAAAAATTAAGATAATTAGTCCTTGGCTTGCAAAGAAGGGTATAAGACCAATTACGAGGAAAGCTTGGTTCAAGATAGATTTCCTTTCTTATGGGAGTAAATCAAAAGCTTGTTGAAACGCTTGAGTCATTAAAAGGAGTTCAGTAAAAGGTGACATGTTTCCTTATGGTTGGGATGTTCCCACATGTGGGCAGCCTCACTTTCTCTGATTCTGAATAAAGCTTGCCAAAGAGAACTCGATCGTTGGTGTGACCGATCAAGGGTTTCCTAAAAGTGCAGAGGAAAAGGGATGTGGTGGCTCAGTGGCTAAGATGCTAAGCTTATCGATCAGAAAGGTTGGCAGTTCAGTGGTTCGAACCCCTAGCACCGCGTAACGGAGTGAGCTCCCGTCACTTGTCCCAGCTTCTGCCAACCTAGCAGTTCAAAAGCATGTAAAAAAAAAAATGCAAGTAGAAAAATAGGGACCACCTTTGATGGCAAGGTAATAATGTTCTGTGCACCTTCGGCGTTCAGTCATGCCGGCCACATGACCACGGAGACGTCTTCGGACAGCGCTGGCTCTTTGGCTTTGTAGCGGAGATGAGCACTGCCCCCTAGAGCTGGAAATGACTAGCACGTATGTGCGAGGGGAACCTTGACCTTTACCTAAAAGTGCAGAGAGAGGTGGAACATGCCCTTTCCTGGTTTAATTAAGAGCTCCAAACACATTTGGTACGTCAAGCCAAGTTCCTTCACTTTGATCTCCCTTGTATAATTGTTGTTCAGTCCCTAAGTCATGTCCAACTCTTTGCAATCCCACGGATTGTAGTATGCCAGGCCCCCTGGTCTTCCACTGTCTCCCAGAATTTGCCCAAATTCATGTTTGTTGTGTTGATGACACTAGCTAACCATCTCACCCTCTGTCATCCCCTTCTCCTTTTGCCTTCCATCTTTCCCAACATTAGGGTCTTCTCCAAGGAGTTCCTTCTTCTCATTAGGTGGCCAAAGTATTTGAGCTTCAGCTTCAATATCCGTCTTTCCAAAGAATAGTCAGGGTTGACTTCCTTTAGGATTGACTCATTGGATCTCCTTGCAGTCCAAGGGACTCTCATGAATCAGAATCTGAATCAGAATAGAGCTGGAAGGGACCTTGGAGGTCTTCTAGTCCAGCCCCCTGCTCAAGCATAAGATCCTATACTATTTCAGACAAATGGCAGCCCAGTCTCTTCTTAAAAACCTCCAGGGATGAAGCACCCACAACTTCTGAAGGCAAAGCTGTTTCAATGGTTAGTTGTCTACACCATCAAGAAGTTTCTCCTGAATTCCAGGTTGCTTCTCTCCTTGATTAGTTTCCATCCATCTTTTCTTGTCCTGCCCTGCTTTGGAAAACAAATAAACTCCCTCCTCTTTGTGGGAGCCTCTCAAACAGTGGGATACTGCTATCATGTCACCCCCAATTCTTCTTTTCTTTAGACTAGCCAAACCCAAATCCTGCAACTGTTGTTCATATGTTTTAATCTCCAGGCCTTTGTAGTTTTTTGTAAACTGTGGTTGCCAAAACTGGATGCAATATTCCAGGTGTGGTCTTCCTAAGGCTTTATATAGCAGTATAGATACTTCACATGATTTTGATTCTATGCCTCTGTTTATATAACCAATGATTAGCTTTTTTGGCTGCTGCCACACACTGCTGACTCAGGACTGCAAGCTCCCTTTCACAGTTACTGTTTTTGAGCCAGGTTTTGCTTAAAACTTGTTCTGCGCAAACTCCCTTTTTAAACACTGTGTTCCCAGCTGCAGCTAATGAAGGAAATCAGGGCCCTTTCCTCCCCCGTAAGCCATGCAACCCCATGTTGCTCTCTTCTTCGTTCCTCCCTGCGTGCCCTAGGATGAAGAGGGGGTGAACCTGGGTCTTCCTCTGAATTCCGTCTCCCTTGTTCAACCTCTTCTTTGCTCTACCTCTCCCCTGCTCTGCCCAGCCGGACTTTGCCCTTCCCCATTTTCTTCCACATTCCCACTCCCTGCCAGCTGTTCAGCCTCCCTCTTGGAATCAGATTCCGACAGGGGCATAACACTAGGTTTGCCATAGCTTTCCTCCCAAGGAGCAAACAGCTTTTAATTTCTGGATGCAGTTACCATACTGTGTTAGATTCTGAATGCCTACCTCGCAGCTGCCTCACTTATATGGTGTGTGTTTTGTTTTGTTTTTTGCATTTTGTTGCATATATTGTGATGCCAAATGTGTGTAGGTGTATCATACTGCAAACAGCCTGGAGAGCTTCAGCTTTAGGGTGGCTTAACATTGTTAATCAGTAAATACACAAACCAGCAGTTTGAACCTGGGGAAATCCACAGGCTTAAATTAAGAATAAGTGAATGTACGTTTGTGGCTATCCTGCAGGGAGAAGCACAAAGCAGAGGTCAGATTTGGTACACAAATTGAGTTTCACATAAAATTAAAAAAAAAAAAAAAACCTAAGTTCCTAGTTCATACGAGGACAAAAAAAAATTGTCTTTGGAGATATGCAATCAGGTTTAGCAATACAGTGCAGGATTAGACAGGAGTGGAGGATTTCATTATGGGCTTCCGTGTCCTTCATTATCTTCCCTCCCCTGAAACTTGCCCAATTAGGAATAGATTATTGTTGGAATTCATTATGCAAAATCTTTTTTAAGCTGATGCACAATAGGCAAAAGCGATACCTGCTTGCATCCCCTTTGCAAAACTTCTAGGTTGGAGATTGCTGGGGCATTTCAATTCGGCAACCTGTCTGAGAATGGCAACCCTTGTAATCCAAATCTTCTTTTTCGAAGCAGCAGGTCAGAGTGCTTGAAGCTGTCAGATGAATAGGCTCCTTTCTGTTTAAAAAGAAAAAGAAAACGATTACAGAAAAATGCCTGGGAACCCAGAACGGGTGCAATTGCTGACAGCCTGCCCTGACTTTGCACAGGAAAGCGACATTCTCATAAAATGGGCAGAATTGCCGTGGCTGGAGGAGCGGAACAAAAAGCCCTTGTCTGAGGGAAATGGCGAAGAATGGCCGACACATGTCTCTCTGGGACTAACATGTCACTTAAGACCGGCCTAGCAAGACACTCAATGGCAGAGGCGCTCGGATTTTAACAGCAACAGATGGCCAACACCCAAAGGCGGGCCTGGTTCCTTTAGAAAGGGCCAAAACCTCTTCTTTTGTGTGAGTGTTTTCCTTGGCACGGCGCGCGGCAATTCCAGATAAGCTCCACGTCTGTCATTGCCAAGAGCAGACATTGTACGTGTGCTCTTTGGCTTCCAGAGAAGACAGACATCAGTGGCAGACAGTCTTTGGAATGGCTCTTCAAATAGGTGGCCCCAGGATGTTTGATCTGGCAGCATCAAATCAGCATTCCTGGCTTGTTCAGCTTCTGTGGAGCTACAGATTGTGTTAGCGGGGAGATAAGAAGCCCTTCGATCCCCAGGAAAAGGAGGCAGAGGGAAAGAAGGAAGATTTGGATTTCGATTGACCCGAACAAGTGAATCCACTTAGTTGCTCAACATCCTAACTCGTACTAGTGGAGAAGTGCAGAAATATTAGTTCTGTATTTCCTGACCTGGTTTAGACCTGGGGTGTCAAACTCGATTTCATTGAGGGCCACTTCAGAGTTGTGGTTGACCTCAGGGGGGGCAGGGGGCATGGCCAGCTCAACGTCACTTGAGTCTTGGGCACCTTTGGTAGCCTGAGTGTTCTACCAGAGAAAACGGGCTCCCGAGCTCCGTTTTCAGCCACAATGGCTTCCTGCAACCCTCTGCCAGTGAAAACGGAGCTCGGGAGGGTTGCTTGTTCAATCTCTTCTTGAAAGCCTCCAAGGATGAAGCTCCCACAACTTCTGAAGGCAACTTCTGTTCCACTGGTTGATTGTTCTGTCAGAAAATTCCTCCTTATTTCCAGGTTGAATCTCTCCTTGTTCAGTTTCCATCCATTATTCCTTAGTCTGGCCTTCAAGTGCCTTGGAAAATAGCTTGACCCTGTCCTCTCTGTGGCAGACCCTCAAATATTGGAAGACTACTATCATGTCTCCTCTGGTCCTTCTCTTCCCTAGACTAGCCACACCCAGTTCCTGTAACCGTTCTTTGTATGTTTTAGTCTCCAGTCCCTAATCATCCTGGTTGCTCTTCTCTGCACTCTTTCTAGAATCTCAACATCTTTTTTATAGTGTGGTGAACAAAACTGGATGAAGCACTCTAGGTGTGGTCTTACTAAGGCTTTATAGAGTGGTATTAGTACCTCACTTGTTCTCGATTGTATCTCTCTGTTAATGCAATGTAGGATTGCACTGACTTTTTGAACACATTCTGTAAGTTAGCCCATTGGACATCAGTTGATTCAAACATCGTTCCCCTATGATGCAACATTGAAGGTTACAAGCAATCATACAGACATGAGAGTTTTAATACTGTATAGATTTACTGTACAGTAAATTAATTTAAATACCGGAGGCATTTCCTCTCTTGTTTTAGTACAGAAGTATAGATTTATTGTATCTGGAAATTAATTTAAATGGTGGAGGCATTTCCTCTCTCTTGTAAAAAGAGGCTGAGCATCCTCAGTGCTGAGCACATACAGATCTCTGCTGCCACAAAAAATCACCAGCTTTTGGGCCAAAACACAAATAACTGCTTTCACACACACAACATTTGTAGAAAATCCATAATTGGCGCGAATAATAAATCATGGCTTATCGAATCCCTGGGAAAATATAGACACATCCACCAGATTCTGATAACCCACAAGTGCAATTTACATATGGATGCTAGCCTGAAACCCTTTTCTGTAATGGGGAGGTGAACTACCTAGAAAGTCAGGTCATCAGAATGAGTTTGTCATCTTGTGTGGGTTCTGATGAAATTTACAATACTTTTTCATCAAACGCAACCCAGGAGAAGGGAACGGTTATGAAACAAGGGTCGACTCAGAAGTAAAGGAAAATTTGGACCGTGAATGGCCTCTTCTATAGGGAATAAAGAACAACAAAGGTGGCAAAAATGAGACAAAATTCATTTAACAAACGTCTGCTTAGCAACAAACGTTTTGGGCTCCATTGTTTATTTATTTTGATTTATTTTGATTTGTCAATTGCTTACAAAATAAGAGGTATAAGTATAAACATGAGTAAGAATACAGAAAATAGGTACGATTAAAAGGGGACAATAGGACAGGGATGGTAGGCATGATGGTGCACTTATGCACGCCCCTTAATTGTGGTCGTAGGTCAAGTACTGTATATAAATTGACCGCCAACCCTATTTCTTAACTAGCACTGATGATGTTACCTAGTTTGTGTAATGCAAGAAAACAAGCAAGCTCAGAGAATGCCAAGTGCCATTCTTCGTTATGTTTGTTACACACACACACACACTGTCTTTGCTTCATGGGACTGTAACCTGTGTAAAAATCATCATTTCAAAGTGCGAGATTATGTAGAGTGAAAAGCGGAGATCGGGAAGACAGGGCAAATAGGAGGCTGGAGGTGTTAGCTTTCCAGAAGCACTCAAGAATTATCTTGCACTTACATTATCAATGCTGGTTTTTTTTTCTATGAATAGATCAATCAAGCTGTCAGCATCCCCTACTCCCACTTCTTCTTGTACACATATTCTTTAAAATCCTTTGGGTTCTTTATAGAAACTAAAAGAAATATCTGTAACAACATAGTCAGAGTGCTCCACCTACTGGAAAGTTTTTTTAATTTTTCTCTGTGTAAAGAAAAAGAAGAAGAAACACAGGTAATTCTCGACTTATGACCATAATTGAGTCTGAAAGTCATGGTGGTCGTTTATTGGATCACCACATGACCATTACCAAGGTTATGACCTTTTATGAAGTGGGCATTAAGCCAACCTTGTTTTCACCAATGGGCTTTTTTTGGGTGGCAAAGACCAGAAGGAAATGCTAAAAATCAGCAAAAAAACCCACCCCAAATCATTGTCGCGTGACTGCAGGATGCTTGCCATGGATTCAAGCCAGTTGACAATTGCCCAAAATGCCATCACAATACCACTGCGGTGTGTGTGTGTGTGTGTGTGTGTGTGTGTACAATTGTTGTAACTTTATAAATTGATTGCAAGTATCTCTGGGGAGGTCCACATAACCTTGAATGGTCATTAAGTGACCAATCATAAGTCAAGGACTACAATGATAACCTTGGTACTCATTCTTAATTGGTTCCTGGAGGCAGAATGAGTACCAAAAGGGATGAGTACCAAACAATTTTTTTCTATAAGGAATAATGTAGTGAGCCAAAAGACAGCCAACACCGACAGATTTTAGCTTATGTGTTGAGTACCAAACAAACGTTAATTACCAGGACAAAATTTCCACGTCAAAATGCATTGAGTACCAAATCCGATGAGTGTCAAAGTACTAAGGTACCACTCTACCTGTAAATACATTGTAGCTTGTTGTGCTCGTGTGTTGATGATAATGCCTTGGACACTTGACTTAATATGGTGGCATACCACAAAATCCTGCCAGATATTTCAATTTCTCAAAGAATAAAACCATCAAGGTTATTTATATAATCTGTTTGTCAGCTTAGTGGAGGTGGAAAAACCTGACACAATTCCTATACATAGAAAGAATAGCCAAAAATAGCCAGCCCCAACTAAGCATGATGTGAAAAATTATTCTTCTCATATTCTTACTAATTTAGAGAACAAAAATTAGGTTTTCCTGCAGGATTAATAGCAACATAAAACCTTTCTCTGTCTCTCTGTCTCTCTCTCCCCTTCCCCTCCCTCTCTCTCTGTTTCTCTCTCTCTTTCTCTCTCTCTCTCTCTTTCTCTCCGTCTCTGTCGCTCTGTGTGTGTCTCTCTCTGTGTCTCTCTGTCTTTCTCTCTCTGTGTGTCTTTCTCTCTGTGTGTCTTTCTATCTCTCTCTTTCTCTATGTCTCCGTCTGTCTATCTGTCTGTCTGTCTCTCTCTCTCTCTCTCTCTCTCCCTCCACCCAGTCTGTGCACGCAAGCTCCACAGAGAAAGAGAGGTGGGGGAGGAAAGATTTTCCTGGGATTGTGGCTGGCGATAGAAAGAATTAAATCTCTATACTGCAGTTTCAAATGCAATTCCTCTCCGAATGTTTTTTTTTAAACAATCACAAAAGCCTACTGTAATTGCAGGCACAAAAAAAAAAATCCTATGTAATTTTTCCATAGGACAAAAAAACATTTTAGAATGATTTCCACTACTTCAGAAATTAAAAACAACCAGAACATGAGCTCCATATGGTAATATGGTGCATAAGTGCACTAGCGTGCGTACCGTCCCTGTCTTACAGTTCCCATTTATTCATACTCATTTATTATGTATATACTTATACCTGTTTATACTTACATGTTTATATGTTATGTTCATACTTATACTTGTTTTGTCAGGCATGCTTGACAAACAAACAAACAACAAATAAATAAATAAAATAAAATAATTTCCTGAAATTGCTGAGTGTATTAAGGTCCTACAACAGTGTGCAGCCTTGGGATATTTTGTAGCTTACAATACACCTGACATAACAATAGTTGAAAAGAAAAAGGTTTGGTTCATTGACATTGCAATATCTGGTGATGCACAAATTGAAGACAAGCAGCAAGAATATTCTTTTGTAGGTAATGCAACTGTCACCCAAATTTCCTGTTCTTGCTTATTCCACCTAGTGTTAAAATACTCTCCGAATTTGGCCTGATTAATGAAGGGGAGGGGGAGTTTCTACTCTTTTGCCCCAAAATCCAAAACCCCAAGATGAGAACCATAACAGTTTAATCAAAGCTCAACCTCACATTAAAAAAACCAGAGCTGCCATCATATCATTCTAACCACCATTCTGTTACAACCATTATCCTCCAGATACCCACAATTAAAAGGTTTTGAGTTCAAAGGAACACAACTGGTTGTCCAAGTCACCTTGATAGAAAATATGGCCTACAAATACAAGAACCCTTTTCAAACAGTGACCACAGTATGACTGACTTTTGTCTCAATTTACGCCCTCACAAAGAAGATCATAATAATGGATCTCCAAAATACAACACCCTTTCAGTGCTGTTGTAGCTTTGAACAGTCACTAAATGAACTCATGTTGTAAATCAAGGACTATTTGTAGTCCATCACATCAACTATACTTCCATACCCCCTCCTTACACCACCTAATTCAGTGATGGCTAACATTTATGGGCTCCTATGCCAAAAATTGTGTGCGCGCTTGCACTCTCGCGCTCGCATGCCAGCACCCAGAAGGCAATGCGCGCCCCCCATGCACCCTACACATGCGCACACTATCCCCACCCACCCACCATCTGCCGCCCCCTTACCTGCACTGCGCCTCACAGCTGATTTTCAGCCAGTTGGAGGCCTTTTTCGGCCTCCCAGAGGCTTGAGGAAAGCTTCTGCAGGCTTTTCAGGCTGAAAACTAGGCCCGTTTTGTCACTTCCGATATTTCCAAAAAAACAGGAAGTGACGAAACGGGCCTAGTTTTCATCATGAAAAGCCTGCAGAAGCCTGCAGGAGCCTTCCTCAAATCTCTGGGAGTCCGAAAAAGGCCCAAACTGGACAAAAATCAGCTGTGAGGTGCGCGCATGTGCAGTGAGGTAAGTTTGCCTGCAGCTCGCGTGCCGGCACAAATGGCTCTGTGTGCCACCTGTGGCATGCATGCCATAGGTTCACCATCACGGACCTAAGTATTCCCCAAAAATGTGTGGTAAGGGAAAAAATGGTGGGCTAGAATCTTGAAGAATGACCATGGCTATCAGAGAAGATACATATCTCCACCTTGTATTAGGGATCTCAAACTTCCTTCACACTCTTTGGGAAGTTGGAGCCAGGTCTGGAAAGTTGAATCTCTCTTAATCTAGAGCAATAAATCACAGGCAACAAATAATGCAATATCAACATGCAGAACCTTTTGTTTTAAAATGTCACTCAGGTAAGCGCCAACTTTCAGGGAGGTAGAACATCTAATTCCGCAAAAGACCTTCTTCAGCATTTTAGGAAAAGCTGGTCAAAGCCAGCCATTCCCCTTTCGTCTTTAGGATGACCATTCTCCTGCATAAGTATCAACCATTAATTAATCTGTGAAGTTTCCCTTAGTCAGTATTTTTAACTTAATTATGTTGGCACAGAAATCTTGGGAGAAAAGCTGTTGAGATCTGCAAACTCTATGTTAATCCATCAAGTTGGGTGCAAACCGAAAATTAAACAACTAAAAAAGTTCTGGCTAGCTACAATCCCACCCCCAAGCCCTCAATAGGTATGAATCTGAGGAGTTTTAAGTCTTTGAAAGTTCTTGTTTTGTTCAGGTATTTTTTTCCTAAAGAGGGACAAAGCCACAGTGTAAATGCAATCACGGTCTCTTATAAATCATGATTTATAGCTCAGCGTGTTATGTGAATGGAGCTGTGAGCAATAAACCTGCCTGCGATAGATGCCCATTTTAATTGTATTAAACTATTAGCAGGGGATAGCATTCCAGTTTCTCTAATCTTAAGAAGAAAATTAAATTAAGGCCAATTATTGGGTATACCCAGCCTATGGCTTCTATTTGGAGCTAGAATACCAATGTCCAAGGAATATTAATGCTCAGTTACATTTACCTTGTACTGCAAAATAATTTGGGCAACTGTACCTTTTAATGTTTGAAGGAGCATGAAAATTATCCCAAGTGGAAGGTGCATGATCACCCTTAATCCTTGAAGGCTACAGTACACAATCTTCCTTAAATCTCTCTTTCTTTTCACTCTTTTTATTTTCTCTTTTTTCTTCTGTGAGCTGCTAACAATTCACTCTGTGAGATGCATCAGTCTAGGAGCCCAGTGTTTCTCCATCTTAGAAACTTATTTTAAGACACATGAACTTCAACTCCCAGAATTCCCCAGCCAGCAACTAGGGAATTCTGGGAGTTGAAGTCCATACATCTTCAAGTTGTAAAGGTTGAGAAACACTGGGCTGCTACATTGATGTATCTTTGTACCTATGGAGAGTGCAGGTATGCAGCTTGGAAGGAGCACCCAACATTCATGATGTCACGATGCTCAATCTAAAACTCTGTTAAACAAACTCTAGCATCCTTCATTGTTGCTTTTCCCTATCTAGCATCTTAATTTCCGGTGTTAACTGCAGCTCGATGCTATTGGATCAGTGGTGGGATTCAAACTTTTTTACTACCAGTCCTGTGGGTGTGGCTTGGTGGGTGTGGTGGGGAAGGATACTGTAAAATCTTCAGTCAGAGGTGATATTTGCTGGTTCTCCAAACTACTCAAAATTTCCGCTACCGGTTCTCCAGAACTGGTCAGAACCTGCTGAATGCCACCTCTGTATTGGATGCAAAGTTGCCTTTTGAGCAACCTTCTCTACACCAGGGGCAAAGATGCCTTTAACTCCAGGTGATGTTTGGTCAAACAGTTCTGCTTGACTTTGCTTTGGATTTGTTGAGGGGAGGCGGGTGTCCTAACATCCAGCATGGAACAACCATCATGATGAGGCCGAATGTGCTCATGCTTGCAGTTTGACACTTCTTCTAAGAACATGGGGCAAAAGTTGGCTCTGGTGCTAACCCGTCTCAGCTGGCCAATAGTCCTAGGAGCAAAGGGTCCATAGCAAATCAAACGACCAGTATTTCTCAACCTTGGATGACTTCTGGAAGGACCAGTTTGGGAATGGTATATCCGTCTTGGCCTTACTTGATATCTCAGTGGCTTTCAATATCGTTCATCAGTGTCTGTTCAACCATGATAACTGTCAGCGTTCTGAGTAACACACCCATTGAAAGCAGAACTCCGAGGTAGGTATATTCCTCAAAGAACATGTTTATTGGATACATCATATCGGCACAGCCAACTCTAAAAGTTCCCATGGTAATTAAAAGAGCAAAAATCCCCCCCTCCCAGATGTCACCAGTCACATTGTTCGATGAATATAGCTGGCAGGCTGCTTGGTCACTCCTCTCCTCCTTCAACAGCCACCTGCTGGGATGACCTTGGTTCCTGCAAGAAAATGTTTTGTTTTGACTGTTAGCCTGTCTATCTACTTCCCCCCTCCCTTCCCCCCTCAGGCTTTGTGGCAACTATGAGGCGGCACAAGATGGCTTCAGCCAGGTTCCCTTCAGAGTTGACAGTAACTTTAAGATAGATGGACTTCAACTCCCAAAGCAGGGCTGGCTGGGGAATTCTGGGAGTTGAAGTCCACCCATCTTAAAGTCAGCAAGGTTGAGATACACTCTCAGTAGACTACCTGTTTTCCATGGAAAAGGATCTTTGTTTAATCCTAAGGATCTCCTGAAAAAAGGAATAGGTAAGGAGCAGTAAGATTGTCTTTCAAGTACAGGTAGTCCTCGGCTTACAACAGTTTGTTTAGTGACTGCTCAAAGTTACAACAGCATTGAAAAAGTGTGTCAAAGTTCCGACTGACGAACCCAAGCAAAGCAGGCATGACAGAGACAATCCAATCTCCTTATGCATAACTTTATTGAGAAAATCATTTCGCCACGTATGAAAGCAAAACCAGATCTAGCTATTCCCATGCAAAGCCATATAGTCAAAGTATAGGTTCTCCCTCCAATTATTAGGTCAAGTCACATTGTCCAATTGTATTTCTTAATATTGTTGTGAGAAAGTCTTTTTTTGGTTCTGGCAAACACCTGTTGAAATATCCTTGGTTCCCATGGCTGTTGCCTCATCACCGGGATTGTGCATTCTGTTCTTTCTCTCCCTCTGCCCTTGGGTTGTAGGCAAGCTGAGAATCGAAAATGGCTGAAACAGCAAAAGCAAAATTTGATACTTGACAAAGTGACTGTTCAAAGTTACAACAGCCCTGAAAAAAATGACTTAGGACCATTTTTCACACTTACAACTGTTGCAGCATCCCCATGGTCATGCGATCAAAATTCAGATGCTTGGCAACTGACTCATGCGATCCCCTTTTGGGACCTCCTGACAAACAAAGTCAACGGGGAAGCCACAACCATGTTACTAACTTGAGAACTGCAGTGATTCACTTAACCACTGTGGCAAGAAAGGTTGTAAAACGGGGCAAAATTTCACTTAATTGTGTCACTTAGCAACGTACATTTTAGGCTCAATTGTGGTCATAAGTTGAGGACTCCCTGTACATTCTTCAGTATTATTGAGTACAAGTTCTGGTCAGCTTTCTCAATCTGGGTGCCATCTGGATTTGTGGACCTCCAACTCCAGAACTGATGAACCCCTAGTGAGAATCCCAAGATCTGAAGACAATTGAAGTAAGTATGAGATTTCCAGATTCAAAAAGCCTGAATTTATCTGAGGAAAATAGATAACAGATCATCAGAGTTGGAAGGGACCTTGTAGGTCATCTAGTCCAACCCTCCCACCCAAGTGGGAGACCCTACACCGTTTCTGACAAATGGCAGTCCAATCTCTTCTTAAAAGTCTCAAGTGATGGCATTCCCACAACTTCCGAGGGCAATTCTGTTCCCATTGGTTGATTGTTCTTGTTAGGAATCTGTCCATCAATTAGTTGGGTTGGCAATATATAAACCAAAAATGTATGTGTGTATCTTTAAGACAAGTTCACTGTATTGATTTGTACTATGTTCCGACTGGTTGATTGTGTTGCGAGTTGCCATAAGAGGGAGCTAGAGATCATGGCTTGCTCTCTCTGACATTCTGTTTCTCTGACATTCTGTTGCTATCTAAGGTTATATGCTGTGCTTATACTTTGATACCTTTGTTTACTGTAAATGACAAAGGCAACCGATAAGAAGATTTTGTAATTGGATATTATTTGGACTGTTAAAACGTATATGACCTGGACTGTTTATCGGACTGTGCTATTTTTTAAAGTAAACTTGTGGCTGAATAATTATTCATAACTACTCTCATAAACGTTTCCATGTGCATATCCTTGTTACTCAGGGGTTATTCTGCATATATCATAACAGTTCTCACTGTCAGAAAGTCAGAAAGTCAGTAAGTGTCCGTTAGTAGGACTGGCACATTCTGGAAAATAAACAGACAACTTGTTGATTGGTTTTCTAAATCAATAGAAATATTTTGATATATTTTATTATTTTTTCCAAATCTAGGTTGTAGGGACAATCTTCTATTTATCAATTAAAAGTTAAAATGGAAAAGCTGCAGACCGATCTTCCTATTGCTATTTCCCACATTCAAGTAGCCAGAGTATTTCCTAGTCGCTTGCTGTGTTAGAATCCAATGAATATTTTAAAGAAAATTATTTCCTAAGCTGGAGGTAGAGCCCATAAACTGTGAAGACCAGGGCATCTAAACATACATTGTTTTTTGCTGCACTAAAAAAATACAGCAAGGATTTTCTGTTCCCGATGCAAAATTTCCCTTATGACAGAGAGCTCCGAAGAAGAGCATACAGCTTTTGTTTCAAAGATGCCGCCTGACCTTCTCCACTGTAATCTGATTCAATCCTTTAAAGAAAAAGTATTAATAGCTGTGAAGTCCCCACCGTGGCACAGTTCAGCCACGCATAAATTTAGAGAAGGCAAAGCGGTTTGATAAAAGGGTGCACCTCTTAGCTTGATGGGGGAGGGAAAAGAAAGAATATATTCAGGACTGCAAGTTGAAGCAGAGGTCAGCTAAAGGCCTACACAACCCATTGAGCTTGGCAAGATGGTTTTATTTTTAATTAAAATAAAATTTAGTTATGTCAGGCAGATATTTCACAAGGAGGCATGTTCTTCGGAGAAGAGTCGTGGTAGGGGACCTAATGTAAGTGTTTGGAGAATGAATGCACACAAAAAAATTGGGGATTGAGAGCTGGAATTGCGGTCCTAAGTGGTACCAGATGTGAAATGGCTTGCCACGTGACTAAGCTTGATTTTACAACCTGTTTTGTGGTTCACTTTTTGGTTAGCAGTCACACTTATATAGCGCTTCACAGTGCTTTACAACCCCTTCTGAGCGATTTACAGTCAGCCTATTTCCCCCAACAATCTGGGTCCTCATTTCACCGACTTCAGAAGAATGCAAGGCTGAGTCAACCTTGAGCCAGTCAGGATCGAACTGCTGGCAGTCAGTAGAATTAGAATAGAATAGAATAGAATAGAATAGAATAGAATAGAATAGAATAGAATAGAATAGAATAGAATAGAATAGAATAGAATAGAATAGAATTCTTTATTGGCCAAGTGTGATTGGACACACAAGGGATTTGTCTTGGTGCAAATGCTCTCAGTGTACATAAAAGAAAAGATACATTCGTCAAGAGTCAAGAATCATCAGTTAATAATTAATAATAACACTTAATAATAGTCATAGGGTACAATAAGCAATTGAATCATACTAGAAAACAGTCAATATAAATCATAAGGATACAAGTGACAAAGTTACAGTCATACAGTCACAAGTGGGAGGGGATGGGTGATCACGAGTGATGAGAAGATTAATAATAATAGTAGTGCAGACTTTGTAAATAGTTGGACAGTGTTGAGGGAATTATTTGTTTAGCAGAGTGATGGCATTCGGGAAAAAACTGCAATACTGCATTCTAACCACTGCGCCACCACGGCTCCTAAGTAACTCTACAGTTAACAGCAATAGCAATAGTACTTAGACTTATATACCATTTCCCAGTGCTTTACAGCCCTCTCTAAGTGTTTTACAGAATCACCATATTGCCCCCAACAGTCTGGGTCCTCATTTTATTGACCTCAGACAGATAGAAGGCTGAGTCAACCTTGAGCTGCTCAGAATTGAACTCCTGGAGTGAGCTAGCCCCGCAGTACTGCACTCTAACCACTGTGCTACCACAGTGGTTAAGTGAATATGGCAGTCGTAAAGCAAACACTGTGGACACTAAATGAATCCGTAGTCTGCAATGGGTTTTATTTGCCAAAAACTGGAAATAAACACCAGTTTTCAGCAAAAAAATAAATAAATTGTGAATCAGTCACATAACTGTGGGATGCTGCAAATGGCTGTAAATTGTAGGACTGAGCATTCAAATTGTGATCATGTGACCGTGTGTGTGTGTGTGTGTGTGTGTGGCTATCAGAACTTCAAATCCAGGTTGCAAATAGCCTTGGGGAGATCCATCATAACTTCAAATGGTTGCTTAAGTAACCGGTCATAAGCAGGGGTGGGCTGCTACCGGTTCACACTGGTTCGGATGAACCGGTTGTTAATTTTATGGTCAGTTCAGCAAAGGGAACTGACAAATCCCACCCCTGCCTGCCCCCCCCCTGCCCTGCCCCCCCTCCCAGGAGTCCCCACGTGGTCTGTTTTGGATTGCAGGTAAGTGCAGGGCCCATGCAGAGGCTCAGGGAGAGCAAAAAACGGGCCTCCCGGAAGTTCTGGAAGGCTGGAAACGGACTCTTTTCGGTTTCCAGAGAGCCTCCAGAGCCTGGTGAAGGCAAAAACGCCCTCCCCCCCGCCGTGGTGCAGGAGGCTGACTAGGCCACACCCACCATGGCCACACCCATCCAGCAATTGGGCAGAGAACTGGTTGTTAATTTTTTGGATCGTAAGTCAAAGATGGCCGACATCAGAGAATTGAAGCCACAGCAATATCAGTCCTATTTTCTCTCAGCCTTAGGAAGCAGACAATGGCAAAGCACTTCTGAAAACTTTGCCAAGAAAACTGCAGGGAGTTGTCCAGGCAGTATCTGAGAATCGGACACTATTGAACAGGGGGAGAAAAAAGAGGAAAACTTATGTTTTATCTTTGTTTAGTCCCTTTATTTAAGATGTCTAATTTGTTCCAAGTGTTGCTCAGAAACAATAATACAGTTATTGCCAATTTAAAGTGACAGCTTGGCCCACCTCTTTTTTTAAAAAACAAACAAACCCTGAATAATTTATACATATTTTAATAGAAGATTATTCTTCAGTTTTACCCCATTTACCAGTAAATTTTGGCTGTTGGGACTTTGCATTTTGTGGAATGAAATCTGATGTTTGCCAAGGAGCAAACACCTAGTTTTTGTCTAATTCTATGCTCATGTTCTGGCAAAGAGCCTTGGAACTCACCTCAGCTGTTGTCTAAGGTGAGCAGAAACACATCCATGCATACCAGTGGTGGTAATCTACTGGTTCGGCCTGGTTCTGCTGAGCCAGTACTGGCGATGAGCAGCAAAGACCGAACCGGTTCTCTACACCGCTGTGCTGTTGGGCCCACCCACCCACCCACCTGGGCTCCCATAGTCACCGTTATCCTCCGCTTTTGAAGCACAGCTGCTTTGCACGGCACAGCAGAGTGCTGCCGGGGCAGCTGCTGAAGCGACCGGGAGAGTGCAGGTTTGCAGGCGGTGAGTTGAAACACCTCTGCACCTGTGCAAACTGGTTAAAAGGGTCCAGCAGAGATTATACTACCTGAGACTTCTCAGAAAACAACAACTGAATGAAAAACTGCTGGTGACCTTCTACCGCTGCACCAGAGAGAGTATCTTAACTTTCTGCACCTCTGTATGGTTTGCCAATTGCACAGTGGCAGATAGGAAAGAGCTCCAGAGGGTTAATGTCATTGCCGAGAGGATCATTGGTTGCCCACTCCCCTCTTTGGAAGAGCTTTATAGCTCCCACTGCCTTAAGAAAGTTCAAAACATCCTCAAAGATCCATCTCATCCTGGGAACCCTTTTCTTGAACTATTACCATCTGGCAGACAGTACAGAATAATAAAAACAAGGACAAATAGGCTGAAAAACAGCTTCTATCCCTGGGCAGTAGCTCTTTTGGATTCTGTTGCATAGTGCAGTGTTGGTGTAGTGTCGGGGATTTTCGGTTCAATTTGTGAAAGGTGAAGGATGTGTGTTTGTGTTTATTTTCATAGTCATGATGTGCACTGAAGATGGTGTTTGATTTCGTCATACGAGGTGCAATGACAACAAAAGTAAACTAAACGCCTCTGCGCCTGCGCAAAGTGTGCATTTGGTACACGTACGCAAAGTGTGCACATGTGCAAAGCGCGCCCACCAAGCCACGCCCATCGAACTGGTGGTAAAACTTTTTGAATCTCACCACTGATGCATACCCATAGTACTAAGCCTTATTTTTACTATATATATGTTGTCAGCAGCAAGAGTATTGTGTGCACAGAAAATGGAAGGACACTTTGATTCCTATCATGGACGAAAGGTTGCGGAAGTTGATGCCGTTGGCTGAAATGGCAAAATTGACTATTTTGATTAAAGAAAAGAACTTAAGCACTTTTGTTTCCACATGGTAGACCGCTTCTGAACTTTGTACTTGGAAAAGAATGAAACTCTGACTTTGGGTTTTTACCGATTAGATTGACAGATCTTCATAGAAATGGCTTGTTTATATTATTATGAAAAAAAACAACAAATTGTGATTTGATATTAATGCCCTATTTTACTGCAAGAGAGCCAGAAGTCAATGTCTCTTTTTCTTTTTTTCCTATCCTTCCTCACTTCTCTTCCTGCTCTTCCTCCCCACCATTCTATTTACTCTTATATTTTGCACCTTATTTATCTTATAATTAAAATGTTAACCTGGAAAAACTAGCCCTTCTTTGATAACTTCTAATAATAATGCCCATCACTGCCACACAGGTTTCAGAGCTGTAACAGAGAGTGACTGGGTTTTGTGAAAGAGGAGCGCCCTACAGTGGCCAAATATTTTTTCCCCATACCAAAATAAAACTGCAGGTTATTTTTGGGCACAGCAATTTTTCTAACCTTGGTTAAAAGGGGCCTTCGGATACTCTACTCCAGGTGGGGGAGCTGTCTGAATAGCAACAGGGATATTACAGGGTTCCCTGCTCAAGCTACATTCTGGTGAGAAGAACAGCATTACCAACTATTAACTTTTCCTAAATTGCAAACGTTACAATGTACGTGGTTCCCTTTGTCTGCTGCTTACACATGCATGTGCACACACGCGTAAGCAAACATCTATTTATATAAAAGCAAAATACCACTCATGCATCATCACAAAATCTCCAGAACCGTAAAGCCTACAAACTTGAAATTCACCATATATATTCCTCTTGGCTTCTAGATGCTCACTAAAAAAGGATTTTTCGAAATGACCATCAGAGCATTAGTGTTTCCCATATTATTAACAAGCTCTGATGCTAAGGACTTCTACTCCCCCTCCCCACCTGAAAAGAAATCTCTTTCAACTGCAAAACACAAGCAGAGAAGTTTCAGTTTTAGTTTCACAGCAGCAACCAGCTTTAATACAGAACAGTTGAGCTAAGCCACGCCCAGGGTCCTTGCTGTCTCCTTCTTGCTCATACAGCAAATATTGCTTCAGTTTCCAAACAGCCCTCAACTCTCTCACACACTGACAGGACACTAGCCAGATGAATATCAATGGATGCTGGTAGGCAGAGGCACAATCTCCCCCCCTTATTTTCCTTCCCAAAAACTAAGCCTGATCACATAGTTTCGTAGCAAAGCACAGGTATCGAGCTAGTACGTGTATATATGACAGAGTTTAATGATTGGCAGGCTGTGAACATCTAGTTTATTCCAGGTTTGTCTTTGCTACCGACTTCTACTGAACAAGAGCTAAAACAGCATTGAGATGTAAAATGCCATGCACTTTATGGATTCAAATTAACACATTCCCACACACTGGGAAATTAATGGAATTTGCAAATCCCCTATTAACAAAATTTGGCAAAATACTGCATTTGTCCTCTTCACTTTAAAGGCATAATTTTCAAACTGCATCCTGTTGGTGGTTATTGGAATAGAGACAAACGAAATCCTTCCTGGAGTTCAAAAGAAATTTGAGACAGATTTATCTGGGAAGACAGCTGGACAATATCTGGCAAGCACTGCAGTGATGGGAGATTTCTGTTGGCTTCGAAGCAGGACTTATATTTCAAGATTTTGCATCCATGACATTTCACCCCTGTAGGAATTTTACAAAACTCTCCTAATTATTCAGCCAATTTGGAGGGAGAACACAAACAGAAAGGATCATGTCTGTGGAACATGTGAAAATGGGTAATATTTTTGCAAGAAGGGTTTTGATGAATTGCACAGTCATCAAAATAAGGATTATAACCTAGGCTCAATAGATAAAATATTGGGATAAATGTCAAGCAGCTTACATTTCCCCCCCTTTTGAAAACTAAATGGCTAGTTGCTCAATGTTAGAAGTGTTTGGATCATTTATCAGTTGAAAAATGGCACAGGGAAACTTAGCCAGTAGCTGTATTAGAAAACATATCAGGTAAAAGTTTATAGGTTGAAAAAACAGAAAGATCAATTGTTATCTTGTCTCATACGTGATAACTTTTCTCTACCGATTTACAGGATTTGTAGGAATTATAATATTATCCACAATGGGAGTAGAAAAGTATTGATGCTCTGTTCATGATTATTTGTTGTGGTTTTAACATGTTTCTGATGTGTTTAATTATGTCTTGGTCTTCCCCCCACCCTTTTAAGTAGCAAAACAAGTCTCCCCCATTCCAGATGGGATGGTCACCAATGATCCCAGGATGCAGCAAGGACTGTAAATACAAGTCAGTTGCTAAGCACCCAAATTTTGGCCCATGTGACTACAGGGACTCACAAGGACCAGTTGTTAGTCACTTTTTTGCAGGACTGTTGATAACTTTGAACCGTCATTAAACAAATGGTTATAAGTTGAGAACTACCTGAACAGGCTTTGAAAGCATCTAACACAGGGGTCTCCAACCTTGGCACCTTTTAAGACTTGTGGACTTCAACTCCCAGAATTCCTCAGCGGCTGAGGAATTCTGGGAATTGAAGTCCACAAGTCTTAAAGTTGCCAAGATTGGAGATCCCAAACCTAATGACATTTTTTTTCCAACTCAGGGGATCGAAAAGGCCAAGGTTTTTTGACTGTGGAAATTGGTACAGGTAGTCCTCAAGATATGACTAATCAAGTTATGACAGACCTGCCCAAAAGCTAGGTATGACTGGGAGGCTGTTAAGGGCTGTAGGTCTCAACCTACTTCCCATCCAGCCATCTAGGGCAGTGATGGTGAACCTTTTTGTTGTGGTGTGGCGAAAGTGCATGCACACCGGCACCCACAATGCAATGTGCCTTGCCCCCCTGCGCATGTGTGCACATCCCCCCACCCCCTTACCTGCACTGTGCACTCAGCTGATTTTTGGCCCATTTGAGGCTCGAGGGAAGCCTCCGCAGCCTTTGGAGGCCGAAAAACGGACCTTCCGGAAATACCGGAAGTGCCAAAATGGGCCTGTTTTTCGGCCTCCAAAGACTGCAGAGGCTTCCCTCAAGCCCCTGGGAGGGCGAAAACAACCTCCCCCAAGCTCCAGAGGCCCTCCGGAGGCTGAAACCATTTCCGGAAGGCCCATTTTTTTGGCCTCCTGAGGCTGCAGACGCTTCCCTCGAGCCTCCGGGAGGGCGAAAAAGGCCTCAAATGGGCCAAAAATCAGCTGGGAAGCACTTGCATGCACAGTGCAGGTAAGTTTGGCTAGGGCTCACGTGCCCACACAAATGTCTCTGCGTGCCATAGGTTTGCCATCACAGATCTAGGGGATTTGCAAGACTCGGCCTGTTCCTCAGTCCATGGCAACCTCATGCTATTCTAAAAGCAGGTATATTCTCTCAATTTTTTTTTAAAGAGGCTCCACAAACAAAAGGAGGCCCTGATAGGCTCATAAGGGTGGAGGTTGCCTCACTTAACAGCTGTCACAACATGCAATGGTAATGCGCAGGCTCCATTATGGCCGTTTCTTGAAGACTATCTGTATTGATCTGTCTCTGCAGTATGTTTAATGAGGGGTTCTTGGTGCTCTCCGAACTTGGTTGCTTTCTCGCAGACGTTTCATTACCCAACTAGGTAACATCATCAGTGCTAAGACCCCTCATTACAACCCTGAGCTACAAATAGTCTCTTTTATTGGTATATTTACTCTACCTCAATTTAAGCAATGATGAAGGATGCTTCTGCTACAATAGGTGGGCAGAAGGTGAGATCTTGGTTAGCGTCTATCATGAATCTCCAAAACCACACGCTCTCTGCACCTTTTTCAGAGTGCAACTTGCAGCCACGGACAACGTAACATGCCACATTAAGCTGCCAATTCAGGTTCTTAATTTTTTTTTTCCCCTTAAAAGAATCTTAAGATATAATCAATCGGTCTGTGGATGGAAAAACAAACACACAACTAAAACAGAAAGGGACATGAAAGCTTCCATAATCAATAAAAACTGTACACAAAGCTTTTCATTTTTAATAAAATGTTGTGCAATTACATCTTTTTTTTTTTTACAAACGGAGAAGGATTTGCACTGAAGCATTGGTGTCAGAGCAGGCAGGCTCTCCACATGTGCTGAGCCTGTAATATCAGTGATTCCCAGACATTTCTAGGCCCCAAATTTTGGGGACTGTTGATCTAACAGCACTAAGGAGCTTCAAGGTTTGTGGACAATTCAATTGTCTCCCGAGATTGTTGCAAACTTCCCCTTCAGGACCAGAACTTGTGGGGAAATTCTGGATGAAGCTACAAGAACTGCCCTTTATAATTTTTTTTTTAACGAGGAAAATGACATTTCTGCAACCTTCTAATCATCTGGTTCTTGCTTTTCTTCTTTGCTGATCCTTTCAGCTTCTTCCAACTTCTGTCCCAGAGCTTCTTGGGGAAGAAACTGTTCAACTTTCACATCTAAGGCTTCACTGGTTGAACTTCGAATGCTCATACTTGTTACAAAAGGACCTTAAATAAAAAGAGAGAGAGAGAAAAAGAAAGAGAGCGGAAGAAGAGGGAGCAAGGATTCAGCTTATTTGATGATCTAACGTGGACAATATTGTACAGAATCATTAAAAGTACTGCTTGAAATGGCAACTCTAAGCAAGAGTAAACAGCTACGAGTTTCTCATATGTCGGGGAAAGAGATTTAAGCAAGTACAGGTAGTCCTCAAGTTATGACGGGTTGCTTAGCAACCAATGGATCTCTCCAGGCTACTTACAACCCAGGTTTGAAGTTCTGACAGACAGCCTCTCCCACCAGTCAAATAATTGCATTTTTGATGCTAGGCCTTCATTTCGATTGTCCTGCAACCACGTGACCATGATTTATAACTTAAAAAAAAAACCCACAGAAACTGGGGTTAACTTCCAGGTTTTGGCAAGAAATACCCATCGGCTAAAATGTATTTGCTTAACAACCGTTGTCAGGGTTCTGGCGATTGCCCTAATTAAATCATGATCCTCGAGCCAAGCTTCAAAAGAATCCCTAAGATTTATCAGGAGTAACATGTCGGCATTATCCCAGTTGAAGCCAACTCTGACACATGTAATTCATGGACACCTGTGACCCTGTTTCCCCACTCTCCCCTGGGTGCGTCATACATCAGATTCTCCAACGAAGCACGTTCAGGGCCTGTGTGTCATCAATCACACCAGAGGTGGTATTCAGCAGGTTCTGAACAGTTCTGGAGAACCAGTAGTGGAAATTTTGAGTGGTATGGAGAACCGGCAAATGCCACCGGCCCCGCCAACCCTATCTATTCTCTGCCTCCCGAGTCCCAGCTGATTGGCTGGGTCTTCTTTTGATGCCCTACACAGGAGAATGGAGCTGGAAAGCAGGTTAGTGGGGTGGGGAGGGAATGGAGATTTTGCAGTATCCTTCCCCTGCTATGCCCACCAAGCCACGGCCACCAAGCCACACCCACAGAACCGGTAGTAAAAAAAATTGAATCCCACCACTGAATCACACTCTCCCATGAAGGATTTTCCTGGGCAGAAGATCTAGCAGCCTAGCTACAACCTTTGTAAGATAAGCGTGGAATGTTCTTCTGATTTTCTCTCCCCGCCCCCCAAACTTATGGCAACTGGGAAACAGGCCTGTTTTACGAGTTGACAACCGTTTTGTTCGTTTAACAACCTGCAGTGATTCATTTAACTGCCACAAAAAAAAGGTTGTTAAAATCAGGCACGGACCTGTGGTGACTTAATGATTGGCCACACTTTTGACTGCCATCCTGGACTCGATTATGGTCCTAAGTCGAGGACGACCTGTATTCAGTGGTTCTATTTAAAACCAGTATGATTTATAAGACTGTGTTTAATCGTGGACCAAATTTGGCACATTATGTAAAATATATTACTGCTTTCAATGACAGGAAAACATGCTAAGTGTCTCAAGTCCTTGGCAACCTTGTTCAGATCCAGAAAGGCCCTGGGAGTCCAAAACTAACAAGGGAAGGAGGCAGGGCATATACTATTGATTTATTAACCAAAATTTCAAATTAATTTAAACATCGCTGTATTAGCTGGATCGACCATGAGTTTTCATACATTGTCTGATACACTTAGAGGCAGAGGTGGGGCTGCTGGGGGTTTGCAGGGGTTCGGAAGAGCCCCTAGCTAAGATTCTGTGCAGTTCGGACAACCATCAAATCCCACTCCTGGCTGGGCCCCGCCCACCCCTCCCCTGCCCTCCCCGGAGTCCCCACGCGGCCCGTTTTGAATGCAGGTAAGCGCACGGAGGCTCAGGGAGGGCGAAAAACGGGCCTCCCGGAAGTTCAGGAAGGCCGGAAATGGGCCCGTTTCTGGCTTCCGGAAAGCCTCCGGAGCCCGGGGAGCCCATTTTTGCCCACCTGGAAGCTCAAGGAAAAACCTCCGGAGCCCGGGGGGGAAGGCAAAAACACCCCCCCACCACCACCAAGGTGCAGGAGGCCGACTAGGCCACACCCACCATGGCCACGCCCACCCAGCAACTGGGCAGAGAACTCTCTGCTAAAATTTTTGAAGCCCACCCCTGCTTACAGATAGTCCTCGAGTTATGACAATTGCGCCCCAAATGGATGTCGCCAGGTGAAAAATGAAGTGAGTTTCGTCCCCTTTTGCGGCTTTTCTTGCCACGGTGGGTAAATGAATTGTTGCATTTGTTAAGTTAGGAGCACGGGTGGTTAAAGTGACTCCGGATTCCCCACGGACTCTGCTTGCTTGTCATAGGGATGCTGCCAGTCGTAAGTGTGAAAAAGAGTCACCTTTTTCAGAGCCGTGGTCAATTTGAGCAGTCACTAAAGGAACTGTTGTAAGTTGAGGACTACCTGTATTGACCTCAAAAACAAAAAGGAGGAGGAATAATTTCCAGTGCTTGAACCCCTTTTCAAAACAGCAGCAGAAAAAAACAACAACCCACTACTACAGATTTACAACTGTTTAGTGACCGTTCGAAGTTACAATGGCACTTACAGTGACTTACAGCTGTTCTACACCCAACTATTGCAGTATCCTCACGTTCACATGATCAAAATTCAGACACTTGGCAACTGACTCCTATTTATGATGGTTGCAGCGTCCTGGGGGGGTCATATAATCCCCTTTTGAGACCTTCAGACAAGCAGATCTCAATGGGGAAGCCTGATTCACTTAACAACCATATTACCAATTGAGCAACTGCGGTGATTCACTTAACAAACGGTGACAAGAAAGGTCACAAAATGGTCAGAATTCCTTTAACAAACTGTCTTGGTTAGCAACAGAAATCTGGGGCTGAACTGTGATCGTTAAGTCAAGGACAACCTGTAATTTGTTTCCTCCAAACTCTGCAGGAAAAAAAAACCTCGACAAAGCCATTCTAATCCCCGTGTATCGTTGCAGGGAGTAAACAGCTTAACTGATACCCTCAAAAGAGCTGGAACAAACGAAGTCAAGTCCTTGAAAACGGTCACATATTGTTCTGACGCCAAAACAAAACGATGCGTTGTGCCCTGACATTAAAACAAAATTCTCAGAACCCCAAATATTTTACTTGGAACATCTGATACGGTTCTTCAAGGCTGTTCAAAACATTTCCAAGATAGGAACTTCCTGCACAAATGTTTCCCATTCTGGAAGGGAGAAATTATTTTTCTAACTGAGTAATTCTGCGGGAAACAAAAACGGGACTTTTCAGGGTAATAATTTTGCCACTTTAAACCAGAAGGTTATTCTTAAAAAGTCCTCCCAAAACAACTTCTTTAAAGAATGAAAAGGTTTTTGAGACATTTCCCTTGGAAGGGAGGGAGGAAGATTGCTGTGAAGCGAAATTATTAGCAATAGTGTTATTAAGCAATTTCTGCTTGACATTTTCCCTGTTACTGTTCTTTATTGCTTAGTGTGACAATGCATGTTATTTTTTAAAATCGTTTTCTCCTTGAAGCTAGCAAAATGCTTTCCCCCAACTTATATTCATTTGGGTAATATCATTTGCTATCAGCATCAATTAAGAAATTTTTTTTAAAATAGAGTGGCTCACCATGTTTTGAAGGTTTGTGTTTGCAAATGTCTTTAATAATACCGTCCAGATTAGCAAGTATCTGATCATTAGGCATGTCCAGCTGAAAAAGTGAATGCAAAAATAAAGGAAAAGAAAACATTAAATGATGTCAGGTTTATAAAAATTGTGGGGACCGGGCTAAATACTTAATCAATGCATTGAACTTTTATTTAATAAAAAGAGAAACATTTTCTCATCAATTAAAGGCTATAAGTGCTGTTAATGTCTTTAGCCCAGTAATACCCTGTTGTGAAAAAAAACAAAGGCGTTTTCTAATTTTTATTCAAATTCAATCACTGTAAGTTATATATAGCGCAATATTTCTCAACTTTGGCAAATTTAAGGTGCGGGGGCTTCAATTCCCAGAATTCTCCAGCCAAAGGGAAGTTGGACAACTGTCTTGGTTAGCTATCGAAATTTTGGGCTCAATTGGTTGTAAGTTGAGGACTACCAGTATAGATTTACTTAATGGCCAGTTTATAAACCATTTCACTCACAAAGAGCGAGAAATGGCAACCTGTTCAGATTTCAGCAGCAAATAATAACAACAGCAAAATATATATATTGAGATTTGCAAAGTTGAAGTTGAGCGACTATGGAGGAAGAAATCAATGGTTGTACCAATAGTAACAGGAGCCCTTGGGGCAATACCCAAAGGGCTGCCAAGATACATGGAAATTTTGAACTTATTAGATCTGAATATCCGGACTGCAAAAAAATCACCCTGCTCAGAGCTGCTCAGGGGTGGGCTGATACCGGTTCACACCGGTTCAGGCAAACCGGATGTTAATTTTAAATCTGGTTCGCCAAATCGGTAGTTGCAATGACTCGCTGGCCCTGCCCACTCTTTCCCTCCCCTCCCAGGAGTCTCCACGTGGCCTGTTTTGGATCCCAGGTAAGTGTAGGGCCCACGCAGAAGCTCGGGGGGAAAACAGGCCAAGAACAGGAAGTTCTGACAGGCCAGAAATGGGCCCGTTTCTGGTCTCCGGAACCCAGGGAGGCTATTTTTGCCCTCCTGGAGGCTTGAGGAAAGCCTCTGGAACCAGGGGAGGGCAAAAAACGCCCCTCCCGGAAGTTCCGGAAAGAGTCCAGTTTCTGGCCTCCAGAGGGCCTCCGGAGCATGGGGAGGCTGTTTTTCGCCCTCTTGGAGGCTCGAGGAAAGCCTCTGGGGTCCGGGGAGGGCGAAAACACCCTCCCCCCGCCATGGTGCAGGAGGCTGAATAGACCATGCCCACCATGGCCATGCCCACCCAGCAAGGAGTTGCCAAAAATTTTGAAGCCCACCCCTGGAACTGCTTATATTCAGATGTTACCTTAACAGCTCTTAGGTCTTTGGTTAGGACTTGAGCTGTTAAGTTTTTACCAGTCCCAGACTGCGAATCAAATTGAAGATTAAATCTTTAATAATAAGAACAACTACTACTCCAGCTAAAATGGATGAAATCTCGCTAATTTTGTCTTTCTTGCCTGGAATTTGAGTCAAACTCTAGGAGAGAACAGTACTATAACTTTGTGGCAGAATTTTTAGCTATTTCTGAATGTTTTAACTTAAAGTTGGACTTCCAGAGGTGCCATCGGATTCAAGCCTGTGATTTAGAGTATTTTAAAACTATCTTTCAGGATACAACATTTGCAGTATGGTGAAGATTATTTAAACACTGGAAAACCAACCGATGAGGAAATATTACGCGCAGCTCTTTAGCAATAAGTATTACAGTATGTGCATCTACCTTTGGTGAAAAATTTCAGAAGGAAAACTCTATTAGCAAGCATGTAATGACTTGCTAAATATTCCCTAATAGGTTGCACTAACAACTATGTTTTGCTGAAGGACCCATTTCCAAAAAAGCAATAGTGGAAATGGAAAGAAACAAAGCAGTGCGTTGGTGCTTATTTTTGTTCAAACAATTTTTAATACATGATTAAACTCCCCTCCAAGCTGAACTCACAGCCAAATCATTGGCCAAAGTGCCTCGTGAAAACGTACCATTGCAAACGGGGTTTGGATGAGGTTGTCGTCGGTCACTGCATATTCATGGCAGATTTTGAAGAAATTAAGTGTCTCGGGGATATTGTAAGTAATGGTACCTGTTTCAAAACAAAATGAAAAAAACAACAACCCCAAAGTAGAATTAAATTCATCTTACATATCTAACATTCAATGTGGGAGCAAACCAGCTATTCTGCCATTTTTCTTTCCAACTGGAAAGAATTACAGAGGACAATGGGCCAAGCACAATCTAAAAGACTGTGAAGAATTCCATGTACGCAACAAAGCTTATAACAGAGTAACAGAGTTGGAAGGGACCTAGGTGGTCTTCTAGTCCAACCCCCTACGCAAGCAGGAGTGGGTGTCCAGTCTCTTCTTAAAAGCCTCCAATGATGGAAGCACCCACAACTTCTGGAAGGTAAGCCCTTCCACGGGTTAACTGCTCTTACTGTTAGGAAATTTATCTTTTACGTCTAGGTTGCTTCTCTAGTTTCCATCCACTGCTTGTTGTCTTGCCTTCCGGTGCTTTGGAAAATAGATTGATCCCCTCTTCTTTGTGGCAGGCCCTCAGATATTGGAAGACTGCTCTCGTGTCACCCCAGCCCTTCTTTTCACTAGATTAAAGGTAAAGGTTCCCCTCGCACAAGAATGCTAGTCATTTCTGGCTCTAGGGGACAGTGATCATCTCCGTTACAAAGCCAAAGAGCCAGCGCTGTCCGAAGACGTCTCTGTGGTCATGTGGCCGGCATGACCAAATGCCAAAGGTGCATGGAACGCTGTTACCTTCCCACCAAAGGGGTCCCTATTTTTCTACTTGCATTTTTTTTACATGCTTTCGAACTGTTAGGTTGGCAGAAGCTGAGACAAGTAACAGGAGCTCACTCCATTACGTGGTGCTAGGGGACTCGAACCGCCGAACTGCCAACCTTTCCGATCGACAAGCTCAGCGTCTTAGCCACTGAGCCACTGCATCCCTTCATCTTTACTAGATTAGACATACCATATAAGTTTAATATGTTCCTAATATCAATAACAAAAAACAAGGAAATGTCAAGTCATTGTTTACTGATTGATAGTTGGTTATGTATGAACTGTTGAAGTCATTTCTGTAAGGAAGGTGTAATGAAGAAAATGTCTTTTACAGTTCAATCCTACGTAACCGTTTCATCTAATGCAGGGGTCCCCAATCCCAGGCCAGTACTTTATGGAACTTTGTTTTTATATATGATAACAGCCTCGGGACTTTTTATATGCCTAACATTGAAAAGATTTGATATTACCGACATGGAAGAATGGATGGTGAAGTTGATGAGAGTTGCTGAGAGGGTGAAACTGACAGTTTTAATGAGGGAAAATACATTAATTTTAAAACTGATTAGAAGCCCCCTCTGGATTGTTTGGGTGAAATGGGGGAAAAAATGAAACTATGATATATGGATTTGATGATTAGAAAAAGTGGTAAATAATAGAAAATATAAAAGTTATGTTCCAAACTTAGAAAAAGATGCAAATTTACACTTATATCTGTTGTAAAATAGTCAGGAGTCATTTCTTTTTATTTCTTTGTTTTCTTTAGGATTTGCTTTCTTTCAGTCTCTAACATTTTCCCCTCCTTTCTCAGTTATTAGTTGTTAGTTTTTCTCTCTTTATTTTAAACTTTTAATAAAGTTTTTTTTTTTAACCAAAAAAGAAAAAGAAAAGAAACATCCTTTTCTCACCGTTTTTCATGGAAGGGTACTTTTGTTTCAGAAAATTCCTCAAAGGATTAATTTTTGTTGTTATTTCAGGTACTGCGATATAAAAATCTGCTTCGATTTCCTCATTTAAAATCTGAAAGTCCGTAAAAATAAAATAAAAAGGAGATTGGACATGATTTACCATTTTGGCAGTTATGATACATATGCAACACAAGCACCTATAAAATATATATATAACTTTTTTCATATCCCCTTTGCGACACATTTAGCATCAGCAGACATAAAATTAAGAGTATTTTAGTTTTCCCGTAAATACAGCACAATCTCTTTGCAACCCTTTAAATTTGAAAGAACAGAATTATCTGAGCTGAAATTAAAAATAATGAGCGTTCAGCTCTTTACCAGATAGAAATTTCTCCCTCACGTTTGTGGAGTGCACGCCACGATTTACCACCGCCTGACAACAATCCTCAAAAAGCACGCTATGTTCAGGCGTGATTTTCAGAAGCTGTGTGATAATGGGGTGCGCTCTCATGTGGCCTCCAGAAGTTGTGTGAGAGGGCTGGGCTCTTGTGCAGTCTCTGGAGTCCCCCAAAATTATGTCAAGGAATTGCGTAGCAACTGTCCGATGAATTAGGAGACACTAATGCAGATAGCTAGCTAGCTAGATGCTCTCAAAAGTGCACACATACACAACATACATATAGATATGCTATATACAGAAAAAACAGTGGCTACCAACCTGCCTTCCATCAAGGACCTATATACTGCACGAGTCAAAAAGAGGGCTGTAAAAATATTTACAGACCCCTCACATCCCGGACAAACTGTTTCAACTCCTTCCCTCAAAATGATGCTATAGAGCATTGCACACTAAAACAACTAGACACAAGAACAGTTTTCCCCCCAAATGCCATCACTCTGCTAAACAAATAATTCCCTCAACACTGTCCAACTATTTACAAAGTGTACACTACTATTACTGTTAATCTTCTCACCACTCCTTATCACCCATCCCCTCCCACTTGTGACTGTATGACTGTAACTTTGTCGCTTGTATCCTTACGATTTATATTGACTGTTTCCTAGTATGATTTGATTGCTTATTGTACCCTATGACTATCATTAAGTGTCATGCCTTATGATTCTTGACGAATGTATCTTTTCTTTTATGTATACTGAGAGTATTTGCACCAACAAATTCCTTGTGTGTCCAAACACACTTGGCCAATAAAGAATTCTATTCTATTCTATTCTATTCTATTCTATTCTATTCTAAGCGTACCTATGTATATAGCTACACAGTATATATGTATGTGTGTGTGTGTAAATTTCCATCTGCAATTGAACTGAAAGATCATTATTTTTAATTTCAACTCAGATAATTCTGTTCTTTCAAATTTAAAGGGTTGCAAAGAGATTATGGTGTGTGTGTGTGTGTGTGTGTGTGTGTGTGAATACTTGAAGGGTCACTACATAAAAGGTTTAAGTCTAGAACTACCTGTACACAGGAGATTTCACACACACACCCTTCAAAGTGAGTAATTTTCCAACCTTAACCAAGAAATGTTAAGTATTCCTTCTGAGTTAAAAAAAAAAAGGAGGACGTACATTAGCAACAGAGTTCTAAAGAGAATGCAAATGTTTATTTAATAATAAAAATAAAACTCTCCACAGAATTTTCCTGCAGCAGCTTCAAACAATTCACCCGGTGGTTTGATTCAAAGTTGGGAGAGAGTGCTGCAAAGCCTGACAGTAGAACTGTCTGTTCTGGGTAGGACCTTCAAAAATCTAGAGAATTATGTTTTGGACACAGAAGTTAAATCCTTAAGTCTCTCAGCAGCTGTTGGCGTTTCTTTTTTATTTTCCCAGAAGAAAAACTTATTATTATTTATGGCTACAGGGCTTCCTTGTAAAATGTATGCAGAATATCAGGGGAATTCCTAAGAAGCCAAAGGAAAAAAAAATCCAAGTAAGATTTCTAAAAGTCAAAACAATGGATTTTCGGTGATTTATATGAGTCTTAGACTCCTATCTGTAACTAAATGAAACAAAGCTGCAAATAGAAGAAATCTTGCTGATTGCTAAAACAGCCTAGTGACCATCAGCTGCAGAATTCAACTTTCATTTCAACAGCATTGTTTTTCCAGATGCCAAGAACTGACACATCTGCAGTTTTCTGAACAGAGCCCACCCAGGCTCTTGCATATAGTAGAAGGGTTGAGACAGTCCTAGGCTCTGACCCCCAGAAAAACTTACAAAGAACTAACTGAGCTGATTTCAACAAAGATTAAAAGTTTGTACGTATTTTAAAATACCGGCTTAATTAGCTCGATTCCTCCTACTATGGCAGCTCCATTTTCTGTTGCTAGATTTGCTTCTTTTGGATCCTAAAAGGAAAATAAAAACCATTTAGCTAGAAGACACCGGGAGCACCGGTAGTCCTCGACTTACGATCACAACGGAGCCCCAAATTTCTGTTGCTAAGTGAGACAGTTTTAAGTGACTTTTGCCCCACACTGTGGTCCCTTTCACTGCCGTTGTTAAGTTAGCAACAGGGTCTTTAAGTGACTCTGGATTTCCCCATTGACTTTGCTTGTCGGAAGGTCGCAAAAAAATCCCGTGACCCCCGGGGACACTGCCATCGTCGTTAAGTAAGAGTCAGTTGCCAAGCATGTGAATTTGGATCATGTGATTCTGGGGATGCTGCAATGGTTGCAAGTCACTTTTTTCCAGTACCGCTGCAACTTTGAACATCAATATAGGAACTGTTGTAAATCAAGGAACGCCAGTATTCTTTCTTTCCATATTAGAACCCACAAACCCAATGGGAAAAATAGGTTGGGAAGGTTGCAAGTTGCTCTCCTAACTTTCCCAGCCTTTATACCTTTGCACTGTACCAACCCTTGCCTTCCTGCACTTGAACCCTGCCACACCATCCATCCCCCCTTCACACTCGTTACCTGGGAATCTCTCCACTTCATGCTTAATACCTCACGTGTCTTGTGGGCACAAGAACAATCGGAGCTGCCAAAATTGCAGCTAAGCATTGAGGCCCCATGACATTGCGCCTTACAACTTTGTTGTTCTGACCCAGCTCCCCAAACACGACACTGAACCCTCTGAACTCAAAAGATTCCTTCATTAGGAGCGCCAGCAGCCCAGGCAAAAAGTTTCTCTCTCACTGCAGGCTAACAAGTCTGTCCAGCAGGGAGATGAATAGTTTGTCTGTCACATCTGTTCCTCTCCACCCCCTGCCTTTTATCCCCAGAGCTAGGGTGGGGCTTTGCTAGCAGTGGTGGCTCATCTGTCCCAAGGACCGGCTCATAGATTTCCACTGCTCTCCTCTCCTCTGCCTTTTGTGCAGTGTCAGGCACTGGACCCAGCCGTTCCTCCTCTTCCTCATAGGCCACCTCCAGACCTGATGGACGGCCCAGGCTCCATCTCTCTCTCTCTCTTCCTCTGCCAGCTCGATTGCCTCTTCCCTCTCAGAGCTCCCAGGTTCCCTTGATGCTGACCCTACCTCCCACGCCTCTTCCTCTGATTCAGCTGCTGGTGGGGCCGGCGGCTGACAGGCCACAACAAGGGGTGTCAAATTCACATCGTCACGGTGTCATGTGACGTATCGCAACTTTTCTCCCCTTCGCTAAACCAGGTGTGGGCGTGGCCAACGTGTGACAGCATCCAGGCCGCATGTTTGACACCCCTGCCTTACAACCACAGCAAACCCAGTCCCAATTGCTGTCATAACCCGAGGACTACCTGTACTCTTAATCCCATCCTTCCTAAAGATTTCATTTGCTCTAAGGATTTCTATTGCCCATGACTAAGGATACTTTAAGGCAGACTGGGTATTTTAGGGTCCAAGGGGCACATCCTGTCCGTGGGTGGTCCCAGCCCAGTCCATGACACTGGGGTTAAGGGGTGGGGGGCGGGACATCGGCAGCATCGGGATGGGGCATTGGTAACAGGAGGTGAGGCAATAATACGGTGTCGGTGGAGGGAGCGGGGTTGTGTCGGCAGTGGGTCGGTCGGTGGGCAGTGTTGGCAACGGGGGTGTTAGCAGTATCAGGAGCAGGGCAGCAGCAGCCCTCCATAACAGTCCCAGTTTTTCATGTAGCCCCTTGGGAAAATTAATTGTCCACCCCTGTATTAAGGGATACCCAAGATCCCTTTTCTATTTTCACTGAAGTGCTGTTCTTGCCGTTCACACATTAAAATCAAATAAATTGAGTCTCTACACATAAAATAAATTTCTGACACCTTAAGCTAGGGGTGTCAAACTTGATTTCATTGAGGGCTGCATCAGGGTTGTATTTGACCTCGGGGGGGCGGGGGGGCATGGCCGGGGTGGGCGTGGCCAGCTCGACATCACTCGTGTCAGGGGGGCTTATGGTGGCCTGAGCACTTGAGGCCTTCCCGAGCTGGCGGAGAGTTGCAGGCCATCGCAGTTGAAAACGGAGCTCGGGAGGACTGTGTGCGGCCTTCCAAAACTCCATTTTCACTGGCAGACGCACCATGGGTCAGTCTTTCGCTGTTTCCAGGGCAGCCCCACGGGCCAGATCTAAACACCCCATGGCCCGGGCCTTGAGTTTGACACCCCTGCCTTAAGCAAACCTCATCCACTATTCCTCATGTCGTGTGGGAACAGTGTGACGTTGTACGCCACTGTAACATGCAAATGACTGAAGTATCTTTGGCTCAATGCTCAACAGCTCACCTGTGTGAATACTAAAATCTTGGGGACAGCGTCTGTGAAACGGTAAGGCAACAAAAGAGTACTAATAAATGGCCCCACAGGTTTCTGGAAGTGCAAAAGAGGGGAAAAATCCACATTATCTGATTCAACAAAACAAATACATATTTGATACATGAGACATTTTATACATAGATAGCGATAGCTAGATATATAGATTATAGATGTAGATACGCACACATATACATTTTTCAAACTGTTTCAAGAATGATTCTTAAGTTTACAGAACTCCATTCAAAGGATTAATTATAAATAAATTTTAGAAGCAGCGCCTGAAGGCATTTTTCACTGACATATTTGCTCTGCTTTCACCAAAGCTGGACCCTTTGATGCCTTTTAGATGAGTGAATTCCAACTCCCAGAATTCCCAGCAATGGCTTGACTGGAGAATTCTGGGAATTGAAGTCCATGCATCTGGAATTTGGCATGGTTAAGAAGCACAATTTTAAACTGTTCTATTGCTATGAATTCACCTTGGTTTTATGATGTACACTATGGAGGGGATATATAGTTTTTATATTTAAAAAGTTTTAATAACAGCATAATGCTATCTTGCTCTCAGGGAATGTTATGGCGTAGAAAGGCAAGTAAAATAAATATATAAAGAAAAAAAAAACACATAAAAAACAGGCTTTGCTTTTCCCCCCCATTTGTAATCTAATAATCTCTCTGGTTTTAGTACAATTAACACCCATAAGAAGATGTTAAAAGTTATTTTTTTAAAGATTAAAAATGTATAAAACACGTTACAAAACCCAAATAACTAATAAACTGAAACCCTAAACACAATTTATTTCATCGCTTCATACTTTGCAATTTAACTCAGAAAGTACTCAAGGGAACCATCGAAAATTCAAATTGCAAAGTTGTTAAGTGAGGACTACTTGTAATCATGGTTAAAAACACAGGACAATTCAAAAGAGTAAGAGAATACAATGGAATTTAGAAAAGTTTGTCAAGCAGTAGCACTTTTAATTCCACCCTTGATATCTTGATTATTTACTTTTAAGGCCGCAGTGGCGCATTGTTAGAGTGCGGTACTGCAGGCTGCTTCTGCTGACTACCAGCTGACTGCAATTTGGCAGTTCAAATCTCAAGGCTGACTCAGCCTTCCATCCTTCTGAGGTGGCTAAAATGTGGACCCAAATTGTTGGGGGCAATATGCTGACTCTGTAAACCGCTTTGAGAGGGCTGAAAGCACTGGGAAGCGGTATATAAGTCTAAGTGCTATTGCTATTCAACGCTGTTGAAGATTTTAACCAGTATATAAACATAGATCAACTGTTCAAAGCATCCCTCACATAACACAAACCAAACTCTAGTTTTTCTCCAGTCTAATTTTCTTCAACCATGCTTATAACTGACAAAATCTCTTCTGTTAATTCTTGTACTGAGAAGTGCTCTCATTTTTGGTTTAGTTTTAAAAAAAATCTTCCTTCTTAATATCATCTCAAAAATAATTCCAGCTACTAATGTTGTTGTAATGTATTAATCAGTATTCAACTGGGGGGGATCATATATGTATTGGTCTTTTTTTAATGCACTTTTTTTTCTTTTTTAATGTCTTGATTGTTTTGTGTTTTGGGAGGGGTGTTCTTCTTTTTTGTCTCTTTTTGGATTTTTTTTTTTTGAGTTTGGTATTTTAACTTTGTCTTGAATAATATATATATATATTATATATTATAATTCCAGTTACCAACTAATGCTGTAAAAAAGGGAATGTGAAGTACAAGCCAATACCTTCTTTTCCGATGTCATATCCAAGGTGATACGTGCATACAATTCCTGGGTGGGGGATGTAAAATCCAGTGGTTGGAATTTCTTTAAAAGCTCTAAAGCAGCTTCTGTGTCATAAACTGTTTTTTGATAACACCACGTCAAATAAACATCATCCTTTGGTTCAAGTGGTAAAGGCAATTTATAACGGTCCTCTTTTTCCTTAGGCTCTGAAACTGTTTTTTTTTCCTGAGAGGCTCTTCTATATTTCCTAGGACTAGGTGATGATCTTTTAAGGAAATAAAAAACAGATTGTTTTATGCAGCACTGCTGAATAAATACAATAATCTTTTTTTTTGAAATGGCATAGATAACAGGGGCATTAAACTCATAGCCCACGGGCCGGATGCATCACATACTGGCCACACTCACCCGTATTTTAGTGAAGGGGGGGGAAGTCACGATATGTCACATGACGCCACGAGTTTGACACCCCTGGCATAGACCATCTTAGAGATGAGAGTTGCTTTAACCCACACTAAAACTAAGAAGAAAACACAACATATACCAGTGATGGCTAACCTTTCTGTCCTCGCATGCCAAAAGTGTGTGCATGCAGGCCAGCACCCATAAGACAATGCATGCAGGGGCCCCCATGCATGAGCCCCTGCACACGCACAACTCTGCACATGTGCATGTGACACCCCCCCCAAGTGTGCCACACGTCTCTGCGCATGTGTGTGACCTCCCCATGTGTGGCATTTCTGCGCATGTGCACACGTCTCCTGCACGCACCCCATCCCCTGCACATGCGTGGCAGCCACCTGACAATCAGCTGGCGGGCGGGCAGTGCATGCACCTGCGCAGTGTACCTGCTCTGGGGCGATGGCTTACGTGCCGGCAGAAATGGCTCTGCATGCCATTTCCGGCACGCATGCCATCACAGACATATACTATACTAGAAACCTGCTTAATTTGAGAAAACTATTTGCTATACGAAAAGAAACACTGGTGACTAGTTACCATTATTTTCAATTTTGAGACATGCAGGAAAAAGAGAACCATAGACAAGAAATTAAATATAAATTAAAAGCGTTTTCACGTTTGTGGATTCAGTCCAAATACTAGAAAACATTGAACAAGTTTCCAGAGGAGCTGCTTTCCTTTCTGTGTTAATGTTCAGCTCTGCTTTATGACAAACGTCTGGAACTAGAAATTTAAATTAAATTAAATAATTTAATTATTCCCTAATAGATATAGATTATGCCAATAATAAAAGTAGAAAATATTTTAAATTATTAAATTTTAAACTTTGATTATCTACCTTGAACGGTTGTCAGAATGAACAAAATCTGATTCCCTTAATATTTTTAACTATAACTAATACGGCATGGAGCCAGCTTTTGAACACAATTAAAAACATATTTACTATGTTTTCAAAGTACAAAGCATTATATTTATAAATGCTTCCATGAGAAGCAAATGCATTTCACAATTGCCTGGATAGTGTAGAAGAAACAGTAGGTCATAATCACTGAATTTTACAAAATGTTAGATAGTATATTTTATAGTGGATAGTGTACTTTATATAAGAATAGATTGCATATCTGAACTCAGATACTACTGAGTTTGAAGTTTGGCCCCACTGAATATTTCTGTTTATGCTACCATGTACAGGTGGTAGTCCTCAACAACCACAATTGGAATTGGAACATCTGTTGCTAAGCGAAGCATTAAGTGTGTTGCACCAAATTTTATGATCTTTTAGCTGCAATCGTTAAGCAAACCTCTTGATTGTTAAAACAATTGTTAAATGAATCTGATTCCCCCCCAATGACTTTGTTTATCAGGAGTTAGTGGGAAAGTCAGAAATGGCAATCATGTGATCCCAGGACCATCTGTATGTATCTATGTATATGCATATGTGTATGTATAAATGTTTCTGTTAACTATTCAAATAAATCCCCCTTATTTACTTACTTTGCAGCATACTTTCTACTGGGAACAAGTAAGTTGGTAAAACAAGGAACCACTGCAGGATATTGAACAATTCTAGAGGAAATATGGCTAGGACTCTGAGCAAAAACTGTAGAAAGACAAAAACAGTAACAATCCAAAAATGAACTATATGGCTAGTCATGTCACGTAATTGGCATAAATTTGTATGGCTTTTCTAGACCTTTGCAACAGGAAAAGATCTATCAACAATACAGCTCTGATATTTGCAAGTAGCGTAACATGGTTTGGCAGAACTAACTAGACTTTCCAGTTCTCAAATTTAAAAATATATTTTGAATAATTGCGGGATGGTTTTTAAACATAAAATAAAAATTACAACTGTTTACCTTCATTTTATCTGCAGCCAAATAAGACAGCTTTCAATTTAGAATTGCTCTCAGAATTGGCTGTATTTTATATACGAGAATAATTGAAAATGTCAGTTTCTTCAGAAGTACTGGTAGATGTTTTCTTTAGAATTATTCACTCATAGCCAAACTTTATAATTTTTGATGACTGGTGCGAGGAGGTTGAAGGCCAGTCTGCTCTGGGTATATCTGGAATTCTTTTTTTAAAAAAAAACTGGATTTGGGGAAATTTGCTGTACTTTTAGATTTCACACCAATTTCATCAACTTCCTTACTTCAAAATAATTTATCAGCTTCTATGCTTTTTACTAATAATAGCCAAAAGATACCCCTAAAAAGACTCTGTGAACAGATGGCACACCTGATTTACAATTAATTAATTAAAAAAACATTAAGTAGCTTCTCATTCAGTGGAAAAAAAATATTTTATGTTAAAAATACCGATAGAGGGTAAAGTAATCGAGAAAATGTGCAGAGATGAACAGGTTAACACTGATAATCAAAGAAAAAGAAGAAACCGGTTATTATATGGTATGGGATTTATTTTATCAATGGTTGGAAAATAAAACAAATTAAAACGGACTAGAACTAGATGAATATATAGAGCAATAAGTTAAGATTTTACAAAAAATAATATATTAAATAATAGCTATAAGAAAATGTGATTATTGTTACATTGCCAAGAAAATTATTAATTATAATTAAGCACAAGATATATGTACCCAGTCGACACACGGTTAAAATGAAATGGAATTATTGTAAAATATAAAATAAAAAAAATAACATTAAAAAAAATATTTTGTTTGGGTTAAATATAAATTATTTAAACTGTATACTTGTCAATTATTACATTAGAACAGTTAATAATTACTTGTAAGCTGCTCAGTCACCTTGCAGGGAGATAACATTTAATAAATAAAAATAAAAAGTATACATTATATTGCATATTGTTATATTACAATATATAAATTATATAATCATATAAGTTATGATGGTGGGTTCAATCATCTGTTAATTAGATCCATGGCTTTGCTAGTTGGTGAAAGCTTCCAAGGAGATAACGTGTTTGTAGAATATTTATTATGTAAACCTAACCTTATTAACCCTGTTAGATATTACCATAAATATTTTTCATGAAAAATCGTATTTCCAGCAAATTAAAAGTATGAAAAGAATATGATTTTTGCAAGTATCTTTAATATTTGGCAAGTGATTAAGAAACGCTACTGTACAGCAATAGACCCATTCTAAACCCACCGTCCTGCTGGGTGCCGGGGGACATATCTATATAATACATTATTATTATTAATGTAAAATCCCAAGCTGAGACATTTTGGAGAGAAATTAAGCTGGGAAGGGGGGAAAGGGCTTCTACAGATTTGATTCACGCCGGATCGAGACTCTCACCTCTCTGGAAACAACACCGTACTACGGGCAGCGCCATCTTGGCCAGGAAAAAAAACGCGCAGAGGTGCTTTACCAAAAGTGGCCCGGCCGGCCATGCGGAGTCGGCAAGAAAAGTTCCGCCTCGGGGAAGAAAAAGTGGAACAACGAAGTGGACAGCGAATTGTTGCATTAACAGGGTTGCGCAAGCCATAGTCTTGCCAGTTTCAACTCCCTCTGGTCTATAAAACATGATTTATGAACCAACAGCAATTTATTGAATGAACCATGGTTAAATTGTGATTGAGCCTGATTTGTAAACCCATCAGTAGGTATTGTTTTATAATCGATGCATTTGTTAATATGCTTTTCCACCTATAAATTATTATAAAGAACATTACTGAAAATGTTATTGTCCAGGAATTATGTTTCATATTGTTTTCAACATTATTAATGTTTACTGAAAACATTATTTTCAACATTATTATTAACAGTATCCTTATTTATCAGTGGTAATTGGCACTGGGAATTCTGTCATAAGGAACAGTGTCATATGACTGTTGATGTACAACAGTAGTTCTGGCAGCTCTAATTGCTTTCATTAAGCAAATCCCGCTATTTTTAAAAGATTTTTTTTTAAATCATGCCTTTTTACAAATAACTCAAGGTAGCAAACATACTCAACACAACTTCCACCTCCTATTTTCCCCACAACAGCCACTCTATGAAGGTGAATTAGGCTGAGGGTGGAGTTGGCCCAAAGTCATCCAGCTGCCTTTCATGGCTAATGTTGAAAGAAATATCCATCTGGTTCAGTTCCAAGCGGGGAGAAAGACACTGGAAACATGGAGGCTAATTGGAAAGATGGTTTATTGATGGACAGGGCCACACGCCTTTGAGGGTCTGGGCAGCTGACCACATGGAGTGGAGAGTGAGGGTTATTTATACCCTCTCTTGGGTGTTGCCCTTGAGCTTCCTGTTCCTGTGCAAGAACTGTATTGGGTGTAGTCAGACTCCCATGGGGTCATGTCTGTCTGAATCAAGTTTTGTTGAAGCCTGGAGGGTGATGCAATGTCTCCAGGTGATTGTGTCATGTGGTGAGCTCTGCTGCTAGATAATCTTATTATGTCCTGGAGGGTCATGTCTTAATCCCATCACCCTGGAGCTGACGGTCTTTTGTCTTGTTGATAGGCTGGCCCAGTCCTTCTTAATGGGTACCAGTTATCTGCTGGGGGCAGGGAGCTGGGGCTGAATTTCTGTCTCCCTTAAGATTTCCATTTCTCTTTTAGGGGAAATATAATAGTCTGCCTTTTTTAAATATTTCTCAAAATATTTCATTCTTCCAGGAGGGGTGACTTCCCTCCCTAAGAATTCAGTCTCTTGGGTTTTAACTTGGTGCCTTAATTACTAGATGAAACTGAATCCTGCCGCTTGCAACATCTTGCTGGTTTCCCCATTGACTCTGCTTGTCAGAATTTTGATTTGCAAATCCTGAGAGGATTTGCGGGGACCTCTAGGAATCCTTGGACCACACTTTAAAAAATACCTTTCTAAAATAAGGGAGTCCTTCCCAGGGGTGGGTTTCAACCGGTGTTACTACCGGTTCGGTGATTATGTTTTGTGCGTGCATGCGCGCTTCGCCCACCCGCGCGCCTGATGCACTACACCTAAAGCTGTGCCACCTGGACAGCTGATAAGTGCTGCACACAGATGCGCAGCGTTTGAAAAACACCTTTTTTCCCGCTTTTTCAACCTCAGCTATGCTGCGCAAAGCAGCTGAGGTTGAAAAAGCAGGAAATAAAGGTCAGATAAGAACCCAGGCGGGCAGGTGGACCAAACAGCAGCAACACAGAACCAGTTCTGTGTCTGCTGCTCTTCAGAGCTACCAGTTCTATAGAGCGGGCAGAACCGGTAGCATCTCATCCCTAGTCCTTCCCTCTCAACTATCAAAATTAACTAGGTGACTCTGGGCTGGACCAGTCACTCACTCTTGGGCCAACTTATTTCACAGGAGGGGGAAAAAACCCAAGAAGAGATATGCTTTTTTTTGCTGCTGAATGAAAAGCTGAATATAAATGTAATATAGTATAACTGACCACTTTGGGTGCCAAGCCAGTCCTACCCTGTCTTTTGGTATAGCAACATGTCTTTAATGGGTTCTTGATGTTCTCTGAGCTTCATTGTTTGCTTATATTGTTTGCTTATGTTTGTTTCATTTCGCAACTAGATAACATTGTTAAGTTCAAATGAGTGTGGAATTTGCTGTCTGTGGTTTCCTCTTTGGTAGTTGGTTGATTATAAGGTATTTTTCTGCCTGATTGCTGTCCTGCAGCATTGGTCTTTGCTTATCTGAGCATTGTCTGCTGAGGTAATGTGTTCTAGTTTTTTTGTGAAGTATCAAGGCGGCATGTTTAGGCATTTGTAGAGTTATGAATTGTAGCTCCATCATGGATGGTTAGTTGGAAGAAGAATGTGAAGTAGAAAGATGAGGGCTGATCACATCCAGAGCCAGCACTAGCTAGACAACAAGTTTTAATCTGAACTTTAGGAAGGAGAATATTGTGATGTATTTTAGATTGGATAACCATTTGTCTGAAATGGAAAAGGGTTTCCTGCTTGAGCAGGGGGTTGGACTAGAAGACCTCCAAGGTCCCTTCTAACTCTGTTATGCTGTGATATTGTGAAGGAGGAAACCACACTTCCACCAATATAGCAGGCAAATTACTACACAGGCAGTCCTTGACTTATGACCACAATTGAGCCCAATTCTGTTGCTAAGCAAGACAGTTGTTAACTGGGTTTTGCCCCATTTTATGACCTTTCTTGCCACAGTTGTTAAATGAATTACTGCAGTTAAGTTAGCAATACAGTTGTTAAATTAATTTGACTTCCTCATTGACTTTGCTTGTTAGGTCACAAAAGGGGATCACATGACACGGGAAACTGCAACTGTCATAAATATGAACCAGTTGCCAAGCATCCAAATGTTTTTTAAAAAAATAATTTTTATTAAACAATTTTTCTTACATACATCATTTCCAGCGGTGGTATTCCGCAGGTTCTGACCAGTTCTGGAGAACTGGTAGTGGAAATTTTGAGTAGTTCAGAGAACCAGTGGTAACCCCCCTGGAGTGGGGTGGGAATGGAGATTTTACAGTATCCTTCCCCTGCGATGCCCACCAAGCCACGCCACACCCACCCATAGTAAAAAAAAATTAAATCCCACCACTGATCATTTCCATTAATTGTGACGCTTCCGTGACAGTATACATACTTTTGCATAAATCTTAACTATCTGTTCATTCCTTAATTGATCTTTGTCCATTATAACCTTTGCCTTATTATCCTATTGTCATCTTCTCTATCCATCTCTGTATCTATTATTTAACCAATCATATAATGCATTCCATGTCAAATAATAATCCGTTTCCTCTCTGTCTTTTATCTCCATGGTCAACTTATCCATCTCAGCACACTCTAGTATCTTTTTTTATCACACTTTCTTCTAGTGGCATGCTATCTTTTTGCCAATTTTGTGTGCAAGTTATTCTTGCCGCTGTTAATAGATGTAGCATTAAATATTCTGTTTTCTTATCATATTTTCCTGTTATTATACCTAATAGAAAAGTCTCCAGTCTAAGTTCAATTTGTTTAATTATTTCTTCAATCCATTTTTTTGTCCTTATCCAGCATTTTCTTCAAGTATCCGAATGTTGATCACGTGACCATAAGGATGCTTCAAAGTGGGAAAAACAGTCAAAAGTAACTTTTTTCAGTGCCATTGTAACTTTAAATGCTTACTAAATGAATGGTTGTAAGTCAAGGACTACCTCTATATATAAATTCTGGGAAGCAAATCCCAGAATCCCTCGCACTGATGTTGTTACCTAGTTGGGTAATGTGACATCTGCAAGCAAATAACCAAGCTCAGAGAGCACCAAGGACACAACGCAGTCGTGAGCTACAGATATTATTTACTGAAACAGATCTTTATGCATGGATTAAATGTTACCATTCCACCAATTGTGCAGTATACACAATTAATTCATTAATTACTTTGTGGAATATGGAAGGAGGGAAGAGCCATAACATCTGAACAACAGTAATATGAGGTTTGATAAACCACAGAGTCTGCCTAAGAAAACTACGAAACTATTATTGCAGATCATTAACTGATTCAGTTCCCAGACCCCTTAATTCTAACTAGAATGTTGGTTTGGATAGAGAGGTCACCAATGTGAGATCTGCAGAGATAGCATAAGTAGAAGAAACCTATCATTTAACCGGAGTGGCTTAATGGGATTCTTTCAGTCTGTCTTTTGTCAACAAGGAACACGTTGCCCAGATAATAAAAGACAATCTTAAAGTGGTAATTGCAGATGTAAATCTTGATCTTTTACTCCAAGAGTCATGTATTTGCTTTTTTCCTCAGATGGGCTGGGAAAAGGCATAATACAGCAGGATATTATGTTATCAGATACAACCTAATAGATTGGGATCTAGCAAATGGGCCCATGATCCCTGACGAGGCAGACAGTTGATTGTGATTCTGTTGCAGTTTGTAGCAGAAAACCCATATTTATTAAGAGTTAGGAGTCATCCAGTCTGAAAGCAGCCTTGTCAGGTATCCTGAAATGAAGAAATAAATCTAATTCCACAATATTGTCAAACTATTTACTAAGACTATATTACTATTATTCTTCTCATCCTTTCTATTACCGATCTTCTTCTACTTATGACTATAACCTTGTTGCTTGTATCTTTACGATTATATTGTTTTAGTTTCCTAGTATGATTTTGATTTCTCATTTAATATCCTATGACTATCACTAAGTGTTGTATCTTATGATTCTTGATGAATGTATTTTTATGTACGCTGAGAGCTTATGCACCAAAGACAAATTCCTTGTGTCCAATCACACTTAGCCAATAATTTTCTTTTTCTTTCTTTTCTTTTCTTTCTTTCTTTCTTTCTTTCTTTCTTTCTTTCTTTCTTTCTTTCTTTCTTTCTTTCTTTCTTTCTTTCTTTCTTTCTTTCTTTCTTTTCTTTCTTTCTTTTTTCTTTCTTTCTTTCTTTCTTTTTCTTTCTTTCTTTTTCTTTTCTTTCTTTCTTCTACCTATCCTTCTTCTATCTTCTTCTTTCTATCTATCTATCTATCTATCTATCTATCTATCTATCTATCTATCCTATCTATCTTCTGGTTTTGTGAAATATCTGGACCACTAGCAGTGCAGCTATGCGACTCCGATGAGCTACAGGAATTCTGGTCCCGATTACCGCTGTTAAGTGAGGACTACATGTATTGCAAAATATGGAACTCTAGGACAAAAAAATAAAATTACACAATTGGAATTCATGACAATTGTTTGACAAGTAATACAATATATGCAATGTTAGGATTTTTTTATTGCAGTGACTACTATGCCATTTCTGTGTATGGGACAAAACACCTTTTTTTTCTGGTATGGGTAGAAAAATGTGATGACCCAACAGTTTCTCAATTCATTAGAAAACCTACTTCCCTTCTCTGACATATAATCTTGCAGGAGATTTCAGATCTGATGCAACTTATTGCCACAGGTTTCATTTGTCACCTACAATATCACTGTAGGCTGCAGAAGTTGTGTACAAAAATAGTTAAGACTATAAATATGAGCCAAGATTGAACAAATAATGCAAGAAAAGGTTTAAAGCCATTTTAGAATAGAATAGAATTCTTTATTGGCCAAGTGTGATTGGACGCACAAGGAATTTGTCTTGGTGCAAATGCTCTCAGTGTACATAGAAGAAAAGATACATTCGTCAAGAGTCATCAGATACAACACTTAATAATAATCATAGGGTGCAATAAGCAAATAAATCATACTAGGAAACAGTCAATATAAATAGTAAGGATAGAAGCGACAGAAATACAAGTGGGAGGGGATAGGTGATAAGGAGTGATGAGAAGAGTAATAGTGATAGTAGTGCAGACTTTGTAAATAGTTGGACAGTGTTGAGGGAATTATTTGTTTAGCAGAGTGATGGCGTTTGGGAAAAAACTGTCCTTGTGTCTAGTTGTTTGTGCAGTGCTCTATAACATCGTTTTGAGGGAAGGAGTTAAAACAGTTTATGTCCAGGATGTGAGGGGTCTGTAAATACTTTCACAGCCCTCTTTTTGACTTGTGCAGTATACGGTCCTCGATGGAAGGCAGGTTGGTAGCCACTGTTTTTTCTGCAGTCCTAGTTATCCTCTGAAGTCTGTGTCTGTCTTGTTGGGTTGCAGAGCCAAACCAGAGTTATAGAGGTGCAGATGACAGACTCGATAATTCCTCTGTAGAACTGGGTCAGCAGTTCCTTGGGCAGTTAGAGCTTTCTGATTTGGCGCAGAAAGAACATTTTGGAGGAGGAAAAGGGTGATCTGAGCAATATATTATTTGGAAGGAACAAAATACACTGTGGATCCAATCAGGTTTCACGTAAGCCAAGATTCCCTCAAAATATGCCTGCAGAACCTTCAAGGTCAAAAAGAAAACCCACCCAGCATGAGTCATATCCTGCTTTAATAATTATCTTAATTATAACCGTTCAGACTTCACAGTTACAATTATTTAGGACAGTTGCAATGATATCAGAATGCAATTGTCAAACTATACTTGGTTTTGAATAAATTATCTTGGAATAGGTTTTTCCAGTTTTCAGGTGTATTTTGATAGTATTTTATTACCATTTGTTACAATCTATGATTATTATTCATAGAAAGCTGTCAGTTTAGCAAGAACCACAACAGAACAGCAGAATTGGAATGGATCATAGATCTTCTACCGTGTTTCTCCAACAATACGGCCTCCCCCAATAGGAAGTCCCAGCATGTTTTATAGGCATAAAATCAAATTAAGCCCCTCCCCCCAAATTAAGGCCTATATTAAACATGCGAAATGGGGGGGGGGGGAATGGCAGGGGGGCCTTGCCATTAGGAAGTACTTTTGTTGCATACCCGGATATGGTGCTGCCTGCGTTGACTTCGGCGTTGGTGGGGCACTTCGTATCAGGAGACCTTCTGCCACTGTTGCTTTCCCTTCTCCCCATGCTGCCACGGCGTTTAGAGCAATGCCGCGGCATTTGGCGCAGCCACGCACGGCCAGCCAGGGCTCCTCCCTGCAACCGGAGCCCGGTGGAGACACTCAGCTTCAGGCACTCCTGTCGCCGCCTTCCCTTCGCCTTCGAAGGCAATGCCAATTCTTTTAAAAACGACGCCCTACTACCGGTACGACAAAGCCTCCCCTGCCCAAGGGCAGCCCAACCCCACGTGGAGAGGCAAATCTCCCAGGGCCGCAGCGCAGGATCAGCCCACCCCGGGAGAAGCGCCCAACCACCATCCCTGCCTGGCGCCGGGCAGAGCGCGAAGAGCTTCGCCTGGGGTGCCCAGCGCAGCTGACAGGCGGGTACTCCTGCCCAGCGGCGGAGCTCTCGCCAAGGCAGCAAGCGCCTTCCCGCCGGGCCCTCCGCTCATCCTGCCAGGGCCGCGCCAGAGCCGTGCAGGCTAGGCCGAGCCAGGAAAGCGAGCCGCAGGTGCGCGCCTGCCTGCCAAGCGAAAGAGCCGGGCCGACCCGAGCTTGGCTTCCTTCCCAAGTCCCTCCAGCCCGAACCCGAAGGGGCCACCAGGAGAGGCTGCCCAAGGCAGTGATAGCACCCACCCGTCCGCGGACAGGGAGGCGAGGTGACGGCAGCGCTGCTTCCCTGGCCAGCGGGTCCAGCGGAGACAGCCCGAAGCCACCAGTCCTTTCCACCCCTCGCCCAGTCCGTCCTCATCCCCACGTATCTCCAAATGCGCCGGCAGCTCCAAACGCTGCAGCAGCACGGGCATTGGGCAGAGGAGCTCACTCAGCGGGGCTCAGCTCAGAGGAGGACGCGGCGCAGGCCGTCACCTTGCCTCCCTGTCCACGGATGGGTGGGCGCTATCACTGCCTCGGGCAGCCTCTCCCGGTGGCCCCTTCAGGTTCAGGCTGGAGGGACTTGGGAAGGAAGCCAAGCTCGGGTCAGCCCGGCGTTCACATTAAACTACCACCTCTTACAATTCCTAGAAAATACAGTATCAATAGGAGAGACCTTCAAATTTCTAGGTTCTACTATATCACATGACCTAAAATGGACACCTAACATCAAAAACGTCATCAAAAAAGCACAACAAAGAATGTTCTTTCTGTGTCAACTCAGAAAGCTCAAACTGCCCAAGGAGCTGCTGATCCAGTTCTACACAGGAATGATTGAGTCTTATCATCTGCATCTCTATATCTGTCTGGTTTGGTTCTGCAACCCAACAGGACAGACACAGACTTCAGAGGATAATTAGGACTGCAGAAAAAACAATTACTACCAACCTGCCTTCAATCGAGGACCTGTATACTGCACGAGTCAAAAAGAAGGCTGTGAAAATATTTACAGACCCCTCACATCCTGGACATAAACTGTTTCAACTCCTTCCCTCAAAACGACACTATAGAGCACTGCACACCAGAACAACTAGACACAAGGACAGTTTTTCCCCCGAACACCATCACTCTGCTAAACAAGTAATTCCCTCAACACTGTCCAACTATTTACAAAGTCTGCACTACTATTACTGTTAATCTTCTCATCGCTGCTTATCACCCATCCCCTCCCACTTGACTGTTTCCTAGTATGATTTGATTGTTGATTGTACCCTATGACTATCATTAAGTGTTGTACGTTATGATTCTTGATTCTTAACGAATGTACCTTTTCTTTATGTATACTGAGAGTATTTACACCAAGAAAAATTCCTTGTGTGTCCAATCACACTTGGCCAATAAAGAATTCTATTCTATTCTATTCTATTCTATTCTATTCTATTCTATTCTATTCTATTCTATTCTATTCTATTCTATTCCATTCCATTCCATTCCATTCCATTCCATTCCATTCCATTCCATTCCATTCTATTCTATCATCTGGGAACACAAGAAGTCTTAGCTTGGGATTTTACCTCATAAATGATTCCATTGCCAAGCGTTCAAATCTTGATCACATGACCATGGGGATGCTGCAAGTCACTAAGTGTGCAAAATGGTCATAAGTCACCTTTTTTCAGTGACGTTGTACGTTCGCCATCACTAAATGAACTTTTGTTAAAGCGAGGATTACCTGTGCAGGTAATAACAGAGTTGGAAGGGACCTTAGAGGTCTTCTAGTCCAGCCCGCTTGCTCAAGCAGGAGACTCGTAAGCAAATCTGGCTTTCCCATTGACTTTGCTTGTCACAACAGGTGATCACATGATCTGAGGTCACTGAAACTGTGTGAGAAATAGTCATCAGTCACTTTTTTTCAGTTGTAACTTTAATCACTAAACAAACTGTTGTTGAGGTCTACTTTTACAGAACAGAGGTGGAAGGGACCTCAGAGGACTTCTAGTCCAACCCCCTTGCTCAACCAGGAGACCCTATGTACCATTCCAGTCAAATGGCTCTTCAGTGGCTTTTCTTAAAAAAACCTCCATTGATGGGATGGAGCAGCCACAACTTCTGCAGGCCAGCCCTTCCCCTCCTGCCCCCTTCTCTACCCCACCCCCAGCCCACCCCCCCTTAACACCAACCCTCCTCTCCTCTCAGGGGCTGCCCCAAAGAAGGAGTCAAGCTATTCTCCAAAGCACCAGAAGGCAGGACAAGAAGCAATGGGTAGAAACTAATCAAGGAGAGAAGCAATTTAGAACTAAGGAGAAATTCCCTGACAATTAGAACAATTAACTAGTGGAACGACTTGCCTCCAGTTGTGAATTAAGTTTTTAAAAAGATGTTGGATAACCATTTGTCTGAAGTGGTGTAGGGTTTCCTGCCCTAGGCAGGGGGTTGGACTAGAAGACCTCCAAGGTCCCTCCCAACTCTTTATTTTATTTATTTATTTATTTGATTTGTCAATTGTTTACAAGATAATAAGTATAAGTGTATACATAGTTGTGAATACATGAGATGGGTACATATAAGAAAAATAAAAGAATAGAGAAACAATAGGACAGGGACGGTAGGCACGTTGGTGCGCTTATGCTCTGTTGTTCTTTTCTGTAGTCCTATTCTATTCCTCTTTGTTCAGGCACAGGCCTAGCCCCGCACATAGAGCGCGGGGCGAAGAAAGCGCGGGGAGGAGGGGTGTGCACGAGGGACCCGCCACGCGCCCTACGGAACGGGCCGGGGCCGAGAATCGCGCACGCGCGCTCTCTCGCGAAAGAGAGCGCGTTCTAAGAGACGGGCGCGCGCGCGCGCGCGTGTTCCCCCGCTGCCCCTCCTCCCTCCCAGTTTGCCCGCGCGCCTTCGTCTTTCCTCCGCGTGAGGTGTGGGGGGGGGGTAGGAGGAGGAAAGCGCGCGAGGGGGCCCTGCGGGATGAGGTGCGTGGAGGGATGGAAATGCGCGCGCCATGGCGCGAAATGGGCCTGCGCGAGGCGCGGGAAGAGGAGGAAGGGCGGCGGTGAGGCGGGAAGGAGAGGCGCCGCCGCAGGAGGAGGAGACGACGGCGGCGTCTGGATCCCTGCTCCTCCTCCTTCACACCGCGGCGTCGAGGCAGGCCAGGCTCCTCCTCCGGCACAATCCCCGCGCTGCCGCCGTCGCTGCTGCTGCTGCTACTGAGGCCTGAGGAGAAGGAGGAGGAGGGAAAGACGGCCCGGGAGGGTGTCCGCCTGCCCGCTTCGCCAATAACCCCCCCTCCCCGGCCGCCGCGTCAGGCCCGTGGCTTCTTCGAGCCCGCCCTGCGCTCGCCCCGGCCCGGCCGCTGCCTCCTGCATGTCTTTCTCGCCCTCAGCCCCGCCGCCTGAGCAGCCGCCTCAGCCCCGTCGACAGACGCCCCGGGGGCTGGATGCAGGTGAGCGCCAGGCGGGCGACAGGCCTGGTCGACGGCGAGGGGAAAGGAAGGAGGCCGGGCCGGCTGGCCGGCCCCGCTCAGGGAACCCAGGCGTGAGAAGGGAGGTCAGCGCGTGTTTAGTCATGCCGGCGCGAACACGCGGGGAGGTTGCGTGTCAGCCGAGGTCTTGGGTGCGCAGGCCTCTGTGTGTGTGTGTGTACTTCGTGTGTTTGCATGCGTCTTTACAACTTTTCCTGCCCTTTCGTGATTGCGTTGGAGGGTGGGTTTTTGTTTTGTTTTTTTGTTCCGCAACTTTCCCCTTTTCGGGGCTTCCACGACGCCTGGAAGAGGCTTCTTTCGCTCGGGGGGGAAAAAACGAGACACTTCTGGCTTTATTTATTTATTTATTGCTATTACTCACCCTTAAAAGTTACTCGGGCTGCACATGTGGCCCAGGAGAAGTTTGCTTTGAAAAGCTCACCCAATTTCACTTTTGCTCCATAATGTGTTTTATTTCTTCCTCTCCAGTTGCCATTGCGAGCCTCCCCCCGTAACGGGATGGAAAAACCAGACATAACTTATTTCGAAGAGATCAGGGGTCTCCAACCGTGGCAACTTTAAGCCTGGCGGACTTCAACTCCCAGAAGGCTGGGGAATTCTGGGAGTTGAAGTCCACCAGGCTTAAAGTTGCCAAGGTTGGAGACCCCTGGAATAGATAATCTGGGTGAAACTTTAGGATACAGGTCTTGGGGGGAAATGGCCCTGGGTTTGTGAGTGTTGCGGGATTGTTAAAAGGATGCTTCCTTACAAGGCATCTCCTATCTAGACCAGGGATCTTCAAACTTGGCAAGTTTAAGACTTGTGGACTTCAACTCCCAGAATTCCTGAGCTAACGTGACTGGACAAGGAATTCTGGGAGTTGAAATCCTCAAGTCTTATAGCTGTCAAGTTTGAAGACCCCTGTTCTAGACATTTACTTCACATTGCCTGATATTTGTCACACCTGATATGTTTTCAACCAAAGCTGTATAGATAGAAGGAAACAATGCTCACCTCTTAAGACTTTGTGTAAGTGTGACATGTAATATATATCCACTACAATGTGGTGTTCCGGTTTTTTATTTATGTATGCTTTATATCCTGCCTTGCAAAAGGCTTCTTTAAAAGATAAGCAGTTAATGTTTAGAGTGTATGTATTCAATGGGGAAAAAAAAAACAATAACTGTGAATAGTGTGGAATATCCTGTTCACTCCAGAGGAAGAATTCTCTGTGGGCATCATGTATTTTCCTTGGAATGCCTCTGAACTGTAACAAGTTGTGTAAAGGGTGACTGTGTGCATACATTTATCAAAATGTTAATCCAGTTGTACAAATCCTGGGTGATGGGGCAGCTGTTTTGTGTATATGTAAACCATTGCTTCTCTGTCCTGGGTAAACCAGTTCTACATATTCAGAGTTGGCTTTGCCTGTCCTTATCTTTGATTGACTAGGTGTCTCCTTGCCTTTATAAGAGCAGCATTTCAACTAGTCATTTTTTAAATTTTGTGAACAGTTGCATTCTCGTGGCGAGATGGTGGCAAATAAATTTAGTAATAAATTTATAAATAATAAATAATCACTTGTGAATTAGTTAGCATGCAAATACAGCTCCTTGACTTACAACCATTTGTTTAGGGGCCATTCAAAGTTACAGTGGCACTGAAAAAAGTGACTTATGACTGTTTTTCACACTTAACAACTGCTGTGGCAGCCCCATGGTCATGTGAACAAAATTCACACACTTGACAACTGATGTATTTATGACGGTTGCAGAGACCCAGGTTACATGATCACCTTTTGCAACCTTCTGTCAAGCAAAGTCAATGGGAAAACCATATTCACTTAACAACCATGTTAATAACAACTGCAATGATTCACTTAAGAACTGTGGTAAGAAAGGTCATAAAATGGGGCAAAACCCACTTAATAACTGTCTTGCTTCACAATAAAAATTGTGGGCTCAGTTGTGGTTGTAAGTCAAGGACTACCTGTATTTAAGCAGATGGAGGATAGACTATTAAATAAGAATGTGATTTCTTGATGGGTTTGCCAAAATCAGGGGCTTTTGCCTTCTTAATTGTCTATTGCTAACTCATTTTTAATGGCAGCAAGTAAAATGAATTTTAACCTTTTTCATTTGCTTGCACTAAATGGTTTTCTTTCTATTGTTCATTATTGTATTGTCAACTGTCCAATTGGAATTTCAAAACAATTTAAGGTATGTTCTGTGATATTTTCAGAATCTGCCTATTGGGAAATTACAATAGTGTTCTTTAGGCTTTCTGGATGAATGGCAATACATTTTAAGTTTAATACCATATTTATTTATTTAATAACAACTCAAGACAAAGAACATATATAATACTTCTTTCTCCTATTTTCTTTACAACCACCCTATGAGCTGAGATGGGCTGAGAGAAAGTGACTGGCCCAAAGTCATCCAGACGGCTTTCAATCTACACTGATCCTTCTTTTTCTCAGTCTATGATCTGGAACATTCAGCTCAGCAAAGCATTTTATAGTTAAAATGTCCAAATTAGCTAAAATTATCTTACCAAGCATATTCCATGCTGCTGTATTATTTTTCAGGTATTGGTCCTGTTTGAGTGTCCTTTAAATGAAAAGGACATTCCACACTTGTTTGTTTCAGATAAAAATTGCACAGCAGACTGATGCCATAGAAGCAACATGTTTATTATTCCTAAATACTGTTTTAAATTCTTAGGGGGAAATCAGTTTATTCCTATTTTTTAACAAGGAAATATATATTCATATATTTCATAATTCTGCATTAATTGTAAATTTACCCAATAATGACACATTTTTCAAAAAGAATTCTTTTGAAATGCTTTTAATTTTACTAAGCATTGCATTTGCCTAATATATTTTACATACATGTGTCCTCAATTTACGACAGTGGAGCCCAAATTTATGTTGTTAAGTGAAACAGTTAAGTAAATTTGCCCTATTTTATGACTATGCCATAGTTGTTGTGAATCACTGCAGTTAAAATAGTGGCATGGTTGTTAAGTCAATCTGGCTTCCCCATTGACTTTGCTTGTCAGAAGGTTGCAAAAGGTGACCACATGACCCTGGGACACCACAACCATCGTAAATATGAGCCAGTTGCCAAGCGTCCAAATTTTGATCACATGACCAGTCGTAATTGTGAAAACCAATCATAAATCACTTTTTTAGTGCTGTTGTTAACTGAATGGTCACTGAACAAATGAATGTAGTCGAACGCTATCTGTCTAAAAGGGACTGTTATATCTATACTCACTTGAGATGTTTGTGTAGATGCCCTGAATTCTCCCTTTTATCTGATTTTTCCATACAATTAATTATATGAAATAGCACTGAGTTAGCTTGATCTTTCAAAGAGAATGATCAGTATACATTCTGAGCTCCAAGTTGGTTTTGACTTATTACTCTTGAATGCTATTCAACTGCAGTTCTGTTTTTAAATTTTCCATAACCCCAGTAAAATTTCCTGTGTAAACAAGAACTAATAATATAGCAGACACAACTAAATGCACATGTGGCTCATAAAAAATATCTGTTTTCTTTAAATAGTTTTCAAGGACTAATCATTTTAACCTGCATTGTGTCTAGTTCTTGACACATTCAAGTGAAACTGATCTGATTTCAACACTTTTGTTCCAGTTTACCTCCATCTACCCAGCCAAACACAGTAACATGAACCTTACATGGTGGGCTTGTGTCAATCATATTTACTTTATAAAAGATTGCTATTTGGAGTGGATTTAGGAAAGGTTTTATTAAAAGCAACATTATTGGGAGAAAAGTAACTGGTCCTTCAATAGAAACCTAACTGTCAAATAAATGAAGAGCAATTTGTTTTTCTGAAGTTATTAACTACTGATTTTTAACAGCCCTCTTTGGGGGAAACTTCACTTGTGAAATTATCAATAAAGTATTAATCTGATCTTTTTAAAAAAAATTAGAGTAATAATTGCTGAAAGACTTTTCACTGTATGTCTAAAATACAGATGGTCCTTGACTTACAACAGTTGGTTTAGTGACCATTTGAAGTAACAAGGGCAATGAAAAAAGTGACTTATGACTGTTTTTCATACTTAACAACTGCTGCAGTCACATGATCAAAATTCAGACACTTGGCAACTGACTCATATTTTTGACAGTTGCAATGTCCCAGGATCATGTGACTTTTGCCACCTTCTGACAAGCAAAGTCAATGGGGAAGCTGGATTCACTTAATAACCGTGTTACTAACATAACAACTACAGTGATTCTCTTAACAACTGGCAAGAAAGGTCATAATATGGAGCAAAACTCACTTAACACACTTGGCAACAAAAATTTTGGTATCAATTATGGTTATAAGCCAGGAGTACCTAAACACAACAGTATACTTCAATATTTCTATATGGGTTGTTTAATTGTGAGATACTGTTTTGGTTGATTAGTTTTATTACAGTAAAACACTAAAATAACTTCTGACAATAATGGTGGGATCTTGGCATACACTATACAAGATTTTCTGTTCTCAGTTGAATCCTTTGACATACTAAGAATATTCACATACAACAGATGTTTTTGAGCAATTGGTGTTTTTCATAGAACAAGGGTTACAGACATTCAGGCTGCACATAAACTGCATTTCTTATGTTAATTTTTCCCTAATTTTATTTGATTTGGAAATAAACAAGCATTTACTAAATAACCACGACTTCTTTGCGCAAGTTAAGTTTCAAAATTACGTCTAATGTTCAGTTTACTCTAAAGTAACTCTCAGTTTTCTCTAGTTTGTTTTAGCATCATCATTCAAGGTTGCTTTAATCAGTACAGTACATGCATCAACAGAATAATCATAGATTTCAACTTCTTTTGTTTTGTACTCTTTGTGAGTTTTTCTTCTCTTAGGGAAAAATGTGTTTAACTTTATGTTTTAAAGATAATGACCCAATGTCTCACAGAACGTCATAACTAACCCTGTGGTGCAGATAGTCTTTTTTGTATTCAGAAAAGTCAGAGATATGGAATCCTGCGTCCTTGCAGTGTATATGATAAATAAACCTGTTTGAGGGACAACTAGAGCTTTTTTTACATATATTTCCATGACAAGAAAAGCTTCATTTTAGGTCTTATTTATAATTTTTAATGGCTTTTGAAGATGAATTATAGGACTAATTTGCAAACCTGTTCTTTTATATTTGCCTCGCTGACTTGCCTAGCTGACTTGCTGTGCTTAACCTTGTAGCATTAGTACATTATTATCTCTCTATAAAAATTAAATAATGAGTTTGAATGGTAACCTTGGTTACTGGAGCAAGAAAAGTGGACACTGTGGTCAGCTTCTCCACAAAAATGGCACAGAATAGAGTGTGGTGTAAAATCTATGAAATTATTAATCTGTTATTGATTCATTTTCTAACACATCCTTCCAAAGTAAACCTGTTACAAAAAATATGCTTCTGAGTCACTAGTACTTTGTTGCATCGGTATTGCATAATGCTCAGTTTTTACATGCAACCTAAAGACTTTTTTGTTAAAATTATGTATTTTAAAGCAGTTCTGCAATATTCATTACAAGTAGTCCTCAACTTATGACAGTTTGTTTAGTGACCGTTTGAAATTACAACGGCACTGAAAAAAGTGACCTATGACCATTTTTCACATTTATGACTGTTGCGGCATCCCTGTGGTATGGTGATCAAAATTTGGCTGCTTGGTAACTGATTAATATTTATGATGGTTACAATGTCCAGTAGTCATGTGATCACCTTTTGTGACCTGACAAGCAAAGTCAATGGGGAAGCCAGATTCACTTAACAATTGTATTACTAACTTAACTGTAGTTACTTAACTGTGTCAAGAAAGGTTGTAAAATTAGGAAAAATTCACTTAACTGTCTCGTTTAGCAACAGAAATTTTGGCCTCAATTGTAGTCATAAGTCGAGGACCACCTTTATAATGTTTAGAGCGATTCTTTTTGTTTCTTTAACTGCTTCATTCAATCTATAGATTACAGTATAAATTCCCAATACCAGCCAATAAATTATTTGAAGCATTTGGGTGGTAAATATTCCACAATACCCAATTTGAGGAAAAGGAGCTTGATCTTGCATAGGTTCCTTAGATAATTTGGTTTGAACTGACTTTGCCATGTTTACCTCCCTTAAAATGCTTCTCTAAATTATTTTAAAAGAGATCCAAGAAGTTTGGTTAGTTTGCTTAATGTCTGTTTTGGATAAATTGGTAGCAGTCATCATAAAAATAAGCACATAGACTTGCTGGCTAGTCTTGATGACGGGCAGTCAGGATGGATTCTGCAATCTTGCTTCACCAATCTTTTAGACTTTTTTTAAGGGCGTCAGCAGGCAGGTGGATGAAGTTGATTATCAGTTTTGGATGTTTGGGTTTTCAAAAAAGCCTTTGACAAAATTCCTCATCATACTTGGTATGAGGTCATTACCATGAAATGCAGTGTTCAATTTTTGTCACACTTAAAAGACATACATTTGATCTGGAAAATCCAATTACTTGATTCATCTGGTTTCTTTTTTCCAGAAATCTAAAAACTCATCCAGGGTTTTTTTTTTTTTTTGGCAAACATGAGACAATAATCAATAATCTGGGTGAACATGGCTTCCATCTTCCTGTTCTCTCATGAATACCATTTTTACCCAGTGATTTTCTTATGACGGGCCCATTAAATGCTGACTTTGATTGAGGTAAAAGCGGCCTCTAAAGCTCTGAATGTTGTTCTGAGAATCTTTGTGACTTACTGAATAATTTTATGCTGCACTCATGTTTCAAAGTTGTCCCAAATCTTCTCCATTTCAAGGCTGCGTCTCTAAATGTAAATCATTGAAGACTCAGAATTTTACAAATGATTTTATAATATTTTTGTAGACTCAAAAGCATGAATTACTTTCTAACAGAGGCTTTCGAAACAGTACCTTTAGAACTCTATTTCCCAACCTTGGCAAATTTTCTTGCTGTATGAACTTCAATTCTCAGTACCCTCATCAATGCCACTACTGTGGAATTCTGGGCTTGGAAATTCCTCTACCTAGAAATGGCTGAAGTGGGGAAATAGTGCTCTATAATCTTAAGAAATTTACAAGAGGAGAGTAAAAGTTTGTGAAATTTATGGAGTTTGATGGTTGGGCTAGATATATGAATACTTCATTAAAATAAGTTCTTTAATAAAGTTGATTGAACTAAGTGGACGGTAAATTTTTCACATTGGCATATCTCAGTTTGTTTTTATTTATGCAACAGGTACTAAACACATAGATTATCTAGCTCAATTCAAGAGACCATAGTACAGCATTGTCAACAGATTTAGCCTGTGTTGAATTGATGGAAACACTCCATTGATGGAAATGCTAGCTCCTGAGGCAACCTGTTTCGTTTTTTAAAAATAGATTTTATTGTTAGGAGATTCTTTTTCATGTCCACCCAACATCATTTGAAATCTGTGTTTCTTATCCTGTCTTCTGGAACAGTCCTGAGGGGTTTTGTCCCACCTTCTACCCCACAGCTTTTCAGATGTTTGAAGACAACTACCGTGTTTCTCATATAATAAGGCCGGGTCTTATTTTTTTTTGAGCCCTGAAAAAATGGCTAGGCCGTCTTTTCCGGGGTGACTTAATTCCCCCCCCCTTGCATCTTTGGGCGGGCGGCAACGGCTTGGATGTTGACCTCGGCGTTGGTGGGGCACTTCGTATCAGGGTCAACGCAGGCAGCACCATATCCGGGTGTGCAACAAAAGTACTTCCTAATGGCAAGCCCCCCCCACCATTCCCCCCATTTTGCATGTTTTAATATAGGCCTTAATTTGGGGGGAGGGGCTTAATTTCATTTCATGCCTATAAAACATGCTGGGACTTCCTATTGGGGGAGGCCGTATTGTTGGAGAAACAGGGTATCATGTCTTCTGCAGGTTAAATATGTTTTAACACATCCATTGGCATGCACATTTTTTTTCTTTTGATCCCTTATTATCTTGACTGTTTTCCTTTGAACAGTCCACTTTGTTAATGTCACTGTAAAATATAATATAATCTGAAGCTTTATTTACTCACTTCCTTTATGTATTTATTGGGCCTACTAGTAACATTGATAATAACATTCAGTGGCAAAGATTTAAAAAAAATCCAAAAGGACACAAATACTTCACAGAATTATATGAATTGCTATTTGTTTAATAACTAGAAAGCAAGGCACAGGAATAAATGGGTAGTTTTCTCAGAGAAGGAACAAAGAACTGGAATTCTTTCCAGAAGTAATTTCAATATTGAAAACAAGGACTTCCAACTTGTTCATGAAGCATCTTGATTTGGAGTAAGCAGCGAGTTTGGGATGAAAATAAAAAATGGTAAAGAACTCTAGAAAAGTTTATTTCAGCTGGATAAATATTAACCAAATAGCAAACGTAATTCATTTTAAATGTATGTCATGCACTTTTGGATACAAAAAACCCATTAACTTCACACACAACATTACACTGGCACTGGAGAAAGATTCAGCCTATTTTCAGCCATGAAAACTCATTGGATGACTTTGGGCCAATCATTCTCTTATCAGTACTGTATCTCACAAGATTGCTGTTGTGAGGAAAACCCTGGAGAATGCCAAATCAATAGTAAAAAGAGAACCAGGGACATTGATAAGATGTCTTCTTCACCCTAGTTGCACAAAACTTTAATAGATATGTTGTATTATTGTCCTACTTTTTCATTCCCAGTAACACATTATTATAGCAAACTTTCTCTTTTTTTACTGCAAAGGCTAGTCAAAGGCAATAATAAAGATTTAATGTAAAAATGATTTGATTTGATCATTAGGAAAAGGACCCAAAACTACCAACAGTTATGCCTTTGTACAAATTGATTGCCATGTCTTCATCTGGAATATTGTTTATCTAGTTGTGGTAGAAACAATTGAAAAAACATTTGTTCTGAAAAAGTACCAAAAAGTTCAACTTAAGTAACCATGGGGCTTAAACACTTTCCATTTGAGTAAAGGCTAAAACATTTGAAAAAAAGGGGGGGAAGATATGGTCAAAATGTATAAAATCATGCATGGTATAGAGAAGGTGGACAGACAGCTGTTTTTCTTATTAGGAAAACATTAGGATCAGAAGTAAGGAAACTGAATGGAAGAAGTTTTAAAACCAACAATGTAAACCAGGAGACTCCAACCTTGGCAACTTTAAGACTTGTAGACTTCAATTCCCAGAATTCCCCAACCAGCCGGGCTCCTCAATTCTGAGAGTTGAGGTCCACAAGTCTTAAATGTTGCTACGGTTGGACACCCCTGATGTAAAGCATCTCATCACAGAGATGTGGAATTCATTATCCCAAGACATGGTAATGGCAACTACTATGGAGGATTTACATTATGGAGAACATGTCCATCAAGGAATACTAGTCTTCAGAATTCAGTGTTTTTCTTGGGTTGCGCAGGCAGCTACCAAATACCACAGGCAGGGAACTAGTTAGCAGTAAAGAATGCACATCCTTCAACTGACTGCACGCCGTAAGTACACTTAGTCCTCAACTTATGAACACAAAATTTATGTTGCTAATTGAGAAAAAAACTCATGAAATGAGTTTTGTCCCATTTTACGACTTTCCTTCACATTTAAGTGAATCACTGCAGTTGTTAAATTACTAACATGGTTGTTAAATGAATCTGGTTTCCCCATTGACTTCGCTTGTCAGAAGGTCGCAAAAGGGGATCACGTGATTCTGGGATACTGCAACTGTCATAAATACGAGTCCATTGACAAGCATCCAAATGTAAATTACATCATGGGGATACAACGGTCATAACTGAAAAATGGTCATAAGTCACTTTTTTCAATGCCGTTGTAACTTCGAATGGTCACTAAGGAAACTTGTAAGTTGAGGAATACCTGTATCTGATTTTCTACCATAAAACACAAATGCTACACTAGGATGGGTTTTTGCCGGATCTAGAAGAGCTATTCTTATGTTCTTAGCAGGAAATATCTTTAATGGAACAGTCTTGCTATAAATAAAGACATAATGCCACTTCCCACTTCAGATATAGCATAGTTGCATTGCAACATCAGGATTATTATAAAGGATGCACCTGCTTCTACTACAATACTAAAAGTATAAGAGTGGGAGCTAATTAGAAATGCTTATAAGATATAGGAAATGTTAAATGTGTAATGTTTTTATTTCGGTATACTGTAATCAATTGCATGACTTTTTTTTAAAGACCACAGATAGGCGCAAATGTTATTTGGAGTTAACAAATGACAATTTTGTGATAAATGAATTTATATAATTTTCAACCTCTCTGAATAAAATTAATAATTTATTTAAGTTAGGTAAAAGAGTGGGGGTAATTATTTTCATCGATGTAGCAAAGAACATAAAGGCAGAAGCTTGTAACTTTGTAGAATAAAAACTTTATTTGGAAAACAGTAAAATCTTACTTAAAATTGTATTTCTGATAGGCAGAATAAATGTATTCTGTTGTATAATGTTTGAAATCTGGGTTTTATTTTTATAGTCTGTCACTCCTCATTGATTCTAGATCAGTATTTGTGTTTTACTGAGGCACATTCCATTGAGAGCTCATGTGAGTTAGATTGTTTTGAGATTAATTGCTTTAAGCTAGATCTAATATGCAATAAAAGAATCAATAAAAAGCCCAAAGGTGCTTTTTCAAAAGGCAACTGGACTTTGATTTTCCTTGAAGACATTTTGCTTCTCATCCAAGAAGCTTCTTCAGTCCTGAAATTCCTTGGATGAAACGTAAAATGTCTTCAAGGAAAAACAAAGTCCTTTTGCCTTTTGAAAAAGCACCTTTTGGAAAACCATGGCCTGGATGATTGAGAATCTCCATAGATAATCAATACAAATTCTCCACAAACTTTTTTCCTTAAGTAATACAGGTAGTCCTTGACTTATGACTGGTTGCTTAATTACCATTTGAAGTTACAATGGACTCTCCAAAAGGTACTTACGACCCAGTTGTGATGGTCACACCCATGATTGCATCTTGAGTGCTTTGCATTTACAGCCATTTGTAACATCTATTTCAAGAGAAGAGCTGTAGAAAATCATTGCGTGCTATAAACTGTTCCATTGATCTATCATGGCAAAATGCAATAGTACAGGTAGTCCTCAACTTACAACAGTTCATTTAATGATTGTTCAAAGTTACAACAGCACTGAAAAAAATTATACGACCGTTTTTCACAGTTACAACTTTTGCAGCATCCCCGTGATCAAAATTCAAGTGCTTGGCAACTGGTTCATACTTATGACCCTTGAAGTATCCCCCCTTTTGCCATCCTCTGACAAGCAAAGTCAATGGAGAAGCCAGATTCACTTAACCAGGTTACTAACTTATCAACTGCAGTGATTCATTTAACTGTGGCAAGAAAGGTCATAAAATGGGAGCAAAACAAATTTCTCATTTAGCAACAGAAATGTTGGGCTCGATTGTGGTAAGTCGAGGACTACCTGTATATCCCTTTCTTCTTGACTTCCTCTATTGTGACTGAGAAGGATGGTTGGATTTATTATAAAGTATCACTAGAAAATGGATCCAACAATTCCACCTTATTTAGACTTAACAAGAACGTCCAAGCTGCCCAAAGTTTGAGATGGAGGCAATTTCACAGAAGCATGCTAGCTCCTCCTCCCATCCATTCTACAAATTGCAAGTTTTGATAGGTCCACTACAATGCAGATTAGTAGGAATCGAAGCGCTTTGGGCTAAAGGGAGGAGTTTAGTTTGATAGGACAAGAAGCAGCTTTTTAAGTCCTGCCTTTTCAACTTTTGATTTTACTTTTTCCAGTAGAAGCAACCCTTTCCTGTTGGATCCATCTTCGAGTGAAAAGTACTTTTCAGCTGGGTTGGTATGGCACAGAGGTTAGTTTGGGCAATCATCCTTTGCTGTGTAGGAGCTTCAAGATAGTGACAATTATAGGCAGAGCAATATGAATATTTGAAATCCTTTTGTGGTTTTTGTATTCTGTCATCTGTATAAAATACTTGCAGAAGATTAGAATTTTATAAGCAGGAATACAGGATTAATTTTAGGAGCCAGAATTGATTATGTGACTAGTATGAGCTTTTTAAACTTAGAGACACATTTCATAATGTTTGAATCCTTTAAAAAGATCCTTTGTTTATTAAATTTGTTTGGTTCAAGGCATTTTTCTTTGCCATGTACACTTTTTAATAAGTTTTCAGCTCATCAGATGAATTTCTTAATATGTGTTGTTTTTAAGCTAGAAATTATTCTATAATGCAATAGAAATATCTTATTCTAACTAAAATTGGATGTCAAAAGGAGTTTTGAATTATAAATTCGTGTCTGATAATTGCTGTTATGTATAATTCTAAAGCTGGGTTTCTGTGGTATGGCAGAATTTGGGAAGGAGAATATTTTCTCAGAAATAGCATTATTCACAGGTCACAAAATACCTTCCAATAGCCTGATTAGGAATGGCAATAGTTGTTAATGGCAATATTTTAAGAAATTTGGGGTTTTTATTAAAGAAATGCATTAAGAGTTTGTTACAATGAGAGCTTTCTGTCTTGTGACTGCAGGTATGAAATATAAGGCTCTTTCCTTGTTCAGAAATAGCTTTTAAAAGCTTACTTGAATATAGCATTGCTTTTCTCAACATAGCTGAGATGTTTGGCAGTGTGAAATTTTGGGATGTTGGAGAAAGAGTTTTTGCAAAGCAAGTCAGAACCTGTTTATATGAAGGCTCCTTGGATTGCGTCCAAGTTCTATGTGGATCTGTGACAGTGTAGAATGAATTATTATTACACACTTGTGTGAAAGTATCATATGATCCTGCCTTAAGTTCCTTTGCCATCTGCTTTAAAGTGTAATAAAATTAAATTTCTTGATTTGTTTTTTGATCTATAATCTTTTTAAAGAGGAAGGAAAATTGAAATTGTGTATTTTGCAGATTTTCACTACGGCAAATAACTGAATGAAGACTTGTTTGTGTGGACATCATTTTGTTTCTCGGAATAAACTGCTCGGGTTTCAAAGTGCCCTGTTCATTCCAAGAAATCTGAGTAAATGAAAAACAAATGAAAGAGCCGCTCAGTTTTGTTGCTGTATAGATTCAGTAGCTTACACTTGGGTTAAGTAAAAAGAGATTATAAAATCATAAATTGAAGGTATCTGATGAATAGGTTGTTGAGCAATTGTACATAAGACTTATTATAGGCATCAATTCATGTAGCAACCAAAACCTATCCTTATTTGATAAAGTCAACGTGAGATATATCGTAGAAACTCTCTATTCTATTCTATATATTAAAATAGTTATCTAGTCTCTGCTTTTAAAGAACAGTTTGTAGCTGAGGAGCTTGTTTTGACCCAGGAAAAGCCTTGGTCACTTGGTGACCTGATACTGAATTAATAGAAGTATTTCATGTCTTTGGAACAGAAGACATCCCACATGTGGGCACAAAACCTTGATTTATAAACCAGCCAACTGCCAGCTAATTACCCCTATTACTTTGCTGCTTTCAGTCTGATATGTGGATTAACAGTTCATTGTGTGATCTTTTTGTAATCCCGTCCAGATATCATGTTGTAAAAATCAGCTCATTGAAGCTGTTTACCTTGAGCAAAGTTGAAGCAGTCCTTTCAAAGTATCATATGTATTTGCCATTTCTGCAAAATATATATATATACCTATATGTAACTATGCAGTTACTACACTGCATTTCTTATAGGTTGACTCAGCCTTCCATCCTATTGAGGTGGGTAAAATGAGGACCCAAATAGTTGGGGCCAATTTGCTGACTCTGTAAACCACTTAAAGAGGTCTGTAAAGTACTATAAAGCGGTATATAAGTCTATTGCTTTGATCAAATTGGCCAGGCAGATAATAAGGGAAATGAGTGTTCCCATATGTAGCCAAGACCTATGATATGTAGAATTTTATAGGTAATAATCAGTGCCTTGATTCTACATGGCAACCAATGCAGCTTGCGAAGCAGAAATTAGTTTAGTTTGTTGTCATTGCACCTTGTACAACAAAATTAAATACCATCTTCAGTGTACTATGAAAATAAACACAAACACACATCCTTCACATTCCATACATTGATGTTACATAGGCAAAGGGCGGGTATGTCCATCACTGCCTGGACTGCTTCATTCTGGATCAGTTGAAGTTTCTGGATGGTCTTCAAGGCAGCCCCATGTAGATAATAAAGAATGTGGAGTATAAGCCTGATTCTGTCATAATCAAGCTTCTGGGAACATTGTTTTCTCTACGGAAGTGCCAAAAACTTTAAGGAAAATACCAGTTGATACATAAATGCTATAAGTTGACTAGTCCTAAAGTTTTATGCATTATAAATGTGATGCTTTTCATAGTCTGTCATACTAATGTGCATTATAGTATAAGCATGAATAACTACAGTTTGTGCCATAGATTTAAAACAGTGCTATCCAGAATTTCAAAGCTGGTCTTTTTCAGTGAACGCAAGCAGATGCTGTTATTGTACAGATAGAAAAGAATATCCATAGTTCATGGTTGAACTGTGGGGTCCTTGGTGCTCTCAGCAGAACATCTGCAAGATAACCAAGCTCAGAGCACCAAGGACCCCACACATGCTGATAATACGGTTGGCTGGAGATTGCATAAAACATAAACAGGATTGTGGGCTGAAGTTCACATCTCTATCTTACTAACCTAAGAGTTGTGCTAGAGGCATCTCAAGGCCAGTACAATACACAACATATTTCTTTAAGATAAATCATTAAAGCTAGCTCTAAAATCAGGTTGGTCTCCAACCTGTGGCAAAACTAAGATTAGCTTCTAATATATTTTGGTCTTACAGTTTTCAAGTTGCTCTTTGATGAAATTTATTCTTCACTGAGAAGTCCTGGTAATTATAGTACCATTTCCTCCCTTCCATTGAATCCTGTAGTTAAGAAATTACATCCCAGAATACTCATATCCACAGTAACTTCGGGCTGTTTACTGGAAGGTAACACAACTTTGACCCAATAGGCTACAAGGGCTTGTTTGTCCCTCCCACCCTCAGATAACTATTATATTTGCTATAAATTGTTCAAGATGGACTTTCCATAAACATTGATGGGAATAGTATTGAAGAGAGTATTGAAGAGAGAAAGTGTTTTAGCTACTGCAATATATTTATAGCTATGCATGATGTAGGAATAGACTGGCTATCCAGCCTGTTTCCCACATATTTTATTAATGTTTTAATTACAAGGTTTTGCACCACCCTCATTTTCTAATGTAAAATGAAGAAAGCAGATCCTACTTATATTACAAATTCAATCCTTAAGGTAAATATCAAATGTGTGGCACAGCCTTAGGACATCTTCATTTATACATACAGTTTAAAATCTACAAATAGAAGCTACCGTACCACCATTTTATTTGGGAGAGATACCACTATGCCACAACAATTTTAAAAGTTTACATCAAGAGTAGAAAATAAAAATTGATATGTGGCCTAGCATAAACTTATTAAAAAGGTATTACAATACATAGTCAAAACTTGTTTGAAAAATGCAAGAGGCAACCTTAGGAAGAAATTCTTTTAAGTCCTTAAGAACAGAATTCATTAATTAACTTTTTGGCAGCTTTTTCCCATAGCTGAGCCTACCTTGTGGGAAAACCTCTTCCCAGTAGGCTCTAGTTTTCTAATAAGCATTGGAGCTACTCTCTAAAAGAACCTGTCCCTGGAAATATTCTGTTTTGAGTTTTTGGTTTTAAACCAGGATATAAAATTCAACTTGGAAATAAGCTGATTGTCTGTCTGTCTCGACCTACCTACCTATCATATCTATTTCTATAGCCACCCATCTCAGTCAATGACTCTCTGGCCTATACAAAGCTAATATAATATGTATTTACTGTTCGGCTTATATCTTTGTAATTTCTGGTCTCCATGTTACTTTAGACATCAATCCCTTTCACCCCAGTTGTTAGGGTAAGGAAAGTTGTAGTCTAATAGCAACTGGGGATCTAAGGCTGGAATAGTTCCAATGTTGCGTGCTGTAGCAGTTTGAAATTCCCAAGTGGTCTTTAAAGGCAAGATGTTTTTGTACATTGTAACAACTGGTTGAAAGCAAGATGAAGAAATAGATTGAATTATCAGGTGGAGCTCTTAAGATAGTAAAACTCCAGATCCAAATGCTTGTGCATCTCAATTTAATAGAAATCTGATTTCACAGACAATTTTCCAGGCTGTGTGAGGTGGAAAACCTTCTTAGACCTTCTATCCAAAATCATTTAACTTGAAAATCGGATTGACTCTTAATTTTTTTTTCATACAGAGTACCGTATATACTCGAGTATAAGTCGACCCGAATATAAGCCGAGGCACCTAATTTTACCACAAAAAACTGGGAAAACTTATTGACTCGAGTATAAGTCGAGGGTGGGAAATGCAGCAGCTACTGGTAAATTTCAAAAATAAAAATAATTAATTTGGGAAACGATCTCACTATCATGAAAGGTTTAATTGATTCACTAACCCAAAAGAAGAAGAAGATGATGACAGCGGGAGGCATGAGTCACTCTCTTCCCCTCCCCTCGGAGGCCCCCTGAGTCAGGAGTCGCTACCGCCGGCGTGGCCCCAGTCCCGCGTCGCCTCGGGAAGGGAAAGGCAAAAAGGAAGAGCCGCGGCAGCGCTTTGCAACGGCAGCAGCGGCACCGGAGGCTCAGGCTCAGTGGCTCCTGGTTTTGCCCCACCCTTCCCAAGGCAACGCGGGACCGGAGCCGCACCGGCGGCAGCAACTCCCGACAGCTCCAGCCGGACACCTGAGCGGAGATGTAGGGAGAAGGCAAAAGCGACGGAAGATCCTTCAGGGGAAACTGAGGGGGAGACTCACCCTTGGTCCAGATGAGCCCCCTTCCCCGCCCCTAAGGAAGCAGAGGCAGCCAGCAAGGGCAGGCAAGCCCCACTTCACGGACTCCGTCCGTCCTCGCTCCCACCCAAAGCCACGAAGTCCCCCAATCGCGCAGCCCAGAATCACCCTCCCCTCAGAGGGCAGCAACGACGCCTGGTTTTTCCCGAGACAAGAAGCTCCGCCGTGTAATGAAAGCGCCCTGGCTCTAGGCTCGCGGGCTCAGAAAACAACGCGAGCCGAGGTCGCTTCGGCTCCGCTCGGCTTCTCCAACATCTGGCGCCGCCCTGTTCTATGTGCCGGGCCCGGCAAGTCCGAGCAGCCAGCGTGTGGAGCTGGGCGGCACCGGAGATCGTTGGCTGCCTCTTTCGCAGCACGGGAGGCCTCCCCCGGCTGGCCAGCTGCTCTTCTCTTCTCTGCCTGTTTGTTCTGTGTGGCCGAGGAGGAGGAGACCAGCCGGCTGGTTGGGGGAGGCTTTCTGCGCCGAGGGAGGCGGCTGCTGGTCTCCGACTTTGCTCCGCTTCTCCGATGGTCCGGCGCCGCCATGTTCATTACTTGGGCAGCCGGGCACCCGCAGCGGCGGCAACAGGCAGTTCCGCCCGGGCTCCGCTCAGGTGTCCGGCTGGGGCTGTTGGGAGTTGCTGCCGCCGGTGCGGCCCCAGTCCCGCGTCGCCTCGGGAAGGGAAAGGCAAAAAGGAACCTGCCGTTGCAAAGCGCTGCCGCGGCTCTTCTATTTTCAGAGGGGAATCTGACTCGAGTATAAGCCGAGGGGGGTTTTTTTCAGCACAAAAAATGGGCTGAAAAACTCGGCTTATACTCGAGTATATACGGTATATGCATTTCACACATTGAGATGGTGTCTGTTTTCTGTAAGCCATCAAAAATCTAATTACAATGGTACAGGTAGTCCTTGACTTACGACTGTCATTCAGAACTCTGTTCATTAAGCAGGTCAACATATGATCACATGCCCATGGAGGGGGTGTGGCCATCAGAACTTCAAAGCTGGGCCATGACCATCTTTTTGGAGGTCTATCATAACTTCAAATGGTTGATAAGAAACTGATTGTAAACCCAGGACTACTTGTATATGATATAATAAGAAGTACAGATAGTCTTCTACTTACAACAGTTCATTTAATGACCGTTTGAAGTTAGCGACTGGTTCATATTTATGACGGTTGCAGTGTCGCAGGGTCATGTGATCACCTTTTGCGACCTTCTGACAAGCAAACCCAACGGGGAAGCCATTGAACTGTCAACAAAGTGAACTCTCAAGCCACTCACTTAACAAATGTCTTGCTTAGCAACAGTAATTTTGGGCTCAGTTGTGGGTCGTAAGTCAAGGATTACCCTGTAGTAAGAAACCAGCAAATGAGAGTGGAGAACTCCGTTCCCAGACTTCTTATATTTGGCTCTCGGAGCTGCAGTTCTGAATTTCACAGGCTGCTGAGCTGCTCTTGTTGGCTTCACTGTTAGGTTTGGAATGAGATGGCTTCAAAACGGATGGTGCTTGTTCTGGACCCACAGTATAACTCCAGAAAAGTCCAAATCCTTTGTGAAATTAGTAGTTCTTAGATATTGGCAATTAGAGCACAGTAAGAAGTTCACTTCAAGGTTCATGTTTTTTTCTCCCAAAGCACAGATAGTCCTTGAGTTACAACAGTTGGTTTAGTGATCGTTCAAAGTTACTACGGCATTGAAAAAGGTGACTTATGACTGTTTTTTACATTTAAGACCGTTACAGCATCCCCATGATTGTGTCATCAAAATTAAGATGCTTGAGGGCTGACTCATATTTATGATGGTTGCAGTGTCCTAGGATCATGTGATCTCCTTTTGCAACCTTCTGACAAGCCTAGTCCATGGGGAAGTCAGATTCACTTAGCAGTTGTGTTACTAACTTAACAATTCTGGTGATTCACTTAACAACTGAAGAAAGGTCGTAAAATGAGACAAGAAAGGACGTAAAATGAGACAAAACTCACTACACAACTGTCTTGTTTAGGAACAGAAATTTTAGGCTCAATTGTAGTATTTAAGTCGAGGACTACCTGTAAAATGTTACCAGCTCATGGATTAAAGTGCACAGCCAAGTGTTAAGGATGGATAACAAAATAATTATGCTAGATTCGGCTACAGAAATGGTTTTATGTGTTCATTTTAAAAACTTTTTCTAAAGTTCACATTTAGGTTTTGTTCCTCTGAAGTTGTATGGAAAAGAGGATTTGACTAGTGATTATGGTTAGACCCAGAATGGTGGCTATTTTAAGAAAACAATCCACCCACTCCCTTTGTCCTTGATACAATTTGCTTCATACCGGAATGCAACTCTTTTGGCAGCTTGTGTTTTCAAGGATGCCCTTGTAAATCTATAGCCTGGAGTGTAGTTTTGTCTTCACTGTGTACAAATGCCAGTTGCTAAGGTACATATTTTGTGTTCATGTATTTTTGTGTATCAGCCAAATAGGCCCACCGCGCATAAAATTCTTTGAAAACTTTGTATTCGAATGTAGTAAGCTTATATTGTTGACTAGAGCAAAGAGCAATTAACCATTAGAAATATTTAAAAACAAAAGATGTAGCAGCAGCATATCCTAATTCTGAATCTCACGATGTACAGCTGTTTGGAGCAGAAGAACTTACATCAATTCAACCCAGCTGTTGAGTTACAGAAATTATAGTTAAGTTCTATTTCACTTGCTTAAGGAGATCTGTGTCCATAGTCTAGTTGCATGTGCCTGTCTATATAGGTAGTCCTCGACTTATAGTGACCATTTGAAGTTACAACGGCACTAAAAAAAATGACAAATTTTCCATTGCAGCATCCCCATGGTTACGTTATCAAAATTCAGACACTTGGCACTTGACTCATATTTATGACGGTTGCAGTGTCCCAGGTTCATACAATCACCTTTTGCAAACTTCTGACAAGCAAAGTCAATGGGGAAATCAGATTCACTTAACATAGTTACTAACTTATCAATTGCAGTGATTCAATTAACAACTGTGGCAAGAAAGGTCGTAAAATGGGACAAAATTCACTTAAATGTCACAGCGACAGAAATTTTGGACTCTATTGTGGTCATAAGTCGATTATCTGGATCTGATCCATGGTTAGGGCTGGGTGTTGAGGATGTTGAATACACATTTGTTTGGCCAAGACTTCTAGAAGCTGACAGCTCGGTTTGCATTTCCTTGCCACAGACAAGTGTAAAATCAAGCAAATGATTCCTGATTTTGAATTTATTTATTACTTTTTCCTAGTTTCTTTTCCAACTTAAATGCCGAAAAAAATAGAAGTTTCTTCTTCTAAAAGTTCACGTCATTGTTCTAAACATAAATACCAGCTTTTGCCATTGTTGTGCTAAGGATCAGTGTAATTAATTATGTGCTATATTTCATAATTGAAACCCTTAATTTACCCTAAGTATTAATTTAGACTACTTCTGTGTGGCAAAATAAAAATGAAAAGTCTCTAAGGAAAAAGTAGTTAGTATTTCTAGGAAATTAATGTTTCTATTTTGAGGAAAAAAAACTTAATGACTAATTAAATTGCCATAGAGATGGCAGATTTTAGAGAAAGTAAATTACCCGTAAAAGTTACTTGCAATAAGTTTATCATTTTTGGTTTATGTTACTCATCTTTTTGGCATGAGATAATACTACAGAGCTTTTAAATTTGTTTGTGGGAGCATGATTAGATATACATTACAATAATACATACTTAGAGGAAGGTATTGAACAAACCTTTTATTGCTTGTTTTATTTTTACTTCAGAAGTATTTAGTTAGATGTGATAGTATTTCCATGTGAAGCAAATCTAGTGGCTAGGTAACGCATAAAATTATAACCATGTATTCCATGGTCACAAGCCACGGTCATCCCCATCTTCAAAAAGGGAGACCCCAGCCTAGTTGAAAATTACAGACCAATCTCCTTATGCTGCGTCACCTGTAAAGTCATGGAATCAATTATTAACCAATCCATTATCCTCCACTTAGAGACAAACAACCTACTCTCCAATAAACAATTTGGTTTCAGGAAAAAACTATCCTGTAATCTGCAACTCTTACACTGCAAAAACATATGGACTCACTACACAACTCAATCAGGGCAAAACAATAGACGCAATCTACATAGACTTCTGTAAAGCCTTTGATTCAGTGGTACACGACAAACTATTCCTAAAACTAAAATCTTACGGTATCTCTGGACAACTGCATAACTGGATAGAAGCATTCCTGTCAAACAGACAACAAATGGTCAAAATTGGGAGCATCCTATCAAATTCTGTACCTGTCAACAGTGGTGTCCCCAAGGCAGTGTTATAGGACCAACTCTCTTCATACTCTACATAAATGACCTCTGTGATCATATTAAGAGCAACTGCGTTCTCTTTGCTGACAATGTAAAGCTATTAAACACCACAGACAATACTGCTACCCTTCAAAAAGACCTTGACTGTATCAGAATGGTCAAACAAATGGCAACTTCAAATCTCAACAAATAAATGCTCTGTCTTACATATTGGCAAAAAAAGTCAGAAAATAAAATACAGGCTGAATAGTCAAGACCTTGTTGATGATCCAAACTCTGTCAACGATCTTGGAGTACTCATCTCTAATGATCTAAGTGCTAGAGCCCACTGTAACTACATAGCCAAAAAGGCATTAAGAGTTGTTAACCTAATCCTACGTAGCTTTTTCTCTGGTAATATCACACTACTAACTAGAGCACACAAAATATTTGCTAGACCAATACTCGAATACAGCTCATCAGTCTGGAACCCACATTACATATCTGATATTAGCACAGTTGAGAAGTCCAGAAATATTTCACAAGAAGAGTTCTCCACTCCTCTACTCGTTGTAGAATACCTTATGCCACCAGACTTGAAATTCTAGACCTAGAAAACCTTGAATTACGCCATCTTCGGTCTGATCTAAGTATGATATATAAAATCATACATTGCAATGTCCTACCTGTCAATGAATACTTCAGCTTCAAACATAACAACACAAGAGCACGCAATAGATACAAACTCAAGGTTAACTGCACCAAACTTGATTGCAGGAAATACGACTTCTGCAACAGAGTGGTCAATGTCTGGAATACTCTACCTGACTCTGTAGTTTCTTTCCCAAACCCCAAAAACTTTAACCTTAGACTGTCTACTATTGACCTCACCCCTTTCCTAAGAGGTCTGTAGGGAGCGTGCATAAGCGCACCAACGTGCCTACCGTCCCTGTCCTATTGTTTCTTTTATTTTTCTTGTATGTACCCATTCTCCGTTGAGCTGCTGCGAGCATCCAGATAATGGGAGGGGCTCTAGTCTTCGCTCTGACAGGCTGAGCTATGATTGAAGGAACGCTCCTCCTCTTCCACGTGACATCTCCACGCGTTTCCCCAGTTTTTAGCTCAGCCTCGCAGAGACAGGCAGCTTTAGCTTTCGCTCCTTGGCCGAATTGGGATTTCTTTCTAAAATTATTCAGGTTTGATTTTCTTATTATTTTTTCCTCCGGTCCCTGCGCAGTTGAACTGTCCTTATAAGAAGGGGTCGTTTGTTTTCGCCCCTCAGGGGCAGATTGGGGGGTTTTAGGGCCATTTTGCCCCCTCCATCCCCCTCCTCTGGTGCCTGCCATTCCAGCCGCATCGCAGCGGCTTGTGTTAGCGCGCTGCATAGCGCGTCGTGGCATCTTTCCCCCCACGAACGCAGGAGAGAGAGAGAGCTCTGCTCTCTCTCAGGCCCCTCGTCCTGTCGCTTTTTTTCCGACAGTTTTCATTATTTTTAGAGGGGTTTTCCTCCTCCCTGAGTGAGTGCTGGTTCCGGCGGCCATTTTGGGTGTGCCTCGTGGCGGCCGCCATTTTTGTTGTGGCATTTTTTTCACTTTCGTTTTTGGCTGCGACGATTGAGAGGCTTAGAACAGGACCCACAGGCCTGTTTGCAGTTTGTTTTTACTTTTAAGGGGTCTGTGGTTCCGTGCCCTGCTGCCCTGCTTTTTTTATTTCTCTTGGTTGGCTACCGCAGCGACTCTGAGGTGGAGGAGAGACACCTACTTCCCATTGGTGTTGGGAGGCTGTCTCAGGAGGCCATTGTTCTTATTCCATAGATATTTATATAATTTTTTCTTTAAAATTTCACCCCTTTTTTTCGTTCTGTTTTTTTGTCTGGCCCCAGCGTTCATTTGATCCATTGGTTCTTTTACATCTTAATTTGGCCTACTTTAATTTGGCCTACTTTTAATCCTTTTTTTGTTCAAATAAACAATTAAAATAAAAACAAAAAATAAAAAATAATATAAATAAATACAAATACAAATAACATGAAAAATTTTTTTTACCAAAAGGGGGACGTAGTCCAACATTAAGGTAGCCGGCCCACAACTAGGCCGAACTCCTAGGCGTGCCAACCGCCTTGTATTAATATTACCTTATTCAGGTTTTATTATGGCAGAAGGAAATCCCAGAGGTCCTTCTTTGAAGGCTAAGGCAAAGACACATCACCTGCGCAAGTGGACCGAGGAAGCTTCCAAAGCCTCTCAAAGGGACGCACTTAGGCGTCACAAGGCTTTGGAGAAGGAGTTTGATAGGCGTTCTAGGGAATCTCAATCTGTACCACCACCACCTCCTACCCCCTCTACTTCTACTCACCCTCTTCCTTTGCCAGAACAACCTTCTGTTTCTAGGCGCAGTTCTCCCGCTAGAAGTCTCCAGACCGCTCGGCCTGAAGCAGCCTTCACACCGACCGCTGCAGGCTTGCGTCCAGAAAACCCGGCCTCATCCATTATCCCGGACAGCATTAGAGAATGGATGCAGATGGCTATCAAACAAGGAATAGCAGAGGGCATGCAACAATTGTCCAGAACTGGATCCCAAACGATGGCACCTGAGGCCCCCTTCCTGGAAGAAGGGGTGAGCCAGGAAGAGGAAGAAATGGGGTTTGAACCCTTCAGGGAAGAGGAAGGTTCAGACAGGGGGTCGATCCAGTATTCAGAACCATTCTCCAAGGTAGACCCCATGGAAGGGGAAATGTCCAAGGACGAGGGCATTTCCCCTGACCAACCTGTACACGTAGGCTTATTTAAGCCACACTTATTTAAGTCCTTGTTATTCAAGGCAAAGAATGTTTCGGGCCTGATTCCCCAGACTTCTGAACCAGCACCGGCGATCCCGGGGGGACCAGAAGATTTAGTTTTCAGTCAGCCGGTCATCGAAACCGAGGTCGTTCCAACTCCCCTGATGTTTTCCGATTTGGTCGCTAGACAATGGGCCTCTGCCGGCCCCCCTCCCGCTCCCTCCAGTCTAGACAAGAGGTTGTTCAATCTCGACTCAGAGTTTTCCAACATGCTAAACACCCCGGAGGTAGACGATCCAATAGTGCGGCTAGCGTCCTCATCCAACCCCACTGACGCCTTAGAAGCGCTTAAGCCGGAGGATAAGCGGGCCGAGATGGCTTTACGGCGAGCGCACCAGTCGGATGCTTGGGCCATCAGGTCGGCCACAACCGCATCGTTCTTCACCCGGGCCTCTATCAGGTGGCTCAGGCAGTTAAGACAGCATGTCCCCCCTTCAAACACTAGGGCACATCAGGACATTGCGAAGCTAACGGCCGCAGCGGAGTTCGCGGCCGATGCTACTTTTCATTCTGTAAAGTTTTCCGCTAGGGCCATCTCCTCACACGTCTCTGCACGTAGATTACTGTGGCTTCGGCACTGGCAGGCCGATGTCAAGAACAAAGCCAAATTAGCCTCAGCTCCTTTGTCAGGAGGGAAATTGTTTGGCCCTGCACTTGATCCGTTGCTGATGGAGAGCCGAAATAAGAAGAAATTCCTTTCATCTCTTTTTCGGAGGCAGGAGTCTAGAGGATCTCAGTCCTTTCGGAGGGGCTCCTTTCGATCTTCCTTTCCACCGGCCTTCACCCCCAGGTATCAGGGATCCCCAATGTTCCAGTCGACCTATCAGGACTGGAACGACTCTGGGGATAGAAATAGACGGGGAGGCTCCTACAGGACGCCCTTCCGGGGCGCTGGGAATAAAGCTCCCCGCCATCCCAGGTAGACCTTCAATTTCTTATCCCATTGGCGGTCGCCTTAAGTACTTTGCCCACCAGTGGGACTTATCCACGTCTGATTCCTGGGTTAGGGATACTGTTAGGTTTGGTCTCCCCCTTCAGTTTCAATCACCTCCCCCGGAACACTTTATGGTTTCTCCCCTTTCCAGGGACCCGTCTAAGCGGGCTCTCATGGCGTCCGCTGTCACTCATCTTTTAGACATCAAGGCCATCCAGTCTGTACCCTTGTCGCAGCGGGGAAGAGGGTTTTATTCCCTCCTCTTCCTGGTCCCGAAGCATTCCGGGGGATGGAGACCCATTTTAGATCTAAAAAGGCTCAATCGCTATGTAGTTCATCACAAATTCAAAATGCACACACTCCAGTCTATCTTACAGGGTACTAGGAAGGGAGACTGGCTCACTTTCATCGATCTCTCTGAGGCTTATCTGCATGTACCTATTCATCCATCGTATTACAAGTATCTGAGATTTTGTTATAACAATCAACACTTCCAGTATGTAGCCCTTCCCTTCGGTCTTGCCTCGGCCCCGAGGACCTTTACCAAGGTGTTGGCGGCTCTGGCAGCACACCTGAGACATTTCCCTATTCGCATTCACTGCTACCTCGACGACATCCTTATTCTGTCTCCTACCCGACAGCAGGCTGAGAGTGACACTAAGATTACCCTCTCAGTGCTTCAGGCCCATGGATTTCTCGTTAACCGGGAAAAGAGCCAGCTTAATCCTTCCACCCGTATAGCGCATCTAGGGGCTGTTATTGATTCGGTTCAGGAGAGGGTATTTCTTTCACAAGAAAGATTCACCAGTATACAAAAAGCTATCAAGACAATCAGGCAAAATAAAAGGGCTTTGTTACTAAACCTGTCCAAGCTGCTTGGAAAGTTGGTCTCCTGTATTTCAATTATTCCCTGGGCACGTTTACATTCCAGATCTCTGCAGTGGTTCCTTCTGCCTTACCAACGTTCCGGAAGGAGCAACTCAAGGCTCGTGGTGAAGATCCCCCCAAGAGTTCTCGCCTCGCTCCTCTGGTGGACAAGGCCGTCTACCAATCGAGGTCATCTCTTCAAGGAGCCCCAGAGGGCCACTCTCATAACAGACGCCAGCCTTTACGGCGGGGGAGCTCACATGCAGTCGTTTTCAGCCCAGGGAACTTGGTCAGTAGCCGAGCGACGCTGCAGCATCAACTGGCTGGAGTTGCATGCAGTGTATCTGGCTCTACGTGCCTTCTTCCCTCAGGTGCGAGGCCGGCACATTCTGGTTTTAACAGACAACACTACCACCAAGGCCCACATCAACCGTCAAGGGGGCACTCATTCCATTCGTCTCATGAGAGAGGCCGAGCGCATTTGTCGATGGGCAGAAAGACATCTCTTATCCATCAGGGCAGAGCACATCTCGGGGGTCTCGAACGTCCAAGCAGACTGGCTGAGCAGGGCCAAGCTGGACCAATCAGAATGGCGCCTACACCCCTCCTTATTCAGGGAGGCGGCAGCGAGGTTCGGTCAGCCTGTGGTGGACCTGTTCGCATCTCCCCTCAACGCCCAGACACCGAGGTTCTTCTCTCGTTATCCTGCCGACGGCGCGGAGAATCACGATGCCCTACGCTGCCCTTGGCCCACCGGGCTTCTATACGCCTTCCCACCCCTCCCGCTAATACCCAGGGTGATTCAGAAATTGATCATCGAGCAGGCGGAGGTCCTCCTGATAGCCCCGTTTTGGCCCAGGAGGCTGTGGTTTGCGGATCTGCGCAATCTGTCAGTGGCACCACCATGGAGGATTCCCCTCGACAGGATCTCTCTGTCCCAGGGCCCTCTTCAGCACCCGGACCCGCAGTGGCTTCAGCTAGCCGTCTGGAGGTTGAGCGGGAAAGATTAAAGGATGAGGGTTTTTCGGCTCAGGTCATCACTACCATCTTGGCAGCAAGGCGGCCTTCGACTACTCGTATTTATGACGCCACCTGGAATATTTTTTGTCAGTGGTGCCGTAAGTCATGCGTGAATCCACTCTCACCTTCGATCGCCCAGCTCCTCGCTTTCCTACAAGCCGGGCTGGATAGGGGTCTCTCCCCCAACACTCTGAGAAGGCAGGTCGCAGCCCTGGCAACGGTGATTTCTAGCAGTTCTTCTGGTTCACTCTCGCACCACCCTTGCATAAGGTCTTTCCTTAGAGGGGCTTCCAATATTCGCCCTCCAGTGATTCACAGGTACCCTACCTGGGACCTTAATAAAGTTCTGATGGCTTTAACTAAACCTCCTTTCGAACCCCTCAGGGAGGCGTCTCTTCAGTTCCTCACACTCAAAGTAGTGTTCTTGGTGGCAATAACATCAGCAAGAAGGATATCTGAAATAGCAGCTCTATCCGTGAGAAAGGATTTATGCGTCTTCCACGCTGATCGGGTGGTTCTGAGGCCAGACCCCGCTTTTATGCCTAAAATCAACTCGGCCTTCCACAGATCTCAGGAATTAATCCTACCTAATTTTTGCCCCAAGCCTTCTCGAGAAAGGGAAAGGCAGTGGCACACTCTTGATGTGCGAAGGGCTCTTCGTATTTACATCTACCGTACTCAATCAGAAAATCTGAATCCTTATTCCTGTCCTTTCAGCCAAAGACGCTGGGTTGCAAGGTTTCCCCGTCTACTGTTGGTCGTTGGATTAGGGCCACTATATCCAAGGCCTATATAGCACAGGCTCTTCCTGTCCCTAGTGGCATTACCGCTCACTCTACAAGGAGTGCGGCCACCTCGGCTGCCTGGGCTACCCAGGCGTCAATTCAGGACATATGTCGAGCGGCTACCTGGGCCTTTCCATCTCCATTCATACGCCACTATAAAATCGATGTTTTCGCCTCAGCTGAGGCATCCTTTGGCAGGCGAGTCCTTCAACAGGTGGCAAAGGACCCAGAGGTGATTCCGGACCAGACGGAGTCCCTCCCGTAGGACAAGCCAGGCTTTGGTATGTCCCATTATCTGGATGCTCGCAGCAGCTCAACGGAGAATGGGCGTTGGTACCTACCTGATACGCCCGTTCTCGTCGAGCTGCGTAGAGCATCCAGCCCCACCCTATTTGGTCCGTCTGGGGGGGGGGGGAATCCCTTTTCGGCCAATGATGTTTATAGTTCAGAGTTGAGTCTTGTAATATAGTTGACACGAGGGGATAGTTGCTGTCTTCTCGTCTTCGTAAAACTGGGGGAACGCGTGGAGATGTCACGTGGAGGAGGAGGAGCGTTCCTTCAATCATAGCTCAGCCTGTCAGAGCGAAGACTAGAGCACCTCCCATTATCTGGATGCTCTACGCAGCTCGACGAGAACGGGCGTATCAGGTAGGTACCAACGCCCATTTCATGTATTCATAACTATATACTTATACCTATTATCTTGTAAGCGATTGACAAATCAAAATAAATAAATAAAAAATAAAATCTTTATTAAAGTTGTCTCTATTATATTTCTGTGCACAAGCTTCAAAGTGACATACTGTTTTTAAAATGCAGGAACAGTAATATCCCACAGAAGAGCACACACAGTGATATAATAATATAAAGGGAACTTTTAAATAAAAAAAAGCAGAAGCTAACAGGCCATCCATTGAGACTTAGATTGCAATGGTCTCTCTTCCAAAATACTGTTTTGAACTGGTCGCCCTTTTGTTGATAAGCCAACCGTCACCCTAATTTTTTTTCTTTGCCATTGGGATATTTCTAGATAATCTTTAGAACTGCCCACTCCAAAATGAATCTTGCCCTGAACCATAAGATGGAGGCAGCAAATGAATTTGGTAAATAAAATCTGTCTGAAAATGAACATATAAATTACAGCTTGTTGAGAGTCTCGCTACCAAAGGAGGCTTATCCGTTGATACCCAGAACAGGGCTTTCTCAGAGGTGGCCCTGTCTTTCATGGACCACATTTCTGTAGCTAAATGACGCAGATATTAAGTGAGTTTTGTCACGTTTTACAATCTTTCTTGCCACAGTTGTTAAGTGAATCGCTGCAGTGGTTAAATTAGTAACACAGTTATTAAATGAATCTGGCTTCCCCATTGAAGGTGGCAAAAGGTGATCACATGGCTTTATAGCACTGCAACTGTCATAAATGAGTCGGTTGACTCATCGTCTGAATTTTGATCACATGACCTCTTGCTGTAATGGTTGTAAATGTAAAAAAAAGGTCATAAGTCAGTTTTTTCAGTGTCGCTGCCACTTTGAATGGTGAATGAACTGTTGTAACTTCAGGGCCACCTGTAGTAATAAATATAACGTTTTAAGACTAGAGAGTGGCTCCCATTATGACTAGCTTAATTTTCACTGCAGAATTTTGCAGCAAACAAGCCTTTCACGACATACTGTACACCAGTTATTTTTCATGCTTATGAGTCATTTAATGATGAGAAATGTGTTGTTATAACTTGCAAGCTGTAGTAATGAGCCGCTGTTTCTTTCAGACTAACAGGGATGCCAAAGGAAAAATATGATCCTCCAGATCCTCGCAGAATATATACCATCATGTCAGCAGAAGAGGTAGCCAATGGGAAGAAGTCCCACTGGGCAGAGTTGGAAATCTCGGGTAAGGAATCCGATAAATGACCAGATTGAAGGAAAGTAGAACAATGAACTCCTTGTGATCTGGATTCTTTGCTCCTGTTAAACCTCTTTGAGGGATCATCTGTGTCTTTAGCAGATCCTTTTTATACAGATAGTCCTTGTCTTATGCCCATAATTGAATCAGGAATTACAGTAAAAAGGAGCGGTGCGGTGGCCTCGCGGTGGAGCTCTCGTCTCATGATCAGAAGGCTGCAAGTTCGATCCTAGGTAGAGGCAGATATTTCTTTGTGCACAATGAAAATGTATCTGCTGAACAAAACTCAGCATTGGCGATATGAAGGGCACCCGGCCATTAAAACACTGCTAGTTCCATTTAGTTCCCCAGGCTCCACCCCGCAACGAATTATGGGGTCGTTAAATGAAGGTGGTGATGATGATGAATTACGGTCAAAAATCATGCAAGTCATCCTGTGATTGATCAGATTTTATGACCTTTTTTTTACGGTGATCATTAAGTGAATTGCCATGTTCGGTGAGAAAATCTTCAGTCATTAAGCAAATGCTGTGGTTGTTAAAATAACCCTTTGTTCACAATACACATTTTTTGTTGGAAACTGGAAGTAAACATAGTCATGTGACTGTGGGATACTGCAGATGGCTTTAAATGTCGGCTGGTAGTTGAGCACCCAAAATGCAATCACATGAATTGGGGGGGTGGCCACCAGAACTTCAAATCCAGGTTGTCAGTACCTTTTCTTCGGCCCATTAGAATTTCAAAGCAACTAGTTGTAAGTCAAAGACTACCTGTATTGGCAAGGTGGGTTTCCTTTATCCCCTATTTGCAAGTTTCATTTTTCCTATTCAGATGCCTAACTTTAAATGTATCCCTGTTAAATACTTATTTTAATCCAAATGCACAGAGAAGAATTTTTAAAAAATAATGTGTTTTTTGTAGAAGAGGCAGTTGTTAATATTTAATTCTTTGATCTTGACATCTGTCTTCACCTGGGAGAAATTCAAATTTTGCCTCTTCAGTTAACTGATAGAAAATTCTGATTCAAGAATAATTATTAATTGTCTGTCTTTCTTTCTTTCTTTCTTTCTTTCTTTCTTTCTTTCTTTCTTTCTTTCTTTCTTTCTTTCTTTCTTTCTTACTTACTTACTTACTTACTTACTTACTTACTTACTGGTTCTGTCCTTTGTGGCTTCTATATATGTACCTGTGTGAAAGTGTATCAAACTAGCTAAACAAAAACTTAAGAATTATTCTTGAATCAGAATTTTTTATTGGTTAACTGAAGAGTGTGTGTGTGAGTGTGTGTAGTAAGATATTATTTTCACACTGAATGGGATAAATTCTGTTGGCTTGAAACCATTGTTTGGTACATGATTGGTACATTTTGTTGCAAGATCAAGTATATTTGTTGAGCTTGTGGAAGAAAACTCAACTCTCTCTACCCGTTTCTGATTTTAGGTAGAGTGCGCAATTTAAGTCCATCACTTTGGTCACTAACACACTTGACTGCTCTCCACCTCAATGACAACTATTTGACTCGCATTCCACCTGATATTGCCAAGCTTCATAATCTGGTTTACCTGGATCTCTCATCCAACAAACTCCGAAGTTTACCAGCAGAACTAGGAAACATGGTTTCTCTCAGGTGAATTATCTTCCCAAATAACCTCAAATTTAAAAGCGTTTTTGCTGATGTTGTTTTGGCTACTGTAATGAAACAAACAAAATGTTAAAAAGGTATGATATTTATGTAGTTACTTACCAAGCACATCTAAATTAAAGTATCCAAAATACCTTTACAATCCCCAAGGCATGTCACAAATTTTGAGCACCCCTAATGTTTAGAAATTGAAAGTTGAAAAATTTGACACACCCTACGTACCATATTCATGCAATAATTTTTGTGCTTTTGTTTTACATAATTTTGGGCGGGGTAGTAATATTTTTAAATTTGTGCTCTTTGGCATAAGATGGTCGAGCATTGGGGAAGGAGGATGACTCAAGTTATGGATAAATGTCGCTACGTATGGTAGAAAACTCAACATTGGACTCTTATTTTGGATAATAGTTTCTCTTCTAATGTGCCATTCTGGCATTTTTATGTACTTTGGAATGAGTCTAATATCTGCAAAACTACTTGCTCAAAATCTTTAAGAATTTCTAAGCATCCAAGTCAGGATGTTTATGATCTTAAAAAATAAGCTCAGTTACTGTTCTAGGGCCAGAGGTTTTTGGTTTTTTAAAAATCTTCTAAGAACTGGACGTGAATTCTTCTAATGTTTTGTCCTATTTTATCTGATCCTTTTATTTCAATCTGAAATAAAGGTTAGTCAGAAGCCCATAGCCTTGGCTACGTTTGTGGACTTCCTTCAGCTTTTGAGTGACCCATTGTGATAGCAAATCATAAACAGAAGTTGTTATTTTGTTTGTACACATAACAATCCAGCACTTCCTGTACATCTTTATCCTCAGTAATGGTTGATTTGAAGGCAGGCTTAACATAGATGCTCTGATGCTTTCTTCATGGTTTCCATCTCACCACTTAGAAAAGTATCACAATGAATGCAGATGTGTAAAACCTATTTTAAAACTGCCTTTATTAAATAATTTACTCTGGTTTTAGGGAATTGCTTTTAAACAACAATTTGTTACGAGTTTTGCCTTATGAACTTGGACGGCTCTTCCGGCTACAAAACCTAGGTCTGAAAGGTAAGGGGATAGTAAGAAATATATTTTTGTGTGCTTAAGTGGGCGCTCCATCACTGGAGATTTTTAAGAAGAGACTAAGAGAGACTAAGAAGAGACTTGAGCAGGGGGCTGGACTAGAAGACCTCCAAGGTCCCTTCCAATTCTATTCTATTACTATTCTATTCCCATTCTCCTTCTATTCCTGTTCTGTTCCTATTCCTTATCGTATCCCCATCCTTATTCCATTCTGTTCTCACTCTGATTCCCCTTTTGTCTGACCTTACCCCTCTATTAACCTCTTGGAGACAATATGGGTTGCCCTTGACTTACAACTGCAATTGAGCCCAAAATTCCCATTGCTAAGCAAGAGTGTTGTTAAGTGAGTTTTGCCTCATTTTACGACCTGTCTTGCCCCAGTTGTTAAGTGGATCCCTGCATTGTTAAATCAGTAACACAGTTGTTAAATGAATCTGGCTTTGCTTGTCAGAAGATGACAAAAGGTGATCCCTGTCATACATACATACCAGTGCCATTGTAACTTTGAATGGTTGCTGAACAGATGCTTGTAATAAGTCAAGGACTACGTGTGTGTGTGTGTATACACACACATATATACATACACTATATATATTTTAGCCTGATTCTTTATATCTAACCTTTCTGTATTTCTAACATCATCTCCCATCCTGCCTGGTCAAACCTAGGGAATTATGGCAGTGAAATCAAGTTAGAAGGGCTTCTTTTAGCAGTCAATTAATAAACTTCATATCAGTCTTGAGGTATTTTTTTAGTTGTTTGGAGCCTTTTATTTCAATATGATTGACTTCTGCTGTTCTGTCTATGGAATTTTTGCACCAACCGCTACAAATCTGTATTGTTGTCCAAACCTCAACATGTGTCCATATAGTTTCCAGGAATCAAGGTTAACTCGAGAAACACTTAGATTAATCTCAATTAGAGAGATGAATCTCAGTTAGAGAGAGTCAAGCAGAGCTGTCAGGGAAGGTTAAAGTCATTTTCCTGTCAGAAGCAAGATCAGCCAGGTAGATTTTCCTTAAAAGAGCAAATGCTGTTGGCAAATGGAATGCCTCTTTGAAGCCCACAAGCATTCTTTGCTTTTGTTTCCTAGTTGCATGTTTTATTGTGCTAATAAAGCTTTTGATCTGTTTATCAGCCCTAAAAAAGAATCTAAGCCAAGAGGAATGTCTTCAAGGACAGAATTGCCTTTGAACAATGCTTTGAAAACTCCAGTTGCAGATAAAGATAGGAAAACATTGAAACCTGTGGTTTTCATCCATCTAGTAAAGATGACTTCTCCCCAAATAGTTTTAGTTCCAGCCCCATGAATTTAAAAAAACAGTTCCAAATACTTCATCGAAACATTAAGAAAATAAATTTCATGAAGGACAAAAAGCAGAAAGGCTCTGATTTAGAAGACAGAACCAGATAAATACAGCTTGAGATAAACCTCTTCATTTGTGGAGCAATGGCAAAATCTTTTCCTACTGTCCTTCTGATTGTGTACCAAAATGGATTTCACAATAACTCCTGCTTTCCTCTTAGTACTACTTTATAATGCCTTGTTAAGACCACACTTGCATCCAGTTTTGGTCACCACCATGTAAAAAAGATGTTGAAACTCTAGAAAAGAGTGCAGAGAAGAGCAACAAAGATGATTAGGGGTCTGAAGCCTAAAACATACGAAGAACGGTTGCAGGAACTCGGTATGTCTAGTCTGATGAAAAAATGGGCTAGGGGTGACATGATAGCAGTGTTCCAGTATCTCAGGGGCTGCCCCAAAGAAGAGGGAGTCAAGCTATTCTCCAAAGCACCTGAGGGAAGGACAAGAAGCAATGGAGGGAAACTAAGCAAGGAGAGAAGCAACCTAGAACTAAGGAGGAATTTCCTGACAGCTGGAACAATCAACCAGTGGGACAACTTGACTCCAGAAGTTGTGAATGCTCCAACGCTGGAAGTTTTTAAGAAGCAATTGGACAACCATTTGTCTGAAATGGTATAGGGTTTCCTGCCTAAGCAGGGGGTTGGACTAGACGATCTCTAAGTTCCCTTCTGTTATTCTCTTGGTTCCCTTCTGTCTTTATGATTTCCCTGGGAATGAAAATGTTATCATGTCTCCTGGTTTGTTCTAGAAATGAAAGCTAGTTCACCAAGTTATCCTACCTTCCGAGATAAAGGATTAAGGATAATTAAGGGTAGTTACAGTAAATGTTAATTTATTCAAACTTAACAATATTTTGGAAGCTATTTCTTTTAAAAATCTTTCTTTGATTTCAGGCAATCCTTTATCACAAGATATTCTCAGCCTCTACCAGGACCCAGATGGGACACGTAAATTGTTGAACTACATGCTTGACAATCTAGCAGGTAACTTTTTTTTTTTTAATAATGATACCAGCAATCTGTCCTACTTACAATATATAAGCTTTGTTAGGGGAATAATTTTATATTCAAAGTCCTCCTAGGGGGATGTTTGTGCTCTCTGAACATACTATATTTTATACTGAATGCTCTTGCTAAGAACAACTGGCTTCTTGGTGCCACGTCGGTACCATGTTTATATCATGCATGATTATGACATTAAATTCCAGTTGTTCAAGGGATCTGACTGTGACCCTCATTAACATCCAGACTTTTATCATTATTTCAGTTCATCCAGAGCAGCTGCCTCCAAGGCCATGGATTACATTAAAAGAGCGAGACCAAATTCTGCCCTCAGGTATTATTACTTCAGCCATCTTTGATTGGCAAGGTGTATTCTCTTTGCTCCAACTAACTCAAGGCATTGGTGTGCTTACAGAAGAGACCTTATACTTCTTTTTTTTTTTAAAGTATCTTAGGTTGCTGAAGGTACCTTGAACATCTAAAATAAGGATCAAGGAGTGAAAATAAGAATGTTCTTAGACCATGCTCCATTTAAGCACTATGTTAAAAGCTAAATACAGAAATATGTAAGGATTAGGTTTGTGTATATGGCATAAAATAAGGATTAAAAAAAGAGGTCTTACAAACTGTTGAAGATGAGAATGTTTTTAATTGTTTTCTATTTTTTTCTTTCTATTTTCTTCTCCCTTCTTTTTCTCTCTTTCATTTATGTCTGTGTTGTTGGTTTGTTTTAATTGTAAAATCAATAAAAAAAAATTTTTTTAAAAAAAAAGCTAAATACAGAAATAGTATTTAAAAGATGATAGCGCCAGTCAGGAAGAGCTTAAGCTTAATGGGACTCCAGGAAACCCAAATGATGCATCTTGAGTTTATGCTGCAACAGCATAAGCTGAAGGGGAAGGAAAAAAGCTTCATCAATAACAAATTGAGATAGTTCTCGGGGAATGCTCATTTATTCAGCAACTGCTTGAAGTTATAAGGGTGCTGAACAATTGGTATTTATGCCTCAAAGTTACGGCCGTTGCAGCATCTCCACAGTCAAAATTGTGGGTGCTTGGTAGCCTATCCACATTTATGATTGTAATGTGTACTTCACTTCTCTCCACCTGCCTTTTCTCCACTATTTCTGCTTTTCTGGTCACCTTACAATCTGATGCCCTGGGCTTTACCACCCCAGCTGACCCTTGCCATGTTCCTGCCACTGCTAATGAGACATGCCCAGCGTGGCTGTGGACCTGAATGCAGGACACCTGAGCATAGAATGGCCAAAGAGCAGAGATGGAGGTCAGATAGGCAGGTGTGGGGGTTTATTGAAGCAGAAGCAAGCACAGGCAAGCCTAACGGTTGCAGCCAGGACTACCTAAACTGACTGATAAGTGGTGTCGCATGATGTTTCACCCGACAACCGTATCACTTAGCAATAGACGTTCCATTCCCAATTAGGGTCATTAAACAATGACTACCTGACTGTTATAACTTGGGGAAGATTATATCATCATCATCGCCATTTAATGACCCCATAATCCCTTGCGGAATGGAGTCTGGGCAACTGGATGGAGCTAGGGTTTTAATGGCCGGATGCCCTTCCTGTCACCAGTGCAGAGTTTTGTTCTGCATATATATATATATATATATATATGTGGGGGTGGGATCCCAGAGAAGATGAGAAATATCTGCCTCTACCTAGGATCAAACTCACAGCCTCCTGATTGTGAGGCGATAGGCCACAGAGCGGAAGACACAAGCCTGAAGATGATGAATGAGACTTCATCGAAACGTTGCCTAGATACTTCCAATCTTACGCGGAGAAACCCGACAACCAAAGATCCACATACAAATACCCGCGAGAACCTCAGAAAACAAATATATATATATATATATATATATATATATATATATATATATATATATATATATATATATATATATATATATATATATATTATTTCCACCTCTAGGCCACTGCACCACTCGGGAAGACTATATGCATCAGCTTCAAGTTCTCTGGTTGGTTTTGCACCGAGCCCTAATGTGAGCTGCTTGGTTTTAGAATGGCCTAAAGACAATTACAGCTTATTTAAGAAACCAAAGTTAACCCAGGTGGCACGATGTTCAGCGAGGCTGCTAAGGAGTGCATAATTGCTATGGATTAAGAAATTAGAGATTATCTGTTGGCCCCAGCCTATAATGCGTTTAGCAATTAACCTTTGGTTCCTAGTGCAGCATTTAATTAATACTCTAGAAAGCACTGCAATACAAAAGCAAAAATCTATTTGCATTTTATTATTTATTTCCCCTTTATTATTTTTATAAATAACTCAGGGAAGCTAACATACCCAATGCTCCTTTCTCTTATGTTCCCCACAACAACAACCCTGTGAGGTGACAGAGAGTATGACTGAACCAAAAGTCATCCAGCCAGCTTTCATGCCTAAGGCGGGACTGGAACTCACCATACTGCAGTTTCTAGCCCAGTGCCTTAACCGCCACACCAAACTAACATGTAAAATTTTAAAGAACGTGGTACTCTTGCTTTCTTTGAAAACTGGCAGCTCTCAAGTCACTGTGTCGATATCCATAGCGCTGAATAAGGTATTCTGTCAAAAAAATTCCTTGACACACGTCATTGTTCAGCGCTGTTCTCATCATTGGCTTTCTTTTCTCCAGCTTCGTTTACTGTCATGTGCTACAATGTATTGTGTGATAAATACGCTACCCGACAGCTTTACGGCTACTGTCCTTCCTGGGCTTTAAACTGGGAATATAGAAAAAAGGGAATCATGGAAGAAATTGTGAACTGGGATGCAGATATCATTAGTCTTCAGGTAATTATAACTAAATTAGGTCTGCTCTAATATAGTGTCTGACTCACAAACACCCGAAGAGCTGTGTACGAATATAAAATTGTTTTAAAATTTTCTTTCTTGGAAGAAAGGGACAACATTCCTGTTTGGCAGAATTACTTCATGCCTTTCCTCCAGGAGATAAAGATAGTGTACATTTCCACCCACTCCTTCAGTCTGTTCTCCACCATACTTTTGTGAGGGTAGGTTGGACAGAGAGGAGGAGAGCATCTTTACCCAGGGGACAGCTTGTGATTAAAGGGGGATTTGAACCTGGGTATCCTCGGCCATTTGTCTGAAATGGTATGAGGTTTCCTGCTTGAGCAGGGGGTTGGACTAGAAGACCTCCAAAGTCCCTTCCAACTCTGTTATTCTGTTCTGTGCTATTCAGTTGTTCTCCATCACCTTAAATATTACAGTACACTGATTTTTGGTGGGTCTAGACCAGGGGTGTCCTACTCAAGGCCTGGGGGCTGAATCTGGTGCGCAGGGTGCTTAAATCTGGCCCGCAGGGCTGCCCTGGAAACAGCAAAGGACCATCCCGCGGTGCCTCTGCCAGCGAAAATGGAGCTCGGGAGGGCCGCGGGTAGCACTCCCAAGCTCCTTTTTCCTCTGGCAGAGGGTTCTGTTGCAACCGAAAACGGAGCTCGGGAGCATGTTTTCCCTGGCAGAGTGCTCGGACCACCACAGGCGCCCCGACACGAGCTGGCCACGCCCCCCAAGGTTAAACACAACCTTGATGCAGCCCTCAGTTAAATTGAGTTTGACACCCCTGGTCTAGACTTCTTTCCTTGGATATTTTTCAAACTTTAAGATGTGTGGACTTCAGCTCATGCTGGCTGAAAATCCTGGGAGGTGATGTCTACCCTAAGGTGATGTCTACCCTTGCCTAAGGTAGAGGTAAAGGAATCCCTGCCGATTTTACTCTGCTAGTCCAGAGTTCCCCAATCTTTCCATCTTTGTGGATCGGTGTGGATGGGGAGAGGGGATGGTGTGAGTAGTCGGCAAGCACATGTGCGCAGCTCCGTTTGAGCTTGTGCAAATGGAGCACGCGTGCATGTGCTTGCCTACTTCTTGTGCAAGAGGGGATGCATGCACACACTCGCCCGCCACTTCCACGGCCCGGTTCCAGTTGTCTCAAGGTCCGGTAGTGGGGATCCCTGCGCTGGTCGTTGCCTACTGTAGGGGGCAGTGCTGATCTTCATTTCAAGGGCCATTGAGCCAGGGCTGTCCAAAGATGTTTCCATGGTCATGTGGCCAGCATGACCTCACGGAGTGCTGTTACCTAAGTCGGGACCAGAACTCACAGTCTCCTGGTGTCTTAACCACTTGTAAGCATCTTTGGAGCATCATGGTGGCCATTTGTTGGGTTCCTTCTTCTACAGAGAGTTTTGGAAATACCTTTGAAGGATAGGAGGGAAAATAACTCCCGAGGCATCAATCAAATAGGTTTCAGTGAATATCTCAGGCAAGCCCTCTCTAATGCACAGGAAGTAAGAGAGGTAGATTCACATTTGTAACGTTCTGTTACAGGCAGTCCTCAACTACAGAGGGAACCAGAATTTAAGGGAGTCACCACATGACCAGACTTGACTTTATGGCCATTTTTAACATGGCTGTTAAGTGAAACATGCATTCATTAAGTGAATCTGCCTCCAAAGGTTCTTTGCTTTGTTGCTGTGAGTAACATGAGATGTCCTTTCTGTAGTCCCAAAGGTGTTTTTTTTCAAGAGGCAACTGGACTTCCTTGTTTTCCCTTGAAGACATATTTCGCTTCTCATCCAAGAAGCTTCTTCATCTCTAACTGTCATGGTTGTCCCAACCCATAGTGGGGACAACCGTGACCTGGAGGACTTGAGAATCTCCACAGACATTCCTTTCTGTAGATTCTCTACCTTCCAGCGTAGGGGATTTGAGAAGCAAGGAGAAGCCAAAGTCGCTGCTTTTTTTGCACAGCTCTCTCTTGTGCACCAGTAACCCTGCCTTCTTCACTTCCAGGAAGTAGAAACTGAGCAATACTTCACCCTCTTTCTGCCAGCATTAAAAGAGCGTGGATATGATGGATTTTTTTCTTCGAAGTCACGTGCCAAAATCATGTCGGAGCAGGAGCGAAAACATGTGGATGGTTGTGCAATATTCTTCAAAACAGAAAAGTAAGAGATTCATTCCTCCGTGTTTGCGGCTTGAGTGTGCAAAGCAGCCCTGTTCGTTCCCAAATCAGTATCTGTTCTGGCCATACATGCAGCAGTTCTGAAATCACCACATCCATATAAAAAAATGCTGAAGGGGGGCGCTTAGAATTCTTGGTAGTCACTTTTATTTTTTTCCCATTTCTTACAAATAACAGCCCCTTTTCCAGATCTTTATCAAAATGTAAAATAAAGAAACACAAAGAAAAATGAAAACAATGGAAAAATAGAAGAGGATTTGGTATGTTGTTAGGTTTGTTGTTATAGAAATATATTATTATATAAAAGTAAAAAGTTGAGGTGGTATGTTATTATACAATTATTCTTATTCTACTGCGCCAAAAGGAGTGGGAAGTCAGTGCTTTTCTTTATATTTTCCCCTTTAGAAACAAGAGTCAGTATAGATTTGTTTCTTTCTCTCTCTCTTTTCAATTGGTGATTTATGCAGGGATGTTGGTTTTGGTTCCAGGTTCACACTGGTGCAGAAGCACACGGTTGAGTTCAACCAAGTGGCGATGGCCAACTCAGAAGGGTCCGAAGCTATGCTGAACCGAGTTATGACAAAGGACAACATCGGAGTTGCGGTGGTGTTAGAGGTGCACAAGGAACTGTTCGTGGCAGGTTGGTGTTTGGTGTTTTCATCCCCCAAATGAGGACGGTTTGCAGGCTGGATTTTATTTGTTATATTTACAGCTTAGCTTTTCTCTTAAGCGTTTGAGTTTGGCTTCATGTGGGTCTCCATCTCCCCAACCACCACCATTCCTGCCACCATCGTAACAGCAACCCTGGTGGACTGGGAGAGGGTGACTGGCCTAAAGTCATTCTAGGCTTCTGTGTCGTGAAGCTAGTCTAGAATCGGGAAATTACATGACCAGCTGTGTAATTTGGAGACGGGCGGGGCTCTGCCTGTGAGTCAGTCTTGATTCACGATGTCTGCTTGGACAAGCCCCTGCAACTTTCATAGGAAGATTGTAGAAGTGCTTTGTGACTGCTCTCTCCTTCTAGGACAGAGGTGGGGGGGAAGAGGGAGGGAGGGAGGGAGGGAGAGGGTGGGTGGGTGGGGTGGGGGGACTGGTCCATTCACCCAGATAGCTTCACATCTAAGGCAGAACTGGACACCGTGGTCTCTTGGTTTCTAACCTAGTGCCTTAAGTAACTGCACCAAACTGGCTCTCTTTATGTAGCAAACAGCCCTACTTAGCTTAAGTGAAACTGACAAAGCATGAGATGGGAGGGGGACGCTTGAGGGGGGGGGGAGGAACCGTGCCACCTTGGCAAGCTGCTCCAAGGTCACCCAACTGGAAGAAGGAGGGAGCCGCATACCAACCTGGGCTCAGATTGACCATTATGGAAACATCTTGCAGGAACTTGGTTGGTGGGCAGCGAGAGGCAGACAGATGGGAAAGTAGAACTTAGTGATTTTGGAGGCAAATTCTCAGTTCTGGCTTTGCCTTATTGCTTTATACTTGGCCTTTAATAAAATTATACCTTTCTTAACAAATGGAGCCAAAGATCCTATTTACTTAGAAGCTTAAGCTGTGGCAGGTTGGACATTGACTTTACCCAGGGCTTTGCTAAGACAGCTTCCAGGGGAGAAGATCCGCTCATCACAGTCAGGAAGCAGGAGAAATCATTATCCATGTCTTTTCAGAATTCTAAATTGGGCTTGGAAGAAGAGGGGTGATATCCTTTGTAACATTAATGTGGAATGACCGGAGAATTCAGATGGGAAAACAGTTCTGTATTAACCTTCCTGATAATCTAGGTGGGCCCATGATTATTGTTAATTGGAGTTACAGGGCAGACCCTGCTAGGGCACATTAGAGCAGCAGTTGGCTGTCCCACAGTCACCATTTCCTCCTCCTTCTCTTCTGCCTCACAGCTTGGTTTCATTCTCATCAGCGCTAGGCAGAGGACTTATTTCTCTGCCCATGCCAAGACACCTGGTGAATCCACTGCTAAAACGGCACCTGAGAAGCCAAGGAACTCTCATGAAACAGGCCAGATGGATGGCCCCTCTCTGCTTCTGGCCAGGAGGATATATTTCTTTGGGGGACCTGATGATTTTGGGTGTGGGTCATATGCCACCAAGTGGGGAAGGCAGGTCCAGTATGATGCCCCTGCGCATCATATCATGCCTGTATCCACTTTGTGTTCATGGAGGTAGGTGTGTTGTGTCAAAATAGGCAGTAGGGGAGAAATAGATTGTGTTACAAACGCAACCTGATTTGTAAGTGCCTCATCTAGCTCTGAAGGTAACACTCATTGCAAATCTTGAACCCATAAAAGTTACAGTGCACAAAAGACGCACAAATGCAATTCCGTATCTCGGGATGAATTGATTTAATTTTGACAACTGTGCTTTGATCTTAGGTATGAAACCACTTCATGCAATGGACAGCCAGCTGCTTATAATAGCAAATGCTCATATGCATTGGGACCCTGAATATTCGGACGTAAAGCTTGTTCAGACGATGATGTTTGTCTCTGAACTTAAAAATATCCTTGAGAAAACCTCTGGTCGGCCTGGAAGCCCAACGGCAGACACAAATTCCATTCCTCTGGTGCTGTGTGCAGATCTCAACTCACTGCCTGATTCAGGTAATTTGGAAGCAGTTGCCTTGACTTTGGAGTTGATCCACATATTTTTCAAGAATAATTTTAATCTTTGTGCAAAACTTAAATATATTCTTAGAAGAACCATTTTCAGCATTTAAGACACTATGTTTAATTATGATTGTTACTTAAGTGAGAGGGAATTAAAAGATCATATATTTTATGCCTACTTTGATTTTTTTTTTCCCAGAAGCTGCCTTTTAGGTAACAAAGAACAAAATAGATCAAGCAATAATGGCATCTATTTTTCTTTATCTCAAAGTTTTTAAAAATGTGCCTCTACATGATTAAAGTTGATTAAATTTGAAAATGGGGTTTTATTAGTGAATGCAATTGTTTTGAGTAAAAGAAATGGATCTAAGCATTGATTTTGAGATTAAAATTAATATCTAGAGAATATCTGATAAATTAATAAGGTTGTTGCGATATTTTGATTAAGAACATGCTTGGAATATGTATATAAGAGTGTCCGAATTTTCTTGGAGAGAGGAGCATGCTAGAAAATGCATTTCTGCCAAAATAAATGCAGAATGATTGCATGACTATTAGCCACTCCGGCTTTTGCCAAAGTAGAAAAATGAGGTTTCAATTAGATAAATAAAAGAGTAATTGGAAAAAGGCAGCCTAAATTGAACCAGGTCAGCTGTGGAGAAAATGTTGAAATGTTCTCAGTATTGAGATGCACACCCAAATTTCTTTGGAAGTTTACTTTCTCCTGTGCAGTGAACACAGGATTGCAACTTCCCAATTAAATTCTGATCTGTGTTCTCAAAACAGCGTGGCTTCCCTTCTCAAAGTTATGCTTTGTCTGGCATATTTCTCAGATTATATAGATTAGTATTTTAATATTGGCAGAGATTTTTGGAGTAGCCTGACCTGAGTGAATAGGCGCAAGTCCTTGGTCAAACTAATAATTTCTCATTTGGTGTACCAGTTATTTTTATCCATAAACAAGAATGTGGTAGGACATTAAGCAACTTTCTAATTCCAGTGCAATAAATCCAGTTAGTGGGTCTTCAGTAACAATTGTGGCTCTAACTACTGAATAATAAATTTTTGTAAATGTTTATAATTGTCTAAGGAAAAAGAAATAGTTCTTGTGCTGTTGCACAATAAACGTTGAAGAGTTAATGGTGCAATTCGGTCTCTCAACTGTTGGTTATTCAAACCAGGTGTTGTGGAATACTTAAGCAATGGAATAGTGGCCGACAACCACAAAGACTTCAAGGAGCTGCGTTACAATGAGTGTCTCATGAACTTCAGTGGCAATGGAAAAAATGGGGCTTCTGAAGGAAGAATCACCCATGGTTTCCAACTCAAGAGCGCCTATGAAAACAACTTGATGCCTTACACTAATTACACTTTTGATTTCAAGGTAAGTGCGGTGTGGTTAAAAAAGAAAGAATCCCCAAAGAACTGTGAAACCTGCACCATACCATCCAAGGTGGTTTGTGAATTCCCAGGTGGGAAAAGGATGACTGCCCATAAATTTGTATAGGTGTTCCACATTTGCCACCATATTTAAAAGGAGATGTAAATTCTGGATCAGAACTTTCAGTCTGATGTTTTGAAAGGTCGGTTCATTGTTGCAAGTTCTCTTTTCACATTAAGCTCATGATGAGTAGAGCTGGGCTCCTAAATCTCCAGTGACTGAATTCTGCAGGACTCTGATTGGCTTACAGTCTAATCCAGGGATCTCCAAACATGATAACTTGTAAGACTTGTGGACTTCAACTCCCAGAATTCCCTAACAGATAACAGATAATCAGAGTTGGAAGGGACCTTGTAGGTCATCTAGTCCAACCCCCCCTCCAAGCGGGAAACCCTACACCATTCCTGACAAATGGCAGTCCAATATCTTCTTGAAAGTCTCAAGTGATGGTGCTCCCAACAACTCCCGAGGGCAACTTCTGTTCCATGGGTTGATTGTTCTCACTGTCAGAAAGTTTCTCCTTGTTTCCAGGTTAAATCTCTCCTTGTTCAGTTTCCATCCATTATTCCTTGTCTAGCCTACATGCGCTTTAGAAAATAGCTTGACCCCTTCCTCTTTGTGGCAGCCACTCAAATATTGGAAGACTGCTCTCCTGTATCCCCTGGTCCTTCTCTTTACTAGACTAGCCATGCCGAGTTCCTGTAACTGTTCTTCATATGTTTTAGTCTCCAGTCCCTTAATCATCCTGGTTGGCCAAGGAATTTTGGGAGTTGAAGTCCACAAGTCTTAAAAGTTGCCATGTTTGGAGATCCCTGGTCTAATTTAACTAAAGGAGACAACCACATGCTTCCTTGTTAAACAAACAGTTGCTTAACAACCCATTCACAGATACAACAGATCCTCCCAGATCTACTTACAACCCAGTTCCAGAATTCCAATGGCTGCATAAACACACCATAGTCATGTGATCACATTTTGGGTGCTTGGCAACCAGCTTGTATTTACAGCCATTTGCAGCATCCCACAAACCTTTGGTGTTTTCTGCCAGTTTCCAGCATTTAATTCCAGATTCTTACAAAAATGCCCTTTGAAGGAAACAGGCTCACTCAACAACTGTTGCAAAAAAAAGAGGTCATAAAATTGGGTTCAGTCACATACACTTAACCTCCATGACTTAACAACCATAATTCTGAGCTCAGTTACAATCATAAGTTGAAGACTTAACTGTACAGATGCCAATGCGACCTTCATGTTTCATGCAGTTACCATTTTTACTGCTTGTAACAATAAACCGTCATTTTATTACCTCTGGGTAATTAAACCAAGCCAGTGGAGAGTTTATATCCCTCCCTGATAAGTTGATCGAAGTATAAGCAAGATTGTCAATCTGAAACCACCCATTTCACCTGCCTTAATATTTAAGGGCTAAAAAGGAACTTCTTTCTTTAGAGGGGGACATAATGTAATGTATTGGCAGGTTTGTGTTTTTCTGTCTGTATTTATACTTTCTCCCCCTCTCCCCCCTCTCTCTCTCCCTCTCTAGGGTGTAATTGACTATATTTTTTATTCCAACACTCACATGAATGTGCTTGGTGTCCTGGGGCCTTTGGATCCTCACTGGCTGGTTGAGAACAACATCACGGGGTGCCCGCACCCTCACATCCCTTCCGACCACTTCTCCCTGTTGACTCAGCTTGAGCTCCACCCTCTGTTCCTGCCTCCCGTCAACGGCATCCATTTGCCAAACAGGAGGTAGTGCTGCTCTTTCTGGAGGGCAGGCACCCCACCCCGTTCATCTGTTTATGAACTTGTACAGTTGTAAATCAAAGTCTGTAGGAGTGAAGTATGGCCAACCTTTTCATAGCTGTTGCTTCATGCTCCTTTCTGTTTTTCGTGTGTGTTGACAGTACAATTTTGCACATTTCTTTTCGGTGCATATTGGTACCACTTGGCACTAGGGCTGGAACCAAAGTTGTTGTTTGTTCCCTTTTTCAATGGGGTTGGGTTTTTTTCTTTTTTTTCTTTTGGTTTTGTTCTGAAGGTACAGACACAAAGTATATACCGAGAAAAGGCAGCGGGCTTTACATGTTTTAACAGAGCTGCCTTAACGGTCAAATCAGAAAGGAGGGATTTGCTTACATGTATACATCCATAGCTAAAAGTTTTGTATTCCTCCCCCCAATCTTTTATCAGTCATAGCCAGATGAGTCCTTCCCCCTGCTCCCAAATCACTCGGTTTTTTTAAAAAAAAAATTCCTCTAGATTAGAAACCTGTATTGGCCCTGTAGGGCAGTGTTTCTCAATCTTGGGAATTTAAAGATGTGTAGACTTTAACTTCCAGAATTGATGTCCACACACCTTAAAATTTCCAAGGTTAAGAAACATTGCTGTAGGGAATTTGTAGATCATTGGAAATAGCACTTAACTGTTTTTAATGTTGATTCTGAGTTCAAATTTGTTCACTTCCCATTGAGCTGGCAAAGTTGCAACATGTTAGTCTTCCTGCCATTAAAAAAAAAAAGTGGCTCTATGCTGGAGAAAGCTTTTCCATGAATACCTGATTGCATCTGGCACTAAGTCACCAGGGTGTTCTGCCTTGCTGTACCACCTCCATTTCTGAACTATAAAAGCTTGCATGCTCCGGTCTAAAATTCACAGAATCACCTCTGTTGCACTAAGAGGCAAGGATGAGTCTGAACCTCTGGCTTGAAGCCATGTTCTCTACCCGAAAAGTAAGATAGCATCTGTCTTTTACTTGAAGGAAACCCCAAATTACAAAATTCAGAGAAACACAAGTAGCGAGGCAGATGAGCGAGAAGGAACCCACTATAATTGAGGACATCCAATTAATTGTTGAATCCTGCATTTAAAATCAGCGATGAGAATTCCTCTGCTAAATGTCCACCATATACAAAGAGATTCCGACCCAAACACAATCCTTTTAAAAAAAATATATTTTGTAAATTATAAAGCCCTTCCATTGCCCTTTTAAGGTTAAAAAATGTTAGTAGAAGTGAAGTGGGAGATAGATGTTTAGTTTTAGCCTCTTTCAGGTAGAACAAGCAATTTTTTTCCTCGGTGCAATTTTTTGTGTCAATACGAAAGTGAGAATAATGTTCACCTAACTATTCCCTCAGCATTTCCCCTGCCCCCTTTTTTTTTCTGAACCCTAGTCGCCAAATAGCCATGTCATGTTTTTAATTCTATTTTTGTTGTTGTTTCTTTTCTTCTTCTTCTTCTTCTATCAATTTGGGTTGGTTTGTTTGTTTTTAAAAGGGAACCTGCTTGTTTGTTCCCAGCTGTTATTTTTCTTTCTTCAAGAAACCTTAAGCATCCTCGCGTGCATGTTTGCTTCTGGTGGCCATTTTAAAAACTTTCTCTTTTTTTTTCTGGAGGGTGGAAAAAAACAATTCTTTTAATGCCATCTCTTTAAGTGAGAGGTGAGGGATTTTATCCACTCAGGACAACTGCTATTGTGATGGGCTTGAGCAAAATATTAGGGCTTGGCTGTTCCAGTACAAAGAAGGGGTACTAAGCAAGCAAGGTGGTGGGTGCATGCCCCTTGGAAAGGTGGTGCATCTTCCATCTTGCTTATTTTGATCCCTTGCACCTAGCCGTATCAGCAGAAGAAAAACATTTAGCAGTTAAGTCCTAAGTGCAAGAATGGGGAAACGATGCCCCTTTTATGACTTATGGGTTTCAACTCCCAGAATTCCTGAGCCAGCATGCCTCGGGAATTCTGGGAGTTGAAGTCCACAACCCACTCCTGCCTTAGTGGATAGAATTACAGTTAATTTTTCAACAGCAGCAACAATGGCAAATTTGTTTTTATGTTTTTGGGTATTTCTGCTTGCTGCTACACAAGATTCCTTAAGCTTATATTTTAAACTTTTCATGCACTTTACTATTTCTAATCTGAAAAAAAAAGTGATATTTTTAATAAATGAGATTTCCATTATGTGAATGAAAATTTTTAAAGGAGCTATATTTGTCTCATGAATACGCTAAAAAAAAAAAAAGGAAAAGGAAAATAAAGAGTCAAGTAGTTAATTTTAAATCCTAAGGAACCATCGTTTCTGCAGACGGTAGCCTTTAAGGTATCTCCTTCCCTGCTCTCCTTTCTGTTTGGCTAACTGTGTCTGAAACAACAAAAGGGAAAATCAGATCGGGCTCCGAACTGTTTTCTCATGCTTGTAAGCGGGATGGAAATGGAGCTGAACAAACTACTGAAGAACGCAATCCACTTTCAAAAGGAATTTGTCTCCATCAATTGCAACTTGCTGCATTACGTAGTAGAAGGAAAGAAATATTAATCAGAGCAATATTCCTTTCATAGGCCCAGTCGTCCTACGGCTTAAAACACTTAACTTTCTTGGTGGCTGTTCTTGCAAGTCGGTGTAGCTAACAAACGTCAAGCCGCATCCCCTGTGGTTTGTTTGACGTGGTATGTGATCTGGGAATCCTGTTGGTTTTGAGTTTCTTTTTGTGGCTGGTTCCAAGGGAAACAAGCTAGAGTTTTGGGATTCACACAATGCGTTAAACAAATCCCCAGAGGTGCAGCTCGGTTCATTTCCAGCTCAGCCTTGTTGAAGCTAAACAACACTCGTGTAAGAAAACTCAAAATGAGAGCTGCACATCAGAGCTCTCCTTATAATCTGGAGCAGGACTTTGATAGATCCATCTGGCCTTTCAATGTGTTTTTTTACAGATCACTGCCCCCTCACTGTTGGCTCCCTTTGGTGGAGGGGGGGGGAGGCATCTCGCACACAAGCTAACAGTTTGCAAGAGCAGCTCTGTTTTAACCTCGTTTCTCCCCACCCCGAAAAGGCTAAAATTGAATTATGAAGCATGAGAAGGTTTCTTTCCTTTTAAAGGTCACATTCCCCACTCTCAACATTAGTGCAGATATTTTCTCTTACATACCTCAAAAAAGGGTTCAATGGCCGTGTGTGTGTGTGTGTATTTCAGCTTTGTTCGGGTATTTTCCCACGTCATTATAGTTGTGCTTTTAAAGTTGTAGCAGCGTTTGGCAGAATCTCATCTGCCATCATCAGGCTTCTGTATTGTGTTCGTCTGACGAACAGTAGCCTGATGATGGCAGATGAGATTCTGCAAACGCTGCTACAACTTTAAAAGCACAACTATAATGACGTGGGAAAATACCCGAACAAAGCTGAATACCATACATGTAAGTACCCGCGAAAACTTAAGATAACATATATGTATGTGTGTGTGTGTGTGTGTATGTATGTATGTATGTGTACACACACACATGGATGGCAAGCCAATTACGATACAGTACTGGGAAGTCAACTAGCATGACAAAACTTAATTTTGTGGACATTAACCCTTTCGGTTTTGTTTTTGTAAGGGCACAACCTTTTGAGAATTGGTCTTTGCCCCAGCCCTGGATGCAGCGAATACAAAAGTATTCCCCAACTCCTGTTCGCTTCCCTAGGGCTGGAACAAGAGAATTCCCACTCCAGTTTGTGCTCCCGAGTCATCTACTGTATCATTTTAAGGCATATTTTTGTTTTAACTTTTCTTTTGTGCTCTGGAGGTATGCACTAACAAATTTCCCTCCTTCTCATACGTGCATGTTAACTAGCAGAGTGAGCAATAGTTCCCACCATACTTCACTCCCAACTATTTTTGGAGATGTTTGTATAAAATGGAGTTTAAAAAACAAAAAATCGCCTGTGATTGTATATGAACTGCAAAGGAGCCGGTTTATTAAATAATCCAAAAGCACGCCATGTTTTGTAGTGTTGTTGGAAGGGTAGGAAGCAGGGGGCAAAATTAAAATCTGGGAACATTTTGTGTACCTCTTAAATTCTTTTTGGGGTTTGGTTTAAGTTTAGGTAATCGATGTGGTCTGGAACAACAGCCCTGCAGTTTCCTTTGTGCCTTTTTAGAAATGGCACAAGGCTTTGGTTTACGTATTTATAAAGCAATCATTGCGTTCATCTCAGTCCAGGAAAACACAAGGAAGATAGTCTGGTTCCCGAGCAGAACCAAATGCAATTTTGTAGACAACTGATGGGAAGCGCATCATAAGATGGGCTGCCAAATAATTGCTATTTAACATAGGCAAAACAGTCTTCGATGCTGTTTTGCTTCTTGCGTGTGAATAAAAACGATCAACGAACTGAAGCTGCTGATGTTGCATCTGAGCCCATACTTTTCTTTCTAAAATAAGGATTGCAAGAGTATCGGATTACCTTTATGACTGCGGGGGCAACCATAAACGGTGCTATCTGGATGTTGAAATGTATTGTTGGATTTACAACGTGATGCTTCTAGAGAGCCTCAATTGCTAGGGTGATTGGATAGAAGCTCATTTAAACATACAGTGTTACTGAATTTTGTCTATTTGTAACCCTCTTGTCATTCAGGAGCTCTGGTTTAGCACAATTGGGTCAAAAAATGGTTCTGCATGTATGGTTACGGAAATGACAGGTGATAGTTGATGTATACTTCTCACAGGTGCCATTGCCTCTGAAAACCACACCGAGGCTCCCCAGGTGTTGCGCTAGACATTCCTTTCATGAACATCAAGCCACACGTGACCTAAGATTCTTTGCAAGCAAAACAAAATCTGTATCTACTAAGTGTTGATATAATATATCTTTAGTAGAAAACTAGATAGGTCAAAATTAATATGGGGAAAAGTCAGCTCTGACACAAATGGGATTTATGGCATCACAGAGCAGCTCCTAATGTCCTCTTTTGCATTATTTCCTTCAGTGGTATTGGATGTACTAGCTGAGGATTATGGGTTTTAAAAGGGTACTCAAAACAGGCACCTGGGCATTTGAAGTGAAAATGAAATCCATGAAAACTTTGCTATTGGTAACAATGGAGCATTTCTAGTTGGAAAGCTTGGTGGGTTTTTTTCTGTCTTTGCTCTTATTTCTTAATAAAGAACAGAATTCATCTCGGTAATAGACATATTGCCTGGAAATAAGCCATTTATTCTCTCCCCTATGTTTATTAGAATAAATTCTTTGCAGCGCATTGTTACCCCAAACTGTCTTTAACTTTTCAGAAAGTGACTTAATAGATTGGGTCCAGATTTAGCTAGAAAGGACCCATTAAACTCTCTGCATCTTGAGACTCATTGGTTTCACTGGATATGCTCTTTAAGTATGGCCAAATCCGGATCCAAACCATTGCTCCAATGGTACAATCAAGAAGATAATTGCTATTATTGGGGAGTGGGAGGAGTCACTTTACTTTCCATTTAGAGTGGTTTGTGTTGGACAATGTAAGCTCTCGCAGAGTTCCCAAGGCCATATATGTCTCCCATCTCTCTCTTTAAAACTTTCCCTTCATTATAGCAGAGGAAAAAAGTTTATTTGAACCAACTAAATGTCTAGTTTAAACTCCTGCCCAGTTCACAAGTACAAAAAAACCTGCAGGGCTGCTGTGCCTATTCAGTCCCCACTGCCCTGCAAGATACTGAAAATTGTCACCTATAGAAGCAACTAGCTTGTTTTTTTAAAAAAAGGCATTGTCTTAATTCTTCCTCCAAGATCTGCCTTCTGCTGAGAAAAATAAGGGAATTTCAGCTTTTTACTTGCCCTTTTTTTTGTCCTTTGCTGAATAAGAAACAAGAGAATGTCCTTCAGTCCATTACAAGTATTACGTCCCTGTGGACCAAATTCAACCCACCTGTAGTCTCTCTTTTTGTGTGGACAAAAAGTTAAGATCTATTTTTAATATACTTTTCTCATTATTTCCAAGTACAAGCGCCAAGAAATTGAGGTGCTTAACAGAAGCGTTTTACTGCCATTTTCCTTACAACGTCAAAGTTAAAATCGTCTCCAAGAAGTCAAGTTTAATGGAGTTTCAAATCTGAGGGCATTACACTCTGCTGGGTTCCTACTACTACTGTGTTGGTAAAGAAGAAAAAAAAAAGATTCAGTTGATAGGCACAGTCTTCAGCAGGATGATGAATATATACTTCAATTTTATGAATACAAACATTTTATAATTATGTTCTAATAAAAGAGTAATTATATCGATGTACAAATAATTTACAGCAATTCCTTGAATGTGGAAGACAAAAGAATTGGAAGAGATTACAAAATCTTGAGATTTGCACAAAAAAAAAATTGCAGAAATGTAAGTGTACAAATTTTTACTGAGAGCATCAGATGCAACATCCTGAGCACTAGGAAAGAATTTACATTTCCTAAATTTCAAAAATCACGGCTGCGTAAAGTCAAAATATGTGTCCCAGAATTGCAAGATTGAACCTGGGTTGATCACTGGGACCAGAAGTTTACTCTTCTGATCTTTTGGACTCGTGCTGGATCCCATCCTCGGGGAACAATTTCTACTGGAATATGTGATTTGGGCTAATCTGTTAGTCTTACTTATGTGATGCCTTCCTATTGGTTGATTGGTGTGTTGATTATAGCCAGGGAAATGATTGAAGCTTGGGAAACGGGCCCCTTGTCAATCAAGACGAGTCCTGATTTACCACCAGCCTATCAAATACTTAGGAGCCGAGGGCTTGGCAGCCCAAGGAAACGGCAGCCAATCGCTAACCATCAACACACCAATCGACCCGTAGAAAGGGAACCACATAAATACGACTCACAGAATAGCCCAAATCGCATATTCTAGTAGAAGTTTCCTGAGGATGAGCTCCAACATGAATAGGTCAGACAAGAATCAATGGATGGAAACTAATCAAGGAGGGAAGCAACCTGGAATTAAGGAGAGACTTCCTCACAGGGAGGACAATCAACCAGTGGAACAGCTTTGCCTTCAGAAGTTGTGGGTGCTTCATCCCTGGAGGTTTTGAAGAAGAGACTGGACAGCCACTTGTCTGAAATGGTGTAGGTTCTCCTGCTTGAGAAGCGGGGGTTGGACTAGAAGACCTCCAAGGTTCCTTCCAGGTCTATTCTGATTGATTGATTGAGTCCAAAAGCTGGGAAGAGTAAACTGGTCCCAGTGACCAACCCAGATTCAATCCTGCAATGCTGCTTTATCCCATATTTTTAAAAGTCATGATTGAGGATGATTCCAGAAGATTTGCAAACAATGTCTGCACATTTTTTGTATTTTTATTTATTTATTTATTTTGTTAAGCGATTATAAGATAACAGGTTTAAGTATAAACATAGTTAAGAATACATGAAATTGATACATATAAGAAAAATAAAAAGAAACAATAGGACAGGGACGGTAGGCACATTGGTGCGCTTATACAGACCTCTTAGGAAAGGGGTGAGGTCAATAGTAGACAGTCTAAGGTTAAAGTTTTTGGGGTTTGGGGAAGAAACCACAGAGTCAGGTAGAGTATTCCAGACCTTGACCACTCTGTTGCTGAAGTCGTATTTCCTGCAATCAAGTTTGGTGCGATTAACCTTGAGTTTATATCTATTGTTTGCTCTTGTATTGTTGTGGTTGAAGCTGAAGTATTCATTGACAGGTAGGTACTACTGCATATGGATTCTAGATCCATGCCTGGGTGGCCACATGCTTACTCTTTGCCTGCCTCTAAAATCTTGTTTGTAATACAAGAAATTATAGGTGGTTGCAAAGTTTCCTGTGAGCTACATTGTCCCCCACCTGTGAGTCATGGAGCAACATAGCCAACGAAGTTGTTGTGATGGCATTTTGGGTGGCTAGTGCCGTTTTCCAACACGAGGATTTGCAAGACGGGAGCTTAAGGGCAGAAATGGGGTTTTAAGTGTGCAAAACTCATTTTAATCCCTTTAAAGTTTAAAGTTGCCAAGGTTGGAGACCCCTGTCCTAGAGGCTTACATCCACTCACTATTTCTAAACCATATTTTACACTTTGGAGGGTTTAGAAGTAGTGAGTGGATGTAAGTTTCTAGGATTAGGGGTCTCCAACCTTGAAACTTTAAGACTTGTGGGACTTCAACTCCCAGAATTCCTCATCCAGCTGGAAGTTGAAGTCCACAAGTCTTAAAGTTGCCAAGGTTGGAGGCCCCTGCTCTGTGATACTGATAGAGTTCTGGGCAAAGCTGGCTGAGGAATTATGGGAGTTGGAAGTCCACAAATCTTAAGGTTGCCAAAGTTGGAGACCCCTGCTCTAGATAAAATACTGATGGAGTTCTGGGTGGCATGGACAAAGTTATCCCTGTTTGCTAATTGGCTGAAAAAGGATGTTTTCAAGCAATAAAAGAAGAAAAGATGAAGAACTGTGTAATCTCAGAATGTCTCTGGCTACATAAGTTATGCCTTTTGAACAAAGTTCATGCCTTTTAATAAAATCTGTCAGTTAGCTGAAAAAGGTAGTTTTTGTTTGTTTTTAATGGACACAGTGGCTCCCCTTTTGTAAGTTAGGTAATCCTCTCACCAGGCTCCATTACAGAGATCTGTTTGAAACTCCAAATTTATCCATGTGTCAAAAAAGGCTGGTGGCTCTTTTTGCAAAAGGAGTGAATACATGTTCATCACATTGCCGACACAACATTAGGCATTGTAATAGTTTGTGGCAAATATCCAAAACATAGATGTTGTTAATACGTGCCACAAATAGAGCAAGGCATAGTGGTTGAAAGTTAAGTTATAAAGAGTAGGCCTGGCTTGGTTACCTATAAGCCACAACCTGAAAAGTTAATTTCATTCATATGAAATTAACCTTTATTTTTTATCAACTGCCACGCTTCTGAATGGTTTGTGAATTTCCCTTTCTTTTCAGCCAAACAGCTCAGACATTCTTGTAGAATACAAAATAGAAAAAAAATATTTGAGGGAATCTAGGATATGAGCAGGATTAGGACTATGTGAAGTTTGGGGGAGAGAGAGGTCATATGCTGAGAACATAATTATTAAAAACTTACAAGAAGCAAAACTGCTGTGAAGTCGTAGCTCTGGGTGGTAACTGCGGAGTAGCTGCATAGTATAATTATTCAATAGTAGCTTTGCTAGAATTGTTAAGTTTCCTTTAAGCAAATACACAATATCTTGAATTTTATTCCAAAACAGCCATTATTTCCTCGTGTCTGCCTTCTGCCACTAGCTTTTTCCAAGGAATGCAGAAATTTCCACTTGAACGTATACAATTAAATCTATCCATATGGAAACATAATCTGATATTTGCAGGATGGGCTGTTTTGTCAAGACATCTGAAGGATGTGTTCACCCCTCAAAAAATCAATTTGAAATTACCTGCAATCAAAGCAAATTTGTTGTTATTACATAACCTAAAGTTTTTAATTATTTTAAATGTTTAAAACAGTCATAAGGGTCTTGTAATGTAAAGATTGCAAAACTTAGAAGTCTTAGACTCCGTATCTAGCTCTTTATATGAGTTGAATTCTATGTTATTTTCGGTACGGTTCCCCAAGTGCCAAGAAATAATAACTTTATTGTTGAAAACATTCAAACCACTTCATTTTATATTGCTAATGCCAGGGCTGGGCTTCACAGTGGGTGTTGGTATGGTGGGTGTGGCTCAGTCAGCCTCCTGCACCATGGCAGGGGACCCGTTTTCGCCCTCCCCAGTCTCCGGAGGCTTTCCTCAAGCCTCCAGAAGGGCGAAAATGGCCTCCATGGGCTCTGGAGTCTCTCTGGAGGCCTGAAATGGGCCCGTTTCCAGCCTTCTGGAACTTCTGGGAGGCCTGTTTTTCACCCTCCCTGAGACTCTGCACATGCCCTGCGATCCAAAATAGGCCACATGGAGACTCCTGGGAGGGGAGGGGCAGGGTGGGTGGGGCCAGCCAGGGGTGGGATTTGCTGGTTTGGCGATCTGGCCATAAAATTAACAACCAGGTTGCCCGAACCGGTGCAAACCGGTAGCAGCCCATCCCTGGCTAATCCTTATAGCAACTAACATGATCGGCAAATAATGTGATTGATCTATCTTGTAGAGGGCTAGACAAGAGAATAAGGAAGAATTTTTGGATCCAAGATACTGTTCTGTGGATTGAGCAGTTTCACAAAATAAGACAGTTGTACAGGATAATGTACGGGTACTCCTCACTTAGTGACTGGTTGCTCTGTGACCAGCTGAAGTTAAAACAGACTTCCCCAGAGTTACCCTACAACCTCGTTATGATGGCCACACACACCACCACCCCCATAATCACATGATCCCATTTTGGGTGCTTGGAAATTAGCTCGCCTTTATGGCTATTTGCAGCATCCTGTGGTCTGATTTTTGGCAGATTCTGTCATTTACTTCCTTCAAAAGGGTATAACTGTGGGCCAGTTGCAATCATGTGACTACAGGGAGGAGAGGAGCTGACTGTCAGAACTTCAAATCCAGGTCATAACTACCCCTGAGGAGTTTTCTAAAAATTAATGAATGAATCATAAGTCAAGGACTACCTGTGAAGTGCTTGAAGATTACGTGAAATCCACTGATTTGTTCCCTTGCTTAATGTTTGCCTCAGAATCCCCTTATCTTGTACTGTATCTGTCTAGTTCTCACCATGATGCCACCAATATATCCTATTTTCCCAAAAATACGACCTACCCTGAAAGTAAATCCTAGCTTGATTTTTACACATGCACCCAATATAAGCCCTACCCCCCAAAATAATTCCTAATTAAGATCCTGTCCACTCCAGAGTGCACAGGTAAAAATTCAGCTAGAGTGAGGGTAGGGGGGTGGAGCTGCCCTACTTACTTTTGGACAGTTGTGGCCAGGCCTTGCACACCCCGACACCTGCCTTACTGGCCCATTTCTTCTGCAGCTGGCAAGGCTTTTCTGAAGGTCCCTGCCTTGCTGGCTGCAGAAGAAGAAGTTCCTGAAGGCTTCTGACAGCAAAAAGGAGGGCGGGGGTGATGCACGCAAATGAGATTAGTCAGTGGATGACATTCCCCTGAAAATAAGACCTGGTGCCTTTTTTGGTGGGAAAAAATATAAGACTGGGTCTTATTTTGGGGGAAACACAGTACATAATGCAAAAAGTTTTGGACTACAAGTACTTCTCACGTACACTGAAACTAATCAAGTTGAGAGGGGGTGATTGGCCCAAATTCCCCCAAGTGGCCTCCCTATCTAAGGGAGATGGGTCTCCCTGCTCCTAGGTCAGCTCCATCACTACACAAGGCTGGCCCTTGGAAACCTTGGAAATCTGGTGGTTAAGGCACCAGGCTAGAAAGCAGGAGATTGTGAGTTCAAGTCCTGTCTTAGCCATGAAATCCAGGTTGGGTGACTTTGGGCCAATCACCAGGAGACTATGAGTTCTAATCCTGCCTTAGCTTTGAAAGCCAGCTAGTCACTCTCTTTCAGCCCAACCCACCTGACAGGGTTGTGGGAAAAATAGGAAGGAGAAGGTGTATTGTGTAGGTTTGCCGCTTTATTTTTAAAAATAAAGGCGGAGTACAAATAAAAATAAATATGCAAGACTGTACCTCTTGGCCAACTTTTCAAGCAATGAAATCACCCGAGGACTGTCAGGGTCGACACAATATTTCCTTTCATTTATCAGAGTAACTCTGAAAGAGAAAGGAGGCTGTTAGTCTTCCTGATCAGCGGCCCCTCAATCTTTTGGGCACCAGGGACCAGTTCTGTGGAGAGAGGTTTTGCCACAGATCGGAGGGGTTGTGGTTTCATGTGCTGCCTGCATCCTGCAGATGAGACTTTGCTTGTTTGCATGGCCTGGTTTCTAGCATGCTATGGATCAGTTGGGGACCCCTGTTCCAGAGGACAAGCTTCCTCTAAGGCCAGGGGTGTCAAACTCAAGGCCCGGGGGTGCTTAGATCTGGCCCATGGGGCCACTCTGGAAACAGCAAAGGTAACAACTCTAACAAGTGCAAGGTTCCATGCAGAAAATCCAACCAAGCCTGGTGTGGGTGTCGCAACCCTAAGTCCTATACCTGCAATAAATTTGTTTTCTTTTTGTGTTGTACAAGTCACCTTCAAGAAGTGAGGGGAGCCGAATGTCAACTCATAAAATATTTCTATGGTCTTTTTAGAGTTGCCAACAGAAAAAGAGGGGGGAAGGGGGTTTGAAAGAGCAGTACAGCAGCTTGGAAATCAAAAGTGCATTCCATAAATAGTTTTTCAAAGATAGTAACTAGGTGACTGAAGTTTCTGCCACGTAAAATTCTACCTGGAGAGCATGATTGATGATTCTTGGCTATGGATGTGTCTCATTGGAGAATATGAATTACAATACACCCAGAAGGTGGGGGAAAACCAGGGCCAAAGATGACAATGAATTATGTGTCTCAGAGTCGGTTAAATCCAGGCAATGCCGGACATGTTAACTCCCAATAAATCCCTTTGAAGTTTTGGAAGTTTGGCTCGAGAGTCATGATTTAATTGGGGCAACTGCCGGAATCCTGACAGAAGGACTGGCCCACGGTGCCTCTGCCAGTGAAAATGGAGCTCGGGGTTGCAGGAGGCCGTTGCAGCCGAAAATGGAGCTCGGTAGCCCTTTTTCTCTGGCAGAGTGCTCGGGCCACCACAGCTGCCCACCCGATACGAGTGACATCGAGCTGGCCACGCCCACCCTGGTCCCCTGAGGTCAAACACAATCCTGATGCAGCCCTCGATGAAATCGAGTTTGACACCCCTGCTGTTCTAATCCAGATTGAAGCTGGTTGGTCTCACTTACATAATCTCGGTTCTTCGGCAATGTATTCCTCTGGGGATGACTTCAATGCGTTTCACTTGTTTGGGTCTAAAAAGCTTTGCAACGTCCCTTAAACACTTGCATCTTCCCAAGTGGGCGACGTGCCCTTCCATTGCCAGACCTGTTTGCAAACCAATGCACATGTTTAATAATTACTGCAATATATTCTTAGCATATTCTTGACGTTTTTCCTCCAAAGTGCTCTCCATATCACACAGTATAACTGTGTCGCCTCTTTGGGTGATTGCCATAATAAGCACCACAGGCTGAAAGAATAGCTGTAAGTTATTGTTTTCATTGCAGTTTAACGGATAAACCACAATTAACTGGGCTCACACAATAAGACAAAGTCACGATGTGTTTGTTTTTCTTTCATTGCTTAGCATCATGGATGAGCTTCGAGCTTGGGTCCTGGAACCCGTGATTTATGACTGAAGTATGTAATAAGCCACTCAGGGTTCTTTACAAGCCATTCATGTTACAAACAATGGGTTAGCATGATATATAGGATCTTAGCCGTTGTGACTGCATAAAGCTAAGATCTGTGTTAACGCCTCCCCTCCAGATGAGGGTCCAATGGTTGCATTTGCACAACAGGCAAAGTTTAGTTTGTGTGAGACTAGGTTTTCTATTGGCTTACAAAATTGAGCAAATGCACCCTTTTTGGACCTTGAATTGCATACATCCAAAAAAAAAAAAAAAAAACCACCCCCAAGTATTATTATTATTTATTTTAAAAAAGTATATTACCACCCAACTCACACACAGTGACTCTGTGCAGTGAACAATTGCAGAAAGTAATTGTGAATTGCATGACATAGCATCAGCCAGTGAGTTGCATGACATAGCCTAATATTATATATTTTTTAAAAAAAATATTCAGAATTGTAGACCGTGGTTAGACTTCCTTAAATGCAAAAAAGGAATGTGCTGTTCTACCCAACATCTTGCCCCCAGTTCTTAAATAATAAGCATATCTTTAGGGCTTCCACGTTTTTATTAAAGTTAATTCTGTAGCACACATTACAAAGTATGAATAGAAGAGAACATTGCTAGCTCAGGGTTGACATGAGGGGTCCTTGGTGCTCTCTGAGCTTCTTCTTCTTCTTTTTGCAGATGTTTCATTACCCAATTGGGTAACATCGCCACTGCCAGCAGATAGCAATAGCACTAAGACTTATATACTGTTTTCCAGTCCTCTCTAAGCGGTTTACAGAGTCAGTCTATTGCCCCCAACAGTCTGGGTCCTCATTTACCCACCTCGGAAGGATGGGAGGCTGAGTCAACCTTGAGCCTGGTGGGATTTGAACTGCCAAATGTCAGGCGGCCAGTGATCAGCAGAAGTAGCCTGCAGTACTGCACTCTAACCACTGTGCCACCACGGCTCAGACGCTATTTAGTTGCATAACGAAATGTCTGTCAGAAAACAACTCCGCATCAACGATCCCACATTACAAAGCCTTGCAATTAATTATTCCTTAGCACAAACTTTCATGTTCCCACTCTCCACAGCCTATATTAAATACATGGACAGAGGAAGTAAGGATTAAAGCTGTGCTTGCCACAATATGCCACAATTCTGCATCTTGAATCAGGACCAAAAAAAATGCTCCCTGTGGATGTATCTGTTTTCTCTTTGATTCTAGGATGGTCACTAAGGTTTCCATCGTTTATTCCATCGCTGAAACCCAAAAATGCTAGCCTAGCATGTGTTCTGAGCCTCTTGAGAAAGATGCCAGAGAAAGCTAGTTAAATGTGGGTTTCATTTGGCACATCTGCTGTGTATTTAGCCATATGTGTTCACCTGCATATGGTTAGAAGCTACATAATAGTGACCTAGCCAGGGAAAATACTTTCGCTCCCCCCAAAACTACAAATCTCTTAACAAGATGTAAAAACCTTAAATATGGTGCTACTCTTCCAAGATTTGTTTTACTAACTCCCCATTACTCCCCACTACTTTCTACGCATACGACTTTTCAGGCATAGCATCTTAAACAACGAAAACTTTTAACTGAGCCATCTAAAAGTTTGGTAAGTCAAGTTTCTTCACTGGGCTTGATTCTTAGTGACTTTATGATCAATAAGCTTCCTCATAACTGTTGCACAATGTTGAACAGTGGAAAAAAAAACTCATTTAACAACAAAGAGTAGAAAAGACCTTATATGCTGGTTTCTGTGTGGCTCTGGTTTCAGTGTCGGCAGCAAAGGTAAAAATTCAGAATTTTAGTAGACAAAAGAGAACCAGTAAGGCAGTGGCTCCCAACATTTTGGGTACCAGGGGCCGGTTCTGTGGAGAAAGGTTTTTCTGTGGATCGGAGGGAGCGTGGTTCATGTATTGCCTGCATCCCACAGATGGGGCTTGGCTTGTTGGTGTGGTCTGGTTGCTGGCATGCCACAGCCCACAGCCCAAAACCAAAAGTATACATATAGACTGGGTAAAACCAGGTTTAATAGCAGTAACTATGAGAGGGATGTTGGAGTCTTAGTGGACAACCAGCTAAATATGAGCCAGCAGTGTGCAGCAGCAGCCAAAAAAAGCCAATGCAACCCTAAGTTGCATTGACAGAGGGATGCAATTAAGATCAAGTGAGGTACTAATACCACTCTATAAAGCCTTAGTAAGACCACACCTAGAGTACTGCATCCAGTTTTCATCATCACACTATAAAAAAAAATTGTTGAGACTCTAGAAAAAGTGCAGAGAAGAGCAACCAGGATGATTAGGGGACTGAAGGCTAAAACATATAAACATGCTGGAACTGGGCATGTCTAGTCTGTTGAAAAGAAGGACTAGGGATGATAACAGTGTTCCACAAAGAAGTGGGAGTCAAGCCATTCTCCAAAGCATCTGAATGCAGCACAAGAAGCCATGGATGGAGACTAATCAAGGAGAGAAGCAACCTAGAACTCAGGAGAAATTTCCTGACAGATACAACAATTAACCACTTGCTTCCAGAAGTTGTGAATGCTCCAACCCTGGAGGCTTTTAAGAAGAGATTGGACAACCACTTGTCTGGAATATCTTCTGCTGGAGCAGAGTTGGACTAAAAGACCTCTAAGGTCCCTCTCAACTTTGTTATTCTGTATCAGGAAATCGGTTCTGTAGTTAAGCTGAAATGTTAAAAAAAGAGACTTACCATAAATCGGATTGATGTGGCTGGCTATTATGGCAAGGGTTAGTATCAAAACCAGGCCCTTCACCATCGCTGGGATTCATAGGATTCCCAGTAAGGATGGTTTGAAGAAGTGTTTTCGCCTTATAAACCTTTCCTTCCTAAACGGAACTTGCAGATATGGCCTTAAAAGACGGGTTGAAAGAAAGAAAAAAATCCCCTTGTGCATATATGTGTCTTTGTCTGTCTGTATAAACTTCCACACACATTTATTTTTCCTGGTGTTCTCTGAAGCAGAAGTAATTAAACCATTTTACTGGTTGACTAGGGGAAGGGGAATTTAAAAGGAGGAAGTTTTATGTAAAGGCCCAGAAACCTTCCTTCGTTGTATCTGGGCATCTGAGAAGGACCTTCTCAATCAGATTGACTCTGCTTCTAGGAAGGCAAAATATCCTTCAAGTAGTGTGTCAATTCATAAAATATTTCTATGGTCTTTTTAGAGTTGCCAACAGAAAGGGAGGGGGGAAAGGGGTTTGAAAGAGCAGTGCGGTAGCTTGGAAATAGAAAGCGCATTCCATAAATAGTTTTTCAAAGATAGTAACTTGGTGACTGAAGTTTCTGCCAGCAAAATTCTAACTGGAGAGCATGATTGATGGCTCTTAGCTATGGATGTGTCCCATTGGAGAATATGAATTACAATACACCCAGGCAGTGGGGGAAAACCAGGGTCAAGGGTGACAATGAGTTATGTGTCTCAGAGTCAGCTACATCCAGGCAGTGCCCAATATGTTAACTCCCAATAAATCCTTTTGAAGTTTTGGAAGTTTGGCTCGAGAGTCATGATTCAATTGGGGCAACTGCCGGAATCCTGACATAGTGACTTGGTGGACACCTTCTGCGTTGTGATCTCGGCATTAGTACAAAAGTGATGAATCAGTGTCATTTATGTTGGGGTTTCTTTTTTTCTTAACTCCCCCATCTAGTCTACAATCCTGGAGGTTGCCATCCAAAGACACATAGTCTTATCTTCAGAGTGGAGAAGAATTGACCTCTCTATTTCTCAATAACATCCATGGTGATCCATCGTCAACTGCTTAAGACATGTATGGGGAATTTCTGGTCACACCAGGTGAGTAATGGATGGAAACTGAACAAGGAGAGATTCAACCTGGAAATAAGGAGAAACTTTCTGACAGTGAGAACAATCAACCAATGGAACAGAAGTTGCCCTCGGAAGTTGTGGGAGCGCCATCACTTGAGACCTTCAAGAAGAGATTGGTCTCCCATCTGTCAGAAATGGTGCAGGGTCTCCTGCTTGGGCAAGGGGTTGGACTAGATGACCTACAAGGTCCCTTCCAACTCTGATTATCTGTTATTTACCTGACCAAGCTCTTTTTCAAAGTTCTAAAGGATCCGATATTACCGCTTTCATGTCACATCCGGGCATTGACTACACGCTGTCCGCAGCGTTAGCTGACATTACATAAGGCTCATGACTGGAGGAAACCTGTTAGCTGGTCTCTGCAACCAGAGGTTTTGCTTGTGAAGCTCATTTGTAGAGATAAGGTATTGGCAGTTTCACAACCGTCGTTCTCCTCTCAGCCCCCTGTATATAAGGCACGCCTCCATTTTTAGGTAAATATTTTTAAGAAAAAGTATCGTCTTCTACATGGAAAAAAATACAGTATTTTCTGCATTCACATTTCACAGGGGGCCATAAACTAATCAAACAGTCTGAGGTTGTGTGTACACAATGTTCTTAAATAGATAGAATAATAGAATTGGAAGGGACCTTGGAGGTCTTCTAGTCCAATCCCCTGCAGGAAACCCTATACCATTGCAGACAAATAGTTGTCCAATCTCTTCTTAAAAACTTCCAGTGATGGAGCGTTCACAACTTCTGGAGGCAAGCAGTTCCACTGGTTAATTGTTCTAACTCTCAGGAAATTCCTTCTTAGGTTTAAGTCGCTTCTCTCCTTGATTAGCGTAGGAAGTAGCACCCACCCCTCTCCTAGAAGAATGAAATATTCTAGGAAATATTAAAAAGGCAGAATATTGTTATTTCCCTGGATGAAGAAAAGGAGAAAGATGTTTTAAAGACAAAGCAGCTTCCTGCAGTTCCCTGCCCTCCCTTCAGCTCCAGGGTGATGGGATTAAGACATGGCCCTCAGGAAATGATACCATTACCCATCTCACCACATGGCACCTGGGAAGATTGCATCAGCCAGCACCCAGGTGAAGCCATGTGGTCCAGAGAAAGTCTACAAAGTTAGCTAAGACCCCCGCCCCCTGGGAGTCTGACAGCCAATAGGATACATTTCTTACACAGGAACAGGAAACACTAAGGTGGGGGCCAAAAGAGGGTGTGAAACCAAGGGATTCTCAGTATCCCTTCCCTTTCTGCCCAAGAGCTCCGAGGCATGTGATCCTATCCACCATTAAACCATCTTCCCAAACAGCCTCCATGTTTCCAGTGTCTTTTTCCCCACTTGGAACTGAACCCAGAAGGATATTGCTTTCAACATTAGTTTCCACCCATTGCTTCTTGTCCTGCCCTCAGGTGCTTTGGAGAATAGCTTGACTCCCTCTTCTTTGGGGCAGCCCCTCAGATATTGGAAGACTGCTATCCTGTCTCCCCTGGTCCTTCTCTTCGCTAGACTAGCCAAGCCCAGTTCCTGCAACCGTTCTTCATATGTTTTAGTCTCCAGTCCCCTCATCATCCTGGTTGCTCTTCTCTGCACTCTTTCTAGAGTCTCCACATCTTTTTTACATCGTGGTGATCACAAAAAAAAAAACAAAAAACAACCCCTCACAAGGTGAAATCTAATAAGGCTTTGCTTCTGTTTCCCCAAATTAAAAGTGGATGAAGTCTGAGACGAGAGAAACAAAACAAAACTGTTCTGACTTTCTATTCCAGGAGAAAGCAAGGAGGAACTTCAAACGATTACAGTTCCCATCTTAAGAGTCTGCAGCCAGTCTCGTGCCTCAAGCATGTGACCAAGGCAGAGTAGGCATTGCAATGCCTGGTCAGCGGGGAAAGGTGTGAGGTTCCAGGAAATAGCAATTTGACTCCACTTCTGCAAGAAGGGAAGCAAGGAGAAACAGGATTTTGGCTGTCACTCCCATAAAATTACACAGAGAAGGAAAAAGTGTTGTTGCTGGGAACTGGGATTTTCTCCCTCCTATTGGAAAGGAGAAGCCAAGAAGAATAATTAATTCATTTTTATTCATTTTTATTATATATATTTGGCAATGAACATACTTGATACTTGTTCCTCCTCTTATTATCTCCATAACAACAACCCTGTGAGGTGACGGGCTGAGAGAGAGGGACTGGTCCAAAGTCACCCAGCTGGGTTTCATGCCTAAAGTGGGACCAGAACTCACAGTCTCCTGGTGATTGGCTCAGAGTCACCCAACTGTCTTTCATGGCTAAGATGGGACTAGAACTCAAGTCTCCTGATGATTGGCTCAGAGTCACCCAACTGTCTTTCATGGCTAAGGCAGGACTTGAACTCACACAATCTCTTGGTGATTGGCCCAAAGTCACCCAGCTGGCTTTCATGGCCAAGGCAAGACGAACTCACAGTCTCCTGGTGATTGACCCAAAGTCACCCAGCTGGCTTTCATGGCCAAGGCAGGACTTGAACTCACAGTCTCCTGGTGATTGGCCCAAAGTCACCCAACTGTCTTTCATGGCCAAGGCAGGACTTGAACTCACAGTCTCCTGGTTTCTAGTGTGGTGTCTTGACCACTAGACCTGGCTTGAGTTAAAATGGGTTAAGATGCTGGTATTGGTACCAGCTGGTATTGTTCCTCTGTGGAACTGGAGAATTGAGCACAGAAATTTTTTTCCTGTCTTTCCGCCTTTAAAGTCCTCCACTAGACAGTGCAGTGTCAAAAAAATGTATGCAGCAGTCCTTCGGATCTGGCTGTGCTGAACGGCGGCTAGAGAGCATTTCCCTCCACTTTCCATTGGAGGGCAATATTCCAGTCTGTTGGACGGAAGAAGCAGTCAAACAGCTGCTTCCCCCAATGCACAACAAACACAGGGATACTAAAGACTAGAACAGTGGTGGCTAACCTTTTTCGGCTCCCCTGCTGATAATTGTGCGCATGCTCGTGCTCGTGTGCCAGCACCCAAAAGGCAATGCGTGCTGTCCCCTTCTGCACCTGTGTGCGCGATTCCCCCACCGCGCACCATGCCTCTGTGCATGCGTGCACAATCGCCCCCATGCACCGTGCATCTCTGTGCATGCGTACACGATCACCCCACGTACCATCCATCTGGGCATGTGCACACGATCCCCCCATGCGCTGTGCATCTCTGCGCATGTGCACATGTCTCCCCCGCTCCCTGCGCTCCCGCACACGCGTGCCAGATACCTGACAATCAGCTGTCAGGTGGCAGTGCGCACGCATGTGCAGTGGGGCTCTTCCAGGCGAGCTCTTGCGTGCTGGCAGAAGTGGCTCAGCGTGCCACTTCTGGTTCTCCAACGTGAGACTAGAACAAGACTGGTTGCAAGATTTGGGTTTGGCTAGTCTAGAGAAAAGAAAGAGACAGGATAGCAGTCTTCCAATATTTGAGGGGCTGCCCCCAGGGGTGGGATTCAAATTTTTAACAACAGGTTCTGTGAGCATGGCTTAGGTGGTGGGCATGGCTTGCTGGTCATGTGACTGGGTGGACGTGGCTTGACGGTCATGTTATTGGCTGGGCGTGGCCAACTCAACATCACTCACCTCGAGGCACGCATCTCCTCGCCTGGCCTCTCATGACTGTGGGGATGCTGCAACAGTCATAAGTGTGTAAAAGGGTCATAAGTCACTTTTTTCAGTGCCATTGTAACTTTGAATGGTCACTCCACACAAGCAAAGTACCAGCAAAGGAGGGGGGGAAAAACTCCAGATAAGTTCCTGAGACAGGAAGTCTAGTCCTGCCAAGAATGTAATAAGGGTTAACGGAGAGGCAGTTTGTTTAAGCAACACCAGAATGTTTCCTTCCTGCCTTCCTTACAGGATTAGCCCAGTCATTTCTTCTAACAACCGGTTCTCCGAACTGCTTAGAATGTTAACAACCGGTTCTAGAGAATAGGTGCGAACTGGTAGAATCCCATCCCTGGCTGCCACAAAGAAGAGGGGGGTCAAATTATTCTCCAAAGCACCAGTGTCAGCTCTGAGATTCAGCTGCCAAGTATGAAAAGGGGGGTTGGAGGAGTTGGAAAGTTCAAGGTTATTCCGTATGTCGCATTAAGAAATTCCAGCTGCAGTTAATTGGTTCTTCTGATTAATGAAGTGTAGAAGTGGGAGGAGAGAAGGTGGATTTTGTGTAACACCCCGAAAATGACTTTCACTTTTGGAAATGCCTTAGAATTACCAGAGCTGTTCCTAATAAATCAGTTGGAGATTATATTGTCTTGGAGAGACTGATTACCATGGATAATTTCTGGATGCCTAACAACCAGAAGGCAAGATGAGAAACAATGGATGGAAACTAATCGAGGAGAGAAGCAACCTGGAATTAAGGAGAAATTTCCTCACAGTGTGGACAATTAACCAGTGGAACAGCTTGCCACCAGAAGTTGTGGAAGCTCCATCACTAGAAGTTTTTATGAAGAGACTGAACAGCCACTTGTCTGAAATGATACAGGGGGCTGGACTAGAAGACCTCCAAGGTCCCTTCCAGCTCTATTCTGATTCAGATATCAGTTGGGAGTGTGAGCACAACTCTGCAATCAAACCCCACTCTTTTTTTTTTTACATCCATCAGGACAAAAGGCAAAGAAAAAAAAATTGTGATACAGTTGGTCCATGACTTACAATATTCGTTTAGCAACCTTTCAATATTCCAATGGGACTGGGGAAAAAAGGGGGTCACAACCAGTCCTCCCACCTGTCTTCCCATCCCTACTGCCTTGTGAACCAAATCCAGGTGCTCGGCAACTTGTGTGTATTTATGGCTGTTGTAAACATCCTCGCATCACGTGATCTCTCCCCCTTTGCAACCTTCCCAGCCGGCTTCCAACAAGCAAAAGTCAACGGAGAAGCTGGATTCCCTTAACGACTATGTGATTCGCTTAACAACCGTAGGGGGGAAAGGTCATAAAATCAGGCGCGACTCATTTAACAGCCACCTCGCTTAGCAACGGAAGGGCCAGAACAATTGCTGTTGTAAGACAAGGACTACCTGTAATCAGGGGTGGGCTTCAAAAATTTTAGAGACTGGTTCTCTGCCCAGTTGCTGGGTGGGCGTGGCCTAGTTGGCTTCCTGCACCCGGGGGGGGGGCATTTTTTTGCCCTCCCCAGGCTCTGGAGGATACCCTCAGGCCTCTGGGAGAATGAAAATGGCCTCCCCAGACTCAGGAGGCTCTGTTGAAGCCGGAAATGGGCCCATTTCCGGCCTTTCTGAACTTCCGGGAGGCCATTTTTCACCCTCCCGGAGCCTCTGCACATGCCCTGCACTTACCTGCATCCAAAACAGGCCATGTGGGGACTCTGGGGAGGGGAGGGGAAGGGAAGGGTGGACGGGGTCAGCCAGGAGTGGGATTTGGGGGTTCTCCGAACTGTACAGAATCTTAGCTAGGGGCTCTCCCAAACCCCTGCGAACCCCCAGCAGCCCCAGCCCTGCCTGCCATGTCCATTCGTTCACGCCACATATTTTATCCTGTGTATTATGAAGATGCCACAGCAAGGAGAGATTGGGCTGCTTCTGGGCATTACGACGAGAGAAATATCCCCCCAAAAATGAAGCTCTTCTTTTTTTGACAGCATGCTGGAAAACTTCCTCTTCACCATTGTCTTCAAAAACGGTTCCTTTTGGGCTGTTCTAAAATATATATAGGAATATATAAATATATAAAGGAAAGTCCCTTCAGGTGTCCATCTACGAGGATGCTGTTTGCATCCTCCTTAAGTTTCTTTTTCATTGCAGCCCAAGAGCAGAAGTAGCAAAGAGCACAAAGATACACAAAATAACACCCACACACCTACCCTTGAAGGAAACCCCTAACAAGTCAGCCGGCCCAGTAGATGGAACAAGCCGCAGTATCCACCCAATATGTAACTTATGGCTTCTGTCTTGGAATTCTGACCAGCCATTTATTCTTGAACTACAGGTGGTGCTTGACTTACGATCACAACTGAGTCCAAAATTTCTGTGGTTAAGTGAAACATTTGTTAATAGTAACAGCAACAGCACTTAGACTTACCCTGTTTCCCCGAAAATAAGATGCTGTCTTATATTTTTTGCCACCAAAAAAGGCACCAGGTCTTATTTTCGGGGGATGTCATCCACTGACTAATCTCACTTGTGTGCATCACCCCTTCCTTCCAGAGGTACAGTCTTGCATATTTTTATGCAAACCTATACAATACACCTTCCTCTTCCTATTTTTTCCACAACCCTATCAGGTGGGTTGGGCTGAAAGAGAGTGACTGGCTGGCTTTCAAGGCTAAGGCAGGAATAGAACTCATAGTCTCCTGGTGATTGGCCCAAAGTCACCCAACTGGCTTTCATGCCTAAGGTGGAATTAAAACTCAGAATTGGCCCAAAGTCAAAGTCAACCTGGATTTCATGGCTAAGATGGGACTTGAACTCACAATCTCCTGCTTTCTAGCCTGGTGCCTTAACCACCAGATTTCCAAGGTTTCCAAGGGTCAGCCTTGTGTAGTGATGGAGCTGACCTAGGAGCAGGGAGACCCATCTCCCTTAGATAGGGAGGCCACTTGGGGGAATTTGGGCCAATCACCCCCTCTCAACTTGATCAGTTTCAGTGTACGTGAGAAGTACCTGTAGTCCAAAACTTTTTGCATTATGTACTGTGTTTCCCCCAAAATAAGACCCAGTGTTATATTTTTTCCCACCAAAAAAGGCACCAGGTCTTATTTTAGGGGAATGTCATCCACTGACTATCCTCACTTGCATGCATCACCCCCGGCCTCCTTTTCGCTGTTAGAAGCCTTCAGGAACTTCTTCTTCTGTGGCCAGTAAGGCTTTCCTGAAGGCCTCTGCAGCGGATAACAGAGTTCTGGATCGATCCGGAACTTTGCTATCAGATACAGAGGCCTTCAGGAAAGCCTTGCCAGCCTTGCCACCTGCAGAAGAAATGGGCCGGCGAGGCAGGTGTCGGGGTGTGTGAGGCCTGGCTACAACTGTCCAAAAGTAAGTAGTAGGGCAGCTCCATCCCCTAATTTTTATCCGTCCGCTCTGGAGTGGGCGGGATCTTAATTTGAGCTTATTTTGGGGGTAGGGCTTATATTGGGCTCACGTGTAAAAATCAAGCTAGGGCTTACTTTTGGGCTTGGTCGTATTTTCGGGGAAACAGGGTATATACCGCTTCACAGTGCTTTCCAGTCCTCTCTAAGTGGTTTACAGAGTCAGCTTCTTTCCCCCAACAATCTGGCTCCTCATTTTACCCACCTCGGAAGGAGGGAAGGCTGAGTCAACCTGGAGCCTGATGAGGATCGAACTGCCAAATTGCAGGCCACCGGCAGTCAGCAGAAGTAGGCTGCGGTATACTGCATTCTAACCACTGTGCCACTGTGGCTCTTTTTAAGTGAGTTTTGCCCCACTTTATTACGTTCCTTGCCACCGTTGTTAAGTGAATCACTGCAGTTGTGAAGCTAGTAAGACATTTGTCAAGTGAATCTGGCTTCCCCATGTCAGAAGGTCGCAAAAGGGTATCATGTGACTTCGGAACACAGCAACGGTCATAAGTATGAACCACTTGCCAAGCGTTTGAATTTTGATCGCATGTTCATGGGGATGCTGCAAAGGTCGTAACTCTGTAAAATGGTCCTAAGTCACTTTTTTTTAAATGCAGTTGTAACTTTGAATGGTCACGAAATGAGCTGTTGTAAGTCGAGAATTATCTGCATTGAGATTGTTTCACAATGACCGGGAAGGTGGTTTGCTAAGATTGTACTGGCCACTAGAGGGCAGCACATCCCTGTTTGTGGTGGAATAGTCCTCCTTCCATTTCATCCATTTGAAACAGATAAAACTTGTTCTGCCTTATGACCGCACCTGAGCCCAAAACATCAGTTGCTAAGCAAAACGTTTGTTAAATGAGGTTTGCCCCATTTTACGGCCTTTCTTTTCCACCATTGTTAGGCCACAAAGTGACTTAGGACCCTGCAACTGTCGTGAATATGAAGAAGTTACCACGTGGTTGAATTTTGATCATTTATTTTATTTATTTATTTGATTTGCCAATTGTTTACAAGATAATAAGTATAAGTGTATACATAGTTGTGAATACATGAAATGGGTACATATAAGAACAATAAAAGAAGAATAAGAGAAACAATAGGACAGGGACGGTAGGCACGTTGGTGCGCTTATGCACGCCCCCTACAGACCTCTTAGGAAAGGGGTGAGGTCAATAGTAGACAGTCTAAGGTTAAAGTTTTTGGGGTTTGGGGAAGAAACTACAGAGTAGGGTAGAGTATTCCAGACATTGACCACTCTGTTGCTGAAGTCGTATTTCCTGCAATCAAGTTTGGTGCGGTTAACTTTGAATTTGTATCTATTGTGTGCTCTTGTGTTGTTATGGTTGAAGCTGAAGTATTCATTGACAGGTAGGACATTGCAATGTATGATTTTATATACCATGCTTAAATCAGACCGAAGACGGCGTAATTCAAGGTTTTCTAGTTCTAGAATTTCAAGTCTGGTGGCATAAGGTATTCTACAACGAGTAGAGGAGTGGAGAACTCTTCTTGTGAAATATTTCTGGACTTTCTCAATTGTGCTAATATCAGATACGTAATGTGGGTTCCAGACTGATGAGCTGTATTCAAGTATTGGTCTAGCAAATGTTTTGTACGCTCTAGTTATTAGTGTAATATTACCAGAGAAAAAGTAAGATTAGGTTAACAACTCTTAATGCCTTTTTCCCTATGTAGTTACAGTGGGCTCTAGCACTTAGATCATTAGAGATGAGTACTCCAAGATCCTGGACAGATTTTGGATCATGAACAAGGTCTTGACTATTCAGCCTGTATTTTATTTTCTGATATTTTTTGCCAATATGTAAGACAGAGCATTTATTTGTTGAGATTTGAAGTTGCCATTTGTTTGACCATTCTGATACATAGTCAAGGTCTTTTTGAAGGGTAGCAGTATTGTCTGTGGTATTGAACAGCTTTACATCATCAGCGAAAAGAACGCAATTGCTCTTAATATGATCACAGAGGTCATTTATGTAGAGTATGAAGAGAGTTGGTCCTAGAACACTGCCTTGGGGGACACCACTATTGACAGGTACAGAATTTGATAGGACGCTCCCAATTTTGACCATTTGTTGTCTGTTTGCCAGGAATGCTTCTATCCAGTTATTCAGTTATTCAGTATCATGTCACCGTGGGGAGGCTACAACTGCCGTAAGAGTGAAAAACGGTCACAAATCACTTTTTTCAGTGCCATTGTTATTTCAAACGGTCACTAAACGAACGGTTGTAAGTCGGGGACCACCTGTGCCAGTGTTTCCAGCACAGACACTCCTTTGGTAACCTCTGCCATATTCACACATGCGTAACACTTTGCAAAGGAACTGATTAAAAAAAAATAAGATTGGCCTGTTGACCATAAAGAGCTTCTTCTGCATTGAAGTGTTCTTTTTAAAAAGTCTAACTCCTGACACAAAAGTTTCAGGTTTCTGTCAGCCTCAGAGTCTGGAGCAGAAGTAGCATAGCAATTTCCTTCCTTCTTTCTTTTGGAATGACGTTCAAATAGTGTTAGAATTAGAATAACGGAGTTGGAAGGGGCCTTGGAGGTCTTCTAGTCCAACCCCCTATACCATTTTTGACAAATAGTTGTGTCAGATCCGTGTATCTGCCATTCTTCAACGGAAGAAGAGGCGGTGGGTGGGGGAGTTGATACAAGTAATCCTTTTGGATGTAACCTGAATATCTTAAGTCTTGTATTGAATCTGTATAACTTGCACATGATATACAACTGGAGACTGGAGCCCAGATGCCTAGAAACTTGTCACCTCTTGGAGAGATAGCAAGAGGAGAAAGGGCCACAAAAAATTCCAGTTCCAAAAGAAACTTCCTGGGAAGCTTTTCTCAACTACGTTCCCAGAAAAGGGAGGGGGGAATTAACATGTTGCTTTTTTGATAAAATCCACATCAGAATAAAGGGGAGGGATTCTAACTCCCTTTATCTATCGGTAGGCGGGGTGGGAGCAGGGCCCTTGCTTTTGACAGCGGGGGGCGAAGATAAAAAACGCCTGGAAAACAAGTCCGCCCAATGAGTCCCTGGTGTCCTACAAGTCAAAATCAAATGAAGCAACTTCAATCTTCATCAAACCTAACTGCCACTTGGGCGGTAAAAAAAGCCTAGGGGCATGGCCCGGCGTTTGCCACCCTGGCCTAGGCATATTAGTCCCTGCTTTGACTGGTACCTGGACAACTTCCTTTTCACAATAAAGAATTCCCAGTTTTCAGAAGTTCATTCTTATTGTTTGTAGGGGAGAGAGTCTGGGCCTTACTTTTCTTAAAAACTTCCTGAGTTGGAGCATTCACAAGTTCTGGAGGCAAGAGGTTCCACGGATTAATTGTTGTTACTATCAGGAAATTTCGCCTTAGTTCTAGGCGGCTTCTCTCCTTGATCAGTTTCCACCCATCGCTTCTTGTCTTGCCCTCAGGGGCTTTGGAGAATAGCTTGACCCCCCATCTGTGGCAGCCCCTTGAATACTGGTATCAGGTCACCCCTCAAAGAAAGAACCAGGCTAGAACTAAAGAGAAATTCCCTGACCGTGAGAAAAAGAACAAGAGATGATGGATAGATATAGAATTTTTGTTCAATACGGTGGTTATTTTATTAAGAGGTAGAAAAAAGAGGTAGAAAGTAGAAATTGAAAATGGAATTTTTGTAAAGGCTTCTTGTCTCAGGAAACGGGATCTGGAAAACGAAATAATGCAATACCCCTTGTTCGCCTTTAAAAAATAATCAATGGATGAATTTGTTTGCTAAAACTACTCTCACCATTCTCACTAGATCAAGTGCTGCTGAGTGACATAAATCATCATATTCTAATCTAGGGCTCCTTGACTTACAGACACAATTGGGACCAGGCTCTCTGTCGCTAAGCAAGGCGGTCGTTAAATGAGCCTGATTTTATGACTTTTTTTGCCATGGTTGTTAAGGGAGTCGATGAAGTTGTTAAGTGAATCGCGCGGTCGTTAAGTGAATCCGGTTTCCTCCATTGACTTTGTTGGAAGTATCTGGGAAGGTTACAAAGGGGGAATCACGTGAGACAGACAAGAGACAGAGAGAGCAGTGATGTAAACTTACGATGGCTAAGTGTTTATATTTAGTTCACAGCAGGAACTCAGACCTTTTAATTTCAGTAAGGATGTTTCTGCAGAATTTGAAAAAGGAGAAGTTTTTTGTCTTTAACACCAGACCGATTCTTCCTTGTTTTCAGTTATCAGAGAACCAAAATGGAAAGCTTAGTGGCCTCCTGGCCAGGTTCCATCTGCTCAGCCAATTTCATACAACCAAGGAGACATTGTCTTCTGCAACGCCTTCCCTTCCAGATCAATGTCTATCATACCTTAATTTGGGGAAGAAGTCTTGGCGATTGTAACACTTGTACTACTTATACAAGTTTATGACTATGAATCCTAAAGTTTGCATATTACTTTTTTTTTTTTTTTTGGTGCTAAATGAGTTAAGTGAATTGTGCCTGGTTTTGCAATCATTTTTGCCCCAGTCTTTAACTGAATTGTGGTGGTTAAGTGAATCACGTGTATGCAGGGATGGGACTCTCCAGGTTTAACAACTGGTTTGATGATTGCGTGATTTGCACGAGCATGAGCACTGTGCGCACGCACACGCCTGACACATGTTGTGCGTGCGTGCGCAGCACTCAAGTAACACAGCTAAGAAGCAGCAATCCACTGTCATGCCCCTGTCGGAATCTGATTCCAAAGGGGAGGTTGAGCAGCTGACAAGGAGTGGGGAGTGTGGTTCTGGTGGCTGTGGAAGAAACTGGAGAAGGGCAAAGTCCAGCTTGGCAGAGCAGGGGAGAGGTAGAGCAAGGCAGCGGGAGTTCAGAGGAAGACCCAGGCCCACCCCCATTTCATCCAAGGGCATGCAGGGAGGAACGGAGAAGGGAGCAATGTGAGTTGCCTGGCTTACGGGGGAGGAAAGGGCCCTAATTCCCTTCATTAGCTGCAGCTGGGAACACAGTGTTTTAAAAGGGAGGTTGCGCCCAGCGACTCATGGGCAGCAAATCGTGAGTTATTTGCTCGAGGCTTATCTGGGCTCCTGGCGTCTTCCCAACTGTGTGTGTTTTGTTGGCCTTTGAAGTCTTCAATTCCTTATCCTGTCCTGTCTGGTTAATTACTACAGCGTGGTTTGTGTGGATTTTTATTTACAGTTTATATGTACTTTGTTTTTGGACTGAATTTCCTCCACTTAAAGAGTGTTCTTGGGAGAGTTTTTTTTTCTCCAGCTGAGGGTAACTGGACACTGGGGGCAAAGTTGGAGGTATTAAAGGGATTTTTCTTACTTATGTGACTGTGTTGCCTTTGTGCCGCGCCCCTTTGCGTCATCACATCTGCTGGGCAGGGCTAATCCGCTGAGATGATATAGGTAGGTAAAGCGCAGGGGCAGGTGGGCCCACATGATAGTCTCAGCGAACCAGTTCGCTGCCAGCTGGTTTTCGGAGCAAGGGGTTCGTCTGAACCGGTTTGAACCGGTAGAATCCCAACCCTACATGTATGTTAAACAAATCCAACTTCCCCCATTGGCTTTGCTTGTTGAAAACCAGTTGGGAAGATTACAAATACGGTGTTCACTGAACAGGGGACACAGCAACAATAAAGTACAGGTTGGTTGCCAAGCACCTAAATTTTGATCGTTATGACCAGTATTATACCGTACAGGCAGTCCTTGACTTACCATTCAAAGTTACAACGGCACTGAAAAAAAGTAACATGACCATTTTTCGCACTTATGACCGTTGTAGCATCTCCATGGTCACATGATCAACATTCAGGCACTTGGCAACTGACTCATACTTATGATGGTTGCAGTGTCCCAGGCAAAAGTGATCCCCTTTTGCGACCTGCTTGAGCAGGGGGTCGGACTAGAAGACCTCCAAGGTCCCTTCCAACTTTGTTATTCTGTTATTTATTCTGGCCCTTTTCGATTCTGGGGTTCTGTGAAGAACCCACTTTTTTCCCCTAGGAAAATATTAATCTGGGCATTTGCCTTATGTTTTGCATTAATTCATCCCTTCCTTTTTTCTGCTATATTGACCGTTAGATTTTTTTTTTCAAAAGCCCAATTGTCTTTGCTCACAACTAAAACTACTTGAGGTATTTGATCTTTATGCATTCTGTTGCAAAATGACCTGAATGACCGAATTCCTAAACTCTTTGAATTTTGTTCCCTGCTTAAAGAACCAAGAAGCAAAATGCATTTAAATTGTAAAATAACTCAGTGCATTTAGAAATGGTGGCCTGGAGATTCAAACATATGAAGAACAGTTGCAGGAATTGGGTATGTCTAATTTAATAAAAAGAAGGACTTGGGGTGACATGACAGAAGTCTACCAATATCTCAGGGGCTGCCATAAAGAAGAGGGAGTCAAGCTATTTTCCAAAGCACCAGAGGGCAGAGCAAGAACCAATGGATGGAAACTAATCAAGGACAGAAGCAACTTAGAACTAAGGAGGAATTTCCTGACAGAACAATTAACCAGCGGAACAACTTGCCTCCAGAAGTTGTGAATTCTCCAATGCTGGAAGTTTTTAAGAAGAGATTGGACAGTCATTTGTCTGGAATGCTATAGGGTTTCCTGCCTAAGCAGGGCGTTGGACTAGAAGACCTCCAAGGTCCCTTCCAACTCATTCTATTCTATTCTACTTAACAACTATGGCCATAAAAGTCACAAAATGGAGGAAAACTCCCTTTAAGCAATGTCTCACTTAATCATAGAAATTTGGGGGTCAAGTTATGAGCACACATGGAGACAAAAATAGGACTACGCAACAGATTTAGTTCATCTTTTTTCTTTATTGATCTACTCACACAGAAATACAAACTTGGTTATTCTCACACACAACTCAGATTCAGATTCAAGCTTGCATGTTCACATTGCTTCCGGATTTCCAAAAAGTCCAAACACTTTAACAATCATTTCAGGCATAATTGGACACAATCAGCATCGCACAGCAGAAAAGGAAGAGGCTTCACATTTGGGAATCGGTGGATTTTGAAAGGACCCTTCAAACTTCGTTTCAAGAGGAAGGTTGGTGTCCATTCCTGTAGGGAAGAGATATAGTTGTGTTTCCCATGAAAATTGGACATCAACGAACTAGGTTGACAAATCCAGGTAGTCCTCGGCTTACGACCACAATTGACCCCAAAATTTATGTTGCTAAGTGAGGCAGTTGTTAATTTTGCCTTTCTTTTTTTAATAAAAAGTTTTTTTTATTTATTTTGACAACAAACATTGACAAATACAAACATAAACACAAAACATAAAACCATATTTCCATTGTACAGTGTCAGTTGGTACATATCTTTTGTGCACAATATCAATAGTCTTTCCCTTGTAAGTTTAAATTGAAATTCATATTATATAGATCAACTATACATACTATATTATATTATTATTAACTCCTTGTTAGACTTTAATTATAAATTCACATCATTCTTTTCGAGCAAACCTCAACTTTCACAAAACCTGGTTCATAATATCATTCATTTCATTGTGATCAGTTATAACATATCATTACATTGTCTTATCTTTACTATTATGTTATATTTATATTATACTATATTTTATTTCCCTATTTTCTTATCTAACCATTGGTGAAATAAATCCCAAATTTACTCTTTATCTTCTTGTTCTCTAATTGCTAATGTCAATCTACTCATCCCTGCTCATTCTATCATTTTCTTAATCACTTCCTCTTCTATAGGAATTTTTTCACTTTTCCAGTTTTGAACAAATACAATTCTAGCTGCTACTAAACATTTATAATCAAATATGTCAATTCTCTACTGTATCCTTCAGGTAAGATACCCAATAAAAATATCTCTGGTTTTTATGTGCTGTTTTGTCATTTTTTTCCAGCCTTGTGTGGATTTTAGTTCAGTATCTTAATTTTGCCTTTCTTGACACAGCTGTCAGGAGTCAGCGTTTGTTGTTAGGTGAATCACAGTTGTTGGTGTGAAGCTAGTCATACGGTCGTTAAGTGAACTTGGCTTCCCCATTGACTTGGTTTGTCACAAGGGCGCAAAAGAGGATCACAGAATTAAAGAATTTACTCAAATACAGGTGATCTTTGACTCACGGCTGCAATTGAGTTCAAAATGGCTGCCGCTAAGTGGGACATTTATGAAGAGAGTTTTGCCCCATAGTATAACTGTTCTTGCCACAGTTGTTAACTGAATTGCTACAGTTGTTAAGTCAGTAACACGGCTATTAAGTGAATCTGGCTTTCTCATTGGCTTTGCTGGCCTGAAGGTCACAAAAGAGAATCATGTCACCCCGGGACATGGCAACCGTCATAAATATGAGTCAGTTGCCAACTGTCTGAATTTGGATTGTGGGGATGCTGCAACAGTCAAAAACGTGAAAAACTGTGATAAGTCACTTTTTCCAGTGGTGGTGTAAACTTCCAATGGTCACTAAATGAACTGTTGTAAGTTAAGAACTATCTATATATCTGGGAATTCCAGGGCTATGGGCTAAAGTTCAGGGGTCCCCAAACTTGGCAACTTTAAGACTTGTGAGCTTCAACTCTTAGAATTCTCTAGCCAGCATAGTCCACGTCTTAAAGTTGCCAAGTTTGGAGACCTCTGGGTGAATGGTGACTAACTTTTTTGGCTTCTGTGCCGAAAATTGCATGCGCGCTTGTGCACTCATGTGTCAGCACCCAGAAGGCAATGCGTGCGCCCCCCTACACCCCCTGCACATGCGCGCCCGATCCCCTCGGCCACCCCTTTACCTGCACTGCACATGTGCACGCCTCCCAGATGATTTTTGTCCCGTTTGAGGCCCTTTTCAGCCTTCCAGAGGAAAGCCTCTGCAGCCTTAGGAGACCGAAAAATGGACCCGTTTCGTCACTTCCGGTATTTCTGGAAATACAGGAAGTGATGAAATGCGCCTGTTTTTTGGCCTCCAAAGGCTGCAGAGGCTTCCCTCAAGCCTCTGGGAAGCCGAAAAAGGCCTCAAACGGGCTGAAAATCAGCTGTGAGGCGCGCACATGCGCAATGAGGTAAGCTTGGCTGGGGCTCGCATGCCCGCACAAATGGCTCTGCGTGCCACCTGCAGCACATGTGCCATAGGTTCACCATCACAGCTCTGGGCTAAACTGTGAAGCTGAACATATTTTCCAACACCAATCTTTTCCAGAAAAATAAAAGATACTGCATGGATGCCTCTAGCACCAGAGGTCAAGCACCAATTTAAACCATTTTGACTTGACTTACACGTTTTCCATCATGTTCAATAAAGAGTTCACCCATTTGGCTTTGGGATCAATGCAGACTTTGCGGTTGTTCTTCAGTGTGATTCTACAAAGCAAGCAAATGGGGTGAGGTGAATTTTCCCCAGGAAATAATACATCTACCTGTGGGAGGGAGTTTAAGTGGAGCTATAAAAATTAAGAAAACCATCCAGCATGTTAGCCACAAATGACAGAAATTCCTGATTTAGCTGGGGTGACCATTTAACTTAAATCAGGAGGGAGCCAAGCGAGAAAACCACACACCAACTAAAAATATACATCTTTATAACTTTTATAATAGAAAAGAGGAAATTTGATCATGTTGGCTTTTGGCTATTATGTGCCCAAATCAGAGTCTCCAAAGGGATGGGCGTTAAAAAAATAAGTCACAATGATTGCAACTGCACAACTGAAACGTCGATCCTTTTCAGAAGGATTGCAACACCCTTCCAAAACTTCAACTATAATTAAAGCATCAACTTTTTCGATCTCTCCCATCCCAATCAGCTGTGATCAGCTGTGGACTGCACTCTCAGACACATTTGTGGGTAACAAGGGAATACAATTATGTTTTTGGATAGAATATGACACAAAAGCAGCAGAATCCAGCAACACTTCCAAGGTTTACCATCCCTGAGATGCATCAGCAGAGATCTTTATTAGATAGAAAATAAAGAAATAGCCAGAAGCTTAAATGTGAAGGTGGACTATAACAGGAATAACTCAGTCGGAAGGGACCTTGGAGGTCTTGTCGTCCAACCCTCTACACCAGTGGCCCCCAACCTTTTTTGTGCCACGGCCCGGTACCGGCATCACAAAATGATCTGCGGCCCGGTACCGGCATCAGCACGCACGACCAAGGCAAGGCGAGCCGAGCGACCGGCCAGCCAGCCGTCCCCCGCTTCTCCCCGCCACCTTCAACTCCTCCTTTGTACCTTTTTTGTGCTTTTTTGTGCTTTCTTAATCTCTTCCGCCATCGGGGCGGCTCTTTGTTTGAAGCCTCCCCCCCCCCTTCGATGAAACTAAGGCGCAAGGATTCCTTCAGGACCCAAACGCCGCTTTCCAACCGGAAAAGCTCACCCGGAAGCACTTTCTCGTCGAAACAAGATGGCAGCGCCCAGCAAACCGGTAGCCCGGTAGAAAATGATCCACGGACCGGTACCGGTCCGGGGCCCGGTGGTTGGGGACCCCTGCTCTACACAACAGGAAATCCTATACCCTTTCAAGCAAATGGCTGTCCAGTCTCTTCTTAAAAGCCTCCAGTGACGTTGCACCCACAACTTCTAGAGGCAAATTGTTCCACTGATGAATTGTTCTCACTGTCAGGAAATTCCTCTTTCGTTCTAGGTTGGTTCTCTACCGTACAAACATCTCCATTACAAAATATTTAGCAAAGCAGTGACAAACCTGGATGGATGTTGCTATCCTTGGCTGATCTTAAAAGCTATGCAAGATCAAACCCAGTAAGTAAGTGCGTGGCTTCATGGTAATTATTGTGTGCCTCCAGGTCAATCTTGACTCCTGGCAACTAACTAAGTCCATGAACTAAGTCCATGAAGTCTTCATGGCAACATTTTGGGAAGTGGTTTTTGCCCCTTGTCCTCTTTCCCCTTCCCTGGGTTGGCTCAAGGTCATCCAGCTGGTTTTGTGTCAAAAGTGGAACCAGAATTCAGTCTTTCCCTTTCTAGCCTGGTGTCTTTAGTACTTTCAAAGATAATATCAGTCCTGAAGAACAGATTGTTGGGGGGGGCAATATGCTGATACTTTAAACTGCTTAGAGAGGGTTGTAAACAGAGGTGGCACTCAGCAGGTTCTGCCCAGTTCTGGAGAACCAGTAGTGGAAATTTTGAGTAGTTTGGAGAACCGGCCAATGCCACCTCTGACTGGAGATTTTACAGTATCCTTCCCCTGCCACGCCCACCAAGCCACGCCCACAGAACCGGTAGTAAAAGAAATTTGAATCCCACCACTGGTTGTAAAGCACTGTCAAGTGGTATATAAGTCTAAGTCAGGGAGATGTGTTATTTGCTGGTTCTCCGAACTACTCAAAATTTCCACTACCGGTTCTCCAGAACCGGGCAGAACCTGCTGAATACCCACCTCTGGTCTGCAATCTTAACCACTCCAAGAGCCATTTGGACCCATTTCCTACAGGAAAAACAAAACAAAACACCGGGAGCCACAAAACCTGGGTAGGTGTGGCCAACTCGATGTCACTCACTTCCACCAAGTCACATGATCCCATAGCCCCGCCTACCCATCCACGAAATCCTTCTTTAAATGCTATTGCTGTCAGCAGGGAAGCTCCCTCCAAAACAAAACCCTTACTATTCTAGAAGGATGCAGTGGCCAACTAGTTTTGTGTTATTGCTTACAAAAAATCTCTATGGATGTACAGGTAATCCTTGACTTACGACCACAATTGAGCCCCAAATTTCTGTTGCAGAAAGTGAGACAGTTGTTATGTGAGTTTGGGCTCATTTTACGACCTTTCTTGCCACTGTCGTTAAGTGAATCCCTGCAGTAAAGTTAATAACACAGTTGTTTCAGACACTTTGCTTGTCAGAAGATTGCAAGAGGAGATCATGTGACACCCCCCCCCAGGACATTGCAACTGTCATAAATATGAGTCAGAGTCTGAGTTTGGATCCCATGAGTATGGGGAGGCTGCAATGGCCATTAAGTGTGGAAAAACGGCCATAAATCACTTTTTTCCCCAGTGCCGTTGTAACTTCGAACAGTCACTAAATGAATGAAGGCAAATATACGTGTCCCAGGATAATGTTGCAAGATCCAATCTGGATGTTGTCACTAAATGAACCATGGCCAGTCTAAGCCTGTCTGGATCAATGATGTTGGTTAAAAAATTGTTTCACGAGAAATTTTACTTTAAAATTTCCACTGACTTCCGGTGGAGCAACGGTTGACTTGTTCCTTTTTTGAGAATATTTTCTTCTTAGTTCCCAGTCTGTCTACTGTTTGAGACTTCTTGTTGGGCTCCCCTCCAAGTACTCATTGTATCTGACCCGGGTTAGCCTTTCAGAAGATCAGCCAAGGTAAACTAGGGGCTATATCTGCTATGCTTGCGTGGGTTGAATGCAGTGATGGGATTCAAATTTTTTTACTACCAGTTCTGTGGGCATGGCTTGGTGGGCTTGGCTTGACTTGGTGGGTCTGGCTTGGTGGGCGTGGCAGGGGAAGGTTACTGCAAAATCCCCCTTCCCTCCCCACCCCGCTAACCTGCTTTCCAGCTCCGTTCTCCTGTGCAGGGCAACCAAAGAAGACCCAGCCAATCAGCTGGGACTCAGGAGACAGAGAATAGAAATGAGGGCGGGGCCAGTCAGAGGTGGTATTTGCCGGTTCTCCAAACTACTCAAAATTTCTGCTGCTGGTTCTCCAGAACCTGTCAGAATCTGCTGAATACCACCTCTGGTTGCACGGAGCTTATTTTTGAATAAAGCTTGCAAAATTAGCTCCTCATCATGGCAAAAATGTCATCTGGTTCAACTGCCCTTAGTTATCCCTCCTTTTGCTTGGAAAAAGCCAGCATGACTTGAAAACAGCACTGCCTGGGGGATTCTGGGAATTGATCCACATGTCTTCCAATTGCCAAGGCTGAGAAACACTGATCTACCTAGAAGATAGACAAGGGCTAGCTCTATGCTAGAACAGTGATCCCCAACCTTTCTTATGCCGCGGCCCGGTATCCCCAACCTTTTTTATGGCGTGGCCCGTACCGGCATAGCTGAGGCGCCGCCATCTTTTTGATGAAAAAGTGCTTCCTGTGAGCTTTCTACCCGGAAAAGCTCACCGGAAGCACTTTATCATCAAAACAAGATGGCGGCGCCAGCTCCAGCAGCCCGTAGGACTTGTTCCACGGACGGGTACCGTCCGCGGACCGGTGGTTGGGGACCCCTGTGCTAGAAGACCAGGGAGAAAATGCCCAGAATAAAAAAAAAAATCAGGATCCAAATTTTGCAGAAAATCCAAATAAACTTACATGATTTCCATTTTTCTGCAGGCAACCCCACCTGGAAAGATCTCGACTTTGGCATATTTCACTGGACGAATAAAGGTGCTTGTTACTTTGACACATTTGCAATTTAAATTCCGTGGGTCAAAGATAGCTGTGTAATATAAAAAAAGACTATAGTTAATTTAGATGCACAACAGAGTATTCAAAATACTATACAACGGTTTCATGGCGTGTAACAGAGAGAAATAGTAGAGAGGCACTGAATTTTGCTTCCCTGCTATTGCTTTCAAGCCACCTTCCCCACAATGTAATGTTTCTCACATGAGTTGAACCTGTGACTCATTTGTGCTATCAGAGGAAGCTGGTTTAAACACAGCCAAGAGATGCTCAGCATGTTTATTCCATTCTTTAGAGAAGTGGTCGCCAACCAGTGGGCCAGGCACCACTGGTGGTCCGCGAGAAAAATTTGATGGTCCACAGAGAAATGTCACCCCCAAAGCATCCCCCAAAAGCAATTAATCCAGGCTGCCCAGGAACACGAGGCTGCCCACATGGCCCATGGGAACACAAGGCTTGCATCACTTGCACTGCGAACAACACGAGGTAGTGAGGAGAGGAGGAAAAGGGTGGAGTGGGGGAGCTTGCCCCACTCGCCCCATGCGCCTGGCCTGGCCACCGGGCTGCTTCTTTCTGCTTCTTTCTTCTTCTGCTTTTGACCACACACAAGGAAAGCAGCAAAAGTCTCTCTTTCTCTTCCCCAAACTCCACCAGAAATGAGTCTTTGGGATCCTGCAAGGCATCCTGCTCCAAGAGGCTGCACCAGCGCGACAAGTCTCACAAAGACTCATTTCTGGCAGAGTTTTGGGGAGAGAAAGAAAGACTTCTGCTGCTTCTGCTGCTTTCCTTGCATGAAGCCAAAAGTCTCTCTCTCTCCCCTGAGAACGGAGCTGGAGATGGTATCCTGTGGTCCCAAATAAAGAATGATTGATTGGTAGGAAAACAGGGTGGGAAATTTTCTTGCAGACCTTTTTTTGGGATTTTCCCAGGGTCTCTGGTCTGCAGGATTTAAAATTATGAGTTTGGTGGTCCCCGAGGTCCAAAAGGTTGGTGACCCCTGCTTTAGAGCAGTGGTCCCCACTCTTTTCGGCACCAGAGACCATTTTTCCATGGACTGGTGTGTGTGTGCGCATGTGTGGTGGTTTTGGTTTCGTGTGTTTGCCTGCTCCTCACCACCAGCTATGCGGCTCAGTTCCTAACAGGTCAAGGATCGGTAATGATCCGTGGTCCAGAAGTTTGAGGATCCCTTGCTTTAGAGATTCTCCAACTAACAGAAGGGTTAACTCCAAATGTGACTGCATCTTCGGGCAATTGAGTTGGTAGAAGCCCAACGAAAGCGGGGAAGTTAGATTCACTTTACAGCCGTGTTACTAACTTAGTAACTTAACTTGTGGCACAAAGGTCATAAAATGGGGCAAAATTCACTTAACAAATGTTTCACTTAGCAACCAAAATTTTAGGCTCAGTTGTACATCAAGAACTACCTGTACTTTAAAAGTTCATTCAATGCCTGTATTTCATGCAGCTTGCAGTACCATATCTCTCTAACATGGCTCAAAACCTAAACTTAGTTTTTTGCAACATTGTTAGTAAAGTGGGTGAGTAAATCACAAATCACAACAAAACACCTTTATTGCCAACTGGCGATGCATTATGAGGATCGCTTAAGAAAAAATTTAGGACAAGCTGAATTTTCTGATTTCTAGCATAAAGTTCCTTCCAGAATGTTTCTAGATGAGATTAGAGTGGAACGGAACGGAACGGAACGGAACAGAACAGAACAGAACAGAACAGAGCAGAATAGAATAGAATAGAAAATAGGGAATGGAATGGAATGGAATAGAATAGAATAGAATAGAATAGAATAGAATAGAATAGAATAGAATAGAATAGAATAGAAAAGAAAATAGGGAATAGAATAGAATAGAATAGAACAGAACAGAACAGAACAGAAAAGAAAAGAAAAGAAAAGAAAAGAAAAGAAAAGAAAAGAAAAGAAAATAGGGAATGGAATAGAATAGAATAGAAAATAGGGAATGGAATAGAAATAGAATAGAAATATAGAATGGAATGGAATGGAATAGAAATAGAATAGAATAGAATAGAATAGAATAGAATAGAATAGAATAGAATAGAATAGAATAGAATAGAATAGAATAGAATAGAATAGAAAATAGGGAATGGAATAGAAATAGAATAGAATAGAAAAGAAAAGAAAAGAAAATAGGGAATGGAATAGAAATAGAATAGAATAGAATAGAATAGAATAGAATAGAATAGAATAGAAAATAGGGAATGGAATAGGAATAGAATAGAATAGAATAGAATAGAATAGAATAGAATAGAATAGAATAGAATAGAATAGAATAGAATATAGGGAATGGAATAGGAATAGAATAGAATAGAATAGAATAGAATAGAATAGAATAGAATAGAATAGAATAGAATAGAAAATAGGGAATGGAATAGAAATAGAATAGAATAGAATAGAATAGAATAGAAAACAGGGAATGGAATAGGAATAGAATAGAATAGAAATAGAAATAGAAATAGAATAGAATAGAATAGAATAGAATAGAATAGAATAGAATAGAATAGAATAGAATAGAAAATAGGGAATGGAATAGAAATAGAATAGAATAGAATAGAATAGAATAGAAAACAGGGAATGGAATAGGAATAGAATAGAATAGAAATAGAAATAGAAATAGAATAGAATAGAATAGAATAGAGTAGAATAGAATAGAATAGAATAGAATAGAAAATAGGAATGGAATAGAAATAGAAATAGAATAGAATAGAATAGAATAGAATAGAATAGAATAGAATAGAATAGAAAATAGGGAATGGAATAGAAATAGAATAGAATAGAATAGAATAGAATAGAATAGAATAGAATAGAATAGAATAGAAACAAAATAGGGAATGGAATGGAATAGAATAGAATAGAATAGAATAGAATAGAATAGAATAGAATAGAATAGAATAGAATAGAATAGAATAGAATAGAATAGAAAATAGGGAATGGAATAGAAATAGAATAGAATAGAATGGAATAGAAAATAGGGAATGGAATAGGAATAGAATAGAATAGAATAGAATAGAATAGAATAGAATAGAATAGAATAGAATAGAATAGAATAGAATAGAATAGAAAATAGGGAATGGAATAGAAATAGAATAGAATAGAATAGAATAGAAAATAGGGAATGGAATAGAAATAGAATAGAATAGAAATAGAATAGAATAGAATAGAATAGAATAGAATAACAGAGTTGGAAGGGACCATGGAGGCCTTCCAGTCCAACCCCCTGCTGAGGCAGGAAACCCTATATCATTTTTGACAAATGGTTGTCCAATCTCTTCTTAAAAACTTCCACTGTTGGTCCACATACCTGATTCCAGCAATCGTTCTTTATATGTTTTAGCCTGCAGTCCCCTTATCATCTTTGTTGCTTTGTTGCTTCTAGTTTTCTTAAAACTAGAAACAAATGGTTGTTTCATGACACTTGACAATAAGATTACTGGAATGAACTTCCCTGAGATTTCTTGTTCTTTTAAAAAAAAGTCCCAGTTTCCATCCATTATTTATTATCTGGCCTTCAGGTGCTTTAGGTTAGAAAACAGGTTGATCCCTCCCTTAATTTACAAATCAGTTTAGATGTCACTCATGCCAAGCTTTCTGTATAGATTAGAATAGAATAGAATTCTTTATTGGCCAAGTGTGGTTGGACACACAAGGAATTAGTCTTGGTGCAAATGCTCCCAGTGTACATAAAAGAAAAGGTACATTCGTCAAGAGTCAAGAATCATCAGGTACAACACTTAATGATCGTCCTAGGGTACAATAAGCAATCAAATCATACTTACCAAGAGGCGTATAAAATAAATACAATACTGAACCTATTTAAAGTTCTAAAGCCACATATCCATCGATGCTGTTATCAGGATGAAGGGTTTATTTATTTTATTAAGCCCATGGCACAAACCCACATCACCACTGCAGTCTCAATGAGCAAATATGAAATTACTACGCTATTAACAAATTCAAAGGTAGACTATTTATACAGTGAGTACATGATGGAGAGTGAAGGAAAAGAGGAGGAAGAGGAAAATCCAGGAGGGTACTACTTACTTGCACCAGTGAGGTGGCAGGCAATAAGCAAAACAGAAAGCCCAAGGAAGACACAGTTATTCATTCTGGCTGTAGAAGAAGACACACACTGCTATCTGAAGCCTCACTCAGATGGATTTCTGGTGCCCAGCCACCTCCAATTTATTTCCTAGATCCCTCACTATACACGTCACAAGCAAAGGGCTATTTTGGGCAACGTGCAAAATTGCATCACTCACCATTTCCCATTCAGTTCCCTCAGAATTTGCAATGCTAAGGTTTGCAACTTGATCCCTGAACCAATTTTTAATTCAGGAATTGCAGAAGCAGCAGCACCACCGAAAGAATAAAGAAACCATTCTTAAATTAGAAGAGTAAATACAACGTCTGTTAAAAAAAAAACCCAACAACTAGCAGAATTGAAACTTAATGCTACCTATAGCACTGCAGTTAATCCTGAACTTACTTTCATTTCTTTAGTGACCATTTCAAAGTTTCAACAGCACTGAAAAAAAAGGGACCTTTTCACGCTTATAGCACCCTCATCGACATGGGATGGAAATTTGGACTCTTGGCCACTTTGTACAGGTTGATGGGCCATCTGCTAAAAATAAAGGCAGGTGATGGCACACACTTCAAAGTAAATCAAGAAGCCTGTAATTGTGGGGTCTGTCTGGCAAGGACAAAGAATTGCTTATCCCACAGGAGATATGCATGAGTAACTCTTGTAACAATCCTGACTAATTGGAAAGCTGATAAAAGTGACACAAGTTAGCCCACTTGCAAACCTCAGCTAAAAGTTAAGCCTGCAGCAAATCCAATATGTATTAGATCAGTGGTCACCAACTGGTGGGACGGGGACCACGGGTGGACCGCAAGAAAATTTTGGTGGTCCGCAAAGAAATGTCATCTCCAAAGCACCCCCCCCAAAGCAATTAATCCAGGCTGCTTCTGCTTTTTTTTGCAGAGACCCTGGGAAAGACCCCCCCAAAAAAAGTCTGCAGGAAAATCCCCCACCCTTTTTTTGCTACCAATCAGTCATTCTTTATTTGGGATCGCAGGATACCTTCTCTCTCTCTCTCTCTCTCTCTCTCTCTCTCTCTCTCTCCCCACCCACCCCCAAGAACAGAGCTGAAAATCAGGTTAGGAATGTGGCTGCCTTGGAGGGGTGGGGGTGTGTGAGAGACCTGTGTGTGTGTGAGAAAGAGAGACAGTGGGAGGGAGGGAGGGAGGGAAGGAGAGAGAGAGAGAGAGAGAGAGAGAGAGAGGGAGGGAGAACATCACCGCCAGCCCTCCAAGGTTAGATTGGATCTCTCTCTCTTTCTCCCACCAATGTCAGCAAGCCACCGTCACTCAAAATTCATATTAGTGGTCCGCGGGATTTAAAATTATGAGTTTAGTGGTCCCCGAGGTCCAAAAAGTTGGTGACCCCTGTATTAGATAATTCCTAGGGCATTCATTAGCCAAGACTTGGGAATAGGGACAGCTAGAGACCAATAGAACAAAATGTAGAATTATTACTAAAATGTTTATTAGATGATATTTCTTATTATCTCACTTTGTCCCACCTTCTCCTTTAGTGAAAGTGTATAAAACTGGCTCAATCCTTTGTTCTTGGCTCTTGGCATTTTGACCAGGAGCCCTTTTCCTTGGAGTACTCCAATAAAAAGCAATCGGAAAACCTGCACCTTGTGTCTGGCGTCTGTTCTTGGCTTTGGCCCCAGGCTCAGACCCGAATTGGGGACAACAGGTAGTCCTTGACTTACAACCTTCCATTTGGCGACCATTCAAAGTTACAACGGTACTGAAAAAAAAGAGACTTACGACTGTTCTTCACAGTTATGCAGTTGTTAAGGTTAGTAAAACAGTTGTTAAATGGGTCTGGCTTCCTTTGCTTGTCGGAAGGTCGCAAAAGAGGATCACATAACTCGGGGACATTGCAACTGTCATAAAGAGGAGTCAGTTGCCAAGCGTCTGAATTGTGTCCACGTGACCATGGGGATGCTGCAGTGGTCGTATGTGTGAAAAATGGTCATAAGCCATTGTAACTTTGAACGGTCACTAAAAAAAACTGTTGTGTGTTGAGGATTAGCTGTACAAAGCGGCAAAAATAGAATTACCTTGGGGACCAGTGGTGGGATTCAAAAATGTTACCACCAATTCTGTGGGGGTGGCTTGGTGGGCGTGGCAGGGAAAGGTTACTGCAAAATCCCCCTTCCCTCCCCACCCCGCTAACCTGCTTTCCAGCTCCGTTCTCCTGTGCAGGGCAACCAAAGGAGACCCAGCCGATCAGCTGGGACTCGGGAGGCAGAGAAGAAATGGGGGCCTCACTTTATGATATTTTCGGCCACCAATCCCTTTAGTTGGTCAGTGAATCGTGCAGTCATTAAGCGAATCTGTCTTCTCCCATTGACTTTGCTTGTCGGAAGCCAGCTGGGAAGGTTACAAAGGGTGAACACGGGATCCTGGGACAGTGCCACCGTCATAAGTACATGCCAATTGCCAAGCATCTTAATTTTGATCATGTGACTGTGGAGATGCTGCAATGATCATACGTGTGAAAACGGGCCCTCTTTGTTCAGTGCTGTTGTAACTTCAGTCACCAAGCAAATAGTTGTAAGTTGAAGACTGTGTGTGTGTGTGTGTGTGTGTGTTGTGTGTGTATTATACTATATAGGAATTATTGAGTCTATCATCTGCACCTCTATAACTGTCTGGTTTGGCTCTGCAACCCAATAGGACAGACACAGACTTCAGAGGATAATTAGGACTGCAGAAAAAAACAATTGCTATCAACCTGCCTTCCATCGAGGACCTGTATACTGCATTAGTCAAAAAGTGGGCTGTGAAAATATTAACAGACCCTTCACATCCTGGACATAAACTGTCTCAATTCCTTCCCTCAAAACGACACTATAGAGCACTGCACATCAGAACAACTAGACACAAGGACAGTTTTTCCCTAACGCCATCACTCTGCTAAACAAATAATTCCCCCAACACTGTCCAACTATTTACAAAGTCTGCACTACTATTACTGTTAATCTTCTCATCACTCCTTATCTCCCATCCCCTCCCACTTGGGACTGTAGGACTGTAACTTTGTCGCTTGTATCCTTACAATTTATATTGACTGTTTCCTAGTATGATTTGATTGCTTATTGTACCCTATGACTATTATTAAGTGTTGTACCTGATGATTCTTGACTCTTGATGAATGTATCTTTTCTTTTATGTACACTGGGAGCATTTGCACCAAGACAAATTCCTTGTGTGTCCAACCACACTTGGCCAATAAAGAATTCTATCTTCTCTATCTATCTATTGTCTATATGGTTTATCGAAGGAGCTATATCAGCCTTCCCACAGCAGACGCACCACCAAGCAAAATGATGTAATTACTTTAATGCAGGGCTGTCAAAGCTGATTCCATTGAGGGCCACATCAGGGTTGTATTTGACCTTGGGGGGGCTGGGGGGGCGTGTCTATGGTGGGTGTGGCCAGCTTGACATCACTCTTGTCAGGGGCGCCTGGGGTGGCCCGAGCGCTCAGTCAGCGAAAACGGGCTCCCGAGCTCCGTTTTCAGCTGCCATGGCCTCCTGCAACCGTCTGGCAGCAAAAACGGAGTTCGGGAAGGCAGCTCTCCCAATCTCCGTTTTCACTGGCAGTGGGTTGAAGGAGGATGTGGCAGCCGAAAACGGAGGTCGGGAGCTTGTTTTCGCTGACAGAAGCACTTTGGGCCGGTCCTTCACTGTTTCCATCGGGGGGGGGGGGGGCAGGCCAGATCTAAGTAAATCTGGACCCCAGGCCTTAAGTTTGACGTCCCTGCTTTAATGAGACCCTGCTGACCTGCATTCCTGTTCTATGCACCTTCCCACCTGATCCCGAGACACATTTTCTGAATCCAATCTAAAACATTCCACTTTTTCTCTCGTTGGAAGAAATAACCTTCTGGGTTCAGTTCCAAGTGGGGAAAAAGACACTGGAAACATGGAGGCTGTTTGGAAAGATGGTTTTAATGGCGGACAGCACCACGTGGCTTGGAGTTCCAAAGTGAAAAGGATGATCACATGCTTCAAGATGAAGGAAAAGAAGGAAGGGCTGAGATGCTGAGAGTCCCTTATATACCCTCTGTTGGGCCCCGCCTTAGTGTTTCCTGTTCCTGTGTAGGAAATGTATCCCATTGGCTGTCAGATTCCCAGGGGCGGGTGGTGGTGGTCTTAACTAACTTGGTAGGCTTTGTCTGGACCACGTGGCTTCATCTGAGTATTGGCTGATACAATCTTCCAAGGGCATGTGGTGAAATGGGTAGCGGGTTTTGTTATGTAGAATACTCTGCCCCAGGCCTTAATGGCCCATTAGCAAAGGTGGGGGGTTTTGAGTTTCTGCCTCTCTGAAGTGGGTATCTGCTTCTGAGTTTCTACTCTTTTTAGGGGAAATATTCTGCCTTTTTAATATGTCCCAGGACATTTCATTTTTCTAGGAGAGGGGTGGGTGCTAACTTCCTACACTCTGAACACGCAAGAAAATCTGGAAAGAACCTGATGAAGAAGTGGGGATGCAATAATATCAATTTTCCAGAAGTGATAAAGAAGTGGTGACGCCATAATAACATGGAAGACAGTGAAAAGGCTAAAGGCTTTTAAGGCTAAATTCAGTGGGGTCTTCCAGGAAGTGCTTTCAGGAAACACAGAAGGGAATGGGGATTAATTAGAACTTCTGAAAGCGGTGGTTGATTTGAGGGCTTAAGGACCCTGTGGGATATTGATAAACTTCTGGACTTCAACTTTGCTGGCTGAGGAATTCTGGGAGTTGAAGTCCACAAGTCTTAAAGTTGCCAAGGTTGGAGACCCCTGGTATAAGAAGCCCTGCCTTGGGCAGGGGGTTGGACTAGAAGACCTCCAAGGTCCCTTCCAGTCCTGTGCTTCTATGAAGTTTCCTCCGTCTCGAAATAACAGCACGAAGGAAAATGTCCTCACAAATCCCCACAGATTTGATTTGAATGGAGATGAGGTGGGAAGGCCCTTGTACCAGTTGATCGGTCAACTGAGCAAGCACTTTTGCCTCGGTTTCCCCTTCTGCTGTTCTGTTTGCACAGGGGAGCCATTCTTCTCTATCTGGCTTCGATAAGAGAGACAGCCATCAACTTCCTCTTTGGATAAAAGCTTGTGTAGGAAGGTCCCTCTTTTAGCTGCCTCTAAAGAGCAGGCAATTCCTTTTCTGGTAGGGGATTTACAGGTTCCGCTGAAGGAGGGGGAAAAATCAGCAGAAATGCGTTAACAGTAAAACAAAAAAAATGTAATGAGGGTACAAAAATAAAAGGCAAATTTAGTGGCATAAAATGACCTCCGGAGCAGATCATCAAGATTAGCTGATGGTTGGAAAAAATGACAAAAAAACACATAGACTTGAAACCAGGGATATTTTTATTGGGAATTTTACCTGAAATATACAGTAAGGAATTGAAATATTTGATCGTAAATGTATTAACAGTGGCTAGGATTGTATTTGCTAAAAACTGGAAAAATGAGAAAATACCAACGCAGGAGGAAGTTATTAAGAAAATAATGGAACGTGCTGAAATGAGTAGATTGACATTTGAAATCAGAGAACAAGAAGATAAACAATTTTATAAGATTTGGGATTTATTTTATCAATGGTTGGACAATAAAACATGGTAGTGAAATATGTAGATTTTTAGAATATAAAGAATATATAAAGATGTATCATCTTTATCATAATCATAATATAATTATAGGATAGATTTGGGATGATAATATGAATTGTCATAAAATAAATCAATTAAAATATGGATTATCTTGCAAAACATGAATGAATAATAGTATAGTCAAAAGATTGGTTAATAATGATATCAATGTATTTAGGAATATTTGATAGATAATATAAGAACATATACAAGTAATTGTAAGTGATGACTATGAAGTGGATGCACAAAACAATTTGTAAACCAACCAACACACTGCATGTACATATTTGGAAGATGGCTTGAGGTTTTTATGTTGTGTTGGTTTATGTATGCCTAAAAAAATAATAAAACTTTTTCAAAAAAAAAAGATTAGGAGAAAATATACCCACCGTGGAAGAACAGATGGAGAAATCAACGGAGCTGGCAGAGATGGCCAAATTAACTGCTTTCCTCAAAGAAAAAAATACATCCAGTTTTGTTTGCACTTGGAAAATAATTCTAAATTTTGCACTTGAGACGGGAGGAAAAATGAAATTCTGACTTTGGGATTTGCGGATTAGAAATGTTTGTTGCTGTCGAAACGGCTAGTATTTATGCAAAAGAAATGCATAAAATTCCGAAGGCAGGACAAGAAGCAACGGGTGGAAACTAATCAAGGAGAGAAGCAACCTGGGACGAAGGAGAAATTTCTTAACAATGAAAAAAATTAACCTGTGGAACAGCTTGCCTCCAGAAGTTGTGGGTGGCTCCAATGCTGGAGGTTTTTAAGAAGATGTTGGATAACCATTTCTCTGAAATGGTGTAGGGTTTCCTGTCCCTTCCAGCTCTGTTATTCTGTTATCTGTTAAAAGTAAACGTTGAGGCTGTAATTTTATTACCTTTATTCTACTAAGTTGAAAGAGTCCCCAACCCCCAGGCCATGGGCCACAATTTGGCTGAGTCCTGTTTGAATCCGGGCCGTGGGAGAGATGGGCAAGTGTGCGCGAAGCTCCACTCGTGCGAGGGCACTCACGCTTCCCCGCACACCTGAATCTGCATGAATGGAGCTTCACGCATGAGCAGAAGCGCCTCCTGATGGCGCGCGTGGAACTTTGCACCTGAGTGCAAGGCGCCTGCCACTCGCGTGAGTGGAGCTTCACACGTGAGCACCAGCACCCACCCTCCGCTCATGTGGAAAGCGCCCTTCGTGCAAGGGGATGTGCGCGCCAGCCGTGCGCACAAATGGGCTGTGCATATGTGTGCCTGCCACTCACATGTCCCCCCCTCCACCAGTGCCGGGCTGGGCCAGCAAGCTGGAAAGGTTGGGGACCGCTGGCCTGCTCCTCAGAAGGTTGACAGTTCAATCCTAGGTAACGGCAGATGTTTCCCTCTCTGGGCACAGAGAGAAAATATCTGTTGTGAACTCTGCCTAGGTGTCAGGAAGGGCATCCGGCCAGTAAATGCTCAGCTCCATCGAGTCACCCCAATTCTACCCCAAATTAAGGGATTACCACAGGGTCATAAAAAGGGAGTTTTATTCTACTGAACGGAAAAGAGTTGAAAGCCAATGCTTTTTTTCTTCTTCTTTTTTATTTCACATTTCTCTCTTCCTTTCCCCCCACTTTTCCACTATTTTTATTTTCCCTTGTATTTTCTATTTGGACAATAAATAAAATTATGCATTTGAGCAAGATTTGGAGAAAATACAGTTTATTCTCTCAATTAGATCGATTTAAAAAAATAATAATCAGGTAGTATCTTTGAAGTTGGTTTAAGTTTTAGTGAAGTAGACATTTATCAATATCCCGCAGGGTCCCTAAGTTCTTAAATCAATCACCACTTTCAGAAGTTCTAATTAATCCTCATTCCCTTCTGCGTTTCCTAAAAGCACTTCCTGGAAGACCCCACTGTGACACAGCCTTTAGCCTTGTCACTGTCTTCCATGTTATTATTGCATCACCACTTTATCAGTTCTGGAAAGTTGATATTATTGCATCACCACTTCTTCATCGGTTCTTTCCAGCTTTTCTTGTGTATTCAGAGAAAGAGGGAAGTGTTTTAGATTTGATTCAGAAAATCTGTCTTGGGATCAGGCGGGAAGGTGCATAGAACAGGAATGCAGGCTAGCAACTCATTAAAGTAACTACATCGTTTTGCTTAATGGTGCATCTGCTGTGGGAAGGCTGATATACTTCGTTCAATAAACCACATATACAGTATAATGTACGTACGTACACACACACACACACAAACGCGTGCACACAGAGGTAGTCTTCAATCAACTTACAACATTTCACTTAATGACTGAAGTTACAAAAGCACTGAAAAATGGGATTTATGGCCCTTAGATAGAAAGAGATACTATAGATACATAGATAGAGACACAGAGAGAAAGATACTGTATGTATGTGTGTGTGTGTGTGTGTGTGTTTTTGCTCCCAGAAGGCTTCCCTGGGGCCCAGGAAGGCAAATAAAATGGGGGTGGGATGCTGCAAAAAAAAAAAAAAGAAGCCACGTCCACCGAGTCACATGACCACACCCACCTAGCCATGCCCACAGAACTGGTTGTTAAAAAAATTGAATCTCACCCCTGCTTACGACTGTTACAGCCTCCCCATGGTCATGTGATCAAAATTCAGGCATTCGGCAACTGGCTCCTATTTATGACAGTTGCCGTGTCCCGGAGCCACTTGATCCCCTTTTGCGACCTTCTCACCAGCAAAGTCCATGGAGAAGCCAGATTCACCTCACAAAATTAACAAGTGCAATGATCCACTTAAGAACAATGGCAAGAAAGGTCATAAAACTCACTTCCCAAATGTCTCGCTGAACAACATAAATTTTGGGCTCACTTGTGGTCGTAAGTCGACCTGTACTGAGAGCCTGATAATTTCATTCTAAGGAGATAATAGGGGAGTAAAATTATTGCAATAAAATAAAAAATAAATAAATAAAGATCATAAAGAACTATCGTATATTCTGAAGAAGTTTCCAACACATTTCATGAGAAATCAAAAGAGGAAGAAGTTTTCATAATAATAAATTTTGGAATAAAGTAGAAGTCTTGCTGAGGGGGCAGTGCGGGCAGGAATATCCCACTAACTCTTGTGGCAGTGTTTACTCTCACTATTTCCTGCAATCAAGTTTGGTGTGGTTAACCTTGAGTTTGTATCTGCGGCTTCCGGTTTGAAGGGCTTCGGCGACAGACAGAAATCCGCGATCGTGCGCGGTTTCTGTCTGGGCTCGCCACTGGAGCGCCCCGAGCCAGCTGGTTTTGGGGCTAAGCCACCCTGTAGAGGTGGTGAAGAGGGGGCAGACCGCCAGCAGGGTCGAGGAGAGCCACATCTCTCCTCCTCAGCTGGCCATTACTCCCTTTCCCGAAGGCGGTAGCAGCGGTGGTCAGAAATGGCCACCACAAAGAAGAACTCAACCAGAAAAGAATGTGCAGGAGGAAGATAAGAAGTGAAAGTTTTGGCTGACCGGGTTAAGTTGTAAAAGCAACAACCAAGGTACTCTGGAATTTAAACTTACAAAAAATAACATCGAAGGAAAGTGAAAAGCGAAAGGTTTGGCTTTTTTCTTCTCTTTCCTTCCCTATATTAACAACTAAGAGACTTAAATAAGAAATCGGAAAAATCCGCTTTGGCATCAATAGGCAATTAAGCTGAAAATAAAACAAAATGCCAAAGGGATAATAAAGATTTCTGGACATTAAAAACTTTCTTTTTCATAAGCAGGAAGGGAGAGAAAAAGAGTAAGGGCAGGATCTGGAAGAGGGAGGAGACTGCCTGGAATTAAAAAGAATCTATAGTAAAACTTCAACAAGACTTCTAAAAGATACATTTTAACTGAAACTTTGCAACTAAATAGTAACCCCAGGAAGAGAAAGTGAAAAAAAAGAGCAAAAAAGAAACAGCTTGCGTGTATTTGGATTATTTGGTGATTTTTGGATTTTTGGTTATTATATTTGAATGACTAAAATCAATCGGGTGATTGTTTAAAAATTTATACAATGGCACCACTTCTGGACAAATTGAAAATGGAACTTAAAAAGTACAAAGAAGATGCACAAGAAGGGAAGGGTTCTTTTGGCTTCGTTTTTCAATTCTTAGAAATGGAGATTTGGAACTATGAGAAACAACAAGACAGGGGTCCGCAACCGCCGGTCCGTGGACCGGTCAGTCCGCGAACAAGTCTTACCGGGCTGCTGGTTGCTGGGCGCCGCCATCTTTTTGATAAAAAGTGCTTCCGTGAGCTTTTCCGGTAGAAAGCTCACCGGAAGCACTTTTCATCAAAAGATGGCGGCGCTAGCGCTCGGTGAGCTTTTCCGGGTAGAAAGCCATTTCTACCCGAAAAAGCTCACCGAGCGCTGCGCCATCTTTTTGATGAAAAAGTGCTTCTGGTGAGGTCACCGGAAGCACTTTTTCGCCAAAAAGATGGCGGCGCCAGTTGATGCCGGTGCACGGGCGCGGCGCCCAGCTGATGCCGGTACCGGCCACGGCATAAAAAAGGTTGGGGATCACTGCAACAAGAAACACCCACAAAACAAGAAGACTGGGACAAAGAAGAAGCCATCTTTAATGAACAAGCAATTTTATGTGGGGAAGAAAAAGGAAAGGTGGGAAAGAGAATGGAAAACTTAAGACTTAAAAAAAACAACCAAAGAAAAGAAAAATAATTCGAAAAATAAGTATAATACTGGAAAGCAACAGAAAAGGGGAATACAGAAGAGAAAAATAGAGGTAGAGAGGCAAGGGGGTAAAAGGGGGAGAGAGAAGAAGAGAGGGAAGAAGGAAAGGAAAAGAAGTTACAAAGGCCCAGGGCAAGATATAGAGAAACAGGACATATTTAGAGATAATGGGTGAAAATCTAACTGAAAAAGGGATTCTGTAAAGGTACATAAGATTATATTGTTATATTAGTAATAGAAATAACTGTAGAAAATTGGAAACAACATATGATTAAAATGAGGGATAAAATAGTGCAATTTAGTGAAATGTTTGTGAATAAAATAAGTGAAATAAAATAAATGAGAAAATTGAATTAGGAAGGAACGGGAACATTTTAATTAGTTAATGTTTTATAAAATATAAGTGAAGGGGGGGAATTAATTATGGAAAGCTTATGAATTGGAATGGAATGTTGTTTTAATTATATACATTTATAATTTTTTTCTTTTTTTAAGAATACAGTGTGTAGTTTAAGAATGTACCAAGCAGAATCCGAATGGAAGTTATGTATTATATTGAATGTTACAACTTTAGGGAAAAGATATAAAGGCATCATACTCCAATCAGTAACTACAGGAGAAATTTTGTTTAATGAAAAAAGATAATAGACAATTGAAACAGGACAGACAAAAAAAATATAAATATAATGATTTGAATTGAGATGAGATAATTACAATAAAATTGAGAAAATTAAAAGAGGGGAGAAGCTATGCAGAAAATGTAAAATAGTAATAAGATATGGAATAGAATATAAAAATGAGCATGAACCTGAATTTGTGTCTGTACGAAGAAATGTAACCCGGGATTATGCTGCTTGCAAAAAAGATGTTTTATTTGTATTTTTTTTCTTTTTGTGAAAACTCAAATAAAATTTACAAAAAAAACAACAACCTTGAGTTTGTATCTATTGTGTGCTCTTATATTGTTATGGTTGAAGCTGAAGTATTCATTGACAGGTAGGACATTGCAATGTGTGATTTTATATACTACACTTAGATTGGACCAAAGGCAGCGTAGTTTTCTAGGTCTAGAATTTCAAGTCTGGTGGCATAAGGTGTGGAACCTTCTGGGAACTGCTGAAAGGACTGTGTTGTAAACAAGAGATAAGTGGTGTCATAATCCTCCCACTCTGTTGAGAGAGGGTTGCTCAGTCTTAATGTACATGGCCTCTTTGACTACTCTTTCAAACAAGCCATCTTCTCTGTCCAGAATGTGGATTGATTGATTGATTGTTCCTGTGCCATCAAGTCATAGTTGACTCTTAATGACCATATAGATTTTCTCCATGATGGTCTGTTCCTGACATCGTCTTCCAATGGTGCACCCATCGCCACTCTAGCTGAGCCCATCTATCTTGCTGCTTGTCATCCTTTTTCTTCTCTTTCCTTCTGTCTTTCCTAGCATCGGAGCCTTCTCCAGACAGCTGGGACTTTGCATAATGGGTCCAAAAATGGGATAATTTGAGCCTGGTCATTTGTGCTTCCAGGGAAAACTTTTGATTTCAGGAATTGGATATGACTAGTTTAATGGAAAAGAAGGACTTGGGGTGACATGATAGCAGTGTCAGGGCTCCAACAAATCCACCCTCATTCAAATCAAAAGTCTCTAGCCACATCTCACAGAAAAATAAATTGGCTTATTAGGAGTTGCCATGTTGGTGTGTGGCTGGGTGTAACTGATAGCAAATTACATCATACATTCCCCCTTGACCCTGGTCTTTCCCACACCCCCTGGATGTGACTTCTCCAATGGGACACATCCACCTCTAAGAGTCATCCATCATGCTCTCCAATAACCTTCTTATGCTCCGACAACTTTGGGCTGCAGAGGTGATTATCTAGGCATTTCAAGAATGCCTTGTTTTCCCCCGACTCCCTTTTCCTGGCAGCTAAAAAGACCAAAGGAGTGTCTTTTTAGTTGACAAGAAGTCTTCCAATATTTGAGGGGTTGCCACAAAGAAAATCATTCTCTAAAGCGATTCTCTAAAGCATTTAAAGGCAGGACAAGAAGCCATGGATGGAGACTAATCAAGGAGAGAATCAACCTAGCACTAAAGAGAAATTTCGTGAAAGCAAGAACAATTCATCAGTGGAACGACTTGTCTCCAGAAGTTGCGGGAGCTCCGACACTGGAGGTTTTTAAGAAGAGATTGGTTAACCATTTGTCTGAAATGAGCAGGAGTTGGAGAAGAAGACCTCCAAAGTCCCTTCCAACTCTGTTAAACTAGCTCTACCTACTGCTGGTTCCTGAAATGGTGGATAAGGAAGGAGCATCGTTCTACACAGTGTAATGCTATAGGGACTCCTGCTCGAGCAGGAGGTTGGGATAGAAGACCTCCCAGGTCCCTTTCAATTCTGCTATTCTGTAATTCTGATATCATTGATGACCCCTTTCTTTGTTTTCTTGTCTCTCCACAGACTTCTTAAGAGTCTTCCCCAATACTAAAGTTCAAAAGTATCAACACCCTTCCTAACCTTAATTATATAATTTTGTGTTTTGCTCAATTTATTAACCCCGAATTTATCAGAAGTGAACCAAGTATTTTAAGAACAAAAAAAATGTTAAATGCTTTCTTTACTATTGATGAGTGTTTTTCACCCGTGACAAAGATATGTGGATTTTTTGACTTATTAGGCCTATACTTAATTCAGTGAAGAACCTTCCAATGGTGAATAAATATTCAGACTTTTATGATATCTCTAGTTATTATGGTAGGAAGCATGACAATCCACTTGGCAACTGGCTCATATTTATGACTGTTGCAGAATCCCAGGATCATTGTTGTGGTTCGCCAGCAGCCTGTGCAGATGGCAGCAGAATTGGACAGTCGGGAAGAATGGGGACCAGTCCGGGAATCTGAGGAGGACTCAGACGAGGGTCCTGCATCCGATACAGAGATGGGACCAGGACCATCTGGGAGGGGGGTGCTGACTCCAGAGCCTCCAGATTTTGGCAACAGCAAGGAAGAGGAACAAGGGGAGCCTGCTCCCAGTGCACTTGTGCACAGAGCTGCTAGAAGGCGAGAGCAGCTAAGACAAAAGGGGTGACTCAGGAGTAAGGCTGGGAGGTGATTGCCCCTCCCATAAGGTATAAAGGAAATGCAAAGGTAGGAGAACCTTTGCAGGAAGCAACGTCGTTCGCTCTGATCGGTTTGGACTCTGAAAGCTCCATGGTGAATTTCTTCTCTATTTGGTTTTGGAAAGACTAATTGGGGCTTTAGTCGTAGGCAGAACTTCAAGTAAGATACGGTGCATTCTTATCAGACATCTCCCGAAGAACTTTGGCTGATGTCCCTGGGACTAATTATAACCAGTTAAGACTCATTCCGGGTTGTGAATGACGATAATTCACAGCCATTGAACTAAAATAAAAGAGTTTTGGATTTTATGTGTGTTTGTGGGTGACTCAGGAAGCCGTGATCAGAACAATAATATAATCACATTTTGTAGCCTTCTGATAAGCAAAGTCAACGGGGAGGCCAGATTCACTTAACAACCATGTAACTAACTTAATGACTGCAGTGATTCACTTAATAACTGTGGCATAAAAATGGAGCACAACTTACTTAACGATTGTCTCAGCTACTCTTTGGCACAAATGCAGGGAGAAAATAAGACACTCTTCGCTTCAGTATTTCGTAACAAAAAAGCGTATTGTTTATTCCTTCCTCCACAAGGAGTCCAAGATAATAACTAAGCAAACAAAATAAAGTTGGATCTAACCCGAGTTTTATAATGATTTTCCCTCATTACCCTTCATTACCCCTGATTACCCTTATTACCCATGATTACTGTTTTTAATGATAATTATTCGTATGAACTCAATCACATGAATCGTGGTTAATGCATAGAGCTTCACCTCACAGCATTTTACATAAACCGTGCATATTCTTATGATACAGAGTTTATTCTGAAGAAGAGGAATGCCATCCTTCAGGTCACTGTGGCTTCAATGCAAACACGTGTGTTGCGTAGTCGCGACAGATTGTCTTGTTTGGCAATGGAAATTTTGGACCCAATTGTGGTTGTAGGTCAAGGATTACCTGCATACAAAGATGGAGAACGGAAAACAACTAATAAAATGTTATTGCAAATCAACCAGAGGAGGACATCTGAAAAGATTGCACCAATTCTGGAAAGAACAACATCCAGAATCAGAAATAAGAAAACAGAAGCAGATCAACATTTATTTATAATACAAAATAAAATATTCATAGAAGAGAATTGGAAGAGCTGCAAAGGAGAATAAATTGAAACCTCAGCAAAAGTAGTTGAGATTGTAAAGGGAAATCACAGGGAGGTGACAATAGCGGAAGCTGGCATAATTATTGAATTGTTTTAATTCTCAAACCGAGCACCCACTCCTTGGCCTTTTTCTCAGAAAGAACAAAGCTATCTAACTGGAAAAGAAGAGGAACTGAAACAAAGAATAACTCAGTATCTAGAGTTCAACAAAAACAACAGAATAAGGTGACCTGCACTGAAGTTTGTTCCAAAGAAACAGCTAACACAAGTATTAAAAGATATTATCACTGTAATATCAAATATCCATACCAGCTTATTGCAAGAAACAAGCCAACTCACATACAGCATGGCTGCCATTATACCTAATTATGAAATACCTTGGATGCAAAATCATCTAACACGAAAAAACCCAAACAGTGCACCAAATGGAAGATCGGGCTGAAAATTATGTTCATCATGCTAAGATCAGGCGAAAGCAAACCACAACAGATGAAATAAAATAAATTGGAGAGCCAGAAGGCCAAAGAATACCTGATCAAGAAGCATCACCTAGAAACAAAGAAGATCAAGGAACTATTGAAAATAATAAAGCAGCAAACATAGCCAAGAAGAAAGCTTGAATTAAACAAGAGGAAGAATCTCCAATTTCAGTCGAATCAGAAACATTTCCACCAGCCGACATCAATGGAGGGACTGCAAATCAACACCTGACAAAGAAGAAGTAATGCAGTTCTAGACACAACTAAGGAACAACCAAATACAACAAGGATATATCTTGGTTAAAGGAGGCGAATAAGAATAAACAAGAAGCTGAAATGAAAGTAGTAACAGCAGAAAAGGTAGAGAAAAGAGCAAGAAAGATCAAGGATGGGTCAGCACCAGACGAAGATGAACCACATGGTTTTCGGTTAAAACATCTGACTGATCTACAGTCACTCACTGCCACACAGTTTGGCAACACGTTGCAAGGAGGTGAAATTGAAGAATGGCTAACCTCTGGCAAAACCAGCTGTTAATGAAAGATCCAGCAAAAGGGGAAGCAGGAGGCAACTACAGTTGCCTGCTTACCACCAAATTTCAAATTGCTAACTGGTGTGGTAGCTGATGCAGTCCAACAGCATCTAGTCACAAACAATCTCTTTCCAAAGAAGTGTCGAGACGGCACTGGAACAAAGCTGTTTTAAACTGTGATAAATGGGGGTTATCCTAGCCGTAGTAAACATCAGATGGCATTTATTAAGATCAAATGAAATGAAATGCATAAGCACACCAACGTGCCTACCGTCCCTGTCCTATTGTTTCTTTTATTTTTCTTATATGTACCCATTTCATGTATTCATAACTACGTATATACTTATACCTATTATCTTGTAAGCGATTGACAAATCAAAATAAATAAAATAAAAATAAATAAATTAAACATCTTCCCACCACAGATGCTGAAGAGTAAATTTGGAGCGTCCTAGCCAAGCAGGATTCTGTCCTTACAGATAAGGGAGAATTGGTGGAACCCGTTCTGTGGTTTACAGTTTTTATCCAGGGGCTTTTCCAACATCTGATCTAGCCTTTATTAGAAATTATACCAGGCAGATCTAATTTTAACAGTGTTAAATTCTTGTTGTCTGAGAAAGAGCCAGTTTGAAAGAGAACCAGTTAGGCCTAGTGATTAAGGAATGAGACTAGAAAGTGGGAGATTGTGAGTTCTAGTCCTGCCTTAGTCATGAAAGCTGGTTGGGTGACTTTGGGCCAATCACCAGGAGACAACTGTGAGTTCTAGTCCTGCCTTAGCATGAAAGCCAATTGGATGATTTTGGGCCAATCACCAGGAGACTGTGAGTTCTAGTCCTGCCTTAATCATGACAGCGGACTGGCTGACCTTGAGCTAATCATTCTCTCTCAGCTCAACCCACTCTCATAGGGTTGTCATTGTGGGGAATATAGGAGGAGGAAAGTGTGTTGGATATGTTCAGCCCCTTGAGGTGTTTTTCAAAATAATAAATTTACAAATAAATAAGCCAATAATTTACAAATAAATAAGCAAGCCTCACATTGAAAAGGTATACATTCACTCTCTTCTAGACTAAGGGACATCTTCAGAATAATGCCAGTGAATATTAAGCAAAACCCTCAAATACCAGGCAATTGATAGACCTACTTTCAATGCACCAGTGGAAAACCAACAGCTACTAAGACTGTAGACCCCTAATTTAGGTTCTAGCTACATGTCCTGGCTTAAGAAGACAGCGCCACCTAGGGGTCTTCAGTGAAACTGGTGTTTAAGCCAGTTGGTTTAAGTTCCAAAAGTGCTTTTTCAAGAGGCAGCTGGATTTCTTTGTTTTTCTTTGAAGATGTTTTGCTTCTCATCCAAGAAGTTTCTTCAGCTCTGACTGGATTGGTGGGGAATGAGTCAATCAGAGCTTCTTGTATGAGAAGCGAAACGTCGTCAAAGAAAAACAAGGAAATCCAGTTGCCTCTTGAAAAAGCCCTTTTGGGACCACCGTGACCTGGAGGACTGAGAATCTCCAGAGACTTCATAACCAGTTGTTTAGCGACTGTTCAAAGCTATAACTCCCCAGAGTTACTTACAACTCGTTTTTGTAGTTCTGGCGGATGCATCCTCCCACCTTACCCCAGGGCTCACATCATCCCACAGCAAATGTGAGACGGTTGCCAAACACCCAAAATACGATTATGATCACAATTTTTAGCATTTTTTACTGGCTTCTGGAGTTTATCCCAAAGGTGCTTTTTTTTTCCCCCCAGGAGGCAACTGGATTTACTTGCTTTTTCTTTTGAAGACGTTCCACTTCTCATCCAAGAAGCTTCTTCAGCTATGACTAGATCCTTCCATCCCCCACTAATCCAGTCAGAGCTGAAGAATCTTCTTGGATGAGAAGTAAAACCTCCTCAAAAGAAAAAGCAAGTAAATCCAGTTGCCTCCTGGGGAAGGAAAAGCACCTTTGGGTCAACCATGGCCTGGATGACTGAGAATTTCCAGTCATTCCCTACAATCCTATGCTCGAAATTCAGATGCTTGGCAACTGGCTAGTATTTAAGACGCTTGCAGTGTCATGTGCTCCAGTGGTGGGATCCAACCGGTGTTACTACCGGTTCAGTGACATTTTGCACGCTGCGCGCGTGTGTAAAAAAACCTTTAGCTGTGCCGGCCGGACAGCTGATAAGTGCTGCACTTGGGTGCGCAGCGTTTGAAAAGCCTCTTTTTTTCCTGCTTTTTCAACCTCAGCTGTGCCACGCAAAAGCAGCTGAGGTTGAAAAAGCAGGAAATAAAGGACAGGTAAGAGCCCAGGTGGGCAGGTGGGCCAAACAGCAGCAAACACGGAACCGGTTCGATGTCTGCTGCTCTTCAGAACTACTAGTTGTATAGAACCAGGCAGAACCGGTAGCATCCCACTTCTGATGTGCTCCCCTTTTGCGACCTTCTGACAAGCAGTCGATGGGGAAGCCAGATTCACTTAACAACCATGTTACTACCTTAATAACCGCAACAATTCGCTTAATAACTATGGCAAGAAAGGTTGAAAAATGGGGCAAAACTTAAGAACTGACTCGCTTAGCAAGAAAAATTTTGGGCTCAATTGTGGTTGTAAGGGCTACCTGTATACATACACTGCTCGAAAAAATAAAGGGAACACCAAAATAAGACATCCTAGATCTGAATGAATGAAATATTCTTATTAAATACTCCGTTCATTACATAGTTGAATGTGCTGACAACAAAATCACACAAAAATTATCAACGGAAATCAAATTTAGCAACCCATGGAGGTCTGGAATTGGAGTTAAAACTCAAAATTAAAGTGGAAAAAAACACTACAGGCTGATCCAGCTTTGGTGTAATGTCCTGAAAACAAGTCAAAATGAGTCTCAGTAGTGTGTGTGGCCTCCACGTGCCTGTATGACCTCCCTACAACGCCTGGGCATGCTCCTGATGAGGTGGCGGATGGTCTCCTGAGGGATCTCCTCCCACACCTGGACTAAAGCATCCCCCAACTCCTGGACAGTCTGTGCAACGTGGCGTTGGTGGAGGGAGCGAGACATGATGTCCCAGATGTGCTCAATTGGATTCAGGTCTGGGGAACGGGCGGGCCAGTCCATAGCATCAATGCCTTCATCTTGCAGGAACTGCTGACACACTCTAGCCACATGAGGTCTAGCATTGTCTTGCATTAGGAGGAACCCAGGGCCAACCGCACCAGCATGTGGTCTCTAAAGGGGTCTGAGGATCTCATCTTGGTACCTAATGGCAGTCAGGCTACCTCTGGCGAGCACATGGAGGGCTGTGCGGCCCCCTAAAGAAATGCCACCCCACACCATTACTGACCCACTGCCAAACTGGTCATGTTGGAGGATGTTGAAGGCAGCAGAACGTTCTCCACGGCGTCTCCAGAGCCTGTCACGTCTGTCACATGTGCTCAGTGTGAACCTGCTTTCATCTGTGAAGAGCACAGGGCGCCAGTGGCGAATTTGCCAATCTTGGTGTTCTCTGGCAAATGCCAAACGTCCTGCACGGTGTTGGGCTGTAAGCACAACCCCCACCTGTGGATTTCGGGCCCTCATACCACCCTCATGGAGTCTATTTCTGACCATTTGAGCAGCCACATGCACATTTGTGGCCTGTTGGAGATCATTTTGCAGGGCTCTGGCAGTGCTCCTCCTGTCCCTCCTTGCACAAAGGCGGAGGTAGCGGTCCTGATGCTGGGTTGTTGCCCTCCTACGGCCTCCTCATCTCCTGATGTACTGGCCTGTCTCCTGGTAGTGCCTCCATGCTCTGGACACCACGCTGACAGACACAGCAAACCTTCTTGCCACAGCTCGCATTGATGTGCCATCCTGGATGAGCTGCACTACCTGAGCCACTTATGTGTCTCATGCTACCACTAGAGTGAAAGCACCGCCAGCATTCAAACGTGACCAAACCATCAGCCAGAAAGCATAGAACTGAGAAGTGGTCTGTGGTCACCACCTGCAGAACCACTCCTTTATTGGGGATGTCTTGCTAACTGCCTATGCTTTCCACCTGTTGTCTCTTCCATTTGCACAACAGCATGTGAAATTGATTGTCAATCAGTGTTGCTACCTAAGTGGACAGTTTGATTTCACAGAAGTGTGATTGACTTGGAGTTACATTGTGTTGTTTAAGTGTTCCCTTTATTTTTTTGAGCAGTGTATATGTTAGCCAAGTTAGGACATGGATTTGATTGGCTATCTGGCCTGAAATTTGGCCTGTAATCACCCTTCTTCACTTCATTTTTTTTAAAAATGCATCCGGTCTGGTTATATGTCCTGCAGGAAATGATCAAGGATGGTATTGAAAATGTGTCCAAGAAATCGAGGATGAGTACATCACAATTTTCTTGTAATTTTATCTTTACTTTAGAAAATGGCATCCTCGTCACAATTAAGGTTCCATTAGTTAGAAGTGACCACTTTCTTAAAAACGTGTTCTGGTTTCTGATTTTGTCCTGTTATACCAAAATCACGACAGACTCAGATAGGAAAAGAAAAGCATTTGGTTTTATTGAACAGAAGCAGAAGAGATAATCTTTGAGTTATTTTTGAGCAAAAATAGCTTTAAAAAAAACACATTCTGACACAATCTGGTAGTACCAACCCCCCCCCCACCTTCCATATACATTATTTATATCATATACAAGGTATAATAAATTAATATCTACATGCAACATATAGAAAGGAACGTACACTGTAAAAAATACAATATTTTTCAACTTATTTTGTTTTTTAAGTTTTTTTTTTTACAGGTTTTAATTTACATTTTTTACACTTTTTTGTAAACGGGTTTTTTTTCTTTATAAAAATCAGATCACACCACACATTATCAAACATTCACCTCTGCCTACATGAGAAAAACACACAAAGCAAGGATCCTAACTTTATTGCCACTTCATTTCAACCACAGCATTGCCTTCACATTATTAATACAGACTAAATGACTCCTTTTGCTTACTTTGCATATATTTGAAGGAACTAAACTGAAGCAACCGTAAAGTCTGTGCTTTAAAGAGGGGGGGGGGAGAGAAAGAAAGGCAAGCAATTAAATGTAATGACAACCATTTTATCAACTTCACATTTATCAAAACTTCTCCATAATCAACTGCCTTTCCACTAACCATTTCCACTTAAGCATGCAAAATAATGATTATAGATTTACTTAATAACAAGGTAAAAGAAATACTGAAATAAGCTAATGAGGGGGACAATGGACTTTACACTGAAATCCAGTACTTTCTAAATTTTAATAGTATGGGGTGTTTTTTTTTTTAACGGTAACACTAAGGGTTTCTAAAAACATTTCATTTCCTAATTTGAGGATTTGAAAACTCATCTTTAGAAAACTTAACACTAAAATATGCTTCAGCACATCGGTGTGGATTGGTTTTGCATTTTTTTAAAAAACAAAGCAGCTTATTTACTTTTCCCCAAAGAAAAACAGCATTTGTGATTAAAACAAGTCTACTGAAACCAAACTACAGTATTTCTCCAGATAACTTTCTTTAAAAGAATACGTAACAAAAAAAAAAAGTATTTAGAATCTTTTTCAGAAAAGAACTTCATCTACGTCTCTGCAATTTCGTCTATCCACCAAATCTGCCACTGCAGATTTGCAGATTCAACCTATTTTTCAACAGAGAATTCCAGCCCATGGCAAACTGTGAAGCTCTCCCTCTTGTGAGCTGGGTGGCAAATCTGTGCCCCTGTGATCGTTTCTCGCCAAACAAAGGTTTGAAATGGTTCATTTGATCCTTCATGCCACATCAGACTTACCATCATACAAAGGTTTTAAAAAAGCCACAATATTGTATTTTGAATACTCCATGAGATCTTGTACCAAAAGTACAAGGAATGCTAAGATCAGCTTTTCCCTCCCCAACCGGAGCGCATTCCGGCGGCGTTGATTTCAACCCCCAGAATTCTCAGCAACCACTGTGGTTGGTGGGCTGGTGATTCTGGGAGTGGAAGCCAACCCTTAGAAGGCACCCCTAGTTGGGATGAGGGCTGGTTCAGATTCTTATTGCCTAAAAATACTACGACGTGTTTAAGAGCTCAGACTAGCACACGGAATCGAAGGAAAGAGCTTGCCACTTTGATTTTGGTTTGAGGTCAAAAAGAAGGTGCCTTCTCCGTCACTCGAAGGCGAGCTGCTGAGGCTTTCTTCTCCACAGCTCATGTCTTCACAAGAGTCCTCACTGCGAAAGAAAATGGGGAAGTGATTAGCAATCGCGAAGAAAGGTTAAAAAAAAAAAAAAGAGTGCGGTACAGGCAGTGGTTGACTTAAGAGCAGTTCATTTTTGGTTACAACAGCACTGAAAAAAGTGACATGTCCATTTTTCACATTTATGACCACTGCCTCATGGTCACATGATTAACATTGGGATGCTGGACCACTGACTCACATTTACGACGGTTTGCAGTATCCCGGGGTCATGTGAACAAGCCAAATCGATGGGGAAGCCTGATTCACTTAACAACCGTGTTACTTGTTTATCAACGTGTTTAACACTGAATAACTGCGGCAAGAAAGGTCGTAAGATGGGGCAAAACTCACTTAACAAATGTCTCACTTGGCAACAAAAATTTGGGGGTCAATTGTGATCATAAGTTGAGGACTACCTACATTCATAACATATTCTGAGACAGCCAAGTTACTGCACCTTCTTCCTTACCAAAATATTTTTATTACATATGCTCAATTTTCTAGCAAAGTCTAAACCTAAACATATATATTGCATTTGAATCAGCGAGGAATTGGCTTTGGAAGCTTCAGGATTTTATGTGCAAAAGTGAGAACAGTTCTGATAATCAGTATGTAATTAAACACTTAGAGACTACATACATTGATGGCATCAACCTTTCATAAGACTCTCAGGGAGGTCTCTTTAACATTTTAATAAGTCTGTAAACTCAAGAAACATTTTCACCTTTGGCGGGAACATAATAAGTTTCTTGAATTGGATTCATTCCATATATTTGATGGTCCAAAACTTAAAATTGCAAATTTTAAATAAAACTTACTAAGTTTCTACATCTTTGGCAGCTACCAAATTAGTTATTGCTAAACAACTCTTCAGATGGTATCTTAGCAGATAAAAGAGTAATGTTGAGTTTTGTCTGGAAAAGCCTTTGATAAAATCCACTGTATGATAAAACAAAGTTGTGAAGTGCTGTTTTATAAGGAATTGTGAGAGTTCATTGTATATAGGAGATAAGCATCTAGGCAACAGCTTGTATCAAAAATTAGGTGCACTTTCAAATGTACCAGCCCTAGTCATCTTTTGAAATTATGCAGATAGACAGGCAGACAAGCAAGAGCAAAATCATGGAAGAAGATAAGTGCAAATGTTTTCCATGCTTTGTCTAGAAAACAACATGGGCAAATTCATGTTGTAATCATCTGCACAATGCAAGGGAGACTTAATGTAAGATTTGAAATATGAAGCTTTGAAATACCAGGTAGCACACCGTATTTTTCACACTATAAGGCGCACTTCTCCCCCACCCTACAAAAAGTGGGTGGAAATGTCTGTGCGTCTTAGAGCACGAATGTGGCCAAAGCCCCACCCACCCACCGGCTCCCACCCTTCGGCCTCTGCCTCCCAGCAATTTGCCTCCTTGCAGCAAACAGCCTGGTCAGCTTCAGCAGAACCTGATTTAGCACGATCAGCTGATTGGCAGCTGGATCGGCCTCTCAGAATACCACTGATCAGCTGTTCCAGACTGCGGGGATCACTGCCACCCATCGCCACCTCCTTGCACCTCATGTTCGGCCTCCGCATGTCCCATTTTCAGCCCATTCCAACCGGCAGGGATTGGCAGTGATCGGTGGTGATCGCGATCCCCACCACTTGGAACAGGCAAAAATGAGCCTGCACAGAGGCCACAAATAGGTCACGTGGAGGTGGTGATGGGCGGCGGCAATCCCCACAGCCTGCAACAGCTGATTGGCAGTATTCTGGGAGGCCGATCCAACTGCCAATCAGCTGCTCGTGCTAAATCAGACTGTGCTGAAGCTGACCAGGCTGTTTGCTATAAGGGGGCAAAGGCAGATATTTTTTTTTCTTGTTTTCCTCCCCAAAAGCTAGGTGGGTCTTATGGCCTGGACTCTGGAGCGTCTTACAGTGCAAAAAATATGGTAAATGAAATGATGGCTGTCCACTCCATTAGACTCTAGGCAGCTGACAACGTTCTACTGTTGTAGGAAAGTGCAAATTCAGCAGTGCTGATAATTATCTCATTGAGATCTTCAGTCTCATTAGCTCAATTGTGTACCTAACTACTCATCTCATTACCATTGACAAAAAGCAATCTCAGAAAAATGACTTAACTGGATAACAAGAGAAATCAGCTCCCCCTCTGCCAGTCTGCATGCTATCTTATTTTAAAGTGTGTGTGTGTGTGTGTGTGTGTGTGTGTGTGTGTGTGTGTGTGTGTAAAAGATAGCTTGATAATCAATGATCCATGGAAGAACTGATTGCTGTGATCTTGGAAAAAATCAACTCAGAATTAGCTATATCTCCATGCAAACATGAGTCTTAAGTATATACGCAGCATTAAACAATCTGAGAAGTTTGTTAAAAACAGAGGAGGATGGAAAAGCCATTCTATCCCAATGAGAATCAAAAGCTTCTCAAAGTAGAACGATTTGTTCTAGTTTACTCTACTAGGCCCTCTCTAAATATACACCCCATCTTCTCCAGCAAGGCAGATGTAATCCAACTCGTCTTAGAGGAATCAAATGGAGGAAATTTGGTTTATTCTGACCAATAACAGTTACCAAAAATGCTCCTTACTTATTTTTCCAAGTGAGGACTTTCTCAATGTGACTTAGTGAGTTCTAACACTGAGTCATGGGTCTCTCCATCAATGCCACAGAAACACATACAAAACCATCAAAACCGAGAGGTGACAAATATATCCTTTACTCTTAAATACATGTCACTTTATTTTTCCAAATGCCAGCACAGGAAATGCTAGTTGAAGGGCCATCTATCTGTCCTTCAGGCATTTACACTATTGAAAACAATTAATTAGTTAATTAAGTTAAAGTTTTAACATCAGTTAAAAATTAAGCAATTAGTTGCTTGAACCGACTACATACAGTTGGGCCAATAACAAAGAAAAGCCCAAGAGTGTTTACCTACCTCTCGCTTTCGTCAAAGCATCCGGCCTCTGGGATTGTGGGCAACTCAGGAACACTATAGTAGCTGTTTTGAAGATTTTGGGCAGTGCGTCTTGAAACAATCCAGACTAGTTTTTTATGATCTGGCTTGCAACAGGCGGGGGAAGCATAATCTGCTAAGCATTTAGAGACCAGCTCTCTCCAATACAGCAAGTCACTGTCACTTATCTGGGAAAAAAAGGGGGGGTTCACATATGATTACTTTTTTTTTAAAAAAAGAAGTTCTTTCACCAATCAACTACGGCTGCCATTCTATCCACATTATCTTGATTGTAAACCCAGCTGTACACACCCGACATCGATCTATACAGCTCAGCCTATAAATCAACCGCGGGTGCTACCATTGCTGGATGTTTTCAAGATTGGACAACCGTTTGTCTGGGGGTGCTATAAGGACTCCTGTCTTGGGCAGGGGCTTGAGTTAGAAGACTTCCAAGGTCCCTTCCAACTGGATGATTCTATGAACTCAGATCACATTTGTCCAAAGAAAATTTCCTGGCTTTGACAGAGCCCACATACAGGTAGTCCTCAACTTACAACAGTGACTGTTCAAAGTCACAACGGCACTGAAAAAAAGTGACTTATGACTGTTTTTCCACACATACATCCATTGCAGCATCCCCATGGTGACATTATCAAAATTCGGAGGCTGGGCAACTGACTCATATTCATGATAATTGCAGAGTCCCGGGGTCACCTTTTTGCAACCTTCTGACCAGCAAATAGAGAAGCCAGATTCACTTAACAACCGTGTCACCAACTTAACTGCAGAGATTCACTTAACCACCGTGGCAAGAAAAGTCATAAAATGGGGCAAAAAACTCACTTAACAAATGTCTTGTTTAGCAACAGAGATTTTGGGCTCAACGGTGGTCGCTAAGTTGAGGAGTACCTGTACATATGAGACTGAGTGGAAATGCAGTCTGAATGATGTGTTGAGGAAATTACATCCATGTGATACGATGCAACTTTTAGCGTAAGAGAACGTCACTCTCCCAAGGTGAATGAGAAAAAGTCTATCTTCTATAAATAGGTCAGGAATTATTTATACTGCAGGAAGATGCAATTTCTTTCCAAACAACCCACCTTCAAAATGGGAGGGGCATTTTCCTCTATAGTTTTAAAAATAAACATTATTTTTGAATCAACTCTATTATATTCCCCCAAAAAAAAAAGATGTACACTGGATGGCTGGAGCAAGGGTTAATGAAAGCTACTCTCTTACCTTGGATTGCTTCTGAACACACAGAAGAATCTCAAACAAATCAATGGATTTCAGAGTCTGCACTTCCAGAGAGAGAAGGCACAGGGCCAAAATGGATGGCTGAAGGGACAAAAAGACACACTGGGCTCAGAAATTTAGTCACTGACCCTCAACTGTCATATTGTGAATGGTTTATTTCAAACTCACTTTCGCTTTTGAAAAGACAAGTCGGCAGTTGCAAGCTTTAAGTTGTGCTTCCAGTTTGTCGAGATTCAACAGCTCTTTCCTGCAAAGGGTCACAATAGCAAAATGTTACTGCTGGATGCACATGCACGTTACATTGTGAATGAGCTTTGCATAACTCATTAAAGCAGAAACTACTAAACCAAATTATGTCTTAGTACAATGTGTACATCTAAAATCTGAAAATGCATAGTTGTTGTCCAAATAAAACATAACAAGATGCCTAGATACAACCATCTTGATTTATCTCATTAACCATACAGAAACTTTCTGTAGTTCAGAAAGTATCTGAACCAGAGGTAGTATTCAGCAGGTTCTGACCAGTTCTGGAGAACCAGTAGCCAAAATTTTGAGTAGTTTGGAGAACTGGCAAATTCCACCTCTGACTGGCCCCGCGAACCCCATCTATTCTCTGCCTCCCATTGAGTCCCAGCTGATTGGCTGGGTCTTCTTTGGTTGCCCTGCACAGGAGAACGGAGCTGGAAAGCAGGTTGGTGGGGTGGGGAGGGAAGGGGGATTTTGCAGTATCCTTCCCCTGCCACACCCACCAAGCCAAGCCACGCCCACCAAGCCACACCCACTGAACCAGTAGTAAAAATTTTTGAATCCTACCACTGATCTGAACTACAGCAAAAGATTGGAAAGAAATAAATCAGAGTGTTAACAGGGATATAAGTAGTCCTCAACTTACAACCAGTCACTTAGTGACTAAGTTACAACAGACCCTGAAAATGGGACTTTACAACAGTTACAACAGTTTGTAGCACTCCAAGGTCACGTGACCACAAACCACAACATTTTCCTGGAAACTGGCATTTACATCTGGCTAAAACCACTCCATAGTGAACAATATGTTTACTTAACAACGGCAACGTTCTCTTCATGACCATGCTTAATGACTGCTGCAAGTGTTTGTAAGATTGGGCCCAATTACAAGCTCAGCGCTGACCATCACAGCTTATGATGGAAATTTCAGCTCAATTACAGTCATAAATCAAGGACTATCTGTACTGCATGTTTCAATATTTTTTTTTAAAGGTGGAAATGAAGGTAGAAATGAACTGAGCCAGCGGTACCTTTCTGAGGTATGGCAGAGTACAATAGTATGGTATAAGTGCAAAAAAGTTAAGGCAGTAGTTGCTTTGAAGTCAAAGTGCAGTTTTTCTGATATTATTTTTTCCATCCGCTTTAGATCAGAAACGGTGCATTTGCATTGGCTAATCCGGATGACATCATGCAGAGATGGGATGTTGCCTTCCTCCTCGACCTGTTGAGCAGCCAGCTGGAAACAACAGACTCCAATGCAGGATAAATGCTTAGGTTTCACCTAAGTCAGAGGAAAACAACCACCTTATTATGAATAAGCAGCCCCTCAACAATATTGAATTTTTAAAATGTTGCAAGTCCATTTATTTCACAGTCCACAAGGCTGTTTCAATTTTACTTCTCAGAGTGATAACATATTACATGACAAAGCCTGCGATACTCTTAAATCCACTCAACAATCCACTAATAACAGATATTTCCCAGAATTTCAGCCAATGTTCATGTGGCCTTACATATATAATTGGCACTATAAAAAAATGGCATACAATTGAGGTTCAGATTGAAGAAAAATTAAGAGACAGAGAAAAGATACAAAAATACATTTTAAAGATGACACACTTTTTATAACTTTTTATAACATGTTCTGAATATATATTAGTCTACTTGCTTAGAGATGAACTAGATAAGTTAAGTCCAGAACAAATAGTAAAGGCTGCTTATCTGTCTACTTAATGTAAAACTGTGCAAACTATGACGCAGCATTTCCTTTCTTCCAAATACCTTCATGAGTGCCAAAAACCTGTCAAGAATGTTGACAGCCAGGACAAAAGTTTCTGTGGCAAATCCAAAGAAGTTGACCAAACTCCAGAGATCTTCCACTTTTGCATTCCTCAGTCTTGGGCATAAGGTGTTTTCATTCTGTAACAAGACAAGCAGCATCTTAAGGCTAGTGGCAGAAAAGGTTTTCAATGGACGATCTATATATTCTGATGAACCAGCAACAGCCAATTACTTGACAGGAGGAATAGAGACACATAACTAAGATGGCAAGGGGTCAGAACCAATCCTACCTCAATACAGGTAGTTCTTGATTTATGATCGCAATTGACCGCCAAATTTCCATTGCTAAGTTGTTAAGTGAGTTGTACCCCGTTTTATGACCTTTTCCACAGTTAAGCAAATTGCTGCAGTTGTTAAGTGAACCATGTAGTCGTTAAGCAAATCTGGCTTCTCCCATTGAGTCTGCTTGTTGGAAGTTGGCTGGGAAGGTTACAAATGGTGATCACGTGACCCCAGAACAATCATAAAGACATGCCAGTTGCCAAGTGTCCAAACTTTGATCATGTGACCATGGGGATGCTGCAACGGTTATAAGTGCGAATCCTAAGTCACTTTTTTCAGTGCCGTTGCAACTCTGAATGGTCGCTAAACAGTTATAAATCAAGGACTACTCTGTAACTGTAAATTTCCTCTTCAAAGTAGATTTCTGGGAAGAACCTATCATTCCTTCTTTCAGAAACAAGGGTTGCTTCATTCAATAACTTGGCTAGTCTTGTGAAGGGCGATGCCCATTTTTAATTTGGCAGGTACCATTCTCTCAAACAAAGAATCATTATCCACAACTATCTCTGAACCAAGCAAAGAAACACCTGACAAATTTCAGCTATATACAGTCTGATCACTGCCAGTTTTTCAGTAAAACTGTTGGGAAGCAGTGCTCCAACGGCGTTAAAAATCAATGGTAACAATCTGCTTAAATATCTATTGTAAAAGGCAGGAAGCCAATATCCAGCATTTATACTAGTTGAATAAGCCATAGTTTATTATGATGAATTAGTACATTTGAATAGATCTATTTTATACAAAGCAAGCAAACTGCTCCAAACAAATTAACATTGACAGCTTCCTGCTCAGCTGCATTAAGATCCTTCCCATACTTCTAGCCACTTCCTCCAGAAATAAGTCATATCAGTTGAGGTTCATCATCATCATGAGCTGCGGTGGCACAGTGGTTAGAATGCAGTACTGCAGGCTACTTCTGCTAATCACTGTCTGCCAACAGTTTGGCAGTTCAATCCTGACCAGCTTAAAGTTGGCTCAGCCTTCCATCCTTTGCGAGGTAGGTAAAATGAGGACACAGATTGTTGGGGGGGCAACATGATGACTCTGTAAACCACTTAGAGAGGGCTGTAAAACACTGTAAAGTGGTATATACATCTAGGTGTTATTGCTATCACATCCAAAAAGCAAACTTCTATCTTCTCACCTCAGTAGTGCACTCAATGAGACTCAGCCCTTTTTCCCTAGGCTGGTATTTCCATTCCTGATCCAAATGGAGTTTAAGCTGTTTGAAGAGCCAGCTGCTCATCTGTTCTTCAGCTTCAATGTTCTTCATCTAAAGAAAAAAGAAAATAAGTTTTCAGGGTGGCAGGCACTAAATATACAACCAACATTACTGGTTTTCCTGAGGTGGGCTACAGCAATGTCTTTTTTGGTCCATCTGTGGTGCCTCCCAAAGTCATTGTGGAATCAGGAGGTGTTACAAATGCGAAAAATCAATCAAATGTATCTCCATGTTGGTTGGAAGTCTGCTTTTGCCTTGACAAGACTTATTTTAGAGCACCGAACCACAGAAACCCTAGAACTGCCATGCTAAATGCCAATGATAGATATATGATTTTAAAGTTACTAGAATTCTTACCCCAAGGGATCCAGACAGTAAAAGACAGGGGTATTCCTTTAACATCCTGATTTAATCATTTCTCCAATCATCCCATCTGTCCAACTACGTTTTTTGAGTAATAAAACCATCCAATGGGGAAAGAAGAGAAAAGGGTAAGGCACAAAACCGAATGTTCCCTCTTGCTTAAAGGACTAGGAAAAGCTTTTATTTTCCCCCCTGTTCACAGCAGAGTTAACAAAGAGGGTGTTGAGGGAGGGGGAAGCATAGGAGGGCTTTGTCACGTACACACCATGACAATAACTTCCAAGTAACTGTAGAGGGCGGCAAAAGAACACAGAGATTTCCCAGTTCTTGTTCACTTATTTACACACCAAATAAAGAAAGCTCAGTTTAGGCATTGCCTCTGGTTAGCATTTTAACAGCCTCTCCTCAGGTTTAAGGGTCCACATATTTCAAATTCTACCCACCTGACTTTTATTAAGATATAGGACAAATAGTCTAAAACATTTCCTGTGGTGTCTTGATCGGTCTTTCTCACACTCAAAGGTAAACACAATTTTTAGTTGGAATTATAAATGCAGTTTGTTTCCATTGTGTCCTAACAACAACCTTGAGCAGAGTTTTTGTATAAACAGAAAGAATGGCCTACAATTCTTTTTTTCTTTGAGGCCTTAACTCTCATCTCTGCCCTCAGGAACAGGACATAAAAGGATTTTAACTCAAAGCATAGTGGATTCCACATATATGCTATCTACACAGCTGATCATATTATACACAACAATGATCCTTAACTCAATACCTTTACAATTTCTAAATACAGAATGTTTTTTTTGACTTTGCTTTCCCCCTTTGAAATACCAAAACATACTTCCTTTGTATCAATGCTGCCAGAACAATCTAATACTCTTTTCAATAAATACTTCGACTTTAATTCTAGTTACCCCAAGTGACCAATCATAACCTGTTTACATTTTCTTTTCCTTTCTCTCATTTTAGGACTCTCATCCCTAAATCCTTCCCAACCAGTCTTCCAATCTCCATTTTAAGAACTGGAAAACTATGAAAGAGCTCCCAAAATGTTTATTTATCCATGTTATTGTGTTCACACCAATTCAACTCATCCTAATTATATACACAAATAAGCCTCTGTCATAGTTTTTTTTTTTTTCTCTCTCTCTTTCTTACCTTGGATTCTCTCCAGGACAGTCTCATTGCTTCTAATGTCTCCCCTTCCCTGCCACCCAAAATCAATGTAAAATTCAGATTACAAGTCCCTCCCCCTTACGGTGGTAAAACAATAACCCAAGAGCCATCTGGCAGTCTGGCTCCCTAGTTCACCCTTCTCACACCCATCAGACAATGCCCCCACCTTATCTAACCAGACAACCAATTACCAAGCTGGACAAGGATGGTCAATTTACATCCCAAAGAACACCAAATTGAGAAAAGCAGCTTATTCTTTTAAATGGTAATGGTAGGCAGTAACAGGCCTTCAAAAACAAATTTAAGAATTTTAAATTGACATTTTAAGAGCCATGGGGCGGGGGTAGGGGGTAGGATGGAGGCACAGTTAGTACAAGTAGTCCTCAACTTACGACAACTGAGCGCAAAATTTCTGTTGCTAAGTGGAAACATTTGTTAAATGAGCTTGCTTCATTTTACAAGCTTTCTTGGCAGAGCTGTTCAGTGAAGTTAGTAACACAGCGGTTAAGCGAACCTGGCTTCCCCATCGACTTTGCTTGTCAAAAGGCCACAAAAGGTGATCACATGAACTCAGGACCCTACAGCCGTCTGAATTTTGATCATGTAACCGAGGGGTTGCTGGAACGGTTGTAAGTTGAAAAAAAGCCATAAGTCCCTTTTTTCAGTGCTGTTGTCACTGAATGAACTGTTGTAAGTTGAGGACTACCTACAATGCAAACTGGCCAGGATGTTTCCTCTTCCTTTTTTTTTGGGGGAGGGGGAAAAAAGAGATTTAGTTTGTTCACGTCCTCAGGTCGTCCCAGATTCCATATACAGGTAGTCCTCGACTTATGACCATAATGGAGCCTGACATTTCTGTTGTTGAGACATTGGGTTTGGATTTTGCCCCAGTTTACAACCTTTCTTGCCACAGAGTTGTTAAGCGAATCATTGCCGCTGTTAAGTGAATCTGGCTTCCCCGTTGACTCTGCTTGTCTCAGGTGGTCTCAAAAGGGGATCATGTGACCCCGGGACACTGCAACCGTCATAAACGTGAGTCAGTGGCCAAGTGTCCTGAATTTTGACCATGCGAATGCAGCAACAATTAGAAGTGTGAAACCGGTCCCAGGTCCTTTTTTTTTTTCAGTGCCATTGTAACTTTGAACGGTCACTACATGAACTGTTGTAAGTTGAGGAACTACCCGCAATATAAACTGGCCAGGATGTTTCCTCCCCCCCCCTCTCTCTCGTGTGTGTATGTGTGTGTTGGTTTGTTACTCTACATCCAGATCCTCCCCAGCTTCCATACACTCCCTGCCTTACAAGGGGATGGGGAGAGAACCCCCCACCATTTTCAAAGGATCTCTTATTAAAAAAGGGGGATCCACGGATGCCCCCTCCGTCATTAAACAAAGCTTTCCTGATCTCCGCAGCGAGACCCCCCCCCCCCCGATTTAGAAAGGGGCTCCCTTCGAGGAGCCCCGCCTCCCCCGACAAAGAGGATTGCGCGCATGCGCAGATGGAGACCCCCTTCCTTTTCCCCCCTCAACCGTAAATTGACAGGGGTTCGGAGATTGACAGGCTGCCTTCCCCTCGTTTATTTTTGAATAGAGGGGGTGTTTTTTTTTACCGATGGAGCGAGCGAGGGGGAAATACGGACCTGTCCTTTCAAATAAAGTAATAGTTTTTGTCTCTGAAGAGGTCTCTCTACTTATCTCCCCGCCCCCGCCCCCCCTCGGGTGGGTTTTTCCTCAGCCTAGGTCGGGTTTTACCTCTCCGCGGCGGCGGGTCCCCTTCTTCGGAGGTCGGAAGGGCCGGAGGAGGCAGACCGGGGGCTGAAGCGAAGGGAGGCGACCGCTCCCCGCCGCAGCAACGAGCACCAGAGCCGCAGCAGCGCCTCGTCGCTACCGACCCAGCGGCCCCGCATTCAGCCCCCGACGACGCCCCTTCGCCCTCCAGTCCCAGGTCTTCCCCGCCGGGAGTCAGCGAAAGAGTTGCACCATGGCTCTTTTTCCCCTCAGCACCGGACGCCGCTCAGAGAAAAAAAGAAAGCGAGAGCCAGTCTGAGGCGCCTCAGAGCCGCTTCAAAATGGAGTCTGCCCTCCCAGGTCCGGAGGCCCCGCCCCTTTCCGTCACGTGACCCGCCGCTTTTGTTTTGCTCTCCTTTCCTCCTTTTCTTTCTTTTTTTTTTTTTTAAAGGCGGAGGGATCTACATCCCAGTGATAGGACTCTCCTTCCTCCCCCCCCCTCAAAAAAGGGAGGGAAATAAAAGGTTCAAAGAAAGAAACGGAGCCACCTTTTTTCATTAAGTTTCTGCGGTGGAATATTTATTAGCGTTTTTCCTGAATGACCCTCCCCCCCGCAAGGAAGGCTGTGCGGAGGTCAGGCTTTTTTAAGCTTCCCCTGAGGCCAGAGAAGCGGAAGAATACAGTACTTGGTCGAATCACTCCTTTTAAAGGGACAAGATTAACCCAAACTAACTTCGGTTTGAAAAGTCCGCCCAAATGCCCGCTCTCTGATTGGTCAGCGGTGGGGGAGCGCTGATTGGATAAAAAGCGGCCCTTGCCGTGCCAGACATTCCTGCTCTCGGTTGTTTTGTTATTCAAAGCAGTGGGATGCTTATTGGCTGACGGTGACGCCAAAGCTCTGTTCTGGGCCAATGAGATTTATCTCTTATTTCCCTACCCCCACCCTTCTGTTATTTTTTTTAACAGCTGCGTCGAACGGGGCGGGGCTTCAGCGTCGGTTGTTCAACTGTCATTTCTGTGAGGGACGCAAAGGCGCCAATGGGGTTTTTTTTTTGGCTCCTCGTTTTAATTTTAGCTTCATTATTAGCCTTTTAATAAAGGCGCTAGCGTTTTATCGTGGCATCCACACCTCCTTTGGAAGATTAGGAAACCAATTCTCCCTTTTAAATAAAGGCTTTTTATTAATAGGTAGAGCTAGTCTATTAATAAACTAAATATAGGCAGTCCTTGACTTACAATGGTTCATTTAGTGACCGTTCAAAGTTAGAAGGGCACTGAAAAAAAAGAGACTTATGTTTCTCACGGTTGCAACCTTTGCAGCATTCCCGTGGTCACGTGATCAAAATTAAACCACTTCGCAACTGGTTCATACTTATGACGGTTGCAGTGTCCCAGGGTCACATGATCCCCTTTTGCGATCTTCTGACAAGCAAAGCCCATGGGGAAAGCCAGATTCACTTAACAACCGGGTTATTAACATAACAACTGCAATGATTCACTTAACAACTCTGGTGAGAAAGGTCGTAAAATGGAGGCAAAATGCACTGAACAAATGTCTCACTTAACAAAAATCCGAGTGTGTCAATGGTGGTCGTAAGTCAAGGACTACCTGTAGTGGAATATATTCTGGAAGTCTTGAGTACATTTGCAGTAATTAAGAAAGAAACAAACTCGACTGGGGAAAGGGGTGACATAATCCATTACCTTTATACTTTTATACGATATTGATTTTGGATTTTATTTGGCCAAAAATATACAGGTAGTCCTCATCTTATGCCCATTAAGGTTGCTAGAAGTGATGGCTGTTAAGTGAGATGCCCTTATTTAATGACTCCCATCCCCCACTTTCCCTGATGTGGACGTTAAATGAATGTGGGTTGTTAAGCGGACCATGCGATGCTTCAAATGGGAGGCCCAGTGCCAGACCAGGTGTGCCGGCCCTGGGTCTCCATACAACAACAACACGTTGTTGTTACAGGCGGTGCTTGACTTACAACCACAATTGAGCCCAACATTTCTGTGGTTAAATTAAACATTTGTTGAGTTTTGCCCCATTTTACGACTTTTCTCCCCACCTTTGTTAAGTGACACACTGCAGTTGTTAAGTTAGCCACACGGTTGTGAAGTGAATCGGGCTTCCCCAATGACTTTGCTTGTCAGAAGGTCGCAAAAGGGGAAGACGTGACCCCTGGGACACTGCAACCGTCATAAATAGGAGTCAATTGCCAAGTGGCTGAATTTTGATCACGTGACCTTGGGGATGCTGCAGCAGTGTGAAAAACAGAAGTCACTTTGTTCAGGGGGTTATAACTTGGAACAGTCACTAAATGAACCATTGTAAGTTGATTACCTGTAGTCGGCTTCCTGCCTCTCAGGAGCCCCTTAGCCTTTCGACCTGTCTTCCTCATCCTCTCCCCAGGTCCCTCTGCAAGCTTTCTCTCTGCTAGATCCCTGCAGGGTTCAGGCCTCCTCACTATCCCCATCCTCTGTTGTTCACCTACATTTTGAAGATCTCTAGTCTAAAGCTTTTCGGATGATTATGCAGAGAGCATTAGGGAAGCAGAACAGATTGCTTCGTTGCACAGCTGCCTGGCACAAATCCAGTAGTAGCCATCATTTCCCAAGCAATCTCAATTCAATGCAGCCACTTGGAAAATGGCATCTGGTTTCAGGGATTACACCATGAAGCTGCACAATGAAACGATCCATTCTACTTCCCTAACCCAAGCTCTAGAGATCTTCAAAAGGAAAGTGAGGAGGCGGGTGTGGCGCCTGGTGGGAATGGAAGCAGGAGAATGGCGGGGTGTTGGGTGGGGGGAGATATTGGGGAGGTGCCGTAGCATCCTTGTGATCAGTTGTAAGGGTGTATATGGAGTTTCTCAGTCCTCCAGGTCACAGTTGTCCCAAAGGTGCTTTCTCCAGAGGCAACTGGACCTGTTTTTTTTTTTCTTTGAAGACGTTTCACTTCCCATCCAAAAAGCTTCTTCAGCTCTGACTGGGGAATGATTCAGTCAGAGCTGAAGAAGCTTCTTGGATGAGAAATGAAATGTCTTCAAAGAAAAAAAACACCAAGTCCAGTTGCCTCTTGAAAAAGCACCTTTGGGACAAGTTGTAAGGGTGAATGATGCTGAGGGCCCTGTAGCAATAATAATGTTGCAACCAGATAGTAAGGTAGCTTTAGGGGAATCTGCCATAACTGAATGGCCACTAAAGCTGCTACTAAAACTCTTACTATAACTTTTAACTTGGTAAAATAATGCATTACAGGGCAACAGTTACCGAGTCTGGGTACCTAAAATTGGCTAACTTACAGAATATGTCCATAATCCAGGACCAATTGTTACATGGAATTTTAGCATTTTAAAAGATGAGAATATCATTTTTATCATGGCAGTCTCGGCCTGTTTTCCAATTTCAGGAAAATATTTTTTTTCTTACCCAAGGTCATTTCTTTGTGTAAGATCCTGTTTCTTTTTTGCACTAATCCACAGAATGTCTGTATTCTGAGAGTCCTTGACTACACTTACATGTTTTAAGAAAGATACAAACCCATTTGGGAAACAGTAAAGTAACCAATAAATTTGCCATTTGTGCAATGTTACCTAGAATCAATGTTTTCTTTTTCTTTTTAAAGACTCACATGTAACCCGTGTCCTTTATTGTTACGATTTCTCGCTTTCGAATGTATCATATATACCAAAGGTATGTATCATTTGTTTCTGAACCCTATGAAAAAATTTGACTCCCTCTAATAATTTTTTTTTTTGCTTTGTTCGTCTGAATTACCTGGTGGTTAGTATTTTCAAATGGGCAAAGATAAAAATGCCTCTCCAGAGTTCAGCAATCAAGTTCTTATCAGCTCCACACCAAACTCAGAGTGCCTGAATTTTGAGGCAACACCATGACTTTTCAAAAATGAAATTTATGGCTGCTTCAGTGCTACTGGCTGCTGCTGTAGTCACATGATCTTCATTTTCAACATTCTATGACAGTTTCCCAGCCAGTCTTGCAATCCCTCACTCTTTCTGCCACCCAGCAACTACCACTTGCCTGCTGGAATGGGAAGGAAGGAAGATTTCTGATGCTCCTTCTCAGATCTCCACAAGAAAACTCAGTGGGAAAACTGGCTGAAAGTTGGAAGCCACTTCCTGTTCTCACTACTTTTTTGCCCGCCCTTGATCATTTTTTCCTCTGTTTAGGTAAGGAAATATCTCCGAAATGATGACGCAGCAGGGCCATGGGTTATCTAGTGTTATCTAGAATCAATGTTTTCTATTGTTCAAGTTTCACATGTGATACTATGCCTTATTGTTTGATCATTTGCTTTCTGACATACACTGTTTTTTCTGTATCCTTTTGTTGGAAAAAATATCCATCTGGTTCAGTTCCAAGCCGGGACAAAGGCACTGGACACAAAATGGAGGCTGATTGAAAAGAGGGCCCATTTATTGATGAAGCAGAACTTGTGTGATGCTGGGCAGCTGACCACATGGAGTTGAGAGTGGGGGGTATTTGTACCTTCTCTTGGGCTTTGCACTTGAACTTCCTGTTCCTGTGGAAGAACATATATTCTATTGGCTGTTGTCAGACTCCCATGGGGCCATGTACAAATCCTAGGAGTTTGGCTGAGCTAAGTTTGGTTGAAGTTTGAAATGCTGGGGGTGGTGCAACTGAGATGATGCAATGAAGGGACTTTGGGCAATTCCTATTGCGGCTGAGGGCTAATCCTACCTTTGTTGGGTGAGGATATTTGTTCCTTGGGTGAGGATATTTGCTTATGAATAGAGCTAGCTATCTCTTTATCTCTTAAGTGCTGACACCTGGTGTGGGCTATAAAGGAAGGTGGGAGCTGCCTTCCAAGAGCATGTTTCTCCATTTCCCATCCAGGGAAATATAATAGTCTGCCTTTTTAATATTTCTCAAAATATTTCAGTCTTCTAGGAGAGGGGTGGGTGCTAACTTTCTACACTATAAAAATACTTCACTCCCCCTAATAAATGCTTTGCTTAAATTACATCGCGATTTGCATTTCTGGGAGGGGAAAGATGTCCCTTTGCAAAAGTAAAAGTGTTTTTCTTTGCCAAATTCAAGGAATAGGTCTTCAGTTCCATGCAAACTTGGGGGGGTCTGAGTTTCAAGCCAACAGTATTATAGCATAATACTGTATTATAGTCTATCTTTCAGGAGGGCAGAGAAGAGGCCCAGCCCACCATTTTTAAGGATTCTGTCTTCAGTATTTCCTGTTTTGAGGCAATAATTTTGACAGACAAACATTGAGAAGGTTCATTATTCTACCTTCAGTGAAAAAAAAAATCCCCATCTTCATGGAATTTCTATTTGTTTTGCCTTTTCTGGGGCATAAGGATCTTGCTAAGAGGAAAACAAATAACTTTCTTAATCAGTTGCAGTAAACATTAGAAAAAACAGATTAAACAGGAACAGGTTTATCCTACCTACTAAATCTTTCAGAAGTTTACTCTACTTCTTTCTGTAATAAATCTTCCGGAGCTTTAAAACTACCCAGAACTTTATCTCTGGGCCTTTGCTTGCAAATAAAGGAACAGCTCCAGGGTGTCCCCCCCCCCGATGAATTTGGGGTTTTCGAAAGAACTTGTTCCCCCGGTTATTAAAATATTGGTACATTTACTGCTTTGACTGTATTTGTTACTGAAATTTCCACCCTGTTCTACAATGTACAAAAAGAACATGAGGATTACAAATAATGTAATGATGCAAAATAATAATAATAATAATAATAATAATAATAATAATAATAATAATAATAATAATAATAATAAAAACCAGTCTAAATATCTGGCTGATTGCAAACAATGTAATGTAATATCCCTCCAAGGTCTCTTTCAGTTTATATAACAACCAAAGGAAGATGGAAATAATATGTTCTTCTCAGGAGAGCCATGTGCACTTGCAATAAAGTTGGAAAAATACTACCATTTGCCAACTTAGTGCCACAACCTGTGGCTCTAGTCCAGGGGTGGGATTCAATTTTTTTTAAAAAAATTTATTGGTTTTTAAAACAAATATAAACAAACAAAACATAAAAACATCAAGTCCTCTTCCATATATGTACATACAGTGTGCCGGTTGGTTTACAAATTGTTTTGTGCTTCCATTTCATTGTCTTCAATTATAATTACATTGTATATAATCTCGTATTTTCAATCAAATATTAAATACATTAATATTATTAATCAATCATTTGACTATACTTTTATTCATTCATGTTTTACAAAATGATCATATTTAACTTGTTTTATGACAATTCATATTATCATCCCAGATCTATCCTAGAATCATTTTGTAGATATAATAAGAAAAGAATACATCTTTATATATTTATTATTTTCTAAAATTCTACATATTTCATTACTATCTTTTATTGTCTAACCATTGATAGAATAGATCCCAAATTTTATAAAATTGTTTATCATCTTGTTCTCTAATTTCAAATGTCAATCTACTCATTTCAGCACATTCCAATATTTTCTTAATGATTTCCTCCTGTGATGGTATTTTCTCATTTTTCCAGTTTTTAGCAAATACAATCCTAGCCGCTGTTAATACATTTACAATCAAGTATTTCAAGTCTTTACTATATATTTCAGGTAAAGTTCTCAATAAAAATATCTCTGGTTTCAAATCTATATGTTTTTTTGTCATTTTTTCCAACCACATGTGGATTTTAGTCCAGTATTTTTAAGCATCGCACAAGTCCACCACATATGGTAATATGAGCCAGGTGTATGATTACATTTCCAACATTTTTTGGATTTATAATCTATATTACCTCTATAATTCACCTTTTTTTGAAGTAACAATTTGGTCAAGAATCGGTATTCTCTTCTCATCTCTCTCACTCTTCTGGGTACTTGTTTCAAGACCACAATCTCCTTATCTTTGTATTTCAATGTTTTCTCTCTTGCTACTTGCAATATTTGTGTTTTAATGGCTTTCTTTGTAAACCTGATGTGAACTTCCCCTGGTAAGCTATTTCTCATCGCGTATCTTGTGAAGACTCGATAAACCTCATCTATTCCATCCATCATCTTCTCTTCAGTTATTTCCAAAGCTTCAGCCAATATTTCTATCATTATCTCAGCTAGATTTTGTTCTTTTTCTTCCTCTATGTTTTGGAATCTAAAATAAAATTCTGATCTGTCCATCTCCCATCTCAGCATACCACTTTTATCTTGTTCAACCACAGTTAATCTGTTATCAATGTCTACAATCTTCTTGTCTCTTTGTTTAACTTCTTCAATTTTTTGGAGTCTCTCATCATACTTCATCATCATTTGTTGGATGTTCTCCACTTTTTCATCGGTTTTCCCTGTTCTTTGTTTAATGTTCTCTATTCTCTTCAATGTTCTCTGATCTTGTTTGAATATTCTGAATTCCTTGCATAATCTTCTGCAGGGTCACTTTTTCTTGTTCTTTTTCTTGCCTTAACATTGTCTGTATTGAACGTTGTCCTCCAGATGATGGAGAGGAAGAAGTAGAAGTTGAAGAACTAGGAGCTGTTAATTTCCTACTCATTTTGAGGAATTCAAAATCTTCAGGTTCTTCTAGACCTTAATCCAGTTATGAAATAACCAGTTGCAGTTCCAAATAAAAATAGTAGGAAAAAAGAAGCCAAATAATAATAATAATAATAAAAAAAGAAGAAGAAATTTCTTCAGGTTCTTGTATACCTTAATCCAATCGGTTGGTTGGATGACAGTAAAAATCCAAAAATGAAGGAAAAGACCATAAACACACCATAAACACACACAAAAAAGAAAAAGTTGTAAAATCCTAAAAAAGGCGAAAAAGTGAAGAAAAAGGCTAAAAAAAGAAAGGAAAAATTCTTCAGGTTCTTCAACACCTTAATCCAATTAAGAGGTCTCAAATATAAAAGGATGCATAAAAATACCCACCCCAAAAGAACAACCCCAATATGGAAGGTAGATGGAAAGACAAAAATACCAGGAAGGGAGAGAGAAGAAAAAGGCTACTCCCTTAAAAAGAAAAGGAAGGGAAATGTTAATACTAAAGCTTTTCCTTTAAAATAAAAAGCAGGCGTAGAAATTTAACTTCCAAAGACAAGAAAAAACAAAAACAAAGACAAGTTCCAAAGAACCAAAAATCCAAATAGCTATTACAAAAAAAAGTAAACTGATGAGGAGGGGTAGCACAGCTTAGAAAGAATAAAAAGAGCACACTGCACTTTGTTTAATTATCCAAGGCTCTTGTTATAACTCTCTTCTCCAAAGACTTATCACCTTTTCTTTTCCTAGACTTCAACACCAGAGTCCAGCTGTTGATAGAAACCCAGAAGAGCACCTGCAATAATACTCTCCCATGCTCTTCCCTCTATCTTATCAAACAGGCAATGTCCTTGAAAAAAAGTCTCAGTTCTTTCTCAGCTTTGTCTGGTCAAAAGAAAAATAGAATATTTCCAAGCCTCTAGTTGGCAGTGTTACAAAGTTTCTTTAGCTTTCACTTTCCCCCTCCTTTTCCAAGCAAAATATAATAAGAATTAATTAAAAAAAGAAAAAGATATTTTTAAAAAATAACTAAAAGAGAGTCTCTGGCTTAGAATATTATAAATTCAAAAAGGAGAAAAGAATAGATAAAAAGAAGAGAGAAAAAAATAGTCCAGTTTCAAAATCATGTGTAGAAAATCCAGCAATGAGAAAAAAAATAAAAATATTACTTTGACATTCCTGTTTAAAATTGCCGCTTAATCACTTCTGTCAAAACTTTTACAGATTCTTTCTTTCCCTTGGGGTGTCCTTTCAAGTCTTAAAATAAAGAAAAAGTTCTCACCAAATCGGCACACTCTCTCTTTCTGTTCTCTTTCGTTTCGGAGCTGTCCCAACTTCAGCAGCTTTAATGGCTGCCTCTTTGTCGCTGGCAAAAAGAGCTTCTCCTGGATCTACTAGGGACTTTGCGATATCCCTGGGATCAACAGGATGCGCTCTTTACATTCACCGTCTCTTCGGGACTGTTTAGATCCACTTGGACCATCCAGGAGCAAAGATATCGGCAGCGATCTCAGACCTCCAAGATTGCATGCCGTATCGTCGCGATGCCAGCTCCGCCCCCCTGGTGGGATTCAAATTTTTTAACAACTGGTTCTGTGGGTGTGGCTTAGTTGGTGGGCATGGCTTGGTGGTCATGTGACTGGTGGACATGGTTTGTAGTCATGTTATTGGCTGGGCGTGTCCAACTCAGTATCACTCACATTGAGGCATGCATCTCCTCGCCTGGCCTCTCATGACTGTGGGGATGCTGCAACAGTCGTAAGTGTGAAAAATGGTCATAAGTCACTTTTTTCAGTGCCATTGTAACTTTGAATGGTCACTCCACATAAGCAAAGTACCAGCAAAGGAGGGGGAAAAAAACTCCAGAGTCGTTCCTGAGACAGGAAGTCTAGTCCTTCCAAAAATGTAATAAGGGTTAATGGAGAGGCAGTTTCTGTAAGCAACACCAGAATGTTTCCTTCCTGCTTTCCTTACAGGATTAGGCCAGTAATTTTTTCTAACAACCGGTTCTCCGAACTGCTTAGAATATTAACAACCAGTTCGAGCGAATAGGCGCGAACTGGTAGAATCCCACCCCTGCTCTAGTCTACCTCATGCTTGTTGCGTTCATTCTTCATCATCCTCTAGCAGTGTGCTCCAGATGTTTCTTCAACCACATCAACTCCCTCAGTTTCTCAGTAAAGCAAGGGGAGTTTCAGGATCCATTGGAAAAGAGGGGCCACATGGGTGCAATCTGATCCAAAACTTCAACCATGCTCTCATTCCAGGTGTCAACTCATAAAGTGCCTATGCCACTTAAGTGAGTAACTGCCAGAATCTTGACACCAGGTCTTGGTTGGAGTGTATATCAAACCTTTATGTCACCTCATATCTGAGCTCCCTCTGGAGCCATAATGGGTCCATCAGTCACCTGGAGCATCAATTGCATAGGTCCAGCCTCTTTGCAGCAGGAGGAAGCACCAGAGAAAACAGGGCCAACAGAGAGTGACCTTGACAAGAGTATAATTGTAATCCCCAATATCACAGTACACTGCTACTGGTTCAACCATAAAGACTACATCTAGCCTATGATATGACCAGTGCCTTGTGACAGGCCTATATAGCTATTATGAAAGCCATCAACTCTTCCCAAAGATGCTTTTTCAACCAGAAAGTCCAGTTGCCTCCATGTAATAACAGCAGTGAGGGTTGCATTTACTCAGCATTGGAGAAATGAAGAAATACCATTAGATGAAGAGATAATTAAGAAGATATTGGACTGTGCAGAAATGGACTGACTTACATTGGAGATTAAGCAGAAAGAAGATACAGAATACTAACAAACATTTAGTAACAAACATTTATCAATAGCTGGAAAAAAAGGGGTAAAGATTAGGAATATGGTTTGTACTGTTAAGCAAACAAAATAACCCAGACAACATGATGTTTATTAAGCACTAATTAAATGTAATAGTAGAAAATTAATAAAACTTAAATAAAATTTTTAAAAAAGAAAGTCCAGTTGCCTCTTGAAAAAGCACCTTTGGGACAACCATAACCTGGATGATTGAGAATCTCCATATACCATTAACTCTTCAGTCACCTCTCTCCACTCCCCTAAAAGCCAGGTTGAAGTTCCTATGAATCATGACCCTAAGGAACTGTATTACTAACAGGCAAGAAAGCTGCTATGCAGTAAAGAAGCTGGTACAATTGTAACAATTCTGTCTGATGCTAGACTCATCAGATTAGTAGGGATGAACTCAGCCATCCTCACTCTGACCCTTCCCTTGGTTCCTGGTTGAGCACATTTCCAAGAAGACTGCCTTCTGGATCCCACAAGGTCTTGGTGATGCAAGTCAGGTCAAGTTTTTTCATACATGACAATAGATATGTATTAATGGCAAAAAAAGTGGATGAACTAAATGCATTTGTGAATTCTTCCTCCTTCTTTGTATTCTGCAAAAAGTTGGTAAACGAAAAATGAAGAGAGTGATGTGTATATATGTATGTAAATCTTCATGTATGTAATTAAAACAACACATTCCATTCCAATTCAATTCTATCATTAATATTAATATTCATTAAAGTCTTAACTTCTTTAACATTACTTTTCAATTAAATATCATACTTCGATGGGAACAATTATAGGCTTTCCATAATTAATTCCCCCCCTCTTCACTTATATTTTATAAAACATTAACTAATTAAAATGTTCCCGTTCCTTCCTAATTCAATTTTCTCATTTATTTTATTTCACTTATTTTATTCACAAACATTTCACTAAATTACACTATTTTATCCCTCATTTTAATCATACATTGTTTCCAATTTTCTAAAGTTATTTCTATTACTAATATAACAATACAATCTTATGTACCTTTACATAATCCCTTTTTCAGTTAGATTTTCACCCATTATCTCTAAATAGGACCTGTTTCTCTATATCTTGCTCTGGTCCTTTGTAACTTCTTTTCCTTTCCTTCTTCCCTCTCTTCTTCTCTCTCCCCTTTTTACCCCCTTGTCTCTCTACCTCTATTTCTCTCTTCTGTATTCCCCTTTTCTGTTGCTTTCCAGTATTATACTTATTTTTCGAATTATTTTTCTTTTCTTTGGTTGTTTTTTTTTAAGTCTTAAGTTTTCCATTCTCTTTCCCACCTTTCCTTTTTCTTCCCCACATAAAATTGCTTGTTCATTAAAGATGGCTTCTTCTTTGTCCCAGTCTTCTTGTTTTGTGGGCGTTTCTTGTTGTTTCTCATAGTTCCAAATCTCCATTTCTAAGAATTGAAAAACGAAGCCAAAAGAACCCTTCCCTTCTTGTGCATCTTCTTTGTACTTTTTAAGTTCCATTTTCAATTCATCCAGAAGTGGTGGCATTGTATAAATTTTTAAACAACCACCCGATTGATTTTAGTCATTCATATGTAATAACCAAGAATCCAAAGATCACCAAATAATCCAAATACACGCAAGCTGTTTCTTTTTGCTCTTTTTTTTCACTTTCTCTTCCTGGGGTTACTGTTTAGTTACAAAGTTTCAGTTAAAATGTATCTTTTAGAAGTCTTGTTGAAGTTTTACTGTAGATTCTTTTTAATTCCAGGCAGTCTCCTCCCTCTTCCAGATCCTGCCCTTATTCTTTTTCTCTCCCTTCCTGCTTATGAAAAAAAAAATTTTAGTGTCCAGAAATCTTTATTATCCCTTTGGCATTTTGTTTTATTTTCAGCTTAATTGCCTATTGATGTCAAAGTGGATTTTTCCGATTTCTTATTTAAGTCTCTTAGTTGTCAGTATAGGGAAGGAGAGAGAAGAAAAAAAAACACCAAACCTTTCCCTTTTCACTTTCCTTCGCTGCTTCCGACTCTTCTTTGGGAGCGATGTTATTTTTTTGTAAGTTTAAATTCCAGGGTACCTTAGTTGTTGTTTTTACAATTTAACCTGGTCAGCCAAAACTTTCACTTCTTATCTTCCTCCTGCACATTCTTTTCCGGTCGAGTTCTTCTTTGTGGTGGCCATTTCTGACCACTGCTGCAACCGCCTTCAGGAAAGGGAGTAATGGCCAGCTGAGGAGGAGAGATGTGGCTCTCCTCAACCCTGCTGGTGGTCTCCCCCCTCTTCACCACCTCTGCGGGTTGGCTTAGCCCCGAAACCAGCCGGCTCGGGGTGCTCCAGCAGCGAGCCCAGACCGAAACCACGCACGATCGCGGATTTCTGTCTGTCGCCGAAGATACTTTAAACCGGAAGCCCATCCTGTAATGTTTTTTTTATATTATGTACAGCTATGCAATTGTAATTTTTCCTTAATGGAAAATTCTTTAATATCTACACATTAGACCTGATATTTTTTCTCCTCCTTCCCAGCTTCAGCCTTATATTTGTGCAAACACACAGATCCAAACAGACAGCTAGCTATATTTTAACCTAGTATATTCAACAATTGTTGCTTGTATGGTTAGTTTTGTGATTTAGTGTATTGTTGATGCCCAGAGCATCTAATATAAGCTAATGACTCTTTCTAATACCCCTAGCTGATGCCTTCTGTGCAAAAAACTAATACATTAACATTAGGACATGCTGCTTAAATCATTTACCCATTCTGCAAAGCTGTATAAGTTACTGAATACAAAGCAATGCCTCCTGGGCAAACAAAAGTAATATATTAACATTAGGATATGCTGCTTTAAACCATTTACCTATTCTGAAATTTGAAGGGTTTTCTTTAATATTCGGTCTTTAATATTCGATCTTAGATCGGGCCTTTGGTCTGATCTAAGTATAATACATAAAATTATCTACTGCAATGTCCTACCTGTCAATGAATACTTCAGCTTCAACCACAACAATACAAGAGCACACAATAGATACATACTCAAGGTAAACTGCACCAAACTTGATTGCAGGAAATATGACTTTAGTAACAGAGTGGTCAATGTCTGGAATACTCTACCTGACTCTGTGGTTTCTTCCCCAAACCCCAAAAACTTTAACCTTAGACTGTCTACTATTGACCTCACCCCTTTCCTAAGAGGTCTGTAGGGGGCGTGCATAAGTGCACCAACGTGCCTACCGTCCCTGTCCTATTGTTTCTTTTTTATTCGTATTCATGTATTCATAACCATGCTTATACTTATACCTGTTATCTAATACTTGCTTGACAAATAAATAAAATAAAATAAATCAATATGTATGATGGATGGCTGAGAAAAAAAAACTATAAACTGATAGAAGAATCCTCCGAAATAGCCATTGTTCAGTGTCCAGTCCCAACCATGTATGTGATATTAACACAATTGAGAAAGTCCAGAAGTATTTCACAAGAAGAGTTCTCCACTCTTCTACCCGTTGTAGAATACCTTATGCCACCAGACTCGAAATTCTAAAACTAGAAAACCTCGAATTACGCCGTCTTCGGTCCGACTTAAGCATGGTATATAAAATCATACATTGCAATGTCCTACCTGTCAATGAATACTTCAGCTTTAACCATAACAACACAAGAGCACACAACAGATACAAACTCAAAGTAAACCGCACCAAACTTGATTGCAGGAAATACGACTTCAGCAATAGAGTGGTCAATGTCTGGAATACTCTACCCGACTCTGTAGTCTCTTCCCCAAACCCCAAAAACTTTAACCTTAGACTGTCTACTATTGACCTCACCCCTTTCCTAAGAGGTCTGTAGGGGGTGTGCATAAGCGCACCAACGTGCCTACCGTCCCTGTCCTATTGTTTCTCTTATTCTTTTATTTTTCTTATATGTACCCATTTCATATATTCACAACTATGTATACACTTGTACTTATTATCTTGTAAACAATTGACAAATCAAATAAATAAATAAATAAATAAAAATAAAAAGTTCCAAAAAGTCAAAAAAAAACCATAAAGTTCCCCAACTGATGAAATGTGAAGCAAGACATCACAATGCAAATTCCAAACTTCCATATGTGTGTTATGTCGCATGAAAGTACATAAGGGGCAGAGTTTGCAACCATAAGCCACACTGCATCTCTACTTCCTTTTGCAATGACATAGCTGCCGACGCATTCAGCTTTCCATGGCAACCACCCCAGCCTAACCCTTCCTGCTAAGTTGCAAAAGTATTGGTAGAAAGTTTGAAAGCTGTAGTCATCCCCATATGGGCAGAAGGCATCAGGTTGCAGAAGGATTATTGGTTTGTTTTTCCACCTTTATTATTTGTACATCTAACTTGTTCTGTACAGTCATTTGCATACTTGTAAACGCTGCACGGTGATTGGACAAGACGCGCGGCGAGCTGATTGGCCGAGCGAGCCGCAGTGATTGGCCCGCCGAGAATCTCCCGCGATTGGTGGAAACTAATCGCGGGAGATTCAAAGTGGTGTCATTGGCGCGGCCGCGCGTAAGAATAATAAAGCCGCCGTTTTTTCCCTTTCGAGCGAGCCAATCTCGGAGCAAATAAAGAGCTGAAACTAAGTCACTGGCTCCGAGTCTTTCTTCCACGATGGACACAACACTGGCGACGAGGATGGGATCCCAAGCCTAAATCCCGAAGGACGTGTCCGGAGGAAACAAGACCGACAAGATGGCCAGCATCGCCCCACCAGCGCCCTTCAACCCCGCTACTGAGGATTGGGAATCATACACCGACTGATTCCTGATGTTCCTCGAAAGTAGCAACCTAAAGGACGTGAATGGGCAGAAGAAAAGAGCCGTTTTCCTAACACACTGCGGGCCCGCGGTGTTCAAGATGGCGAAAGCCCTCACGAAACCCGAAGACGTGAAAACGATGGACTGGGCCAATCTCGAAACTTTACTCCGAAACCACTATGCCCCCACCGTGCCCACCCTCATCAGGCGGTACGATTTCTACCGGAGGGACCAGAGAGCGGGCAAGAGCGTCAGCGATTTCGTGGCTGACCTCCGGAACCTCGGGGGCATGTGTGGCTTTACGGACATGGACGAGGCACTCCGAGACCGCGTTGTCCTAGGGCTCCGAGATCCGGTACTGCAAAGCCGACTAATGGCAAAAGGCGACATCGCCCTCGCCGACATCCTCGCAGACGCCACCGTGGCCGAAGCAACCCGGAAATCAGCGGCTCGAATGCGGAGGCCCACCGCGACCACCAATGCAGGCACGACAACCGAGACACGCACCGAAGCAAGCCCCCAGGAGACCACCACCACACACCATGGCGACCTCGACTCCGGTTCTGACACCACGGACGAGGAAGAGGACATCCATCAACTCCAGACGGAACGAGACCGGCGCGATCGGCGGAGTCGTAAGTCGGGGCCCCAATGCGCCGGGTTTGGAGGCGACCACCCTCGATCGGATTGCCGATTTTTTGATGTGATATGCCGGCACTGTCACAAAATAGGCCACATCGCCCGAGTCTGCCGACTTAAGAAAAACCACAGCCCCCGGCGGAGAGAGAGCAGCAACCGGAGATGAGATGGCACCCTCCCCAGGCCCAGAGACCGCCAACCCAAAAATCGCTGGAGCCGAGACGGACGGGCCGCCGAAATGGCGAGAATCGGCAGAGAGAGGAAACCCACCAGACGGTCGTCATCGGCCATTCGTCCAGCAAAGACGCCCGGAAGGTATATGTGGAAGTGAGCATCGAGGGCGAGCCATGCAAGATGGAGGTGGACACCGGGTCCTACCTCTCCATGGTTGCATGGCGGGAAATCAAGCGCCTGGTGCCCAAAATCCAAAGAAGGGGACTGAAAAGCCAGAAACTAATCCTCAAGGACTACCAGGGAAATCGCATCCCGGTAGTCGGAACAGGCCACTTCGAAATAGAATTCAAGGGACGAAAGGAAAGGCTCCCATTGACGATCGTGGACCGAGACCGACCCAGCCTTTTAGGACTGCAATGGTTCGCGCCACTCGGGATCGAAGTGACGGGCATCGATCACATCGGGGAAGCTGATTGGGAGGAACAACTCTCAAGGGACTTCCAGGAAGTGTTCGAGGGCCCCCTATTTCTTTCAGCCTAGACCCCAGCGTTCCCCCAAGATGCCTAAAACCACGGCGGGTACCTTTCGCACTCCGGCCCAAAATCGACGAGCAAATAAACAAGCTCATCAGTCAGGGGGTTCTCGAACCAATTGACCACGCCAGGTGGGAGACCCCCATAGTCACCCCAGTCAAGCCCGATGGGTCAGTGAGAATCTGCGGGGACTATAAGGCCACCCTCAACTGCGCATTACAACAGAGCGCCTATCCCGTCCCAGTGGTTCAGCATCTCCTACACTCACTGGGGGGAGGCAAGGTTTTTGCAAAACTCGACGTGGCGCAAGCATACCAACAACTGCTGGTCGACGCAGAAACCGCCGAGGCGCAAACCATAGTAACCCACCGGGGCTTTCCGATGTAAGAGACTCCAGTTTGGAGTCAGTGTGGCACCAGGAATATTCCAGAGCCTCATGGAGAGACTCCTGCAAGGAATCAAGGGGTGGTGGCCTACTTCGACGACGTACTGGTGTCGGCAGCCAACCAAAAAAGAACTGGAGGGCCGCCTGAGGGAGGTCCTAGAGAAATTCAAAAATGCGGGGCTGAAGGTTAAAAAGGGAAAATGCCAATTGCATACCGAGAGGGTCGAATTTCTAGGGTACCTTTTAGATCGACACGGAATTCACCCAACCGAAAAAAAATCAGAGCAATCAAGGAAGCCCCCAGGCCGAAGAATAAAAACGGAACTACAGGCATTTCTAGGGCTACTTAATTTCTATAATGTTTTCCTGCCACAGAAGGCGACCACGGCAGAGCCTTTGCATAGGCTCTTGGACAAGGCGGCCCCTTGGACTTGGGGGAAACGCGAGGAAGCCGCCTTCAACAAAACCAAGGACCTACTCACCTCGGATGCTGTCCTCATCCAATACAACGAGACCCTACCGCTAGCTGTCACATGCGACGCATCACCCTTCGGCGTCGGCGCCGTCCTCAGCCACACTCTCGCCGACGGAAAAGAAGCACCCATCGCCTTTTTCTCAAGGACCCTCACCAAACCGGAAAGAAACTACAGCCAGCTGGACAAGGAGGCCCTGGCTATCGTTGCCGCTGTCAAAAGGTTCCATTATTACTTCTACGGCCGGACGTTCACCATCGTCACCGACCACAAGCCGCTGCTGGGAATCCTGGCAGGAAACAGGGCCACCCCAAACATTCTATCTCCAAGAATGACAAGGTGGTCTGAATTCCTTGCCGCCTACAGTTACCGGCTCACACACTGACCCGGTAAGACAATCACCCACGCAGACGCCCTGAGCCGCACGCCGCTACCTGACCTGGACACCGACCCAGCACCCACAACAACCACCCTTAGCATAGAGGCTCTGCCCGATCTACCCGTAACCGCGTCACACATTGCCCGCGAAACTAATAAAGACAAACGCCTGGCGCAAGTGTTACATTGGGTAGAGAAGGGGTGGCCCGAAAAAGACGTCGACGAAACATTCAGGACATTTCGAAACCGACAAACAGAACTGTCATTACAAAAAGATTGTTTACTTTGGGGGGATAAGGTTGTCATTCCGGAAAAATTACAGGGAAAGGTATTGGAATTGCTGCATGAGGGACACCCAGGCATCGTGCAGACTAAAGCCTTGGCCAGAAGCTACGCATGGTGGCCAGGGATAGACAAACAGATCGAGGCTTGGGTGGCAGCATGCAACCGATGTCAGGAAACCAGGCCTAGCCCCCCTGCCGCCCCAATCCTGGAATGGGAAACCCCCAGGGGACCATGGTCCAGGATTCACATAGACTTTGCCGGGCCCACAAAATGACACACCTTCCTCATTACGGTAGATGCTTACTCCAACTGGTTGGAGGTAAGCAACATGAAAACTACCACCACGGAGGCCATTACCAAAGAACTCAGCAGGCTGTTCGCAACCCACGGCCTCCCAGACGTCGTCGTATCCGACAACGGGCCCCAATTTACCTCGCTAGAATTCAGGAAATTCCTAGCAGAGCGGGGGATACGACACGCATTAACAGCGCCGGCACATCCGGCGGCGAACGGGAGGGCAGAACGGATGGTTCAATTTACAAAAAAAACAATCCAGAAAATAGAAAACGGGGAAATCCAAGACAAAATAAACAAAATGCTTTTGATACAACACATAACCCCGAACACAACAACTAACAAAAGCCCGGCAGAACTATTAATGGGGAGGAAATTAAGGTCCCCATTAGACAGACTGCACCCCACATACAACCCAGAAAAACCCCCAAACTCCTCAAGCAAAGACCGAACATTTAAACCAGGCAATACAGTATACGCAAGGAACCTTACCGGGGACCCACTGTGGATACCAGCGACCGTAACCCAAGTGACAGGTCCCCGCTCGTACCGTTTACAAACAACCGACGGACGAGCATGGAAACGACACATCGACCAATTAAGGTCAAGAACCACCACGGGAAACACAACCGACACGCAAACAGACACAAACACATACCCAGAAAAAGAAGGGGACCCCCCCAACACAAACCAAGAGGGGAGGGAAGACCCCAATAACCAACCCACACCAGAAAGAAACTGGGAATACTCACCAACAAACAGCCAGCTCAAAGCCTCAACAGGAAGAAGCAGCCAGGCCAGCTCAACCAGCCCAGAAAGACCAGGCGGGAGCGGCAACAACCGCAGCTCAACCAGCCCGGGTAGACCGGGAGGGAGCTGCAACGAAAGGCCCGGCTCACCCTTCCAGGCGGTTCCATCAACGAGGCAGAGAGCAACACAGAACCCGACCGAACCGGCCGGGAGCCAAGCACCAACTAACCTGCGCAGGTCAAGTAGGCAAGTGCGAAGCCCGCCTACTTACGGGACTACGTTACGTAGGACCATACCAAGAGGGGAGGGGTGTTCTGTACAGTCATTTGCATACTGTGAAACGCCACGCGGTGATTGGATAAGGCAGCGCGCGAGCTGATTGGCGAGCGAGCCGCAGTGATTGGCCCGCCGAGAATCTCCCGCGATTGGTGGAAACTAATCGCGGGAGATTCAAAGCGGTGTCATTAGTCGCGACACGCCGGCCAAAGAATAAAAGCCGCCGCTTTTTCCCTTTCGAGCCGAGCCGATCTCGGAGCAAATAAAGAGCTGAAACTAAGTTACTGGCTCCGAGTCTTTCTTCTATGACGGACACAACATAACTCAAGACAATGAACATACCCAACACATCTTTCTCCTCCTATATTTCTCATAATAATAGTTGGATTGGGCTAATCAAGGAGAGAAGCAACCTACAACCAAGGAGACATTTCCTGTCAGCGAGAACAATTAACCAGTGAAATGACTTGCCTTCAAAAGTTAAGAAAAAATTACAATTGTATAACTATACCTAATATAAAAACAACATGCTGTCGTATAATATTAGGGGAAACCTGCATAAACCTACATGCAGTGGGTTGGATTAGAAGACCACCAAGGTCCCTTCCAACTCTGTTATTCTGAAAGTGACTGGCTCAAAGTCACCCACCTGGCTTTCATGGCTAAGGTAGGACTTGAATTCACAGACTCCACTTTCTAGTTGGGTGCCTTAACTACTAGACCAAACTGTCTCTCTTAGTCACCCTATTTATCTTAAAAATGTGCTCACCTGCTTAGAGAAACAGACACAATAAACTGGTAGTGAAATAAATTGTTTTGGAGCTTTACATTGGTACGCCCGCTGGTAAATATGTGATTTTTTAAAAACTGAACGTATCCACCATGGTAGTCGGATGGTAAATGAACATGTCCACCCCATGGAATAATGTTTTATGTGTTCCCCAAATTCCAAAAGTACCCTCCAAGCCTTAGGAAAATACAATTATGTTTGTAGCACATTGGCATACTGGGGCATGGAATTATTTTTGCACACAATACAGTTGTTTCCAAAGTTAAAGTTTCCTTTGCCCTTTGATTTGCAAGCTATTTCTAGCAAAACAACTGAATCAACCCTCCTCCCTGTAGCTATACATTGTGATGGATTAATTAATAAGTCCTTTAAATTACTCCAAATCCCCAAGCTGCTGTTGTGTCTCTATAATCATGGTTTATATCTGTTGATAGTTTGGATGTTATGTAAGAAAAAAAACTGCTTTGGGGAGATTTAAAAAAAATAATCTATGAAATAACTGCTCACACATTTTTAAGAAGCAACAAAGCAAGGATTTGAGCTAGCTCAAAAGATTCACAGTCAACATTATATTATTTTGTAAAAATAATATTGTTTCTGCCTAAAACATGTCATACGTCTGACAAATCTGAACAAGTTGTTGTTGCTAAACATTTTCCATGGAACATAAGTTTCCAAAACATTCTTCTTTAGAACTTTAAGACTTTCAGGCAGCATCCTGCCTCAGAAATTGCCGTTCTCAGAAGTTGCTAACAATTTTCCTGTTGAAACTAGCTAACTCATTAAAAGGAATAGCAAATTAAAATAGCTAAAATCATTTCAAAAGCACTGGCCAAAGTGTGCAAGAGACAAACCACTAATAAGCCATGCTGGTAATTCAATCCCTAATGTTTTTCTCCCCAAGCACATTGAATATTTAGAGCACAAATTGCAGCTGTAAATACAAACTTTTATTGAAATACTTTAATTTCCAATTTATTTATGTATTATGAAATTTATTTTTTAGAATAGAATGGAATGGAATGGAATGAATTGGAACGGAACGGAATGGCATGGCATGGCATGGCACGGAATGGAACAGAACAGAACAGAACAGAACATTCATTATTGGCCAAGTGTGCTTGAACACACAAGGAATTTGTCTCTGGTGCATAAGCTCTCAGTGTACATACAAACAACGAAGTAATACAGTATAATCATAAGATACCAATAGTAGAAGGTAGTAGGAAATATAAAAAGGATTCATTGTTAAACAATTAAAACTGAAACCACATGGATTCAGGTGGAGTTTTTCTTGATTTTCTTTTACAGAATAACAGAATTGGAAGGGACCTTGGAGGTCTTCTAGTCCAACCCCTTGCTCAAGCAGAAAACCCTGTACCATTTCAGACAAATGGTTGTCCAATCTTTTCTTAAAAACCTCTAGTGGTGGAGCACCCACAACTTCTGAAGGCAAAATGATTTACTGGTTAATTGTTTTCACAGTCAGGAAATTTCTCCCTAGTTCTAGGTTGGTTCTCTCTTGGATAGTTTCTGTTAGATCTGAGGTAGATCGGTTCGAATGAGACGCAAGACCATTCTAGTGAGTTCAGTTCTTTATTTAGAATAAGAACAGTCTGAGAAATCCAAGCCGCGGCAGCCTTCATATAGGCTGGCTCGCGGCTCGGCGGCCAATGGCAGCGCTTTGAATCTCCAGCGATCGGCGCGGCCAATCGCGGTAGATTCTTAGCACTCAATCACGGCCGGTGTTTCGACCAATCAGGTCGCTGTCCGTCCGGACCAATCAGTTGTGAGGGTTTGGAGTATGGTAATATAGTACACCCCTCCCCTCTTGGTTTCGTCTGTCGGTGCGTCGTGACGTAGTCGCGTAGGTAGGTGGGGCTTCGTACCTGCCTAGTTGACCTGCGCGGTTCAGTTCTATTGTGGTCTTCGACCGGTTCGGAGGGTTTCTCTGTCGTTCCAGTTCCTGGGGATGGAACCGCCTGGAATGGTGAGCCGGGCCTTTCCTGGTAGCTTCCACCCGGTCTACCCGGGCTGGTTGAGCTGCCGTTCCTGTCGTTCCCGCCGGATCTTTCCGGGCTGGTTGAACTGGCTTGGCTGCTCCATCCAGGTGAAGGTTCTGGTGTCTCGTGCTCTGTTGGTCCTGTGCTTACTGGTGAGTAGTGTTGGTTTATTTGTGGTTTATTTGTTCTGGGTGGGGGGTGTTCTGCTTGCGTTAGGGGATTCCCTTCATTTCTATTTCCCGTTTCCCCCCCCCTTCTAGTTTCTTGTTCGGGTGTGTGGTTTGTGGCGGCTATTCTTGATCTTAGTTGGTTGATGTGCCGCTTCCAGTTTTTTCCGTCGCTTGTTTCCAGTCGGTATGACAAGGGGCCGGTTATTTGCGTGATTGTTGCTGGTACCCAGAGTGGTTCCCCTGAAAGGTTTTTCGCGTATACTGCGTCCCCTATGTTGAATTTTCTGTGTTTGCTGGAAGAACCCGGGGGTTTGTCAGGGTTGTATGTGGGATGCATTCTATCTAGTGTTGACTGTACTTTTCTGCCCATCATTAGTTCTGCCGGGCTTCTATTTGTGGTTGCGCTAGGTGTAATATGTTGAATGAGGAGCATTTTATTGTTTTTGTCTTGTATGTTGGTTGCTTCTATTTTCTGGATGGCTTTTTTTGTGTATTGGACCATGCGTTCCGCCCGCCCGTTCGCCGCCGGGTTTGCTGGCGCGGTTAACGCATGGCGTATGCCCTGGCCTGCCAGAAATTGTTCAAATGCTAGTGCGGTGAACTGGGGCCCGTTGTCTGACACTATTATATCTGGCAGGCCATGTGTGGCAAAGAGTTTGCCCAGTTTCTTTATTACCGCCTCCGTTGTGGTTGACTTCATAGTGCTTACTTCCAGCCAGTTGGAGTAAGCATCTACTGTGATAAGGTACATGTGCCCCTTGGTTGGTCCCGCGAAGTCTATGTGAATCCGAGACCACGGTCCTCTTGGTGTTTCCCACTCATGGATTGGGGCGGCGGGAGGACTGGGTCTGGATTCTTGGCATTGTTTGCATTTGGCTACCCAGGTTTTGATCTGTTTATCCATGCCTGGCCACCATGCGTAGCTTCTGGCCAGGCTTTTCATCTTAACCATCCCTGGGTGCCCCTCATGCAGCATTCCCAATACCCTTTCTTGTAATGTTTCCGGGATTACCACTCTGTCCCCCCAAAGTATACAGCCCTTCTCGGTAAAGAGTTCAGTTTGTCTGTTTCTGAAGGGTTTGAATAGTTCGTCCCTGTCCCCTTCTGGCCATCCTCTTCCAACCCAGCTTAGGACTCGCGCCAGCTGCTTGTCTTTATTTGTTTCTCTGGCAATGTCTGGCACGGTCACTAGTGGGTTGGATATTGTCTCTATTTGAAGTACCTTTGTTGTGGGTGCCGGGTCGTCTTCCAGGTCGGGCAGGGGTGAGCGGCTCAGGGCGTCTGCGTGGGCGATGTCCTTTCCGGGTCGGTGAACCAGCTGGTAATTGTATGCTGCTAGGAATTCAGACCACCTTGTCATTCTTGGAGATAGAATGTTCGGTGTGGCCTTATTTCCTGCCAGGATCCCTAGCAGTGGCTTGTGATCCGTGATGATTGTAAAAGTCCTACCGTAAAGGTATTCGTGAAATTTCTTGACGCCGGCAACGACTGCTAGGGCCTCTTTGTCGAGCTGGCTGTAGTTCCGCTCCGGCTTTGAAAGTGTCCTTGACGAGAAGGCGATGGGTGCTTCCTTCCCGTCCGGTAACTGGTGGCTGAGGATGGCGCCAATCCCAAATGGCGATGCATCGCACGTTACTGTTAATGGCAGGGTCTCGCTGTACTGGATTAGTATCGCGTCAGATGTTAGCAGGTTCTTTGTGTTGTTGAAGGCGCTCTCCTCCCGTGCTCCCCAGGTCCAGGTGGCTGTTTTGTCTAACAGCCTATGCAACGGTTCCGCCACGGTCGCCTTCTGAGGTAGGAAGACATTGTAAAAGTTTAACAGTCCCAAGAACGCCTGTAGTTCCATTTTGTTTTTGGGTCGTGGTGCTTCCCTTATGGCTCTCAGTTTCTTTTCTGTGGGGTGGATCCCTTGTTTGTCTAGGAGGTACCCTAGAAATTCGACCCTCTCAGCCCGTAGCTGGCACTTCCCTTTCTTGACTTTGAGTCCTGCGTCTCTGAATTTCTTCAGTACCTCCCTCAATCTGGCTTCTAGTTGTTTTTCGTTTTTCACGGCCACCAAGACGTCATCAAAATAGGGCACCACCCCCTCTATGCCCTGGAGGAGTCTTTCCATGAGGCTTTGGAAGACCCCGGGTGCCACGCTGACTCCAAATTGGAGCCGGTTGCAACGGAAGGCTCCCCGGTGTGTTACGATGGTCTGGGCTTCAGCGGTTGTGGCGTCGACCGGCAGTTGCTGGTAGGCTTGTGCCAGGTCGAGTTTTGCGAAAATCCGGCCTCCCCCAGTGAGTGCAGAAGGTGCTGTACTACTGGGACGGGGTATGCGCTTTGTTGGAGCGCGTGGTTTAGGGTGGCCTTATAGTCCCCACAGATTCTCACGGACCCATCTGGCTTGATGGGGGTGACTATGGGGGTCTCCCACCGGGCGTGGTCGATTGGTTCCAGTACCCCTTGCGCGATGAGCTTATCTAGCTGCTCATCGATCTTGGGCTTGAGTGCAAATGGCACTCGTCTGGGTTTAAGGCAGATTGGTGTGATGCTCGGGTCTATATTGAAGGAGATAGGGGACCCCCAGTACTTGCCTAGGCTGTCGTCGAAAACATCCCGGAAGTCCTCCACGAGCGCCGCTTCCCAGTCCGCCTCTTCGATGCGGTGGATGCCGGTTACTTCGATGCCTAGGGGTGCGAACCACTGCAGTCCCAACAGGCTCGGCCAATCCCGGTCGACGATCGTCAGGGGTAGCACTTTGGTGTGGTTCTTGAAGGTGATTTTAAAATGGCCTCTGCCGACTACAGGGATGCGGTTTCCCTGGTAGTCTTTGAGAGTCAGTGTTTGGTCTTCTAATTTGTGGCAGCGGATGGAGGGTGCCAGGCGCTTGATGGTGCGCCATGAGACCATGGAGAGGAAGGACCCGGAGTCCACCTCCATGTCGCATGGCTGGTCTTCTATCCCCACCGTTACGTACACCTTTCTGGCGTTGCTTGTGGAGGAATGGCCGATAACGACGGTCTGGTGTGTTTCCTCCCTTTGTCTTGCCTCATTTAGCCGCCTGTTCCAACCCTCTTGGCTCCAGCGGCTCTCTGTCTGGCGATCTCGGTGCCTGGTGGGGGTGTTTTCTCGCTGTCGGGGGCTGCCATCTTGTTGCCGCGGGCTGTAGTGTCTTTTATTTTGGCACACCTTGGCGATGTGCCCCGTTTCTCGCACTGCCGGCAGATGGCATCGAGGAAACGGCAGTCCGAACGGGGGTGATCACCTCCACAGCCGGCGCACTGGAACCTCGACTTACGACCTCGGGGTTCCCGATGCCCTCGTGCTGCTTGCAGGCGGTGGATCTCTTCCTCCTCGTCCTCTGTTTCCGAGAATGAGTCGCCGTCGCCGTGGTGTGTGGTTGTGTCTCGATGGTTGGCCTCGGGTCGCTTCTCTGGGTTCGGAGCCGTCTCGCCGGTCGCTGGTCGTGGCATGATGCTCGATTGTCGCATCCGAGCCGCTGATTTCCTGGCTGCTTCAGCCGCGGTTGCCTCGGTGAGGGCATCGGCGAGGGAGATGTCGCCCTTCGCCATGATGCGGCTCTGGAGAACGGGGTCTCGGAGTCCCAGGACGACGCGGTCTCGCAGGGCCTCGTCTAGGTCGGCGAACTCGCACAGGCCGCCCAAGTCTCGAAGCGCCGCCATGAAGTCGCCAAGCCCCTTGCCCTCGCGTTGATCCCGCCTGTAGAAATCGTGCCGCCGGATGAGGATGGGCACGACGGGGGCATAGTGGTTTCGCAGCAAAGGCTCGAGATCGCCCCATTCCATGGTTTTGACGTCCTCTGGCTTGGCCAATGCCTTGGCCATCTTAAACACTGCGGGCCCGCAGTGCGTGAGAAACACGGCTCGTTTCTTGTGGCCGTTGGCATCCTTGAGGTTGCTACTCTCGAGGAACATCTGGAACCTATCGGTATAGGATTCCCAGTCCTCGGTAGCAGGGTTGAAGGGTGTGAGTGGTGAGTTGATGCCGGCCATGCTGCCTGTCGCTGCGCGCCATCTCGCCACGTGCTGGATGGTCTCCTTGTCTCACGATCCCATCCTCGTCGCCAGTGTTAGATCTGAGGTAGATCGGGTCGAATGAGACGCGAGACCATTCTAGTGAGTTCAGCTCTTTATTTAGAATAAGAACAGTCTGAGAAATCCAAGCCGCGGCAGCCCTTCATATAGGCTGGCTCGCGGCTCGGCGGCCAATGGCAGCGCTTTGAATCTCCCGCGATTGGCGCAGCCAATCGCGGTAGATCCTTAGCGCTCCAATCACGGCCGGTGTTTCGACCAATCAGGTCGCTGTCCGTCCGGACCAATCAGTTGTGAGGGTTTGGAGTATGCTAATATAGTACAGTTTCCATCCATTGCTTCTTGTCCTGCCCTCAGGTGCTTTGGAGAATAGGTTGACCCCTTCTCTGTGGCAGCCCCTCAAATATTGGAGGACTGCTACCATGTCACCCTCTAGTCTTTCTTTTCATTAAACTAGACATAACCAGTTCCTGCAACCGTTCTTTATATGTATTAGTCTCTAGTCCCCTAATCATCTTTGTGGCTCTTTTCTGCGCTCTTTCTAGAGTCTTAACATCTTGTTTATATTGTGGCAATCAAATCTAGATGCAATAATCCAAGTGTGGCCTTGTTTTTACCATATAGCCCATTGCATACGTCAACCAAATCTCTCCTCCCAGGAGTGAGACAGCCTTAAATCATTCTTAGCTGTTGACATAAGATTTTACCCTTTCTTCTGACACCATTCAAAGTCAGCTTCAAGGTAAATATAAAATCTGTTAGACTTTGTCCCCAATGACTACAGATGGAAATTAGGTGACTGGCAGGAACTGGCACCAGAGGCCACAGAAGTAGGCCTCCCGCAGTCACTTTTTCTTGAGACAGACAAAATACATTTATATTTGATAAATGAATGAATGAATGAAGATCAACAATGAAAACACAAATGTCACCTCAAGAGGAAGAAAAGAGTCCTTCATACAGCACTAGGAAAAAAAAGACTGCCATATAACCATAACAAAATATTATATTTACATCTTGTAAACAAGTATATTGATAAAAATATTTAAAAGGGTTTGTTAATGCCCAAAACACTGCAATGCCTCTTCAGATGTTGCACAGACAGATTTTCAAAGACAGGGGGAAATATGCAATCCAAACATAAACAATGATAAATAATACTATATATTGTCTTTGTCTATGTATGTATTTATATCTCCCCAAAGTGGTGAACATGTCCAATACCTTCCTCCTCCTATTTTCTCCACAACAAGAACCGGGTGAGGTGAGCTGGGTTAGGCTAAGAGAGAGTAGCCCAACTCACCCAGCCAACTTTCATGCCTAAGGCGGGACTTGAACTCTTAGCCTCCTGGTGATTGACCAAAAGTCACCCATCCGGCTTTCATGCTTGAGGTAGAACTATAATTCTCAGTCTCCTGGTGAATGGCCCAAAGTCATCCAGCCAACTTTCATGCCTAAGGCGGGACTAGAACTCTTAGTCTCCTAATGATTGGGCAAAAGTCACCCAACTGGCTTTCATACCTAAGGCAGGACTAGAATTCTGTCTCCTGGTGATTGACCCAAAATTATCCGGCCAGCTTTCATGCCTGAGATGGAGCTATAACTCACTGTCTCCTGGTGATTGACCCAAAATTATCTGGCCAGCTTTCATGCCTAAGGCAGAACTATAACTCACTGTCTCCTGTTTTCTAGCCTGGTGGCTTAACCACTGGACCAAACTGCCTTTTTCATACTGCAGGGGGAAGCTGTTCAATTGTAAGATTGCATATAAACAGTTCTCAAAAATTGTGTCAAAGTTTACCTGCTTTTAACAAGACGCAGAAATGCATTCTCTGTGGTTATTTTTCCACAGTTTTCTACCACTTGTTTTTATGTTCTTTTCTAAAGAAAAGTATTCATTGAAGGTAATTATGCACCTTTATTCCCTACGCCCAACAAAAAATTAAATAAATAAGTAAATAAGTAAATAAATAAATCATTATTCAACCAGCTGATAAGACCCTTTTCCAATCATGGATACGTTGAGAGATTTTTATATACACTCACACACAAAAGAATTGCCATGACTGAATGTGGCCATAAAATGATAAATCAAAATAACCATAAAATATCCACTTATCGTAAGACAAACATGTGACAATATCTCCTTTAATATCCTCCAGCTCCAGACTGGCGTGCTGTTTTGTGACACACCTTTTTTAAAAGAAAAAATAAATCAATCAAGATTATTGATCTAAAAAACCTGCCCTAGTTGTTATCAAAGGAAAACAAGAATTTGGAGAATAACTCCCCTAGCAACTAAAAATATTCAACAGATAGCTTTCCCATAATCTCCCCTTTCATGTTGCTTTTCTTGAACCTTTTAGATCCCTGTGGGTGTAACTTATGGCGTAATAGCCATTTACACTAGGTATTTATAGCTGTGCATTTCATAGTGAAAGTTGTCAAGTTAGTATGAAACATTTGCTTATTTGTATTTCCTTGGTTAGTGTGACCTATCCCGGTTGTTGAATCACACAAAAATTTGTGAAACTGAACTCTTTTTTTTTCCCTGGGAAAATAGGTATGGCTTCCTTTTGAATCACCCCACAGTCATTTTTTAAAAATGTTGATACTTGGGAGGTTACGGCTTTATCATAACGTACATGTTAATCAAATCAAACTTCATGTGCAGAGTTGATATTATTCGAGGCCAAACCCTATTATCACCTCCCCAAACATACCTGTTCGTCCTTGTAGCAACCAGCCTTCTGATCGGTTAGTCTGGTTTTTGTTATTTGAGGCAGGTTTGGTTTCCTATGAAACCACATATTTTACTTTCTGAGGAGTATCCTCCAGTTGGGATAATATTTGGTTTTATACTATACCTATCCCAGGTTAAATTATTCTGATGGTGTTCATGTTGAAATATGGAGAAAATCTGTAAAAATCTGTAAAACTGAATAAGAAAATGAGTTGAGAGCAGTAAAAAAAAATAGCTGGGCATTCAGTTCCTTTTTTATTTTCTTTTTATCTCTATCTATCTATCTATCTATCTATCTATCTATCTATCTATCTATCTATCTATCTATCTATCTATCTATCTATCTCTAACATCTCACTCTGTGTGTGCCTGTTTGCTTGCTTGCCTACCTACCTACCTACCTACCTACCTACCATCTATCACCAAACAACTATTTTTAATCCAACACACAATAATACTTTTATTGAATGGGACTTTCTGTCTCACGGATAAAATAAGTTATCAGCTTATATATAATTCATATTTCTAAAGCTGCCCAATTTGTCAGGGATTCTGGGTGGTATAAATAATAATGATAGCGGTAATTTGATTTTTTAATTTATGTATTTATTTAATTATTAAAATTATATAGCGGCCCAGTTCACAAAAAGCGACTCTGGGCAGCTTAACAACTAGTTAAAACCATATCACAATAGTAAGAAAAATCATTAAATAACAACAAACGTTATAACATTAGAATATAAAGGAATAAAAACCTAAAAGATTCCCCCAAGACAACAGAAGGGCAATCCCCATTTAATTTCCTTCAACTGTTTTGCGGGAGAGTTTTAAATGTGTTTTAATAGGATCAGGGTTGGGGCCCTTCAACGTTTTCAGAGCCCAGGCAGGTTCAAAGAGAGAATCTGTGCAAAGGTTTTTTGGGGCCACAGTCCCCCCCCCCCCCCCGGGTCTTTCAACAGCAGCTGAGAGTCCAGGAAGACTCCAAACCGCTTGTCATAAGAGTGGCAACATACAGGTAGTCCTTGACTTACAACCATTTGTTTAACAACTGTTCAAACTTACCACAGCACTGAAAAAAGTGGTCCTCACACGTACAACCATTGCAGCACCCAAGCCCCCCCATAGTCACATGATCAGAATTCAGATGCTTGGCAACCAGCATGTATTTATGATGGTTGCAGCATCCCTGGGTCATATGATCACCATTTGTGACCTTCCCGGCTGCTTCTGACAAGGAAACCCAATGGGGGAACCTGGATTTGTTTGTTCTGACCCAGGCTTCCTAAACCGAAGTTACGCACACACTTATTTTAAAAATAAGACTTAGTTTATTGCAACGCTGGGAATTGTTTTCATTCCCAGCTGAAATTAATCTCAAATAGCCTCCCAAGATAAGCACCCACCTTTCAGTTCTGTGAAGTGCTGCCAAAAACAGAAGTATCAAATGAACTAGAAAAGAAACCGAAGTACAAAGATCTTCAAGGATGACTCTGAACCGATCGAACAACTTTGCTTCCTGCAAAGGTATCATCATCTTGGCCTGTCCTTTATACTTTATGGGAGGGGCAATCACCTCCCAGCCTTACTCCCAAGTCGCCCCTTTTGTTTCAACTACTCTCTCCTTCTAGCAGCTCTGCGCACACACGCACTGGGAACAGGCTCCCCTGGGTCCTCTGCCTTGCTGCTGCCAGACTCCAAAGGCTCCGAAGGCAGCACCCCACTCCCAGATGGTCCTGGCCCCATCTCTGCATCAGACGCAGGACCCTTGTTCGAGTCCTCTCCAGATTCCCTGACTGGTCCCCTTTCTTCCCCACTGTCCAATTCCGTTGCTGTCTGCGCTGGATGCAGAACATTGTTTAAGAACCGCAACATTGTTTAAGAACCACATCATTCACTTTACAACTGCAATGATTCACTTAACAACTGTGGGGAAAACATTGCAAAATGAGGCCTGGCTTATTTAATAACTGCGTTGCTTAGCAACAAAAATTCTGGTCCCAATGGTGTAAATCCCTAACGTCTGTTCTTACCTGTGTTTGGAGAAATTCATTTTCAGCTTTCTTCCAATGATACTCTGCGCGTCATTTATGCCATTTTACAGGCTAGTCCTTGTCTTAGAACCATTCATAATAATGACCATGAACAGAGGTGGGATTCAAAAATCTTAACAACCGGTTTTGTGGGCATGGCTTGGGTGGTGGGCGTGGCTTGGTGGTCATGTGACTGGGTGGACATGGCTTTGTAGTCATGTTATTGGCTGGGTGTGGCCAACTCAATATCACTCACATCAAGGCACGCATCTCCTCGCCTGGCCTCTCATGATTGTGGGGATGCTGCAACAGTCATAAGTGTGAAAAATGGTCATAAGTCACTTTTTTCAGTGCCATTGCAACTTTGAATGGTCACCCCACATAAGCAAAGTATCAGCAAAGGAGGGGGGAAAAACTCCAGAGAAGTTCCTGAAACAGGAAGTCTAGTCCTGCCAAGAATGTAATAAGGGTTAACGGAGAGGCAGTTTCTGTAAGCGACACCAGAATGTTTCCTTCCTGCCTTCCTTACAGGATTAGACCAGTAATTTCTTCTAACAACCGGTTCTCCGAACTGCTTAGAATATTAACAACCAGTTCTAGCTAATATCTGCCCGGCTGACGTATCGTCGGTGCCCTTCGTTTGCCTGAAAGTCGCCGAAGGTCCCCCTCTCCTTAGTCCTGCCAGCGGACTGAAACCTGTCGCCTCGGCTGCTTGCTGGTTACAAAACCATTGCAGTCCCCTGCGCGCTCATAACACACAAGAGCAAGCAACAAGAAACGCCCTGTGCGGTCGTCAGAATAGGGGGGTCGATGTCGGGTGGTCTCGTCCCTGCTCGTGGTTTCTTCCCCCAAATACTCTGCCTCTTGCCTCTAAGGGTCTGTGGGGGCTAAACGAGGCCCTTTTTTTTTCCTCTTTTCCAATGTTCATTTTCTTTTTCTTGTAAACAATAAATCAAAAATAAAAAAAAAAATAGGTGCAAACTGGTAGAATCCCACCCCTGACCATGAAACTTATGAACTGCAGCCATTCACTTAATACCTGTGGCAAGAAAGGTCGTAAAATGGGGAAAATTCACTAAAGAAAAGTCTCACGTAATACCAGAAATTTTGGGCTCAATTGTGGTCATAAGTCGAGGACGGTCTGTATTTTGCCTACCTAGCAGAATGGAAGAGACTTTTCAAGTTACATATATCCCCATGGACACAGCTGGACAAGATTCCTGTTGGAGAAGAGATATGTAGGACCTTCTCAGAAGTTTATAAACTTAACATTGAAAACTGGCGAAGCTAATATTGTTGGGTAAACTCACACGCGTAAATAATTTTTTTCACAATTCCCATTGTTGTCCCAAAGGTGCTTTTTATTTACACCAAGAAAAATTCCTTGTGTGTCCAATCACACGTGGCCAATAAAGTATTCTACTCTATTCTTTTTTCAAAAGGCAACTGGACTGCTTTTTCCCTTGGGGAAGAAGAAGAAGAAGAAGGCATTTCGCTTCTCATCTAAGAGGCTTCATCGGTTCCGGCAGAGGTGGTATTCAGCAGGTTCTGACCAGTTCTGGAGAAGTGGTAGTGGAAATTTTGAGTAGTTCGGAGAACCAGCAAATCCCACCTCTGACTGGCCCCGCCCCCATCTATTCTCTGCTTCCCATTGAGTCCCAGCTGATTGGCTGGGTCTTATTTTGTTGCCCTGCACAGAAGAACGGAGCTGGAAAGCAGGTTAGTGGGGTGGGGAGGGAAGGGGGATTTTGCAGTAACCTTCCCCCAGGAGTGGGGAGGGAATGGGGATTTTACAGTATTCTTCCCTGTCACACCCACCTAGCCATGCGCACCAAGCCAAGCCACGCCCAACATGCCACGCCCACAGAACTGGTAGTAAAAAATGTTGAATTCCACCATTGGGTTCCGGGAATTGATGAAGTCTCTTGGATGAAAAGCAAAACATCTTCTTCTTCAAAGTCCATTTGTCTTTTGAAAAAGCATTTTTGGGCCTACTATGAGCTGGGTGACTGAGAATCTCCACAGACATTACCCATTGTTACAGATTAAATAGCAGAATGGAATTAGGGGAAGAAATGGCACAGCAACAGATGAATGATGGGTGGAAAAATCTGGACATAGGAAACTTAAAGAATATTGAATTTCAAACAGAATTTGTCATGTTGCATCAACAGAGCAGATTTTTCCCCCCTAGTAGGAATAATAATTTGGACAGATGAGAAAATTGGCAATTCTAAAATCACTGTTTATCTTGAGAGTCTGCTGTAATCACAGCTATGCTGAATCCCACAGTATGGTCTTTAAAAACAAGTTTCCTTCAAAACAATTGTTCTACACAAAAGTACTTGCCTTTTTGTCAGTTTTTGTGCAAAGGAAAAAAAACTTCACCATTTAAAGGGTGAAATAAATAAATAAATAAACAAACAAACATTTCTTTCTGATGTTGTTTTATGCTCTTGAAAAATTGAGTAATGGGAAAATGTATCTATGTATGTCTTTTGCCATATTAAGATATCCAATTTCAGTTTTCTTGCTAATTATTGGGCATTAGTTTCTGGGATATCTTACTATTTAGCTTAATCCATCCTTCCTTCTGCCCACATAGTCATTCCTGTTCCACTGGCTGCTACAAAGCATAATAGACCCACCCCAGTAGTGGGATTCAAATTTTTTTACTACCGATTCTGTGGGCGTGGCTTGGTGGGCGTGGCAGGGGAAGGATACTGTAAAATCCCCCTTCCCTCTCCACCCCACTAACCTGCTTTCCAGCTCCGTTCTCCTGTGCAGGGCAACCAAAGAAGACCCAGCCAATCAGCTGGGATTTGGGAGGCAAATCTTTTCTTCAAATGGTTCCCTCTATTTTCTCCAAATATATTTAGTGTAGTTGTGACATAGCAGTTTTATTTTTGTGAAGTCCTTGGTTGAACTTGGTTATTTTCTTGCAGATGTCTCATTACCCAACCAGATAGCATGCTCAGTGGTGGGGGTGGGGTTCCCTCTTTTGCTGCATAATGTGTTCTGGCCTTTTAATTTGCTTCTTATTTTTATATTATTTTGTGTTTTTTTAATCTCTCTCTTCTGAATGGTGGGTAAACGTGGTCTATCTCAACAGGTACAAAGAGACTGAAGAAAGGAAGGGTAAAATTCTAAAGAACAGAAAGACTCTTAGTTTGCAACAGGAAATGATTGGAAATAATTATTTCTGCCAAAGGAAGTAGCAATAGCAATAACACTTAGACTTATATACCACTTTATAGTGCTCTACAGCCCAGTCGGAGTGGTTTACAGAGTCAGCATATTGCCCCCAACAATCTGGGTCCTCATTTTACTAACCTCAGAAGGATGGACCACTGAGTCAACCTTGAGCCAGTCAGGATCGAACTGCTGGCAGTCGGCAGAATTAACCTGCAACACTGTATTCTAATTGTGTTAAATGGTTAAAAATGCTATCTAAAAGGGCTGTCAAACAATTGTATCCACCGTGTTCTATGTTTTCTTATACTGAATCTGTAATAACTGCCCATAGATAGCAAACGTGCATTCAAATTTGCAGAAAATGTTGCTTTTCCAACAGAAGAGAATATTTATAGCTCAGGGTTGAACTGAGGGGACCTTGGTGCTCTCTAAGCCCGCCCCTTTTTGGGGGGGGGGGGGGGGGGGGGGGGGGGGGGGGGGGGGGGGGGGGGGGGGGGGGGGGGGGGGGGGGGGGGGGGTGGGGGGGGGGTGTGGTTGGTTTTGGTGGGGGGGGGGGGGTTTGGTTGTGGGGTTGGGTGGGGTGTTGGGGTGCATTGTTTTCTTGCAGATGTTTCATTACCCAACTAGGTAACATCTAGTGCTAGAAGTCTGCTAGAAACCAACAAGTTTAAGAGAGCACCAAGAGCCCCACAATATTATGTAGACATGTCAGCTACTAGATTAGCTCATGAGATTCCTAAGCAAAAGGTTTACTCTTGGAAATGTAGTCATACCAGTTGGAGATAGAGAGGATGACATGTCTAATCTTTTTTTGAGACAGTCTGAAATAGAAATAATGTGAAATTCTCTATTTTGTAGCGGATATTTTCACAGTACATACATATGGGGTTACAAACTACATACAAAGAGAGTGAGTTAACTAGTTTGCTCACCTACAGAGGATACCTTGGGATTGCATAATGTACAAGGTGTATACAAAAAAAGAAGGTCGAAGAACTTGAGGCAGATCCAGAAGAAGATGGAGAAACAACATCAAAGGCGCATTACAACAACATCAGATAACAATGGTTGAGGGCCACCAGAACTGCAACAAGCAGAACTTTGTATCTGTCAACAGTGGAAGAAGATGAAGCAGAGGGAGGAGAAGGAGGAGGAGAAGAGGGAGAAGGAAGGAGGAAGGAGGGAGGAGGAAGGGGGAAGGAGGAAGGGGAAGAAGAAGAAGAAGAAGAAGAAGAAGAAGAAGAAGAAGAAGAAGAAGAAGAAGAAGAAGAAGAAGAAGAAGAAGAAGAAGAAGAAGAAGAAGAAGATGATTAACTGTAATATTAACTCCTTTGAGTTCCATCTGCAGTTCCATCTCTCATAAACGGCTATTTTGAAGGACCAGGATTTTTCCATTTCTCATAGCAACAGAAGAATTTGGTGTATGTCTGTGAATGTGTGTAGAAGTACTAAGTGTCTAAGGTGCTATGTCTACATAGTGTGATTTCTCCTTCTCTCAGAAGTTTTGCATTTGAAGGATCACCATAGTTATGCCCTGTTCCATTTTTTTGCATAGACTGCAAAAAATCAACTATAATTCTAGACAAAACAAGGGAAGACTGTATTTTGCTACTTACATTTCTCACAGTTCTGATTTTGTCAACTATGCATTCAGCCAAGTACATCTTGAGCTGGTCTCTGTACCCAAATAGCTGTTCTGGCAGCTGTGCCTGCCATTCTCACACTGGACAAAAATGCAGTTAAGCAAGGATTTCCTCCAACTGGCACAATCCGTTTGTTTCCTCCGTTTCTTTTCCTATCCTTGAATAGATTGGGGTAAAGCATAATGCCAGAGTTGGAAGTCTTTATACTGCTTACCTAACTTTCCTGTTGGATGAAGAAGTGTTTACATCAGGGGTGAGGAATGATTGCCCCTTTATGACTTGGGGACTTCAACTCCCAGAATTCTTTAGCCATGCTGGCTCAAGTATTCTGGGAGTTGAAGTCCCCAAGTCATAAAGGGGGCCATAGTACACACAACCCCTCGGGTTTACATCAAAGTCTTTTCTTCTCAATCCTAATTCTTCCATTCTGGTTGTGTCTTTTTCTCCTCTCCACAAACCTCCTTATTTGGCAAGAGATGAAAGTCATTTCTCTTCCAGTGACTTCTCTACTTAGGTCTCTCTTTCATCCTCGCATCCCTCTAATTGCAACACACACAAAAATGCCTCACTAATTGTTCTTAAATGACACGGCCTCATAAGGTTGCCTTGTCTCATTCCCAGCCCACACAGCCCGTATTTGTTTTTAGCTGCTCCAGTTTAAAAGTAGCATTTTTCTTTTTTTCTTTTTTCCTCCCAACACATGTCTTGACAGGGACATGATCTGTCGTGTCTCATCAATAAGGCTGGGGGATGACACATTCTTAGGCTGAAATCTTTTGCTGATTTATTTGTTTGTTGCATCCTGCCTTTATTATTTTTTTTACAAACAACTCAAGATGGCGAACATGAGCAACTCACTTTCCTCCTCCTTTTTCTCCCCACAACAACAACCCTGTGAGGTGGGTTGGGCTGAGAGAGAGAGGACTGGCCCAATGTCACCAAGTCGACTTTCATGTCTAAGGCAGGACTAGAACTCACCGTCTCCTGGTGATTGGCTCAAAGTCACAAAACCAGCTTCAATATCTAAGGCGAGACTAGAACTCACCGTCTCCTGGTGATTGGCCCAAAGTCACAAAACCAGCTTCAATATCTAAGGCGGGACTAGAACTCACCGTCTCCTGGGGATTGGGCCAAAGTCACAAAACCAGCTTCAATATCTAAGGCGGGACTAGAACTCACCGTCTCCTGGGGATTGGCCCAAAGTCACAAAACCAGCTTCAATATCTAAGGCGGAACTAGAACTCACTGTCTCCTGGTGATTGGCCCAAAGTCACCCAGCCGGCTTTCATGTTTAAGGCGGGACTAGAACTCACCATCTTCTGGTGATTGGCCCATTGTCACCAAGCCGGCTTTCATGTCTAAGGCAGGACCAGAATTCATGGTCTTCTACTTTCTCACCTGATGCCTCAACTGCTAGACTAAACTGCCTCTCGTATTGGTCCCTTTTAGAGTCATTGCTAGTCATGCTCTCCATGCTCTGTTCCTGACCATAGCCTTCCATGGCCATTTTGGCCAGGATAGCAGAAATAAATGTGATTCCTGATTTCTGTAGAAGCATCGACCTGCCTAATGCCTGACCAGCAGCTCAGGAGTCCCCAAACTTGGCTACTTTAAGACTTGTGGACTTCAACTATGCTAGCTGGAGAATTCTGGGAGTTGAAGTCCACAAGTCTTAAAGCTGCCAAGTTTGGAGACCTCTGCTACTGTGCATGCTACTTATAAACCAGGTTTAATCATTCTTCTGAAAGAACAGTAGGCCTCCCTTTATAAACAGGCCTAAGGCCCTCTTGGAGGTATACATGTGCCTGTGGATTAGCCACGGGACAAAAGTGACCCAGAGAAATTGACCAGTTGCTGCAAATTCATACAGACAATATTCAATTTACAACAGTTCATTTAGTAACTGTTTGAAGTAACAGCCACTCCAGGAAAAGCGAGTTACGACCATTTGCACACTTACGACCATTCCAGCACCCCCATGGTCACGTGATCGAAATTCAGAGGCCTGGCCACTGCCTTACATTTATAATGGTTGAGACCCTCTGACAAGCAAAGTCAATGGGGGAAGCCAGATTCACTTGTGTAACTGACTTAACAGCTGCAGGGTTTCACGTAACAACTGTGGCGAGAAAGGTTGTAAAATGGGATGGAACTTACTTAGCAACTGTCTCGCTTAGCAACAGAAGCGTTGGGCTCAGTTGTGGTCGTAAGTCGAGGACTACCTGTAGAAGAGCTGGTTCCTTGTTCCCTTACCCCATCCTGCCCCTGGACTGACTCCAATAAATTAGATAGTCTATAAAGTTTTTGCTCTTCGCGGATAAAATCTGTTACTGAATGCTTCCTTCCACCAATACACATCGCTCCAAAGGGAATTGCCAGTATGCATTAATGCGGAGGAAGTACACTTAGAGTATGTACAACATGTGTTGTCTTCGTTACGTGCTTTGATAATATGGGGCTCACTGACTCCCTAAACACGGAGCCATCCGACGTCCGCACCCCTTTTTAATGTATGCTAGAGACAGGTGGTAGCTTAATTTTCTTTCTCCTGTTCTGGAACGTTCTGTACTCCTATGTCGATCAAGAGCTCCCGTCGGCAGAAAAACAGGGCAGATGAGATGATTCCCGATTTAAATTGGCAAGTCTTCCTTCCCCACCTGTTTTTGTGTGTGTGTGTGTGTGTGCATGTGTGTGTGGTGTGCAATACACCGACAGTGACTGCCTCTCCCATGCTTACCTCACACGTTCCAGTTCAATGCAGGTACATACCCAGTGGTGGGATTCAAATAATTTAACAACCGGTTTTCTGCCCCTAATGATTTCTTCCAACAACCAGTTCACCAAACTGCGCAGAAAGTTAACAGACGTTTCTCCCAAAGTGGTGCAAATGGGCTGAATCCCACCACTGTACATACCAAAGAAAGCATAAGCAATAATGTCTATGGAGATTCTCAGTCATCCAGGTCATGGTTGTCCCAAAGGTGCTTTTTTTTCAAGAGGCAACTGGGCTTTCTGGTTTTTCTTTGAAGACGTTTCGCTTCTCATCCAAGAGGCTTCTTCAGCTCTGACAAGATGGTGGGGAATGATTCAGTCAGAGCTGAAGAAGCTTCTTGGATGAGAAGCGAAACATCTTCAAAGAAAAACCAGAAGCCCAGTTGCCTCTTGAAAAAGCACCTTTGGGACATAAGCAATAAAAAACAAACTCATGGGATGGTAAGTCAGAAAACAGTATGTAAGTATCTTTGTCTGTGTTCTGCTCAAATTAACAATGCATTTATCCTGAGAAGCCTTTCCATTTGTAAAAAAAAAAAAAAATCCATTCTAGAAGATAACTAATGTTTAATTTTAAAGCACATGCTTTTGGGATCAATTGGTAAAAGTAGTTCAGCGATAACAGATAATCAGAGTTGGAAGGGACCTTATAGGTCATCTAGTCCAACCCCCCACCCAAGCAGGAGACCCTGCAGCATTTCTGACAAATGGCAGTCCAATCTCTTCTTGAAAGTCTCAAGTAATGGCGCTGCCACAACTTCCGAGGGCAACTTCTGTTCCATTGGTTGATTGTTCTCACTGTCAGAAAGTTTCTCCTTATTTCCAGGTTAAATCTTTCCTGGATCAGTTTCCATCCATTATTCCTTGTCTGTCTTTCGGGCGCTTTGGAAAATAGCTTGGCTCCTTCCTCTCTGTGGCAGCCCCTCAAATATTGGAAGACTTTGGAAGGTGAGTTGTGAACATAAAGGAAATTAGTTTAGGATTACCTAGTATCTGCCAATGCTGTACAGCAAGTCCTCAACTTACAACCACAATTGAGCTCAAAATTTCAAACCTGCAGCAAGCTTCCCTCCACGAAGCCCAATTAATCTTCCCTCCCCCCGTTTCTATGGCAGCCGGAAAGACAAGCAGAAGAAAGATTCTTGGAAGCTGACCCATAGCAAAACAGTTTGAAAATTGGGGCAAAATTCACTTAACAATTGTTGCGCTGAGCAACAAAAAATTGGGACTGAATTGTGGTCATAAGTTGAGGACTACCTGTACAGGCATGGCATAGAGATGGCATCTTTTTCTCAACCTGCTCCTAGAAGTTCTGACTCCCTCAAGGTTCCTTCATGTCACTTAATAGCAACACTGCTGAAGACGGTGCGACTTGAATAAACAGGGATGGCATTAGACAACAAGGCCCAGCCCTTGATCCTAAAAATAACCATGTGCAAAGCAAAACAAAACAAAACGCATCAGAGCGAAAGTACCAAGGTAGTACTAGCTAGGTAGGAAAAAACAAACAAACCAAGAATCCCATCTTTGTTTACTTTGTTCTTCCAGAATTAAAAACAACTTCACTTGTTTCCTAAGAAGAACAAGGGGAGAGTGAAGGCGTGTCCACAAGGTGTGGTGAAAAATGCCAAGACGTTGGTCACGATGGTGTGACTGAAACTCCACCTATTTTGTATGCGTCTTGCATGTGTAGGCGATCCCGGAATGGAGAAGGAACTTGTGTGTATCCATCAGACAATTATATTCCAACATCTGCTTAGGAGTAGAAGCATCAGCTTCCTAAATTTAGAGTGCAGAGGTGAGTCATAAAGGTTTTGGCTTCGACCAAGAATCTTCCATGGTCTAGAAGAGAAATCTCCAAACTTGGCAAGTTTAAGAGGTGTGGATTTCAGCTCCCAGAATTCCCCAGCCAGCATGGCTGGCTGAGGGATTCTGGAAGTTGAAGTCCACACCTCTTTAAGTTGAACTCAGATTTAACAGATAATCAGAGTTAGAAGGGACCTTGTAGGTCATCTAGTCCAACCCCCTGCCCAAGCAGGAGACCCTATACCATTTCTGACAGACTTTCTTCTTGAAAGTCTCAAGTGATGGCGCTCCCACAACTTCCGAGGGCAACTTCTGTTCCATTGGTTGATTGTTCTCACTGTCAGAAAGTTTCTCCTTATCTCCAGGTTGAATCTCTCCTGGATCAATTTCCATCCATTATTCCTTGTCTGGCCTACAGGCGCTTTAGAAAATAGCTTGACCCCCTCCTTCCTCTGGCAGCCCCTCAAATCTTGGAAGACTGCTATCATGGCTGGGGACTTTTGGGAATTGAAGTCCACACCTCTTTAAGTTGAACTCGTGAACTTCAGCTGCATGGCTGACTGGGGAATTCTGGGAGTTGAAGTCCACACCTCTTAGAGTTGAACTTGTGAACTTCAGCTGCATGGCTGATTGGGGAATTCTGGGAGTTGAAGTTCACACCTCTTTAAGTTGAACTTGTGAACTTCAGCTGCATGGCTGGCTGGGGAATTCTGGGAGGTGAAGTCCACACCTCTTAGAGTTGAACTCGTGAACTTCAGCTGCATGGCTGGTTGGGAAATTCTGGGAGTTGATGTCTTAAATTTGCCAACTCCCGGTCTAGAATTGAGGCAAGTCCAGCTTTCAAGCAACTCTGAGTTTGAGGAAGTAAATGGGAAAATGTTGGATCCCTTCCTCACACTCCTTGTAGGGTTATTCATTCCTGCTAAAACTACCACTGACCTTCCAGTTCCTGTTTCCAGCCAGTCCACTAAAAGTCACTGCTCCTCCTCCTGTACAAAACACTGTTTAACATTACAGGCGTTCCTCAGCTTATGACCACACCTGGAACCAAAATTTCCATTACTAAGCAAGTTGTTACGTGAGTCGCGCCCACTCTCGTGATCTTTTTTTTTTACCATGGTTGTTAAGCGAATCCAGCTTCCTGCCATTGACTTTGTGTGCTGAACGTTAGCTGGGAAAGTCACAAACGACAATCACATGACCCCAGGATGCTGCAAATACATGCCAGGCAGGGGTGGGATTCTACCGGTTTGGACCGGTTCTATAGAACCGGTTGTTATGACTCTGCGCAGTTTGGAGAACCAGCAAATCGTGCCCCTGGCTGGCCCTGCCCCTCTTCCCCAGTCAGTCCTTATCACGCATGCGCGACATCGCACACATGTTCGACATCCTGACTGCATTCTCCACCTCCCAGTCACTCCTTAAGGTATTTCTTTTTCCCACCTCCCGACAATCAGCTGATCGTCGGAACAGCCAAGATCTTTCTCGCTTTCTTCCTGCTTCGCCCAGGAGGCAAAGAGGGCCTTGCAGAGGGGGGGGGAGCAGCCTCCCCAGGCTCTGTTCTTTGCCTTCCTGGGACCAAGGGAAACTTCCTGGGATCAACCCCCCCGCCCGAGGCTCCCCTGAGGCAGGGGAGATAACGTACATGATAATGTATATGAACAGATAACGTAAATATATATATAAATTTATATATATATATATATATATATATAAATTTGGAACTATTTTGTATGTTCTATTGGTTTTCTTAGAAAAGAACTTTTATGTTATTAAGCCTTGATTGTTTGTGTATTGTTTTGTAAAACTAATAAAATTTGTCTTTAAAAAACAACAACAAGTAATATTAAATATATATTCCCCTTTATCATACTTTTCAGATATAATACCTAACAAAAATATTTTTGGCTTGTAATCGATGGGCTGCGTCAACATTTTTTCCTAACGACGTATGTATGAATGTGGAACTTTGATATGGACTGGTTCAAACTGGCTGAAGGCAAGAACTGTACAAGGATTTGAATTCTAGGAACTTGTAAACTCATTATAATGCAGGAAACACACCTTTCTGAATATGACAATGAACATTAACAGGATCATACAAGTAGTCTTTGACTTATAGCAGTTCAAAGTTACAATGGCACTAAAAAAAGTGACTTATGGCTGTTTTTCAGCATCCCCATGGTCACATAATCAAAATTCAGACACTTATTTTATTTTATTTATTTATTTATTTGAATTGTCAATCGCTTACAAGATAATAGGTATAAGTATAAACATGATTAAGAATACAGGAAATAGGTACAAATAAATGGGGACAATAGGATAGGGACGGTAGGCATGATTGTGCACTTATGCATGCCCCTTACAGACCTCTTAGGAATGGGGTTGAGGTCAATAATGGATAGTTTAAGATTAAAGGAGTGGGGGTTAGAGGATGTAACAACAGAGTCAGGTAGTGCATTCCAGGCATTGACCACTCTTGCTGAACTCGTACTCTTTCTGCAATCAAGTTTGGAGCGGTTTACATTGAGTTTGTATCTGTTGTGTGCTCTTGCATTGTTGCAGTTGAAGCTGAAGTAGTCATTGACTGGTAGGACATTGTAGCAGATAATTCTGTGTACTACGCTCAAGTCCAACCGTAGGCGGCGTAGTTCAAGGTTGCCCAAGACCAAAATTTCAAGCTATTGAGAGCAGTGGAGTGTACTTCAATTCCCAGAATTTCCCAGACAGCCTGGGAATTGAATCCCACATTTCTTAAACTTGTTGAGGTTGAGAAAAACACTTCTCTAAATTTATTGTCCGAAGCTAAGACAAATCTCCCACCCTTTTGTGCCTTGACTTTTAATTCTGAATCTATATTCTTCTCGAATAATGTAAAGAAAAGAAACAGTGGATTGAATGCACATGGTGGAAGAATTGAGCCCTTAATCTTTCTGTCTTAAAGTATGCCAGAAATCCAAAACACTCAACACATCTACTTCTATTCCCTTTAGAAGCGGCCTTTGTGGGTCAAATATAGGAACAAGTACATTCTTGGCGCTGAAGGAAAAAACTCTACAAGGGTTGCAAGTCACATAGTTCTCATTCTCATGAGGATGGAAACAAGCTGCAGGAAAGAAAAATTAGCTGAGTAGCCAACTCACAAGAACGGTTGCCCTAGTAACTATTAACAAATTTATTCAAACAGAGTCAAAGTATTGATTTTAATCAAGTCCTAGAGATAGAGTTATCTTCCCAGACAGAAATCTCCAAAATATTGTAGTTTCTATTTTAATTTGGCTATCATTGTCCAGAAACGTAGACAGAGATTCTACAGTATTTGCTACCAAGTGGATTCAATAAGAGTCACTTTTAGAGATAACTTAGGTAGTTCTTGATATTCATTTAGTGACCTTTTGAAGTTACAATGGCACTGGAAAAATGGACTTACGGCTGTTGACACTTATGGCCATTGCAGCAGAGGTGGTATTCAGCAGGTTCTGACAAGTTCTGGAGAACTGGCAGCGGAAGTTTTGAATAGTTTGGAGAACCACAAATACCACCTCTGACTGGAGATTTTATAGTATCTGTCCCCTGCCACGCCCACCAAGCCAAGCTCACAGAACCGGTAGCAAAAAAAAAATGAATCCCACCACTGCGTTGCAGCATCCCATAGGAAGTTAGCACCCAACCCTCTCCTAGAAAATTGAAATATCCTAGGAAATATTAAAAAGGCAGAATATTTCCCCTAAAAAGAGTAGAAACTCAAAAGCAGAAACACCTCAGAAGCAGAAACTCACCCCCACCTTTGTTAATGGGTGGGTCATTAAGGCCTGGGCCAGAATACTTTACATAACAAAGGTCTCCAAGTAAAGCTATAGCAATTGCCCAAAAGCCCTTTCAGTGCATCATCATCTAGCAAGGCTCAACCAAGCCTGGAACTCAGGACAGCCTACAGAGTTGGCCCCATGGGAATCTGACAACCAATCAGAATACAAGCTCCAATTCAAATCCCAAGGAAGGTTATAAAACCCAGGCACTCTCAGCATATCAGCCCTTCTGGATCTTTTCCTTCACCTTGAAGCATGTGATCATCCTTTTCACTTTGGAGCTCCAAGGCATGTGGTCCTCCTGTTCACCATTAAACCATCTTTCCAAACAGCCTCCGTGTTTCCAGTGTCTTTTTCCCCCACTTGGAACTGAACCCAGAAGGATATTTTCTTCCAACAATCCATACAATTACGTGACCAAAATTTGGGATCCTTGGCAATTGGTTCATATTTATGACAGTTGCAGTGTCCCGGGATCACGTGATCACTTTTTGCAGCCTTCTGACAAGCAAAATCAAGGAGGAAGCCAGATTCACTTAACAACCGTGTTGCTAACTTAACAGCTGCGGTGATTCACTTAACAACTGTGGCAAGAAAGGTTGTGAGATGGGGCAAAACTCGCTTAACAACTGTCTCGCTTAGCAACAGAAACCCGGGGCTCAATTGTGGTCGTAAGCCGAGGACTACCTGTGGAAGAACTGGTTCCCTGCAGTGATTCACTTAACAACTGTGGCAAGAAAGGTTGTAAAATGGGACAAAACTAAAAATTTTCTCGCTCAGCAACAGAAATTTTGTTGCTCAATTATGGTCATGGGTTGAGAACTACCTGTACACAATCTTTGTTGTCACAAACAAAAAACAGGATATTGTCCAGACACTCAACAATATTCTGCTCACATTTTTATTATCCTGCTGGAGTGATTAGGTTTTCGAGATCCTCAACATTTCCCCCAAACAATTTCCCTCCCCCCACACAAATCTGCTAACTAGGCACCAACTCCCCTTGACGTCACCGTCCGCCAGAAATGAGAGCAAAGTCCACAAACTTAACATGTCATGAGGGCAATGTGCAGATAGCACAATTTATTTTCCACCTGCTCCAGTTGGAAGCACTTCTTACAACCATCACATCATATGCAATGGTGTAAACAACCCTAGGCTTTTTGCTGGGAAAGTAGGGCACGGTGCTTGTCTCTGACCTGCCTGGGGAAGGCGGACCTCTTTCCAAAGGCTGAGGCCCATGAGATCTCATCAACCCTGCATAGCTAGACCATCTGCAAAACATGTGTTGGAAGAAATATCCATCTGATTCAGTTCCAAGCCAGGAGAAAGGCACTGGAAACATGGAGGCGGATTGGAAAGATGGTTTAATGCAGGGGTGTCCAACCTTGGCAACTTTAAGACTTGTGGACTTCAACTCCCAGAATTCCTCAGCCAGCAAGTTTTAAAGTTGCCAAGGTTGGACACCCCTGGTTTAATGGTTCTCTTGGGCTTTGAACTTCAGCTTCCTGTTCCTGTGCAAGAACATGCATTCTATTGGCTGTTGTCAGACTCCCATGGGGCCATGTGAGGTCATATTTGTGAGATAAGTTTGGTTGAAGTTTGCTGGGTGAAGAGGGGGGCGGGAATTAACTATGGAAAGTTTATAATTGTTCCCATAGAAGTATGATATTTAATTGAAAAGTAATGTGAAAAATGTTAAGACTTTAATGAATATTAATATTAATGATAGAATTGAATTGGAATGGAATGTTGTCTTTAATTATATACATTTATAACTTTTTTTTTTCAAGAATACAGTGTGTACAGTTTAAGAATGTACCAAGCAGAATCCGAATGGAAGTTATGTATTATATTGAGTGTTACAACTTTAGGGGAAAGATATAAAGGCGTCATACTCCAATCAGTAACTACAGGAGAAATTTTGTTTAATGAGAAAAGATAATAGACAATTGAAACAGGACAGACAAAAAAATATAAATACAATGATTTGAATTGAGATGAAATAAAGAAAATAAAATTGAGAAAATTAAAAGAGGGGAGAAGCTATGTAGAAAATGTAAAATAGTCATAAGATATGGAATAGAGTATAAAAATGAGCATGAACCTGAAATTGCGTCTGTACGAAGAAATGTAACCCGGGATTATGCTGCTTTCAAAAAAGATGTTTTATTTGTATTTCTTTTCTTTTTGTGAAAACTCAAATAAAATTTACAAAAATAAATAAATAAATAAGGAGATTGTGCAATGTAGTGAGCTCTGCTGCTAGTGAGTTAATCCTATTATGGCCTGGAGGGTCATGTCTTAATCCCATCATCCAGGAGCTGAAGGTCTTTTGTTTTGTAGAGTGGATGGCCCAGTCTTTCTTAATGGGCAAAAATATCTGCTGGGGGCTATTAAGAAAGGTAGGGGCTATCTTTTTCTGTCTCCAAGAGCAGTGGCCCCCAACCTTTTTTGAACCAGGGACCGGTTTCACGATTATTTATTCTTCCACGGACCGGTACCTGAGTAACGCGAGACTCCACCACCATCGGGGACGGCTCTTCGTTCGAAGCCGCCCCCCCCTGACAAAACTAAAGTAGCGAGCACCCAAGCGCCGCTTTCCAACGAAAACCCGGAAGCAACCGAAAACCCGGAAGCACCGTCGAAACAAGATGGCGGCGCCCAAGTTTTGCGGCCCGGTAAAAAATGATCCATGGCCCGGTACCGGTCCGGGGACCGGTGGTTGGGGACCCCTTTCCAAGAGCATATTTCTCCATTCCTCCCTTAGGGAAATACAGTATAATATTCTGCCTTTTTAATATTTCTCAAAATATTTAATTCTTCTAGGAGAGGAAGGGGTGGGTCTTCCCTCAGTTGTCACCATTTTGAAAGCTCGGACTGCCCACGACAAGGATGCTAAAGCTAAAGTTTAAAATAGGACGTTGTGCGCAGAATTTCTCCATTCCTGCTCGTTTGCACATAAGATGTGGAGTTGTGTAGTGTTATCCCATGGTATGTCTGCACTAAATATTAGTGAGAGATCTTAGAAAAAAAGAAGAGGAAAGACTGTGTGTCGATGATTAGCATTGGCTATACCAGGGTCTCAACCTTGGTAACGTTAAGCCTGGAGGACTTCAATTCTGGGAGTTGAAGTCCTCCGGCTGTCAGGACCTAACTCTATCCATTCCAGTTGACTTGAACATAATAGATCAGTGTTTCTTAACCTATGAAATGTTAAGATGCATGGACTTCAACTCCCAGAATTCCCCAACTGGCTTTGCTGGGGAAGTCCACACATCTTAAAATTCCCAAGGCTGAGAAACATTGTAGTAGATTGTAATTTAATTTAAATAGTTTTAGCAATCCAAAAAAATCCAAGCTGTAGGTTGGATTTGGAAATCAGAAAACCAAGACAGCTGTGCAAACCAAGAAAACCAGTGCGGGACACCAATGCCCAAATTACTTCCATATTGTTGTTAATGAACTGTGATGTTTGGCTGTTCTGATTTCCACCTGAACTAGTCCAAAATACAATCTGTGATTGAGTCGATATCTCACGCTGAGCCAAAGGACATCTAAACACATCACGGCTTTGTGTGTTGTTGTTGTTGCTAGTTGCGAAGTCGTGTCTGACCCATCGCGACCCCATGGACAACCTTCCTCCAGGCCTTCCTGTCCTCTACCATGTTCTGGAGTCCATTGAAGCTCACGCCAACTGCTTCAGTTGCTTGGCAACTGGTTCATTATTTATGGCGATTGCAGCGTCCCTGGATCACGTGATCCCCTTTTGCGACCTTGTGAAAAGCAAAATCAATGGGGAAGCCAGATTCACTTAACAACCTTGCTACTAACTTAACCACAGCAGTGACTCATTTAACAACCAGGGCAAGAAAGGTTGTAAAATGGGGCAAAACTCATATAACAAATGTCTCACTTAGCAACAGATATTTTGGGCTCCATTGTGGTCGTATGTCAAGGACTACCAGCAGATAAATAAAAAGATCCAGAACCAAGGTTGTGTGAGAGGCATACATTTTACAAAACTCGGTATTTTACTGTCTTTCCACAGGAAAAGAAAACCAGCAAGAAAACATGTTTTATTTCAAACAAACACATCTGCTGTTTGAGTGAGTTAGGCAATATCTGATATTTGCTGTCTGCTTCAAAACAGGAATCTTCTAACCAACCTTGTAAAAGTCCAAACGGAAAGTTTATTGTGGTTTAGGGTAAAGAACTGAGAACAGCAGCTTCTGAACAACTTAAGATCGTGTGTTAAATAGTCTCTGCTTGGCAGGCAAGCCTTTCTTTTTTAAAAAAAATAATCTCTGATTTTCATCGCGGCTAAAACGAATGTAAAGGTTAACAGAAACAAAACACCCAGCTGACTTTTTAGACTTGGGAATCCAGAGTTTTCCAGATTGGCATCTGAAGATATACACTCATATTATGCATTATCATAAACATCACCCAGGAAGATTGTGTGCCAACATTTGTAATTGTAGGAATTTTAACTATAGCCTGCAGCAAAATCGGGCATAAAACTGCTCAAGAGTGGGATGTGCTAAATATTCCCCATCTTACCAAGACTGTACAATTAAATGGAGACAAACAGTGATTAGAATTAATTAACACATTAAGTGGCTTGGTCAGTTCTGATGACTTAGTTAAAATAATTTACCTCTGAGCATCAAGATTGGCTGGAGCTGCTTAGACAGGTACCGTGAGCTGTCAATATGCACATTATGTATTAAGATTGCACAAGGATTACCTTTGGCTTACTTTTGCAAGCAGAGATGTTTGGAAGTAGGGGGAAAAACTCCCCACCTGGGTCCAATGATAATGAAGCCTTGAAAAAAAATGATCATATGCAATAGAGCAGTGTTTTTCAATCTTGGCCATTTTAAGATGGGCAAACTTCAACTCCCAGAATTCCCCAGCCAGCATTAAAATTGCCAAGTTTGAAAAACGCTGGAATGGTTTTCCAGAACAACAACGGTGAGCCCGGGATTAATCTTAAGAATGGGCTAGTGGATATCTCCCTCAATTAAACTGAATTGAGAAATATACAATAATGTAATTTTGTTATAAGACCTCTTCATCCACACACTTAAAAGCACAAAGAATTGAAGTATTTACTAAAGTACAGATGGTCCTCGTCTTACGACCACAATTGAGCTCAAAATTCCTGTTGCTAAGTGAGGCATTTGTTAAGTGAGTTTTGCCCCATTTTGCAACCTTTCTCGCCATGTTGCTAATGTGAATCCCTGCAGTTGTTAAGTTAGTAACATGGTTGTTAAGTGGATCTGGCTTCCCCACTGACTTTGCAAAAGGTGATTACATGACCCCAGGACATTGCAGCTGTCATAAATATGAGTCAGTTGCCAAGTGGGTCAAATTTTGGTCGTGTGACCATGAAGCAGTCATGTGAAAAATGGTCATAAGTCACTTTTTTCAGCGCCGTTTTAACTTCGAACTGTCACTAAATGAACTGTTGTAACTCAAGGACTACCTATACTGTTTCCCCCTAATTTGGGTTCAAGGACGACCTCACTGCGATAGAAGGCTTCTTTCTAACATAATTTCCCTCTGAACTCCAGCCTGAAGCCAAGACTGCCATTTAACTTCAGAGCTTTATGATCTGGGGTGAAATTGGTATTTTCCATTTCTTCCTGCCACAAATACTGCCCTGGTCACAATCCATAGTCCAGATAGTCCTCAACTTAATTTAATTTAATTTGTCTTACAATGATTAGGACCAGAATTTCAGTTGCTAATCGTGGTGGTTATTTACTGAGTTGCACCTGATTATGACCCTTTTTGCCATGATTGTTACATGAACAACATAGTCATTAAGTGAATTTGGATTCCTTCATTGATTTTGCTTGTCAGAAGCTGGTTGCAAATGATGATCACATGACCCCAGAACAATGCAACTGTCATAAATACATGCCAGTTGCCAAGTGCTCAAATCCTGATCATGTGACCATGAGGATGCTGCAATGGTCATAAATGCAAGGACCGGTTGTAAGTCATTTTTTATTAATGGTGTTGTAACTTTGAATGTTTGTTAAATGAATGGTTGTAAGTTGGGAAATACCTGTAAAAATGCAGCACAGTCTCATATCTGCCCAGCTTGTCTTGGCCTGTTGCAAAGCAGGGGCAAATTTCTCCTACATTCTGTCTTAGAAACTCTGTTGGTGAGAACCACAACAGGCTTAATCTTCTAAAGCCGTGGTCTCCAACCTTGGCAACTTTAAGCCTGGAGGACTTCAACTCCCAGAATTCCCCAGCCAGTTGGGGAATTCTGGGAGTTGAAGTCCTCCAGGCTTAAAGTTGCCAAGATTGGAGACCCCTGTTCAAGAGTAGAAAATGAACATGGTTCTATCTTGGAAAAGATACAAATCTCTCTTGGTCTACAAGAATCTTACTTTTTTTGGTGCCAACAAATCTTCCAAGGAAGCAGTGGTCTGTGGCTTCTCGCTCTGGGTTTACAGACTGTCTGGCTTTTACTGGAAAAGAAAATGGAAAAATGAAAAAGCTTTGGACGCCTGGAAAATTCCCTTCTGCTTCTTTACAAGTTGTCCAAACAGAATAAGTAAGTGAGAGTCACACAGGACGGGCTTTGAAATACTTGAAACCTGATTTTTAGAGTACTGTTGCCCTAGTTAACTAACATGGGTGTTGTTTTTTTTAATTTAAATTTTAAAATTGCTTTTTCAAATGTATGGCTAATAAAAGCTTCAAGTTTCAAGGAAAGGCCCTCTTTCAGAAACCAGAAGTAGCAAGAGAACATTCGGTACATTGTAGATAACCATTTGGTTTGTTTAGCTCTTTTCAAGCCTCCATGAACGAAGAAAATATTCAAGCCCAACTTTGGGAAGCGCCAAGAATGTGTCTTACCCATATCGAATTTGATGTTTTTCCTTTACAAATGTTTCTTTTACTCAGAATATAATCCTCTTTTCTATGACTACTCACCTGTTATGGGATACTTTAATTCTTGTGATATAACTGGACAGTTTCTAAACCAAACCACTTTTGAAGTTCTTTGTCGTGCTAACTATAAAAGCAAATGTAAGCCATTTTTCCCGGTCCCATGTTTTCACGGGGGAGACCCATCTTTATCAGGGTACTCTAATAAATTGCTTTTAAATGATCTTCTGACTCCATTGCTTGTTGGAAAAGGTAAGCCAAGGTGGAACCTAAAGCCAGATTTGGCCATCTAACGTTAATAACCACTTCCTATTTTGCAAAGATTGCAAACTATAGAAGTGGTAAGAAAAGAATCAAAGGCTCCGGCACATTTCGATTAGATTTAGCTTAGCAAAAGAGAAACGTATCCCGGAAAGGGGAAATCATTGTGGGAAAAGCACTAAAAGAAAGATTGCTGTTCCAAAAATACCTGACCTTAGATTGATTGATCCATTAGCTGTGAAACTCGCTTCTTGATGCTTTTGCTTGAGACACTCTAAATCATGATATTGCTAAGGCTGATATAATGCAGCTGGATACTGTATGTCTTTCAATGTCACACTTAGATATTCAGCAACACGCACAGATTTAATTTAGGCTCAGGTTAATTTCTTCCTTTTCCCCAAAGGGGCATTTTAAAAGTTCTTGAGAAAGAAAAATTAGCAAAGTGCATCACTTTATGCCAAGGATTTAGTCAGTATGGTTTTTCACCTCTGGACAGCTTTTCTCTTGCGTCAGGATGAGGGAGATTCTATTTTAAAAAACCTAGTTGTGATTTATGTTTAACATTTTGCAGTGGTACAGAAAACTATAATTGGAATTTGAGGGAAGCACCCTAACCTTAAAACTCCCCATATCATGTGAAATATATTTTCAACATAGTAAACTGTATCAACTAGGTAACATCATCAGAGATAGAAGGGAGTGGGGATTGTCCTCTGTTGCCTTCTAGCACTGATGAAGTTACCTAGTTGGGTAATGAAACGTCTGCAAGAAAAGAGCCAAGCTTGGACAGCACCAAGGGCCACACAGTTCAGTCCTGAGCCAAAAATATTCCTTTGTATTGGTAGTCCTGTGTCAGTCATGCATCCCACCTATAACAGAATTTGACGTCCTGAAGATGCGAATGTTACAAGGATGGTCAGGCCAATCTTTGGCTCCTTGGTAATGGAGCCTTGGAACAAATGATGTAGTGATGGATAGATCTGGACCATTGAGGCTTCGATTCAAAGTCCTCTGTTTGATAGGTGACACCCATGATGATGATGATGATGTTATCCATTCGGTCGAGTTCGACTTTTGGTTTTTCTTTAGGCAAGGTATCTCCATGTCTTCCGATCTTGCACTGTCTCTTTGAGTTGTTCTATGTTCTGGCTAGTGTCAGCTTTGAGGGTGTCCAGCCACCATGCTCCTTGGTGGCCTGGTTTCCTTTTACCATTAACTCTTCCAAACATAATTGTTTTCTCCAGTGAATTCTCCCACATGACAATGGCCAAAGTAAGCGAGACACATTTTTGTCTTCCAGTGACATGTCTGGCGTTATGTGCTCCAGTACTTGCTTGTTAGTCAAGGAATACACAGGAGCCTTCAACAGCACTACTCTCCAATGTCTTGATTTTTGTCCTGTCTTGCCCATTTAATGTACGGGTGAGGCTCATACCAATTTGCATGAGAGTAAGTTTGCCTGGTGGTTAAGGCAGGAATGGAATACTGTGTCCAATTCTGCAGCAGAGCCAGAGGGGAAAATGTGTGACATGCAGAAATCAGGGCAGCATCAAACAGCAACGGCTCAGAACAGATGGTGCAAAGACAAAAAGAAGGGTTTGGCAAGGGCGACAATCCGTCTTAGGCCAGCTTTTGTTTGAGGCCGACTCAGAGATGGGTCCGTCCGTAGCACATTAACTCGGAAGATGAAAGGGTTGTATTGTGAAATACATCTAGTAGGGAAGTTGCTCACCAGTTGAAGCTTGAGGTTTAATTGGAGCTTGTTACATTATCTTGGGTTTCCCTCTCCCTTTCTTCTCCTTTCTGTTTTACAGCTCCCTCCTTTCCATTAGATGGATGCACTGCAAGAATTTCAGCCAGTAGCTTAGTCCACTAGCCAGACTGGCTAAAAGAAGAGTCATGTTTCCACCCTCATTGGGGGTGTGGGGGAAGGGGGGAAAGCTAATGGGATGAAATCTGAACTCTGCACCAACCTGAATGGCTGCCTCTGTATTCTTTGTGCTTGAATGAAACCCAGCGATACATGACAGTCACTTCTGCATCTTAAATTATCATTATTATTCTCTTCTCTATTCAAATTTGATCTGGCCCAAATTATAGATTGTCAATCCTTTCTCAACACTAAAGGACACTAGAATTAGATTTGGTATTATGCAAGAATCCAATATCTTAAGCACTGTCTTCAGAAACTGACTATCCTGCTTAAAACCTGGTTGCATGCATTGTTAATTCTCTTGTTTTTTAGTCTGACAGGTTTTTCACACAGGAGATTCTCTTGCAGTCCTGCTGCTCCCATAATACCAGAGGCCCAGGGGGCTGAGAGCAGGATAGTAATTGCACAAAAGTCAAGGTGGTATACATAGCAGTTTCTTCTCCAAATCTTTCCCAGGTAGGGTGTGCTGAGATAAAATGGAATGGAATACAATACGTTTTCAATAGAAGAGAATACAGGTAATCTTCGACTTACAACCATTCATTTAGTGATGAAAGTTACAATGGCATTGAAAAAAGTGACTTACACTTGACCATCGCAGCATCCCCACAGTCAGATGATCAAATCTGGCTGCTGGGCAAAGTGCATTTTTTATGACAGTGGTAGCATCCCATGGTCACAACTGCAGCATCCTGTGTTCATATGATCACCTTTCCAATCTTCCTGCTAGGTTTCTAACAAGTGAGGTCAAAGGGGAAAGCCGGATGCTTAATGACAGGATGATTTGCTTAACTGCATTCTTCGTTTAATGGCAAAGCACGGTTATAAAATCAAGAGCAACTTGTTTAATGATCATTCCGCTTAGTAATGGATTTGATGGTCCCAATTATGAGGAGGATTACCTGTGTATGTATACATTATAGGATTAGCTTTTTTTCTTAAGACATAAAATAATACTAGATCTTTTCAGAAAAATTAAAAACAACTTCAGTTTTAAGTCTATAACTGCCACCAAAAGTGTTTGAACACACAGGTTATTCTTTGTAAAAATTAGAATTGCTTTGGGACTCAGACTGGTAAAACCAACAAGCAACACAAATGCTGCAGCTTCCCCAGACATTGCATTCTTGCGAGTTTTTACGAAAACATATCCTGGGTTGTTTCTGTACAATGAATTCAGCTTAACATCAGACGAAACTGACGCAGCTTGGATCCACCGTTGCCTCCCTGCCCCCTTGTTTTTCCCTTGACTCGTCACTCCTGTGCATGCGTAGTCCTGGTTTTCCTATGAATTTTGAGCAGGAAGGGAGATTTGCAATCCAAACAAGTCTCTGCCTGCAGCTGATGGTTTCCTACTTCAGATCCTTCCGCTGGGGCCTGGATGAACAAATGAGGCCATTCTCACACACACACACACACACACATATGTATGTATGTGTGTGTTCATTTATCAAAATATATATTTTCATGCAAAGAAAAATGAAAATGGGGCAGAAAAGTGGAAGAGGCAGAAATGGGTAAAGGGTAGACGATAAAGAAATGGCTAAATTGACTGCTTTGATTAAAAAAACTATAATTAATTTACTTAGAAACCACTTTTGGGCTTTGTGTTTGAGGTGGAACAAAAGGAATTTTGATTTTGGGTTTTTGCTGATTAGATAGGTTTGCTGTTATAGAGATGGCTAGTATATAAAGGTTAAAGGTTCCCGCACACATACTTGCTAGTCGTTTCTGGCTCTAGGGGGCGGTGCTCATCTCCTTTACAAAGCCGAAGAACCAGCGCTGTCCGAAGACGTCTCCGTGGTCATGTGGTAGGCATGACTAAACGCCAAAGGCACACGGAACGCTATTATCTTCCCACCTATTTTTCTACTTGCATTTTTACATGCTTTCAAACTGCTAGGTTGGCAGAAGCTGGGACAAGTAACGGAAGCTCACTCCATTACGCGGGGTTAGGGATTCGAACCGCCGAACTGCCGACCTTTCTGTTCGACAAGGTCAGCGTCTTAGCCACTGAGCCGCCGTGTCCCTGGCTAGTATATATTATTATGCAAAAGTTAAAAAAAAATGAGGTTGTATGTTATTATCTTATTCTACTCCATCAAAGTCAAAACGTCAATGCTTTCTTTTTTCTTCTCTCCCAAACAAGGGTCTTTTCAACACAATGGGTTTCAAAATGGAACAATGGAAAATGAAAGACTCCGACAATCTGAATTCTCTTTCCAGTAAATATCATGCAACCCCTTGACCGATAGCTACTCGTTGGTCCCAAGTACAGACAGTCCTGTTCTTACAACAGTTCATTTAGTGAACAGTTACTTTATAACTGAAAAAAATGACTTATTGTACACCATTGTAGCATCTCCACATGATCTGGTCACATGATCATTATTCAGATACTCGACAATTGACTCATATTTATGACCTTTGCAGTATCCTGGGATCATGTGATAATCTTTTATGACCTCCCGACAAGCAAAGTCAGCGGAGAAGCCAGATGCACTTAACAATTGTAGCAAGAAAGGTCGTAAAATGGGACAAAACTCACTTAACAAATGTCTCACTTAGCAACAGAAATGTTGGGCTCAATTATGGTCGTAAGTCAAGGACTACCTGTAGTCTCTTCTCTATGAGTGCTTTTATTAGATGCATGAACTCATGTTTTTGTTCTTATGCAATGAATCATTTTTCCTATCTGATTTAGCATGCCTGAAATGTAAGAACAAATGTAAAAACATGGGCTGTCTTTGGATTTTTCTGCAATGCAAAGATAATCTCATCTGTTCGGTTTATGAATCAGAGTGTCTTACACCTCTGCTTGTCATTTACATGAAGTATAAAATGTTAGTTTTATATGCACTGTGTTTCTGACTGCATCAGAATGGAATTATTTGCATTCAACATAAGAGGTTGATCTATGTGATACAGAGACATTGGTCTCTGGCACAACTAATCTGTCAGAACTAATCCTTCCATTCTCCCCTCCAGCGTCCAGCCAGAACTTTGAGGTTTCTTGGATGAGAAAGGAAACGTCTTCTTCCTCAAGAGAAGTGAAACATTTTTCTCCTTTCTTTCTTCTTCCTCTTTTCTGACATGCCTATTAGTGTACATTGAAACTGTTAATAAAGTTATTATTCTATTCTATTCTATTCTATTCTATTCTATTCTATTCTATTCTATTCTATTCTATCCCATCCCATCCTTTCTCAACAGAACTGAAGAAGCTTCTTGGACGCGAAGCGAAATATTTTCCTTTCTATCTTTTTCCTCTTTTCTAAATCTACTAGTGTTTCTCAACAATACGGCCTTAGGAAGGCCCAGCATGTTTTGGGCTAAATCATTAAGCCTCCCCAAATAGGCCTAAATGCCTAGGTACCGGTGGCAGGATTCCTTGTCCTACATTCAAAGTGACAATAATTTTTTCTATGTCTAAGTTATTATTCTATTCTATTCCATTCTATCCTATTCTATCCTATTTTTCTCAACAGAACTAAAGAAGCTTCTTGGATGAGAAGCGAAACATCTTCTTTCTTTCTTTTTCCTCTTTTCTGAAATGCCTACTAGTGTACATTCAAAGTGACAATAAAGTTATGATTCTATTCTATTCTATTCTATTCTATTCTATTCTATTCCTATTTTTTCTCAACAGAACTAAAGAACCTTCTTGGAAGAGAAGTGAATCATCTTCTCCCTTTCTTTCTTTTTCCTCTTTTCTGAAATGCCGACTAGTGTACATTCAAAGTGACAATAAAGTTATGATTCTATTCTATTGTATTCTATTCCATTCTATCCTGTTCTACCCTATTTTTTCTCAACAGAACTAAAGAAGCTTCTTCCTGTTTTCTGACATGCCTATTAGTGTACATTCAAAGTGACAATACAGTTATTATTCTATTCTATTCTATTCTATTCTATTCTATTCTATTCTATTCTATTCTATTCTATTCTTCCTCAACAGAACAGAATAGGCTCTTCTTGGGATGAGAAGCGAAACACCTTCAAGGAAAAAAGAAAGTCCAGTTTGCCTCTTGAAAAAAAAAAAAAAAGCACCTTTGGGGGACCAAGAGCTACAAATATTCTCTTTTATGACAGGCAGGCAGGCAGTCCCTCAGAAGCGCGCCTCAACAGCCAAGCGAAGGATGTAGGTAGGTGTGTGTGTTTCCGCCGCAGCATTTTTAGATCTTGGCCTCCACCGCGCGCGCCCTCCAGGCGGCCGGGTAGGGGTGTGAGGGGGAAAATAGCTGAGCGCGCTCCCGCGTGCGGCCCGTCCTCTGGGCCGCGCGCCAGCTTTCGTCTCCTCTCCCGTCCTCCTCCGCTCGCTCGGCCGCCGGAGCGCTCAGGAGGAGGAGCCACCGCAGCAATGAGCTCCCTTGCGGGGGGAGGAGGAGGAGGAGGCTGAGCCGCCCCGCAGCCGGCTCTTCTTTCCTTCCCCTGTTCCCCCCCTCCCGGGAAGCGGCTTGCTCTGCGCTCCGCTCTCTCTGCCTCTCGGTTTTGTTTTGTTTTTGCTTTCCACCCCCTTTTTTTTCCTCCTCCCCTCTTTTTTTTTCCCCCCCTTTTTCTTTCTTTCTTTCCTTTTTGCACCCACTTTGCTGGCGCTCCCCAGCAGCAAGCAAGCAAGCAAGCAAGCAAGCAAGGGCGGCGGGAGCTTCGATTGCAACCCCGGGGAGAAGAGCCGCTGCTTTGCAAAACTCGGCCTGGGGGTCCCCCTCCCCAATCCCTCTTTCCCGACCACCCCCACCAAAAGAAACCGCGATCTTCCGCCCCCAAAGGACAACGAAGCGCCCCACCACCACAATCCACACCCACCATGGCGAAATGAACCTCCCCGCCAACGCCGCCTCTGCCTCTCTTTCTCCCGGCTCTCTAAGATGGAGCAAGCAGCAAACTAACAAAGAAACAAGCCAGCTTGGGCCTTGGTGGGAACCAACCATCATGCTAGTTTAATGGACCGAATGCCGGCCGGTTGCAACGGAGATTTTTACAGCTTTGCAGAGGAGGTGAGCACGGCTGGACGCGCAAAAGAAAAAGCTATTGTGTTAAGATTATTATTACTATTATCAACATTATATACTTTATTCATTAAACATGAAACTCAGTCAACTGAACATTCAAAAATGCATCTATTGTTGTTATTATTGGTTAATCTTTAGTGAGATTCACATCCTTTGGAGCTGGTTGGTATCTCAACATCTTGAGTCCTAACCAATTATTATTATTTTAATTCATTAAACTTGAAACTCAACTGAACATTCAAAAATGCATCTATTATTATTATTACTATTACTATTGTTAGTATTAGTATTATTAGTATTATTAGTATTCATATTAGTATTATTATATACTTTATTGTTTAAACATGAAACAGTCAACTGAACATTCAAAAATGTATCACATTTTTGTTGTTATTATTATTATTATTTGCAAGTTAGGAGTTTTCTGAAATAAATTCGTCCTGGCTGGCTCTTCTCTGCCGGGCGATTTCTTTCGGGCGGCTTCGATGGCAACGGAGGCATTTATTTATAAAAAAAAATACATGATTTGCTTAGTGGTTTTTTTTTTTCCAGATCAGGTTGTATATAATAGGGAACAATGCCTTTATTTTTATTTTATTTGGGGGCGGGGGGAATGCTCTCCAAAACGCAATCCGAGGGACGCATCTCTTTGCCACGAATTGCTCTGTCCTCTGACATACTCAAATCTTTTTATAAATGCACTTTTGAGGGTTTGGTTTTTTTTTTTAAGTTCGGGCCTGTATTTTGCAACCCTTGTTGCAACCTGGACGGGCCGAGGGAGGGCCCCGTTTTGCAAACACAACCGTTTTGCAATCTAGGCCGCCGTTCCATTTTGCAAGCCTTTTGTTTTTGTTTTTGTTTTGCAAGGGTTGTGGTTTTTATTTTGCACGGAAGAAACCTTGCTTTTCTCGAAGCGGGACAGCGCAAAAGGCACACTTGATTTCCCTGTGCGCGGTTGCTTTGTGGGGTTTCTTTTTTTGGGGGGGATGTTTGAGCTTTTAAAAGCAAGGCCGGGGCTCAAAAGCTCTCCTTGTGTTGTGTTGTTGTTGTTTGCGTAGATGCATGCGGGGACCCGGGTATTGAGATCACCGAGCTTTGCCATAGAAACGGCCGGCGGGAGGGTTGCAACGGCGTTGCAAAAGGCGGTGCTGGCTATTGAGATACTGCAGTGGGCCGCGATGGGAACCGGGCCCTGAGAATTTCGGCGGGTTTGTTTGGGCGGGGAGCGGGGGAGGGAGGGCGAGCGCAGCCCCCAAGTGTCGCACGGGACTTCTTGTAACGGTGCAAAAGTGACTGTGCAAAGATGACGCTTCGGGTGGTTTCTCTCGAAATGCTTCTTTTTGTTTCGTTGGTTGGTTCGTTTGTTTTTAAGTGACCTGCTCAAGTTTGCCTGCCTGGGATTGAGATTGAAGAGTCATTTTGCACCGAGGGCCTTTGGAAGGGTTTCTGTAGAACTCCCGCAGGGGGACGAAAACATTTCAAAATAAATAAATAAATAGATAAATAAGGCAGTTCGAATGTTATTGTAAAACCCCCATCCTGCTGCTTATGAGATTCAGGTTTCCTTATTATGTCCAGTTTTCTTTCTTTCTTTCTTTCTTTCTTTCTTTCTTTCTTTCTTTCTTTCTTTCTTTCTTTCTTTCTTTCTTTCTTTCTTTCTTTCTTTCTTTCTTTCTTCTCCTTTCTTCCTTTTTCTTTTCCTTTTTTAATTATTTTGTTCATTCTTTTTTCCTTCTTTCTCTTCCTTTTCCTTCTTTTATTAACCTTCCGTCCTTCCTTTCTCATTTCTTTAATTCTTTTTTCCTTCTTTCCTCTTCTTTTCCTTCTCTTTTTTCTTTTCCTTCCTTAATTCTTTAATCTTTCTTGCTTTCTTTCCTTTTCTTCCTTTTCCTTCCTTCCTTCCTTCCTTCCTTCCGACATCATGGCCTAGCATAGTCTTGCAAATAAATGCACAAAGCTGCATTTGGCAGATCGGATCTCCCCCCTCAGCAATTGCCCTGGAGGTCGGAGCCATGGCTTCAATGATGGGCTTCCTTTGACATCTCTTCTTTCCTTCTGAAAGAAAAAAACCTAAACCAGATTTGCTAAGGTGGTTTACAAAACCTTAAACCTTTTGATCAATAGTACACTATTTTGCAACTAGCCAGGAGCAAAGGGGACTGTTGGCAGGTTGGGGCCACTCCTCTTGAAAAGGTGCCCTGCTGGGTAAGTTTGACACAGTTTATGGCACAAGTGGCCAAGGCCTCAAGGGGTGTGTCGGGCTGGACGTGTCAGTGACCATAATGTGCATGGATCTGGGCCAACCCAAAGACAGATCTTATTGCACGGGGTGTTGAGTGACATGCATAAGCCTCTGCCAAATATTAACTAAAAAAAGAAAAGTCCTGGCTGGGATTGAGGCCTTGTTGCCAAAACTGATCATTGGATGCCAAGCGATTATTTAATGTGACTTTTTCTGTTCATTTGTGTGAAGTTCAAGGAAAGGAAAGAGCAAGTGAATGTTTGCCCTGAAGTGTTTATGCTGAGCATTGGTTGCACCAATTCGTACAGAGTTCACATTGGAGAAAAGAGCTAGTACAGACATGTTACTTTTGAGAGTGGTGTGCTCCTCACAAGACTATAGAAAATGCCCCAAATGTAACATCATACATCGCATACAATTCTCCATGGCCCTCTAGATCAGAGGTCTTGAAACTTGGCAACTTTAAGACTTGTGGACTTCAACTCCCAGACTTCTCCAGCCAGCATAGTCCACAAGTCTTAAAGTTGCCAAGTTTGGAGACCCCTGTGCTAGATTCACTAGCAACTTCTCTCTCCTCCCAAAGTTTCTGGCACTTACTGAATTGAATTCTTTATTGGCCTAGTGTGATTGGACATATAGGGAATTTGTCTCCAGTGCATCTCAGTGTATCTACCTACAACAACCAAGGGACAGATAATAAATCATAAATCATGCTTATAATCATTAATCATAAGATACAAACCAAGTGATAAAGGATAAGATATCAGTAGGAGAAGATAAGGAGGGAAGACGAGAAATGAGAAAGGTGATTAGAGCAAGACATCTTACTACATTGATAAATTGCTTAAACCTAAGACTGTGCTTTGGGAATTAGGTGTTACAGAGTGATGTGGCATGAGGGAAAACAACTGCCTTTGAGTCTAGTTGTTTTGGCATTCAATGCCCTGTAGTGGCCCTCTGAGAAAAGCAGTTAAAACAGATTACGCTTTGTGCACAATTATTAGGCAAGTTGTATTTTTGAGGATTAATTTTATTATTAAACAAACCACAGTGCTCTTGGTCAATCCAAAACATTAATAAACCTAAAAACCTGAATATTTAAGAAAGTAAAAGTTGAGGGATTGGTTTTTCTGTGTACAATTATTGAGCAACTATTAGTGTGCAGAATTTTTACAGTAACTAAATGAAAAACAAATTTTTTCCCATTTCACTTGTTTGTTTCCATCTATTAAAGTGAGAATAATAAGCAAACAACTCAAAATGTACAAATAAGCATTTCTGACATTAAAAAAAAAACAGTGACCAATATAGCCACCCTTCTTTTCATAACACTCATAAGCCTTCCCATTCATGGAGTCTGTCAGTTTCTTGATGTGTCAGCAACCAAAACCTCCCAGACACTGTTTAGAGAGGTGTACTGTTTTCCTTCACCATGAATCGAGAAGTTGTTTGAAAATGACTGTTGAAATCTCACACACGTGGGTGGTGACAACATATTAGTATTTGGTGAGGAAACTTAAGTCAGAAAAATTTCATGTTCCTTCCGGTGACTGGGAGCATCAAGACAAATTGTGCAAAATGATAAAAAAAAATGCTGAATAACTTGTGTGGAGAAGAAAAGCAGGTTGTTGTAAGAGTGTGTAACTTGTGACGTCTCTCACACTTAGGATGGTTGCAGCAGCCTCAGGGATATCACATGATAAAAATGAACTTTGAACTTTGTCACTAAACAAGCTATTGTAAGCCAAGGACTTACCTGTATAACACTCCCAATTCTTTAATATATATCAGTTTAGAAGTTCTGGCTGTGAAGGTGTCTGCAAAATCAGCCAGAAATATTATTTGTTCAACCTGAAATACCTCCTATTGTGTCTCACTGCAGCAGTCTGAAACTTGTAGGCTAGGTAAGCAAAGCCTTTTGCTTAGTGAAGTTTGCTCCAAGATTGATATTCACAAATTTTTCTTTCTCATGTTCTTTCTGGTTTTCAGCAGTTCTGAGAGAATTTAAAGATTTCCTTAAAGATTATATTGCCAAATATGAAAATAATACCCTGAAAGATTATCCTTTGACCATTTGCTCCAGAGCCGTAAATCTATATGAGAACAAAATATTTAATCTTTCCAAACATTTGCTTATTTATCCATTCTGGCAATTTTTCACTTGCCACAGTCAAGATATTTCAAAGGGTTATAATCAGAATGATAAAATATCAGTGGTACAAGTAAAATTACATAAGAACAAACAATCCTCCCAAATGCAATGACGGGAAAAATATAAAAACAATGTCAATAAGTCATACAAACAAGTGGGGACATCTATAATTCAAAAACTCTCTTAAAGCATTAGGTTTTGAAGAATGTTCTGACACCTAACAAAATAAGAGCAGGTAAGGATATAAAGGTGCAGAGAATCTCATAGAATTGATGCTACTGTAAAAAAGCAGGATTTGTGGCTAACTAGTCCCAGCAGAATGGAGAGCCACTAATAATTTTATACTAGAGGTGGAGAGGTCAACCTTGGTTGGAAAATATGGTCTTGTAGATCTTGGTGTTTGCTATTATGGCCAAGTATGTTGTGACCACGGTAACCTGAAGGGTGTCTGGAAATTTTCCAGTCCCATGTTAAATATTTGCTGAACTGTTAAGGGATAAATGAAGGCCAGACCAATCTGCGTGTGTATGTCCACTTAAGCTCTTCTTTGCATTCCGTGAATTAGCTAAGTAGCAACTCACTCCAGTTCAGTCTTTAAAAATGGCCTATGGTGATAAGTTACAATAATGATTCTAAATGTAAACCCAGTTCCCTCCTTGCTGGGCAGATGTGGATCAGCATATAGCAGGACCTGCAGATAAATGCATGCATTTGGATTTTGTTTCAAAACCATTTTGAAGTTTGGGGTTTAGTTATAAATACTTCCATGTAGCTTTTCATAGAAATCTGCTTAAAAAATTATGCCTCTTAAGAAAATTAACAACCGACTTAGTGTTCCTTTCAACATCAAAGCAAAGATGCAAGGAAAATTTGTATTTCCTAAGATGATGGCAGTTGTATTTTCTGATCAAGATTATGTCCTTTCACAGAATCGTCCAGTTGGAAGAAACTCAAGGATCATTTAGTCCAGGCTTGTCCAACCCGCGGCCCATGGGCCGCATGCGGCCCAGGTCGCCTCATAATGCGGCCCAATGCCCACCCCAACCTTCATGAAAGATCCAGCGAGGAGGAGGAGGAGAGGCAGGGGCGAGGCGAGCAACAGAAAAGGCGGGCAGCCGCAGCCCAAAAGTCCCGCCCCGCCACCTCCTGCTGTTGCCGCCGCCGCTGCCACTGCTGCTGCTTCTGCCCCTGCTGCCGCTGCTGCTTCTGCCCCCGCGCCGCTGCTTCTGCCCCGCCGCCGCGCTGCTGCTTCTGCCCCCCCCCACCGCCGCTGCTGCATTTGCAGGAGAGGTAGGCGCGAGGCGGGGCGAGGCGAGCAACAGAAAAGGCGGGCAGCCGCAGCCCAAAAGTCCCGCCCGCCACCTGCTGTTGCCGCCGCTGCCGCTGCTGCCACCGCTGCTGCTTCTGCCCGCCACCGCTGCTTCTGCCCCCCCGCCGCCACCACCGCTGCTGCATTTGCAGGAGGAGAGGTAGGCGCGAGGCGGCCGAGCTTTCTTCCCCCTCCCCCCCTGCAAAATTTGGCGGAAAATTATAAAATAAAAAATAAATAATTTTTAATAAATAATTAATAATAAATAATAATATTTTTTTTATTTTATTAATTTAATTTAATTTAATTTAATTTAATTTAATTTAATTTAATTTAATTTAATTTAATTTAATTATTTAATTTAATTTAATTTAATTTAATTATTTAATTTAATTTAATTAATTATTTAATTTAATTATGTGCGGCCCAAACCAAATTTTCATCTTCTAATGTGGCCCAGGGAAGGTGAAAGGTTGGACACCCCTGTTTAGTCCAACCCTCTGCAGTCTCCAGAAAGCCAGTTAGTTTGTTCTCAAGAGGTGATGTCTAGCTTTTTATTAAAGATCTCCAGAGATTGAGAACCCACAACTTGCCTGTGTTGGATATTTTTTACATTCAGAAATCTTTAAATAAAAACTAGATACCTGCAAGCTATACCCATTATTCAGTCAGAATAGACCTCTAGCCCTTCTTTTCTCTACTGGCCATACCCTTCAACCATTCTTTGTATGTTTTTGTCTCCGGGCCTTTGCACTTTTTCCAAAGTCTCAACATCTTTTTTTGTAATGTGACCAAAACTGGATGCAGTATTCCAGGTGTGATCTTCCTAAAGCTTTATAAAGCAGTACTAATACTTCACGTGATTTTGATTCTATTCATTATTTCATTATTAGCTTGATACCCATGCTTCGCTACAAAACTATGGTCGGGCTTAGTTTTTGGGGAGGAAAATAAGGGGGAAAAAAACAAATTCTGCTTGTGCCTACCAGCATCCATCAGTATTCATCTGGCTAACATCCTGTCAGTGTGAGAGAGTTGCAGGCTGTTTGGAAAATAAAAAAAATATTTTCTGTGTAAGTAAGAAGGAGACAGCAAGGAGCCTGGGCGTGGCTTAGCTCAACTGTTCTGTACTAAAGCTTCTTGGTGCTGGGAAAGTGAAAGTGAAACTCCTGCTTGTGTTTTGCATTTGGAACAGATTTCTTTTCATGTGGGAAGGGGGAATAGAACTCCTTAGCATCAGAGTGTGTTAATAATAATATATGAAACTCTAATGCTCTTATGGTCGTTTTGAAAAATCCTTTCTTAGCACCTAGGAGCCAAGAGGAACATAAGTGCCAAATTTCAAGTTTGTAGGCTTTACGGTTCTGGAGATTTTGTGATGATACATGAGTGGTATTTTGCTTTTGTATATATAGATTTCTAGTCTTGCTATCTATGGCAACGGAAGAGGCTTCTTGACCATCTTCCAGTATAGCGCCTGTTGTGGGGAGATAACAGAATAACAGTTGGAAGGGACCTTGGAGGTCTTCTAGTCAACCCTGTGTTCAGGCAGGAAATCCTATTTCATTCCTGATCAAATGGCTGTCCAGTCTTTTGAAAGCCTCCGGTGATGGAGCCACCCACAACAGCTGTTCCCCTGATTAATTGTTTTTATTTTTTATTTTATTTTATTTGGTTTGTCAACAGCTTACAAGATAATAGGTATAAGTAAAAACATAGTTATGAATACATGGATACATATAAGAAAAAGAAAAGAAACAATAGGACAGGGAGGGTAGGCACGTTGGTGCGCTTATGCTCGCCCCCTGCAGACCTCTTAGGAAGGGGGTGAGGTCAATAGTAGACAGTCTAAGTTTAAAGTTTTTGGGGTTTGGGGAAGAAACCACAGAGTCAGGTAGAGTATTACAGACATTGACCCCTCTGTTGCTGAAGTCGTATTTCCTGCAATCAAGTTTGGTGCGATTAACCTTGAGTTTGTATCTATTGTTTGCTCTTATGGTTGAAGCTGAAGTATTCATTGACTGGTAGGACATTGCAATGTATGATTTTATATACTACGCTTAGATCGGACTGAAGGTGGCGTAGTTCTAGGTTTTCTAGGTCTGGAATTTCAAGTCTGGTGGCATAAGGTATTCTGTTACGAGTAGAGGAGTGGAGAACTCTTCTTGTGAAATATTTCTGGACTTTCTCAACTGTGTTAGTATCAGATACGTAATGTGGGTTCCAGACTGATGAGCTGTATTCGAGTATTGGTCTAGCAAATGTTTTGTATGCTCTAGTTAGTAGTGTAATATTACCAGAGAAAAAGCTACGTAGGATTAGGTTAACAACTCTTAATGCCTTTTTGGCTATGTAGTTACAGTGGGCTCCAGCACTTAGATCATTAGAGATGAGTACCCCAAGATCCTTGACAGAGTTTGAATCATCAACAAGGTCTTGACTATTCAGCCTGTATGTTTGTTTGTTGTCCCTGTCAGGAAAATTTTTCTTCATTTTAGTTTGAATTTCTCCTTGATTAGTTTATTAATTGATTTATTAGTTAGAGATAGATCTCTCAGGAAGAACAGCATTCTCAGATATATACAAATAGTCCTTGACTTATGACTGATGGTTTAATGGCCGTTAGAACTTATGGCAGACCCCCTCAAAAGCTGCATACCACCTGGTCCCTAAATTACTGGCTGCTGCGGTTCCCCTGCAGTTAGTTGTTCACCCTTACAAGTGACCTCAGGGATGCTGTAGGGCCCCCCCTCACTTATCTCCTCCCCCAATAGGTCCCCGTATGCCTTTAAATTCCATGTTGGGGTGAGAATCAGGCCTAAGGCTAGTGGTGACCCAGTGAAAGTGTGGAAAGGCCTGTGGGGACTTGAGGGGAAGTGTCTCATGGGGTCAGGAGAGGCCTTGGAAGGTGTGGGGCAGGTCAGTCTGCTTATGACATGCCTCTCCCCCCCCCCCCAGGCACCCTGTGCTTCACTTAATGACCCACATGTTCATTTAATGCAGGGGTCTTCAAACTTGATAGCTTTAAGACTTATGGACTTCAACTCCAGGAATTCCTCCTCCAGTCATGTTAGCTCAGGAATTCTGGGAGTTGAAGTCCACAAGTCTTAAACTTGCCAAGTTTGAAGACCTTTGATTTAATTATTCATTGAGGAGAGCTGCAATGGGTGGGAGGGGGAAATCATTCATCAATATGCTTCCTTTAATGGCCTGGCGACATGAGACCATAATGGGGCAGGCCCCATTACAGTCGTATCTCGAGGTCTACCTGTACATGGCATTAAATGCCTTCTGTTCAAAGTCATGTGGCAGTTTTATTTTGTGGAGAGGGGGTGGTGAGTTCCAAACTGTAATCATAGAAGCAAAGTTATCTAAAAGAGCACGATACCCTCCCCAGTGCAGAAATGACAGATGGCCGGTCTCTGTTTGAAGTCCTCCTATGAACAGGAGTCCACCTTCTCTTAACGATATTTCATGGTTGAATGAATCTTAGGAATTTTTTCCTGGTATCCAGCGTAAATGTACTTGCAATTTAAACTCCTTTATCTTCTGGAACAGCGTTGAACAATTTCTCCCTGCTTTCTACATGACAATTCTTCGGATACTTGGAGACATCTGTGACTCCTTGATGTCTCCAGGCTAAACATGTCCATGTAGGAGAAAAGCAGGCAGAGCTAAGGGGGCGGGATCAAGCATGTCATCAGCTTAGAGTTGTTACATTGCCACAAACATCCCAAGTCCAACTTTGCTTGGATTCTAATGGCCCTCATCTGGTGCCAATTTAGGATTGAACTTGCGTTGACTAGATAAAGCTTGAGCATTACATGTTTGAATTGCAACTTAATGTATGATCCTGATCTTTTGCATATGACAATCCGCTGTAAATATGGACTGGTTGCCAAGCACCCAAAATGCAAACACATGATCCAGCAGAGGGCTGTTAGAACTGTGAAATCCGAGTTGTATCTTTTTGGGGGGAAGGGGTCCATCATAACTCAAGGTAGCCTTACTTAGGATGTCTGCAGTCCATCCAATCATTCTTCGTATGTTTCATAAAACATACGAAGAACAATTGCAGGAATTGGGTATAGCTAGTCTAATGAAAAGAAGGACTAGAGGGGACATGATAGCAGTCTTCCAGTATTTGAGGAGCTGCCACAAAGAAGGGGCAGTCAAATTATTTTCCAAACCACCGGAAGGCAGGACAAGAAACAATATATGGAAACTAATCAAGGAGGGAAGCAACCTGGAATTAAGGAGAAACTTCCTAACAGTGAGGACAATTAACCAGTGGAACAGCTTTGCCTTCAGAAGTTGTGGATGATTCATGCCGGGGAGGTTTTGAAGAAGAGACTGGATAGCAACTTGTCTGAAATACCGTTTCTCCAACAATACGGCCTCCCCCAATAGGAAGTCCCAGCATGTTTTATAGGCATGAAATGAAATTAAGCCCCTCCCCCCAAATTAAGGCCTATATTAAAACATGCAAATGGGGGGGATGGGGGGGAATGGTTGCACACCCGGATATGGTGCTGCCTGCATTGACCCCGATACGAAGTGCCCCACCAACGCCGAGGTCAACATCCAAGCTGTCGCCGCCCGCCCGCCTGAACATGCAAGGGAGGGGGAATTAAGTCACCCCCGAAAAGATGGCCTAGCCATTTTTTCAGGGCTCAAAAAAAAATAAGACCCGGCCTTATTATATGAAAAACACGGTAGTATAGGATCTTGTGCTTGAGCAGGGGGCTGGACTAGAAGACCTCCAAGGTCCCTTCCAGCTCTATTCTGATTGATCGAACCCTATTGTGAAGCCAACCATGCTGGTCATTATCGTACCTCATGGTAGCAAATTTCAATGTTAAGTTACACATTGTGTAAAAAGTATATTTCCTTTTGTGTGTCTGATTCTTCCAAGGTCCAGTTTCATTGGATGTCCTCACTTAAATTAAGACTAAGGAAGAAGAGATTGAAGAAGAAATTAGTGGAAGAATGGGGTGCTATGCAAACTATTTGGCCGAAAAAGCAGAATTAGCTATAATCTGAGCTGTAGGGTTGTTCTTCAGAATCGCAGCTCTTGTGGAATGTATTTTATGCAGCCTCGTCACATAACACTTAGACACGCTGGGCACATTTTCCCTCCTCCTCCATTTCCCATTATTGGCTCACAGAAATGACAGCATAAATCTCTCGAGTGAACGTTAATATTTTGTGTGGGTGAGGGTTTTTTCCCTCCCCAGTGACAGCTCTTGTGTTTAGCATCACATTCACGTCCATCAAATGGGATTAAAATGCTGCATCTTTCAAAAAAAAAAAATAAAAAAATTTCCAGCCCTTTTCTGGTTCAGGTAGCCTCACTTTATGACAGGTCACCTAGCGAATGTTCAAAGCTACAACAGGCCCTCCCAGAAGCTACTTGCGACCCATGTCTCCAGGAAGTGGAGCATGGGTTGTCTCACGGGATGGGGGAGGCCTTGGAGGCACCCCATCCGCACCCCTGAGGCACCCTGTGCTTTGCTTAATGACTCCTGTATTCATTCATTGGCAAGAACAGGTATGGGGAGATCATTAAGGGAGATGCTTCATTTAACAGTCATTGTGACACAAGACCGTAATGGGTAGCAATAGCCCTTAGACTTATATACCGCTTCACAGTGCTTCACAGTCTTCTCTAAGCAGTTTACAGAGTCAGCTTCTTGCCCCCCCAACAATCTGGGTCCACATTTTACCCACCTCAGAAGGATGGAAGGCTGAGTCACCCTGGAGCCTGGTGAGATTCGAACTGCTGAATTGCAGGTAGCTGGCAGTCAGCAGAAGTGGCCTGCATACTGCACTCTTAAGCACTGCGCCACCACGGATGTATACGGGTACGTTCCCTTACGGTCATATCTCGAGGACTACCAGCGTATGGAATTAAACACATTCTATTCAAAGTCATATAATAGCAGTTTTATTTTGCTGTGTATCCGAATTCGTCATAGAATCAGTTCTGGAGTTCCAACAGCTGCACAAAACAGTCACATTTTGAGCATTTGGTTCGCCTTTACAGTTCATTTCAGTATT